>NC_136627.1:40405429-41005429 GCF_933228915.1 Telmatherina bonti | reverse complement strand
GACCAGGTCCCATTCCAGGTCCCAGACCAGGTCCAAGAGCAGGTCCAAGACCAGGTCCCAGACCAGGTCCCAGACCAAGTCCAAGACCAGTTCCAAGACCAGGTCCCAGACCAGGTCCCAGACCAAGTCAAAGACCAGGTCCCAGTCCAAGTCCAAGACCAGGTCCAAGAACGGGTCCCAGACCAAATCCAAGACCAGCTCCCAGACCAGGTCCAAGACCAGGTCCCAGACCAAGTCCAAGACCAGGTCCAAAACAAGGTCCCAGACCAGGTCCCAGTCCAAGTCCAAGACCAAGTCCAAGACCAGGTCCCAGACAAGGTCCCAGACCAGGTCACAGACCAGGTCACAGACCAGGTCCCAGACCAAGTCCAAGACCAGGTCACAGACCAAATCCAAGACCAGGTCCCAGACCAGGTCCCAGACCAGGTCCAAGACCAGGTCCCAGAACAAGTCCAAGACCAGGTCCCAGAACAAGTCCAAGACCAGGTCCCAGACCAGGTCCATGACTAGGTCCCAGACCAAGTCCAAGACCAGGGCCCACACCAGGTCCAAGACCAAGTCCAAGACCAGGTCACAGACCAAGTCCAAGACCAGGTCCCAGACCAGGTCCCAGACTAGGTCTTAGACCAGGTCCAAGACCAGGTCCCAGACCAAGTCCAAGACCAGGTCCCAGACTAGGTCCAAGACCAGGTCCCAGAACAAGTCCAAGACCAGGTTCCAGACCAGGTCCCAGACCAGGTCCCAGACTAGGTCCTAGACCAGGTCCAAGACCAGTTCCCACACCAAGTCCAAGACCAGGTCCCAATCCAGGTCCCAGACCAGGCCCCAGACCAAGTCCCAGACCAGGTCCAAGACCAAGTCCCAGACCAGGTCACAGACCAAGTTCCAGACCAGGTCCCAGACCAGGTCCCAGACTAGGTCCCAGACCAAGTCAGAGACCAGGTCCGAGACCAAGTCAGAGACCAGGTCCCAGACCAGGTCCCAGACCAGGTCCTAGACGAAGTCCCAGACCAGGTCCCAGACCACGGCTATGACCAGGTCCCAGACCAGGTCCCAGAGCTAGTCCAAGACCAAGTCCCAGACCAGGTCCCAGACTAGGTCTCAGACCAAGTCCAAGACCAGGTCCAAGACCAAGTCCAAGACCAGGTCCCAGACCAAGTCAAAGACCAGGTCCCAGACCAGGTCCCAGTACAAATCCAAGACCAGGTCCCAGACTAGTTCCCAGACCAAGTCCAAGACCAGGTCCCACACCAGGTCCAAGACCAAGTCCAAGACTAGGTCCCAGACCAGGTCCAAGACCAGGTCCCAAACCAGGTCCCAGACCAAGTCCAAGACCAGGTCACAGACCAAGTCCAAGACCAGGTCCCAGACCAGGTCCCAGACTAGGTCCCAGACCAAGTCAGAGACCAGGTCCCAGACTAGGTACCAGACCAGGTCCCAGAACAGGTCCCGGACCAGGTCCTAGACCACGGCTATGACCAGGTCCCAGACAAGGGCCCAGACAAAATCCAAGACCAGGTCCAAGACCAGGTCCCACACTAGGTCCCAGACCAAGTCCAAGACCAAGTCCCAGACCAGGTCCCAGACTAGGTCTCAGACCAAGTCCAAGACCAGGTCCCAGACCAGGTCCAAGACCAAGTCCAAGACCAGGTCCCAGACCAAGTCAAAGACCAGGTCCCAGACCAGGTCCCAGACCAAATCCAAGACCAGGTCCAAGACCAAGTCCCACACTAGGTCCCACACCAAGTCCAAGACCAAGTCCAAGACCAGGTCCCAGACCAAGTCAAAGACCAGGTCCCAGACCAGGTCCCAGACCAAATCCAAGACCAGGTCCAAGACCAAGTCCCACACTAGGTCCCAGGCCAAGTCCAAGACCAGTTCCAAGAACAGGTCCCAGACCAAGTCAAAGACCAGGTCCCAGTCCAAGTCCAAGACCAGGTCCAAGACCAGGTCCCAGACCAAGTCCAAGACCAGGTCCCAGACCAGGTCCCAGACCAGGTTCCAGACCAGGTCCAAGACCAGGTTCCAGACCAGGTCCAAGACCAGGTCCGAGACCAAGTTCCAGACCAGGTCCCAGACCAAGTCCAAGACCAGGTCCAAGAACAGGTCCCACACCAGGTCCCAGTCCAAGACCAGGTCCCAGACCAAGTACAAGACGAGGTCCCAGACCAGGTTCCAGACCAGGTCCAAGACCAGGTCCCAGACCAAGTCCAAGACCAGGTCACAGACCAAATCCAAGACCAGGTCCAAGACCAGGTCAAGGACCAGGTCCCAGACCAAGTCCAAGACCAGGTCCCAGACCAAGTACAAGACCAGGTCCCAGACTAGGTCCAAGACCAGGTCCCAGAACAAGTCCAAGACCAGGTCCCAGACCAGGTCCATGACTAGGTCCCAGACCAAGTCCAAGACCAGGGCCCACACCAGGTCCAAGACCAAGTCCAAGACCAGGTCACAGACCAAGTCCAAGACCAGGTCCCAGACCAGGTCCCAGACTAGGTCCCAGACCAAGTCCAATACCAGGTCCCAGACCAAGTCCAAGATCAGGTCCCAGACCAGGTCCCAGCACAAGTCCAAGAGCAGGTCCAAGACCAGGTCCCAGACCAAGTCCAAGAGCAGGTCCAAGACCAGGTCCCAGACCAAGTCCAAGAGCAGGTCCCAGACCAAGTCCAAGACCAGGTCCCAGACCAATTCCAAGACCAGGTCCCAGACCAGGTCCCAGACCAAGTCCAAGACCAGGTCCCAGACCAGGTCCCAGACCAGGTCCCAGACCAGGTCCAAGACCAGGTCCCAGACCAGGTCCCAGACCAAGTCCAAGACCAGGTCCCAGACCAATTCCAAGACCAGGTCCCAGACCAGGTCCCAGATCAAGTCCAAGACCAGGTCCCAGACAAAGTCCAAGAGCAGGTCCAAGACCAGGTCCCAGACCAAGTCCAAGACCAGGTCCCAGACCAAGTCCAAGACCAGGTCCAAGACCAGGTCCCAGACTAGGTCCAAGACCAAGTCCAAGACCAGGTCCCAGACCAGGTCCCAGACCAAGTCCAAGAGCAGGTCCCAGACCAGGTCCCAGACCAGGTCCCTGACCAAGTCCAAGACCAGGTCCCAGACCAGGTCCCAGAGCAGGTCCCAGACCAAGTCCAAGACCAGGTCCCAGACCAAGTCCAAGACCAGGTCCCAGACCAGGTCCCAGACCAGGTCCCAGACCAAGTCCAAGACCAGGTCCCAGACCAAGTCCCAGACCAGGTCCAAGACCAGGTTCCAGACCAGGTCCAAGACCAGGTCCCAGACCAGGTCCAAGACCAGGTCCCATTCCAGGTCCCAGACCAGATCCCAGACCAGGTCCCAGACCAGGTTCCAGACCAGGTCCCAGACCAGGTCCCAGACCAAGTCCAAGACCAGGTCGCAGACCAGGTCCCAGACCAAGTCCAAGACCAGATCCCAGACCAGGTCCCAGACCAAATCCCAGACCAGGTCCCAGACCAGGTCCAAGACCAGGTCCCAGACCAGGTCCCAGACCAGGTCCCAGACCAAGTCCAAGACCAGGTCCCAGACCAGGTCCCAGACTAGGTCCCAGACCAAGTCCAAGACCAGGTCCCAGACAAGGTCCCAGATCAAGTCCAAGACCAGGTCCCAGATCAAGTCCAAGACCAGGTCCCAGACCAAGTACAAGACCAGGTCCCAGACTAGGTCCAAGACCAGGTCCCAGAACAAGTCCAAGACCAGGTCCCAGACCAGGTCCATGACTAGGTCCCAGACCAAGTCCAAGACCAGGGCCCACACCAGGTCCAAGACCAAGTCCAAGACCAGGTCACAGACCAAGTCCAAGACCAGGTCCCAGACCAGGTCCCAGACTAGGTCCCAGACCAAGTCCAATACCAGGTCCCAGACCAAGTCCAAGATCAGGTCCCAGACCAGGTCCCAGCACAAGTCCAAGAGCAGGTCCCAGACCAGGTCCCAGACCAAGTCCAAGAGCAGGTCCAAGACCAGGTCCCAGACCAAGTCCAAGAGCAGGTCCCAGACCAAGTCCAAGACCAGGTCCCAGACCAATTCCAAGACCAGGTCCCAGACCAGGTCCCAGACCAAGTCCAAGACCAGGTCCCAGACCAGGTCCCAGACCAGGTCCCAGACCAGGTCCAAGACCAGGTCCCAGACCAGGTCCCAGACCAAGTCCAAGACCAGGTCCCAGACCAATTCCAAGACCAGGTCCCAGACCAGGTCCCAGATCAAGTCCAAGACCAGGTCCCAGACAAAGTCCAAGAGCAGGTCCAAGACCAGGTCCCAGACCAAGTCCAAGACCAGGTCCCAGACCAAGTCCAAGACCAGGTCCAAGACCAGGTCCCAGACTAGGTCCAAGACCAAGTCCAAGAGCAGGTCCCAGACCAGGTCCCAGACCAAGTCCAAGAGCAGGTCCCAGACCAGGTCCCTGACCAAGTCGAAGACCAGGTCCCAGACCAGGTCCCAGAGCAGGTCCCAGACCAAGTCCAAGACCAGGTCCCAGACCAAGTCCAAGACCAGGTCCCAGACCAGGTCCCAGACCAGGTCCCAGACCAAGTCCAAGACCAGGTCCCAGACCAAGTCCCAGACCAGGTCCAAGACCAGGTTCCAGACCAGGTCCAAGACCAGGTCCCAGACCAGGTCCAAGACCAGGTCCCATTCCAGGTCCCAGACCAGATCCCAGACCAGGTCCCAGACCAGGTTCCAGACCAGGTCCCAGACCAGGTCCCAGACCAAGTCCAAGACCAGGTCGCAGACCAGGTCCCAGACCAAGTCCAAGACCAGATCCCAGACCAGGTCCCAGACCAAATCCCAGACCAGGTCCCAGACCAGGTCCAAGACCAGGTCCCAGACCAGGTCCCAGACCAAGTCCAAGACCAGGTCCCAGACCAGGTCCCAGACTAGGTCCCAGACCAAGTCCAAGACCAGGTCCCAGACAAGGTCCCAGATCAAGTCCAAGACCAGGTCCCAGATCAAGTCCCAGATCAGGTCCCAGACCAAGTCCAAGACCACGTCCAAAACCAGGTCCCAGACCAAGTCCCAGACCAGGTCCCAGATCAAGTCCAAGACCAGGTCCCAGACCAAGTCCCAGACCAGGTCCAAGACCAGATCCCATTCCACGTCCCAGACCAAGTCCAAGACCAGGTCCCAGACCAGGTCCCAGACCAAGTCCCAGACCAGGTCCCAGACCAGGTCCAAGACCAGGTCCCAGACCAGGTTCAAGACCAGGTCCAAGACCAGGTCCCAGACCAAGTCCAAGACCAGGTCCCAGACCAAGTCCAAGACCAGGTCCAAGACCAAGTCCAAGACCAGGTCAAAGACCAGGTCCCAGACCAGGTCCTAGACCAAGTCCCAGACCAGGTCCCAGACCAAGTCCAAGACCAGGTCCCAGACCAGGTCCCAGACCAAGTCCAAGACCAGGTCCAAGACCAGGTCCCAGATCAAGTCCAAGACCAGGTCCCAAACCAGGTCCCAGACCAAGTCCAAAACCAGGTCCCAGACCAGGTCCCAGACTAGGTCTCAGAACAAGTCCAAGACCAGGTCCCAGACCAGGTCCAAGACCAAGTCCAAGACCAGGTCCCAGACCAGGTTCCAGACCAGGTCCCAGACCAAGTACAAGACTAGGTCCCAGACCAATTCCAAGACCAGGGCCCACACCAGGTCCAAGACCAAGTCCAAGACCAGGTCCCAGACCAAGTCCAAGACCAGGTCCCAGACCAAGTCCAAGACCAGGTCGCAGACCAGGTCCCAGACCAAGTCCAAGACCAGGTCCCAGACCAAGTCCCAGACCAGGTCCCAGACCAAGTCCCAGACCAAGTCCAAGACCAGGTCCCAGACCAGGTCCCAGACTAGGTCCCAGACCAAGTCACAGACCAGGTCCCAGACCAGGTCCCAGATCAAGTCCAAGACCAGGTCCCAGATCAGGTCCCAGACGAAGTCCAAGACCACGTCCAAAACCAGGTCCCAGACCATGTCCCAGACCAGGTCCCAGATCAAGTCCAAGACCAGGTCCCAGACCAAGTCCCAGACCAGGTCCAAGACCAGGTCCCAGACCAGGTCCAAGACCAGATCCCATTCCACGTCCCAGACCAAGTCCAAGACCAGGTCCCAGACCAAGTCCCAGACCAGGTCCAAGACCAGGTCCCAGACCACGGCTATGACCAGGTCCCAGACCAGGTCCCAGACTAGGTTCCAGACCAAGTCCCAGACCAGGTCCCAGACTAGGTCCAAGACCAAGTCCCAGACCAGGTCCCAGACTAGGTCCAAGACCAAGTCCAAGACCAGGTCCCAGACCAAGTCCAAAGACCAGGTCCCAGACCAGGTCCCAGACCAAGTCAAAGACCAGGTCCCAGACCAAGTCCAAGACCAGGTCGCAGACCAGGTCCCAGACCAAGTCCAAGACCAGGTCCCAGACCAAATCCCAGACCAGGCCCCAAACCAGGTCCAAGACCAGGTCCCAGACCAAGTCCAAGACCAGGTCCCAGACCAGGTCCCAGACTAGGTCCCAGATCAAGTCCAAGACCAGGTCCCAGATCATGTCCCAGATCAGGTCCCAGATCAAGTCCAAGACCAGGTCCCAGATCAAGTCCCAGATCAGGTCCCAGACCAAGTCCAAGACCAGGTTCCAGACCAGGGCCCAGACCAAGTCCAAGACCAAGTCCCAGACCAGGTCCCATACTAGGTCTCAGAACAAGTCCAAGACCAGGTCCCAGACCAGGTCCAAGACCAAGTCCAAGACCAGGTCCCAGACCAGGTCCAAGACCAGGTTCAAGACCAGGTCCCAGACCAGGTTCCAGACCAGGGCCCAGACCAAGTCCAAGACCAGGTCCCAGACCAAGTCCAAGACCAGGTCCCAGACCAGGTCCCAGACCAAGTCCAAGACCAGGTCCCAGACCAAGTCCCAGACCAGGTCCCAGACCAAGTCCAAGACCAGGTCCAAGAAGAGGTCCCACACCAGGTCCCAGTCCAAGACCAAGTCCCAGACCAGGTCCAAGACCACGTCCCAGACCAGGTCCAAGACCAGATCCCATTCCACGTCCCAGACCAAGTCCAAGACCAGGTCCCAGACCAGGTCCCAGACCAAGTCCCAGACCAGGTCCCAGACCAGGTCCTAGACCAAGTCCAAGACCAGGTCACAGACCACGGCTATGACCAGGTCCCAGACCAGGTCCCAGACCAAGTACAAGACCAGGCCCCAGACCAGGTTCCAGACCAGGTCCCAGACCAGGACCAAGACCAGGTCCCAGACCACGGCTATGACCAGGTCCCAGACCAGGTCCCAGACCAAGTACAAGACCAGGCCCCAGACCAGGTTCCAGACCAGGTCCCAGACCAGGACCAAGACCAGGTCCCAGAACAGGTCCCAGACCAAGTTCCCGACCAGGTCCAAGACCAGGTCCCAGACCAAGTCCAAGACCAGGTCACAGACCAAGTCCAAGACCAGGTCCCAGACCAGGTCCCAGACTAGGTCCCAGACCAGGTTCCAGACCAGGTCCAAGACCAGGTCCCAGACCAAGTCCAAGACCAGGTCACAGACCAAGTCCAAGACCAGGTCCCAGAACAAGTCCAAGACCAGGTCCCAGACCAGGTCCCAGACCACGGCTATGACCAGGTCCCAGACCAGGTCCCAGACTAGGTCTCACACCAAGTCCAAGACCAGGTCCCAGACCAAGTTCAAGACCAGGTCCAAGACCAGGTCCCAGACCAGGTCCCAGTCCAAGTCCAAGACCAAATCCAAGACCAGGTCCCAGACCAAGTCCAAGACCAGGTCACAGACCAAGTCCAAGACCAGGTCCCAGACTAGGTCCAAGACCAGGTCCCAGACCAAGTCCAAGACCAGGTCCCAGACCAAGTCCAAGACCAGGTCACAGACCAAGTCCAAGACCAGATCCCAGACTAGGTCCCAGACTAGGTCCCAGACCAAGTCAGAGACCAGGTCCCAGACCAGGTCCCAGACCAGGTCCCAGAACAAGTCCAAGACCACGTCCAAAACCAGGTCCCAGACCATGTCCCAGACCAGGTCCCAGACCAAGTCCCAGACCAGGTCCAAGACCAGGTCCCAGACCAGGTCCAAGACCAGATCCCATTCCACGTCCCAGACCAAGTCCCAGACCAGGTCCCAGACCAAGTCCCAGACCAGGTCCCAGACCAGGTCCCAGACAGCGGCTATGACCAGGTCCCAGACCAGGTCCCAGACTAGGTTCCAGACCAAGTCCCAGACCAGGTTCCAGACTAGGTCCAAGACCAAGTCCAAGACCAGGTCCCAGACCAGGTCCAAGACCAACTCCAAAGACCAGGTCCCAGACCAGGTCCCAGACCAAGTCAAAGACCAGGTCCCAGACCAAGTCCAAGACCAAGTCCCAGACCAGGTCCCAGACCAGGTCCCAGACCAGGTCCCAGACCAGGTCCCAGACCAAGTCCAAGACCAGGTCCCAGACCAAGTCCCAGATCAGGTCCCAGACCAAGTCCAAGACCACGTCCAAAACCAGGTCCCAGACCAAGTCCCAGACCAGGTCCCAGATCAAGTCCAAGACCAGGTCCCAGACCAAGTCCCAGACCAGGTCCAAGACCAGGTCCCAGACCAGGTCCCAGACCAGATCCCATTCCACGTCCCAGACCAAGTCCAAGACCAGGTCCCAGACCAGGTCCCAGACCAAGTCCCAGACCAAGTCCAAGACCAGGTCCCAGACCAAGTCCAAGACCAGGTCACAGACCACGGCTATGACCAGGTCCCAGACCAGGTCCCAGACCAAGTACAAGACCAGGCCCCAGACCAGGTTCCAGACCAGGTCCCAGACCAGGACCAAGACCAGGTCCCAGACCACGGCTATGACCAGGTCCCAGACCAGGTCCCAGACCAAGTACAAGACAAGGCCCCAGACCAGGTTCCAGACCAGGTCCCAGACCAGGACCAAGACCAGGTCCCAGAACAGGTCCCAGACCAAGTTCCCGACCAGGTCCAAGACCAGGTCCCAGACCAAGTCCAAGACCAGGTCACAGACCAAGTCCAAGACCAGGTCCCAGACCAGGTCCCAGACTAGGTCCCAGACCCTGTCCAGACCAGGTCCAAGACCAGGTCCCAGACCAAGTCCAAGACCAGGTCCCAGACCAAGTCCAAGACCAGGTCCCAGAACAAGTCCAAGACCAGGTCCAAGACCAGGTCCAAGACCAGGTCCCAGACCACGGCTATGACCAGGTCCCAGACCAGGTCCCAGACTAGGTTCCAGAGCAAGTCCAAGACCAAGTCCCAGACCAGGTCCCAGACAAGGTCTCACACCAAGTCCAAGACCAGGTCCCAGACCAGGTCCCAGACCAGGTTCCAGACCAGGTCCAAGACCAGGTTCCAGACCAAGTCCAAGACCAGGTCCCAGACCAAGTCCAAGACCAGGTCCCAGACCAAGTCCAAGACCAGGTCCAAGACCAGGTCCCAGACCAGGTCCCAGTCCAAGTCCAAGACCAAGTCCAAGACCAGGTCCCAGACCAAGTCCAAGACCAGGTCACAGACCAAGTCCAAGACCAGGTCCCAGACTAGGTCCAAGACCAGGTCCCAGACCAAGTCCAAGACCAGGTCCCAGACCAGGTCCAAGACCAGGTCATAGACCAAGTCCCCGACCAGGTCCCAGACCAGGTCCCAGACTAGATCCCAGACCAAGTCAGAGACCAGGTCCCAGACTAGGTCCCAGACCAGGTCCCAGAACAAGTCCAAGACCAGGTCCAAGACCAAGTCCAAGACTAGGTCCCAGACCAGGTCCAAGACCAGGTCCCAGACCAGGTCCCAGACCAAGTCCAAGACCAGATCCAAGACCAGGTCCCAGACCAGGTCCCAGACAACGGCTATGACCAGGTCCCAGACCAGGTCCCAGACCAAGTTCAAGACCAAGTCCAAGACCAGGTCCCAGACCAGGTCCCAGACCACGGCTATGACCAGGTCCAAGACCAGGTCCCAGCCTAGGTCCCAGACCAAGTCCAAGACCAAGTCCAAGACCAAGTCCCAGCCTAGGTGGCAGACCAAGTCCCCAGACCCTGTCCTGGACCTGCTGCCATCGGTCAGTTTACCTTCTTGAGGTTCTTGATCTTCTTGTCCATCTCTGGGTCCCCGCTGCTGACTTCTGATTGGCTGTTGCTGACGCCCACAGGTTGGGACGGCGGTTCAGGTGCAGGTTTGTTTTCCTGCAGGAGTAAACATCATCATCTTCATCATCAACACCAGTCACCACCACCAGAGTCATCATCTTCATCACCACCACATTCGTCATCTTCATCACCACCACAGTCATCATCTTCATCACCACCACATTCGTCATCTTCATCACCACCACCACAGTCATCATCTTCATCATCTTCATCACCACCAGAGTCATCATCTTCATCACCACCACAGTCATCATCTTCATCACCACCACATTCATCATCTTCATCACCACCAGAGTCATCATCTTCATCACCACCACATTCGTCATCTTCATCACCACCACAGTCATCATCTTCATCACCACCACCAGAGTCATCATCTTCATCACCACCACAGTCATCATCTTCATCATCACCACATTCATCATCTTCATCAGCACCACAGTCATCATCTTCATTACCACCACAGTCATCATCTTCATCATCACCACATTCATCATCTTCATCACCACCACAGTCATCATCTTCATCATCACCACATTCATCATCTTCATCACCACCACAGTCATCATCTTCATCACCACCACAGTCATCATCTTCATCATCACCACATTCATCATCTTCATCACCACCACAGTCATCATCTTCATCATCACCACATTCATCATCTTCATCATCACCACAGTCATCATCTTCATTACCACCACAGTCATCATCTTCATCATCACCACATTCATCATCTTCATCACCACCACAGTCATCATCTTCATCATCACCACATTCATCATCTTCATCACCACCACAGTCATCATCTTCATCATCACCACAGTCATCATCTTCATCATCACCACATTCATCATCTTCATCACCACCACAGTCATCATCTTCATCACCACCACAGTCATCATCTTCATCACCACCACCAGAGTCATCATCTTCATCACCACCACAGTCATCATCTTCATCATCACCACATTCATCATCTTCATCAGCACCACAGTCATCATCTTCATTACCACCACAGTCATCATCTTCATCATCACCACATTCATCATCTTCATCACCACCACATTCATCATCTTCATCATCACCACATTCATCATCTTCATCATCACCACAGTCATCATCTTCATCACCACCACAGTCATCATCTTCATCATCACCACATTCATCATCTTCATCACCACCACAGTCATCATCTTCATCACCACCACAGTCATCATCTTCATTACCACCACAGTCATCATCTTCATCACCACCACAGTCATCATCTTCATCACCACCACATTCATCATCTTCATCACCACCACAGTCATCATCTTCATCACCACCACAGTCATCATCTTCATCACCACCACAGTCATCATCTTCATCACCACCACAGTCATCATCTTCATCACCACCACAGTCATCTTCATCACCACCACAGTCATCATCTTCATCACCACCACAGTCATCTTCATCACCACCACAGTCATCATCTTCATCACCACCACAGTCATCATCTTCATCACCACCACAGTCATCATCTTCATCACCACCACAGTCATCATCTTCATCATCACCACCACAGTCATCATCTTCATCATCTTCATCACCACCAGAGTCATCATCTTCATCACCACCACAGTCATCATCTTCATTACCACCACAGTCATCATCTTCATCATCACCACATTCATCATCTTCATCACCACCACAGTCATCATCTTCATCACCACCACAGTCATCATCTTCATCACCACCACAGTCATCATCTTCATCATCACCACATTCATCATCTTCATCACCACCACAGTCATCATCTTCATCACCACCACAGTCATCATCTTCATCACCACCACAGTCATCATCTTCATCACCACCACAGTCATCATCTTCATCACCACCACAGTCATCATCTTCATCATCACCACAGTCATCATCTTCATCACCACCACAGTCATCATCTTCATCACCACCACAGTCATCATCTTCATCACCACCACAGTCATCATCTTCATCATCACCACAGTCATCATCTTCATCACCACCACAGTCATCATCTTCATCACCACCACAGTCATCATCTTCATCACCACCACAGTCATCATCTTCATCATCACCACAGTCATCATCTTCATCACCACCACAGTCATCATCTTCATCACCACCACAGTCATCATCTTCATCACCACCACAGTCATCATCTTCATCACCACCACAGTCATCATCTTCATCATCACCAGAGTCATCATCTTCATCATCACCACATTCATCATCTTCATCATCACCACAGTCATCATCTTCATCACCACCACAGTCGTCATCTTCATCATCACCACAGTCATCATCTTCATCATCACCACAGTCATCTTCATCACCACCACCACAGTCATCATCTTCATCATCACCACAGTCATCATCTTCATCACCACCACAGTCATCATCTTCATCACCACCACAGTCATCATCTTCATCACCACCACAGTCATCATCTTCATCACCACCACAGTCATCATCTTCATCATCACCAGAGTCATCATCTTCATCATCACCACATTCATCATCTTCATCACCACCACAGTCGTCATCTTCATCACCACCACAGTCATCATCTTCATCACCACCACAGTCATCATCTTCATCATCACCACAGTCATCATCTTCATCATCACCACAGTCATCATCTTCATCACCACCACATTCGTCATCTTCATCATCACCACAGTCATCATCTTCATCACCACCACAGTCATCATCTTCATCACCACCACAGTCATCATCTTCATCATCACCACAGTCATCATCTTCATCACCACCACAGTCATCATCTTCATCACCACCACAGTCATCATCTTCATCATCACCACAGTCATCATCTTCATCACCACCACAGTCATCATCTTCATCATCACCACAGTCATCATCTTCATCATCACCACAGTCATCATCTTCATCATCACCACAGTCATCATCTTCATCACCACCACAGTCATCATCTTCATCATCACCACAGTCATCATCTTCATCATCACCACAGTCATCATCTTCATCACCACCACAGTCATCATCTTCATCATCACCAGTCATCATCTTCATCATCACCACAGTCATCATCTTCATCATCACCACAGTCATCATCTTCATCATCACCACAGTCATCATCTTCATCACCACCACATTCATCATCATCATCATCACCACAGTCATCATCTTTATCACCACCACAGTCATCATCTTCATCATCACCACAGTCATCATCTTCATCACCACCACAGTCATCATCTTCATCACCACCACAGTCATCATCTTCATCATCACCACAGTCATCATCTTCATCACCACCACAGTCATCATCTTCATCATCACCACAGTCATCATCTTCATTACCACCACAGTCATCATCTTCATCATCACCACAGTCATCATCTTCATCATCACCACAGTCATCATCTTCATCATCACCACAGTCATCTTCATCATCACCACATTCATCATCTTCATCACCACCACATTCATCATCATCATCATCACCACAGTCATCATCTTCATCACCACCACAGTCATCATCATCATCACCACCACAGTCATCATCTTCATCATCACCACAGTCATCATCTTCATCACCACCACAGTCATCATCTTCATCACCACCACAGTCATCATCTTCATCACCACCACAGTCATCATCTTCATCATCACCACAGTCATCATCTTCATCATCACCACAGTCATCATCTTCATCATCACCACATTCATCATCTTCATCACCACCACAGTCATCTTCATCATCACCACAGTCATCATCTTCATCACCACCACAGTCATCATCTTCATCACCACCACAGTCATCATCTTCATCATCACCACAGTCATCATCTTCATCATCACCACAGTCATCATCTTCATCATCACCACAGTCATCATCTTCATCACCACAGTCATCATCTTCATCACCACAGTCATCATCTTCATCATCACCACATTCATCATCTTCATCACCACCACAGTCATCTTCATCATCACCACAGTCATCATCTTCATCACCACCACAGTCATCATCTTCATCATCACCACAGTCATCATCTTCATCATCACCACAGTCATCATCTTCATCATCACCACAGTCATCATCTTCATCACCACAGTCATCATCTTCATCACCACCACAGTCATCATCTTCATCATCACCACAGTCATCATCTTCATCACCACAGTCATCATCTTCATCACCACCACAGTCATCATCTTCATCACCACCACAGTCATTATCTTCATCATCACCAGTCATCATCTTCATCATAACCACAGTCATTATCTTCATCATCACCACAGTCATCATCTTCATCACCACCACAGTCATCATCTTCATCACCACCACAGTCATTATCTTCATCATCACCAGTCATCATCTTCATCATCACCACAGTCATTATCTTCATCATCACCACAGTCATTATCTTCATCATCACCACAGTCATCATCTTCATCACCACCACAGTCATCATCTTCATCACCACCACAGTCATCATCTTCATCACCACCAGTCATCATCTTCATCATCACCACAGTCATTATCTTCATCACCACCACAGTCATCATCTTCATCACCACCACAGTCATCATCTTCATCATCACCACAGTCATCATCTTCATCATCACCACAGTCATCATCTTCATCACCACCACAGTCATCATCTTCATCATCACCACAGTCATCATCTTCATCATCACCACAGTCATCATCTTCATCACCACCACAGTCATCATCTTCATCATCACCACAGTCATCATCTTCATCACCACCACAGTCATCATCTTCATCACCACCACATTCATCATCTTCATCACCACCACAGTCATCATCTTCATCATCACCACAGTCATCATCTTCATCACCACCACAGTCATCATCTTCATCACCACCACAGTCATCATCTTCATCATCACCACAGTCATCATCTTCATCACCACCACAGTCATCATCTTCATCACCACCACAGTCATCATCTTCATCATCACCACAGTCATCATCTTCATCACCACCACATTCATCATCTTCATCACCACCACATTCATCATCTTCATCACCACCACAGTCATCATCTTCATCATCACCACAGTCATCATCTTCATCATCACCACAGTCATCATCTTCATCACCACAGTCATCATCTTCATCACCACAGTCATCATCTTCATCATCACCACATTCATCATCTTCATCACCACCACAGTCATCATCTTCATCATCACCACAGTCATCATCTTCATCACCACCACAGTCATCATCTTCATCATCACCACAGTCATCATCTTCATCATCACCACAGTCATCATCTTCATCATCACCACAGTCATCATCTTCATCACCACAGTCATCATCTTCATCACCACCACAGTCATCATCTTCATCATCACCACAGTCATCATCTTCATCACCACAGTCATCATCTTCATCACCACCACAGTCATCATCTTCATCACCACCACAGTCATTATCTTCATCATCACCAGTCATCATCTTCATCATAACCACAGTCATTATCTTCATCATCACCACAGTCATCATCTTCATCACCACCACAGTCATCATCTTCATCACCACCACAGTCATTATCTTCATCATCACCAGTCATCATCTTCATCATCACCACAGTCATTATCTTCATCATCACCACAGTCATTATCTTCATCATCACCACAGTCATCATCTTCATCACCACCACAGTCATCATCTTCATCACCACCACAGTCATCATCTTCATCACCACCAGTCATCATCTTCATCATCACCACAGTCATTATCTTCATCACCACCACAGTCATCATCTTCATCACCACCACAGTCATCATCTTCATCATCACCACAGTCATCATCTTCATCACCACCACAGTCATCATCTTCATCACCACCACAGTCATCATCTTCATCATCACCACAGTCATCTTCATCATCACCACAGTCATCATCTTCATCACCACCACAGTCATCATCTTCATCACCACCACAGTCATCATCTTCATCATCACCACAGTCATCATCTTCATCACCACCACAGTCATCATCTTCATCATCACCACAGTCATCATCTTCATCACCACAGTCATCATCTTCATCATCACCACAGTCATCATCTTCATCATCACCACAGTCATCATCTTCATCACCACCACAGTCATCATCTTCATCACCACCACAGTCATCATCTTCATCACCACAGTCATCATCTTCATCACCACCACAGTCATCATCATCACCACCACAGTCATCATCTTCATCACCACCACAGTCATCATCTTCATCACCACCACAGTCATCATCTTCATCACCACCACAGTCATCATCTTCATCACCACCACAGTCATCATCTTCATCACCACCACAGTCATCATCTTCATCACCACCACAGTCATCATCTTCATCACCACCACAGTCATCATCTTCATGACCACCACAGTCATCATCTTCATCACCACCACAGTCATCATCTTCATCACCACCACAGTCATCATCTTCATCACCACCACAGTCATCATCTTCATCACCACCACAGTCATCATCTTCATCACCACCACAGTCATCATCTTCATCATCACCACAGTCATCATCTTCATCACCACAGTCATCATCTTCATCACCACCACAGTCATCATCTTCATCACCACCACAGTCATCTTCATCACCACCACAGTCATCATCATCATCACCACATTCATCATCTTCATCACCTGTCTGGCTGCTTTCTTTGCTTCCCGTTTCTTCTGGTTCTTCAGAGCAGACCTGGAGAGATTCTTGTCTCCAGAAAGTCCGGGACGCAGGTCCTGCGGCGGCTCGTCCTCGTGCTGCATGACAGACAGGAGGACAAACTCTCAGATCTGTTTGGAGGAAGGCATGAATCTTCATCAGGACTGCCGGGTAGCTTCTAGTCCAGCGGACAGACGCCTGGAAACACGTCCATGTTTCGCTCTGGATTACCTGCTGCTGCCTGAAAAAGGTGGGAATCACCATGGAAACCACAGTCTTCTTCAAAACACAAACCAGAAGGTGACCTGGAAGGTGGCTCAGAAACCACCTGGACCATTGCTGCTTCCTCACCAGTTTAGAGCTGGCCGTGGCTGGAAGATGCCTCAGTGCAGGTGGGCGGTACAGTTGTGTGGGCGGAGCATGTGTGCTCCCCAGGTCACTGGGCGCCACCTGGTATTTGACAGCCCTCTCTGGGAAGCTGCCGCTAGGGAAGGACTGCCATCGGATCTCCCAGAGCTCAGAGCCAGTCGCTACGTCCACTTTGTGTAAAACTGGACCAGTGTAGTGCCAGATCTTGAAGCCATTGCTGACCCGCAGCCGAGGAGAACAGGTTGCCGTGACGATGTGCTCGCCGTCAGGACTCCAGGCAAAATGGGTGGCATCTGGAGCCTGAGGTTTGGACACCTGAGGAGGAGTGATGAAGAGGATAAGATGGAAGACATCAAAGTATATTGTGGCCCATGTGTGGACAACACTTGTCTGAAGACGAAACGTGTCTTTACTCAGAGACGCAACATATCCTCACCACCGCCATCAGTGTGTCCACTGGTATCTGGCTGCAAGCATTACTAACAATGCTAACTATGCTGACAATGCTAACAGATCATAACACATGCTATGCTAACAATGCTAACAGATCACAACAGATGCTGACTATGCTAACAATGCTAACAGACCACAACAGATGATGACTATACTAACAATGCTAACAGAGCACAACAGATGATGACTATGCGAACAATATTAACGGATCATAACAGACGCTATGCTAACAATGCTAACAGATCATAACAGACGCTATGCTAACAATGCTAACAGATCATAACAGATGCTATGCTAACAATTCCAACAGATCACAACAGATGCTGACTATGCTAACAATGCTAACAGATCATAACAGATGCTGACTATGCTAACAATGCTAACAGATCACAACAGATGCTGACTATGCTAACAATACTAACAGATCATAACAGACGCTATGCTAACAACGTTAACAGATCATAACAGATGCTGACTATGCTAACAGATGCTTTTAAGAGCAAGTGAAGACTCAGCTATTAGCAGTATTTCAGGTGGTAACATATGCTAGCATTTAGTAACTAGTAGACAGTGGTAAGCGGGGCAACTGCTAGCAGGAGGAAACAGATGCTAACAGTGAGTACCATCTGTTAGCAGGCAGCGGACTGGAAGTGTGGCTGATGTTAGTAGGCGGTAACAGATTAAGTCATTTCAAGCCGTACGTAGCGTTTGGCGTCAGCTTCAGGTACACAGTGGCATTTCTTCAGTTTCTGTAAAGCTACTGGTTGTGCTCCAGCACCCTGCAGTGAAACCTGGTCCCACAGTCTTCTCTCCCACCTGTTTGTACTTCTTCACGTCCCACACCTCCATCTGTCCCCGCAGGTTCCCGAACCCGGCCAGGACCAGGATGTGTCCCTGAGGACTGCAACCACAACAAAGGCCTGGCTCGTTATACGCGCAGAGGTTAGGCGTCCTGATGCGTCTGCAGGTGAGGTCTCACCTATAGTAGGCTGCGTTTCGAGGCCCTGTCCCGAAGTCAAACACTGGGTCACACTTCAGGTTGAAGATTGTGGCTTTGGCCGGCATGAAGCCATACACCACGCAGAACTCTGTGGAGCTGGGGCTCCAGGCCACGTCATAGATTGGACCGTTCTTGGCTGGATCAGAACCAGAAACACATACTCAGAGTTGGTCTTGGTCCCAGCGTACCTGCGGCGTCTGCTCCACACATACCGAGCTGGACCAGCGCTGTCTCGCCGCTCACTGACAGGTAATGCAGCGTCTGCTCGCCATAGTACGACGCCCCGGTTTTGTCCACCTCCGTGCTCGCCGTCACCAAGACCGCCGAAGCTGATAAAGGAACGTGCCATAACTATCAGGCTCAGCGGACTACGTGGACTCTCATAACTAGTACTTACCTTTCTGGTTCCACTGCATGCTGACCCGGTCCGACTTGAAGAAACTCTTATTAGCAAGGGCGGAAGTTGGACCTCCAAAGACCGGGTACTGGTAGAGGCGGACAAAAGATGGCGCCCCCTTACTGCCCGGGACATAGACGCAAACCTAGAAGGGACAAGACGGACTAGTTGGACAGGGTGGACTGGTTGGACAGGTTGGACAGGGTGGACTGGGTGAACAGATTGGACAGGGAGGACAGGGTGGACTGGGTGAACAAGGGTGGACATGTTGAATAGGGTGGACAGGTTGGACTGGGTGGACTGGGTGAACAGGATGGACAGGGAGGACAGGGTGGACTGGGTGAACAAGGGTGGACATGTTGAATAGGGTGGACTGGGTGGACAGGTTGGACAGGGTGGACTGGGTGAACAGGATGGACAGGGAGGACAGGGTGGACTGGGTGAACAAGGGTGGACATGTTGAATAGGGTGGACAGGGTGGACAGGTTGGACTGGGTGAACAGGATGGACAGGGAGGACAGGGTGGACTGGGTGAACAGGATGGACAGGGAGGACAGGGTGGACTGGGTGAACAGGATGGACAGGGAGGACAGGGTGGACTGGGTGAACAGGATGGACAGGGAGGACAGGGTGGACTGGGTGGACTGGGTGAACAAGGGTGGACATGTTGAATAGGGTGGACAGGGTGGACAGGTTGGACAGGGTGGACTGGGTGAACAGGATGGACAGGTTGGACAGGGTGGACTGGGTGGACAGTCAGTCCTCACCTTGCTAGGCTGTCCTCCAGGAGACAAAGAAAAGTCTGAAACTTTCTGCATGTGCAGCTTATTGGCGATGGAGTCTGTGGAGAGGAAGAGGACATGAGACAACAGTGGACACTCTGATGTGTCTCAATCCCAGCTGGAGGTGGTCTCATGTGAACTCCCTTCCTGACCTGTAGACCCCTTCCTGGTCTGTAGACGCTTCCTGGTCTGTGGACCCTTTCTTGACTTGTAGACCCTACCTGGTCTGTAGACCCCTTCCTGATCCGTAGACTCATCCTAACCCGTAAAACCCTTCCTAACCTGTAGACCCGTCCTGTCCTGTAGACCCTTCCTGACCTGTAGACCACTTCCTGACCTGTAGACCCTTCCTGGTCTGTAGACCCTTTCCTGACCCGTACAACCCTTCCTGGTCTGTAGACTCCTTCCTGACCTGTAGACCCTTTCCGAACCTGTAGACCACTTCCTGACCTGTAGACCCCTTCGTGACCTGTAGACCCCTTCCTGGTCTGTAGAACCCTTCCTGACCTGTAAACCCTTCGTGACCTGTACACCTTTCCTGGTCCGTAGACCCCTTCCTGACCTGTAGACCACTTCCTGACCTGTAGACCCCTTCCTGACCTGTGGACCCCTTCCTGGTCTGTAGACCCCTTCCTGGTCTGTAGACCATTCCTGACCTGTAGACCACTTCCTGACCTGCAAACCCTTTCCTGAGCCGTAGACCCTTCCTGAGCCGTAGACCCCTTCCTGACCCGTAGACCCCTTCATGACCCGTAGACCCTTCCTGACCCGTAGACCCCTTCATGACCTGTACACCTTTCCTGACTGTAGACCCCTTCCTAACCCGTAGACCTTTCCGGACCTGTAGACCCTTCCTGACCCGTAGACCCCTTCATGACCTGTGGACCCCCAATTCCTGACCTGTAGACCCCTTCGTGACCTGTAGACCCCTCCTGACCCGTAGACCCTTCCTGGTCTGTATACCCCTTCCTGGTTTGTAGACCCTCACTGACCTGCAGACCCCTTCCTGGTCTGTAGACCCCTTCCTGACCTGTAGACCACTTCCTGACGTGTAGACCCTCTATTGACCTGTTGACCCTTTCCTGACCTGTAGACCCCTTCTTGACCTGTAGACCCTTTCCTGACCTGTAGACCCCTTCTTGACCTGTAGACCCTTCCTGACCCATAGACCCTTCCTGACCCGTAGACCCTTCCTGACCTGTAGACCTTTCCTGACCTGTGGACCCCTTACTGGTCTGTAGACCCCTTCCTGACCTGTAGACCCTCTATTGACCTGTTGACCCTTTCCTGACCTGTAGACCCTTCCTGACCCGTAGACCCTTCCTGACGTGTAGACCCTCTATTGACCTGTTGACCCTTTCCTGACCTGTAGACCCTTCCTGACCCGTAGACCTTTCCTGACCTGCAGACCCCTTCCTGGTCTGTAGACCCCTTCCTGACCTGCAGACCACTTCCTGACGTGTAGACCCTCTATTGACCTGTTGACCCTTTCCTGACCTGTAGACCCTTCCTGACCCGTAGACCTTTCCTGGTCCGTAGACCCCTTCCTGACCTGTAGACCCCTTCCTGACCTGTAGACCCTTCCTGTCCTGTCGACCGCTTCCTGACCTGTAGACCCTTCCTGGTCCGTAGACCCCTTCCTGGTCTGTAGACCCCTTCCTGAACTGTAGACCCCTTCCTGAACTGTAGACCCCTTCCTGAACTGTAGACCCTTCCTGTCCTGTAGACCCCTTCCTGACATGTAGACCCTTCCTGTCCTGTAGACCGCTTCCTGACCTGTAGACCCTTCCTGGTCCGTAGACCCCTTCCTGGTCTGTAGACCCCTTCCTGACCTGTAGACCCTTCCTGTCCTGTAGACCCCTTCCTGACCTGTAGACCCCTTCCTGACCTGTAGACCGCTTCCTGACCTGTAGACCTTTCCTGACCTGTAGACCCCTTCCTGACCTGTAGACGCTTCCTGACCTGTAGACCCCTTCCTGACCTGTAGACCCTTCCTGACCTGTAGACCGCTTCCTGACCTGTAGACCCCTTCCTGACCTGTAGACCCCTTCCTGTCCTGTAGACCTCTTCCTGACCTGTAGACCCTTCCTGGTCTGTAGACCCCTTCCTGACCTGTAGACCCTTCCTGCTCCGTAGACCCCTTCCTGGTCTGTAGAACCCTTCCTGACCTGTAGACCGCTTCCTGACCTGTAGACCTTTCCTGGTCTGTAGACCTCTTACTGACCTGTAGATCCCTTCCTGACCTGTAGACCCCTTCCTGACCTGTACACCCTTTCCTGACCTGTAGAACCCCTCCTTGTCTGCAGACCTGTTCCTGACCTGTAAACCCCTTCCTGATCTGTAGACCCTTCCTGGTCTGTAGACCCCTTCCTGATCTGTGGACCTTTCCCGGTATGTAGACCCTCCCTGACCTGTAGACCCCTTCCTGACCTGTGGACCCCTTCCTGACCTGTAGACCCTCCCTGTTCTGTAGACCCCTTCCTGACCTGTAGACCCTTCCTGACCCGTAGACCTTTCCTGACCTGTGGACCCCTTACTGGTCTGTAGACCCCTTCCTGACCTGCAGACCCTCTATTGACCTGTTGACCCTTTCCTGACCTGTAGACCACTTCTTGACCTGTAGACCCTTTCCTGACCCGTAGACCCCTTCCTGGTCTGTGGACCCCTTCCTGAACTGTAGACCCCTTCCTGACCCGTAGACCTTTCCTGACCTGTAGACCCCTTCCTGACCTGTAGACCCTTCCCGTCCTGTAGACCCCTTCCTGTCCTGTAGACCCCTTCCTGACCTGTAGACCCTTCCCGTCCTGTAGACCCCTTCCTGTCCTGTAGACCTCTTCCTGACCTGTAGACCCTTCCTGGTCTGTAGACCCCTTCCTGGTCTGTAGACCCCTTCCTGACCTGTAGACCCTTCCTGCTCCGTAGACCCCTTCCTGGTCTGTAGAACCCTTCCTGACCTGTAGACCGCTTCCTGACCTGTAGACCTTTCCTGGTCTGTAGACCTCTTACTGACCTGTAGACCCCTTCCTGACCTGTAGACCCCTTCCTGACCTGTAGACCCTCCCTGTTCTGTAGACCCCTTCCTGACCTGTAGACCTTTCCCGGTATGTAGACCTCTTACTGACCTGTAGACCCCTTCCTGACCTGTAGACCCCTTCCTGACCTGTAGACCCTCCCTGTTCTGTAGACCCCTTCCAGACCTGTGGACGCCTTTCTGATCTGTAGACCCTCCCTGGTCTGTAGACCCCTTCCTGACCTGTAGACCACTTCCTGACCTGTAGACCCCTTCCTGACCTGTGGTCCCCTTCCTGACCTGTAGACCCTCCCTGGTCTGTAGACCCCTTCCTGACCTGTAGACCACTTCCTGACCTGTAGACCCCTTCCTGACCTGTAAACCCCTTCCTGACCTTTAGACCCTTCCTGGTATGTAGACCCTCCCTGACCTGTAGACCCCTCCCTGACCTGTAGACCCTTCCTTTTATGTAGACCTTCCCTGACCTGTAGACCCCTTCGTGACCTGTGGACCCCTTCCAGACCTGTAGACCCCTTCCTGACCTGTAGACCCTTTCCTGACCTGTAGACCCTTCTTGACCTGTAGACCACTTCCTGACCTGTAGAACCCCTTCCTGATCTGTAGACCCTTCCTGGTCTGTAGACCCCTTCCAGACCTGTGGACGCCTTTCTGATCTGTGGACCTTTCCCGGTATGTAGACCCTCCCTGACCTGTAGACCCCTTCCTGACCTGTGGACCCCTTCCTGACCTGTAGACCCTCCCTGGTCTGTAGACCCCTTCCTGACCTGTAGACCACTTCCTGACCTGTAGACCCCTTCCTGACCTGTAAACCCCTTCCTGACCTGTAGACCCTTCCTGGTATGTAGACCCTCCCTGACCTGTAGACCCCTCCCTGACCTGTAGACCCTTCCTTTTATGTAGACCTTCCCTGACCTGTAGACCCCTTCCTGACCTGTGGACCCCTTCCAGACCTGTAGACCCCTTCCTGACCTGTGGAACCCTTCCTGATCTGTAGACCCCTTCCTGGTATGTAGACCCTCCCTGGTATGTAGACCCTCCCTGACCTGTGGACCCCTTCCAGACCTGTAGACCCCTTCCTCACCTGTAGACCATTCGTGACCTGTATACCCTTCCTTTTCTGTGGACCCCTTCCTGGTCTGTAGACCCTTTCCTGACCTGTAGACCCCTTCCTGACCTGTACACCACTTCTTGACGTGTGGACCCCTTCATGACCTGTAGACCCCTTCCTGGTCTGCAGACCCCTTCCTCACCTGTGGACCCCTTCCTGACCTGCAGACCACTTCCTGACGTGTAAACCCCTTCCTGACCTGTAGACCCCTTCCTGACCTGTGGACCCCTTCCTGACCTGCAGACCACTTCCTGACGTGTAGACCCCTTCCTGACCGGTAGACCCTTCCAGACCTATAGACCACTTCCTGACCTGTGGACCGCTTCCTGACCTGTAGACCCCTCCCTGACCTGTAGACCCTTCCTGGTCTGTAGACCCTTCCTGACCTGTAGACCCCTTACTGACCTGTGGACCCTTACTGGTACGTAGACCCTTCCTGGTCTGTATACCCCTTCCTGGTCTGTAGACCCCTTCCTGACCTGTAGACCCTTCGTGACCTGTAGACCCCTTTCCTGACTGTAGACCCCTTCATGACCTGTACACCTTTCCTGGTCCGTAGACCCCTTCTTGGTATGTAGACCTTCCCTGACCTGTAGACCCCTTCCTGACCTGTGGACCCCTTCCTGGTCTGCAGACCCCTTCCTGACCTGTAGACCATTCCTGACCTGTAGACCCCTTCCTGACCTGTAGACCACTTCCTGACCTGCAAACCCTTTCCTGAGCCGTAGAACCTTCCTGACCCGTAGACCATTCCTGACCTGTAGACCCTTCCTGGTCTGTAGACCCCTTCCTGACCCGTAGACCTTTCCGGACTTGTAGACCCTTCCTGACCCGTAGACCCCTTCATGACCTGTGGACCCCCAATTCCTGACCTGTAGACCCCTTCATGACCTGTAGACCCCTCCTGACCCGTAGACCCTTCCTGGTCTGTAGACCCCTTCCTGACCTGTAGACCTTTCCTGACCTGTAGACCCTTCCTGACCTGTAGACCCTCCCTGACCCGTAGACCCTTCCTGAGCCGTAGACCCTTCCTGACCTGTAGACCTTTCCTGACCTGTGGACCCCTTACTGGTCTGTAGACCCCTTCCTGACCTGTAGACCCTCTATTGACCTGTTGACCCTTTCCTGACCTGTAGACCCTTCCTGACCCGTAGACCTTTCCTGACCTGAAGACCCCTTCCTGGTCTGTAGACCCTTCCTGACCTGTAGACCTTTCCTGGTCCGTAGACCCCTTCCTGACCTGTAGACCCCTTCCTGACCTGTAGACCCTTCCTGTCCTGTAGACCGCTTCCTGACCTGTAGACCCTTCCTGGTCCGTAGACCCCTTCCTGGTCTGTAGACCCCTTCCTGAACTGTAGACCCCTTCCTGACCTGTAGACCTTTCCAGACCTGTAGACCGTTTCCTGACCTGTAGACCTTTCCTGATCCGTAGACCCCTTCCTGGTCTGTAGAACCCTTCCTGACCTGTACACTCTTCCAGTCCTGTAGACCGCTTCCTGACCTGTAGACCCTTCCTGGTCCATAGACCCCTTCCAGGTCTGTAGACCCCTTCCTGAACTGTAGACCATTCCTGACCTGTAGACCCCTTCCTGACCTGTAGACCACTTCCTGACCTGTAGACCATTCCTGACCTGTAGACCCTTCCTGGTCTGTAGACCCCTTCCTGGTCTGTAGACCCCTTCCTGAACTGTAGACCATTCCTGACCTGTAGACCCCTTCCTGACCTGTAGACCACTTCCTGACCTGTAGACCATTCCTGACCTGTAGACCCTTCCTGGTCTGTAGACCCCTTCCTGACCTGTAGACCTTTCCGGACGTGTAGACCCCTTCATGACCTGTGGACCCCCAATTCCTGACGTGTGGACCCCTTCCTGGTCTGTAGACCCCTTCCTGGTCTGTAGACCCTCACTGACCTGTAGATCCTTCCTGACCTGTTGACCCTTTCCTGACCTGTAGACCACTTCTTGACCTGTAGACCCTTTCCTGACCCGTAGACCCCTTCCTGGTCTGTAGACCCTTCCTGACCTGTAGACCTTTCCTGGTCCGTAGACCCCTTCCTGACCTGTAGACCCTTCCTGTCCTGTCGACCGCTTCCTGACCTGTAGACCCTTCCTGACCTGTAGACCACTTCTTGACCTGTAGACCCTTTCCTGACCTGTAGACCCCTTCCTGGTCCGTAGACCCCTTCCTGGTCTGTAGACCCTTTCCTGACCTGTAGACCCCTTCCTGGTCCGTAGACCCCTTCCTGGTCTGTAGACCCCTTCCTGGTCTGTAGACCCCTTCCTGAACTGTAGACCGCTTCCTGACCTGTAGACCTTTCCTGACCCGTAGACCTTTCCTGACCTGTAGACCGCTTCCTGACCTGTAGACCTTTCCTGGTCCGTAGACCCCTTCCTGACCCGTAGAACCCTTCCTGGTCTGTAGACCCTTCCTGACCTGTAGACCTTTCCTGGTCCGTAGACCCCTTCCTGACCTGTAGACCCTTCCTGTCCTGTCGACCGCTTCCTGACCTGTAGACCACTTCTTGACCTGTAGACCCTTTCCTGACCCGTAGACCCCTTCCTGGTCTGTAGACCCTTCCTGACCTGTAGACCCTTCCTGGTCCGTAGACCCCTTCCTGGTCTGTAGACCCCTTCCTGAACTGTAGACCGCTTCCTGACCTGTAGACCTTTCCTGACCTGTAGACCTTTCCTGACCTGTAGACCGCTTCCTGACCTGTAGACCTTTCCTGGTCCGTAGACCCCTTCCTGACCTGTAGACCCCTTCCTGACCTGTAGACCCTTCCTGTCCTGTAGACCGCTTCCTGGTCCGTAGACCCCTTCCTGGTCTGTAGACCCCTTCCTGACCTGTAGACCCTTCCTGTCCTGTAGAACCCTTCCTGACCTGTAGACCGCTTCCTGACCTGTAGACCCCTTCCTGACCCGTAGACCCCTTCCTGACCCGTAGACCCCTTCCTGACCTGTAGACCCTTCCTGTCCTGTAGACCGCTTCCTGACCTGTAGACCCTTCCTGGTCCGTAGACCCCTTCCTGGTCTGTAGAACCCTTCCTGACCTGTAGACCGCTTCCTGACCTGTAGACCTTTCCTGGTCTGTAGACCTCTTACTGACCTGTAGACCCCTTCCTGACCTGTAGACCCTTTCCTGACCTTTAGACCCTTCTTGACCTGTAGACCCCTTCCTGACCTGTAGAACCCCTCCTTGTCTGCAGACCTCTTCCTGACCTGTAAACCCCTTCCTGATCTGTAGACCCTTCCTGGTCCGTAGACCCCTTCCTGGTCTGTAGAACCCTTCCTGACCTGTAGACCGCTTCCTGACCTGTAGACCTTTCCTGGTCTGTAGACCCTTCTTGACCTGTAGACCCCTTCCTGACCTGTAGAACCCCTCCTTGTCTGCAGACCTCTTCCTGACCTGTAAACCCCTTCCTGATCTGTAGATCCTTCCTGGTCTGTAGACCCCTTCCTGACCTGTGGACGCCTTCCTGATCTGTGGACCTTTCCCGGTATGTAGACCCTCCCTGACCTGTAGACCCCTTCCTGACCTGTGGACCCCTTCCTGACCTGTAGACCCTCCCTGGTCTGTAGACCCCTTCCTGACCTGTGGACCCCTCCCTGACCTGTAGACCCTCCCTGGTCTGTAGACCCCTTCCTGACCTGTAGACCACTTCCTGACCTGTAGACCCTCCCTGGTCTGTAGACCCCTTCCTGACCTGTGGACCCCTTCCTGACCTGTAGACCCTTCCTGGTCTGTAGACCCCTTCCTGAC
Source organism: Telmatherina bonti (assembly GCF_933228915.1). NCBI lineage: Eukaryota > Metazoa > Chordata > Actinopteri > Atheriniformes > Telmatherinidae > Telmatherina > Telmatherina bonti. The sequence continues at coordinate 40,977,675 of NC_136627.1, read as the reverse complement.
CTGTAGACCACTTCCTGACGTGTAGACCCCTTCCTGACGTGTAGACCCCTTCCTGACGTGTAGACCCCTTCCTGGTCTGCATACCCCTCCCTGACCTGTAGACCCTTCCTGGTATGTAGACCCTCCCTGACCTGTAAACCCCTTCCTGACCTGTAGACCCTTCCTGGTATGTAGACCCTCCCTGACCTGTAGACCCCTTCCTGACCTGTGGACCCCTTTCAGACCTGTAGACCCCTTCCTGACCTGTGGAACCCTTCCTGATCTGTGGACCCCTTCCTGACCTGTAGACACTTCCTGGTATGTAGACCCTCCCTGACCTGTAGACCCCTTCCTGACCTGTGGACCCCTTTCAGACCTGTAGACCCCTTCCTGACCTGTAGACCCCTTCCTTTTCTGTGGACCCCTTCCTGGTCTGTAGACCACTTCCTGACCTGTAGACCCCTTCCTGACCTGTAGACCACTTCCTGACGTGTGGACCCCTTCATGACCTGTAGACCCCTTCCTGGTCTGCAGACCCCTTCCTGACCTGTAGACCCCTTCCTGACCTGTGGACCCCTTCCTGACCTGCAGACCACTTCCTGACGTGTAGACCCCTTCCTGACCGGTAGACCCTTCCAGACCTATAGACCGCTTCCTGACCTGTAGACCCCTTCCTGACCTGTAGACCCCTTCCTGACCTGTAGACCGCTTCCTGACCTGTAGACCGCTTCCTGACCCGTAGACCCCTTCCTGACCCGTAGACCCCTTCCTGACCTGTAGACCCTTCCTGTCCTGTAGACCGCTTCCTGACCTGTAGACCCTTCCTGGTCCGTAGACCCCTTCCTGGTCTGTAGAACCCTTCCTGACCTGTAGACCGCTTCCTGACCTGTAGACCTTTCCTGACCTGTAGACCCTTCCTGTCCTGTAGACCGCTTCCTGACCTGTAGACCGCTTCCTGACCCGTAGACCACTTCCTGACCTGTAGACCCTTCCTGTCCTATAGACCGCTTCCTGACCTGTAGACCCTTCCTGGTCCGTAGACCCCTTCCTGGTCTGTAGAACCCTTCCTGACCTGTAGACCGCTTCCTGACCTGTAGACCTTTCCTGGTCTGTAGACCTCTTACTGACCTGTAGACCCCTTCCTGACCTGTAGACCCTTTCCTGACCTGTAGACCCTTCTTGACCTGTAGACCCCTTCCTGACCTGTAGAACCCCTCATTGTCTGAAGACCTCTTCCTGACCTGTAAACCCCTTCCTGATCTGTAGACCCTTCCTGGTCTGTAGAACCCTTCCTGACCTGTAGACCGCTTCCTGACCTGTAGACCTTTCCTGGTCTGTAGACCTCTTACTGACCTGTAGACCCCTTCCTGACCTGTAGACCCTTCCTGACCTGTAGACCCCTTCCTGGTCTGTAGACCCCTTGCTGACCTGTAGACCACTTACTGACCTGTGGACCCTTACTGGTACGTAGACCCTCCCTGGTCTGTAGACCCTCCCTGACCTGTAGACCCCTCCCTGACCTGTAGACCCTTCCTGGTCAGTAGACCCTCCCTGACCTGTGGACCCCTTCCTGACCTGTAGACCCTCCCTGGTCTGTAGACCCGTTCCTGACCTGTAGACCACTTCCTGACCTGTAGACCCTCCCTGGTCTGTAGACCCCTTCCTGACCTGTATACCCCTTCCTGACCTGTAGACCCTCCCTGGTCTGTAGACCCCTTCCTGGTCTGCATACCCCTTCCTGACCTGTAGACCCTTCCTGGTATGTAGACCCTCCCTGACCTGTAAACCCCTTCCTGACCTGTAGACCCTTCCTGGTATGTAGACCCTCCCTGACCTGTAGACCCCTTCCTGACCTGTGGACCCCTTTCAGACCTGTAGACCCCTTCCTGACCTGTGGAACCCTTCCTGATCCGTGGACCCCTTCCTGACCTGTAGACCCTCCCTGACCTGTAGACCCCTTCCTGACCTGTGGACCCCTTTCAGACACGTAAACCCCTTCCTGACCTGTAGACCCTTCCTGGTATGTAGACCCTCCCTGACCTGTAGACCCCTTCCTGACCTGTGGACCCCTTTCAGACCTGCAGACCACTTCCTGACCAATAGACCACTTCCTGACCTGCAAACCCTTTCCTGAGCCGTAGACCCTTCCTGACCCGTAGACCCTTCCTGACCTGTAGACCCTTCCTGGTCTGTAGACCCCTTCCTGACCCGTAGACCTTTCCGGACCTGTAGACCCTTCCTGACCCGTAGACCCCTTCATGACCTGTGGACCCCCAATTCCTGACCTGTAGACCCCTTCATGACCTGTAGACCCCTCCTGACCCGTAGACCCTTCCTGGTCTGTAGACCCCTTCCTGACCTGTAGACCTTTCCTGACCTGTAGACCCTTCCTGACCCGTAGACCCTTCCTGAGCCGTAGACCCTTCCTGACCTGTAGACCTTTCCTGACCTGTGGACCCCTTACTGGTCTGTAGACCCTTCCTGTCCTGTAGACCGCTTCCTGACCTGTAGACCCTTCCTGGTCTGTAGACCCCTTCCTGGTCTGTAGACCCCTTCCTGAACTGTAGACCCCTTCCTGACCTGTAGACCTTTCCAGACCTGTAGACCGTTTCCTGACCTGTAGACCTTTCCTGATCCGTAGACCCCTTCCTGGTCTGTAGAACCCTTCCTGACCTGTAGACTCTTCCAGTCCTGTAGACCGCTTCCTGACCTGTAGACCCTTCCTGGTCCATAGACCCCTTCCAGGTCTGTAGACCCCTTCCTGGTCTGTAGACCCTCCCTGACCTGTAGACCCCTCCCTGACCTGTAGATCCCTTCCTGGTCTGTAGACCCCTTCCTGACCTGCAGACCCTCTATTGACCTGTTGACCCTTTCCTTACCTGTAGACCACTTCCTGACCTGTAGACCATTCCTGACCTGTAGACCCTTCCTGGTCTGTAGACCCCTTCCTGGTCTGTAGACCCCTTCCTGACCCGTAGACCCCTTCCTGACCTGTAGACCCCCAATTCCTGACGTGTGGACCCCTTCCTGGTCTCTGGACCCCTTCCTGGTCTGTAGACCCTCACTGACCTGTAGACCCTTCCTGACCTGTAGACCCCTTCCTGACCTGCAGACCCTCTATTGACCTGTTGACCCTTTCCTGACCTGTAGACCACTTCTTGACCTGTAGACCCTTTCCTGACCCGTAGACCCCTTCCTGGTCTGTAGACCCTTCCTGACCTGTAGACCTTTCCTGGTCCGTAGACCCCTTCCTGACCTGTAGACCCTTCCTGTCCTGTCGACCGCTTCCTGACCTGTAGACCACTTCCTGACCTGTAGACCACTTCTTGACCTGTAGACCCTTCCTGACCCGTAGACCCCTTCCTGGTCTGTAGACCCTTCCTGACCTGTAGACCCTTCCTGGTCCGTAGACCCCTTCCTGGTCTGTAGACCCCTTCCTGACCTGTAGACCCCTTCCTAACCTGTAGACCCTTTCCTGACCTGTAGACCCTTCTTGACCTGTAGACCCCTTCCTGACCTGTAGACCCCTTCCTGACCTGTACACCCTTTCCTGACCTGTAGAACCCCTCCTTGTCTGCAGACCTCTTCCTGACCTGTAAACCCCTTCCTGATCTGTAGACCCTTCCTGGTCTGTGGACCTTTCCCGGTATGTAGACCCTCCCTGACCTGTAGACCCTTCCTGGTCCATAGACCCCTTCCAGGTCTGTAGACCCCTTCCTGAACTGTAGACCATTCCTGACCTGTAGACCCCTTCCTGGTCTGTAGACCCCTTCCTGACCTGCAGACCCTCTATTGACCTGTTGACCCTTTCCTGACCTGTAGACCACTTCCTGACCTGTAGACCATTCCTGACCTGTAGACCCTTCCTGGTCTGTAGACCCCTTCCTGGTCTGTAGACCCCTTCCTGACCCGTAGACGCCTTCCAGACCTGTAGACCCCCAATTCCTAACGTGTGGACCCCTTCCTGGTCTGTAGACCCCTTCCTGGTCTGTAGACCCTCACTGACCTGTTGACCCTTTCCTGACCTGTAGACCACTTCTTGACCTGTAGACCCTTTCCTGACCCGTAGACCCCTTCCTGGTCTGTAGACCCTTCCTGACCTGTAGACCTTTCCTGGTCCGTAGACCCCTTCCTGTCCTGTCGACCGCTTCCTGACCTGTAGACCCTTCCTGACCTGTAGACCACTTCTTGACCTGTAGACCCTTTCCTGACCCGTAGACCCCTTCCTGGTCTGTAGACCCTTCCTGACCTGTAGACCCTTCCTGGTCCGTAGACCCCTTCCTGGTCTGTAGACCCCTTCCTGACCTGTAGACCCCTTCCTGATCTGTAGACCCTTCCTGGTCTGTAGACCCCTTCCTGACCTGTGGACGCCTTCCTGATCTGTGGACCTTTCCCGGTATGTAGACCCTCCCTGACCTGTAGACCCCTTCCTGACCTGTGGACCCCTTCCTGACCTGTACACCCTTCCTGGTCTGTAGACCCCTTCCTGACCTGTGGACCCCTTCCTGACCTGTACACCCTTCCTGACCTGTGGACCCCTTCCTGACCTGTAGACCACTTCCTGACCTGTAGACCCTCCCTGGTCTGTAGACCCCTTCCTGACCTGTGGACCCCTTCCTGACCTGTAGACCCTTCCTGGTCTGTAGACCCCTTCCTGACCTGTAGACCACTTCCTGACGTGTAGACCCCTTCCTGACGTGTAGACCCCTTCCTGGTCTGCATACCCCTCCCTGGTCTGTAGACCCCTTCCTGGTCTGCATACCCCTTCCTGACCTGTAGACCCTTCCTGGTATGTAGACCCTCCCTGACCTGTAAACCCCTTCCTGACCTGTAGACCCTTCCTGGTATGTAGACCCTCCCTGACCTGTAGACCCCTTCCTGACCTGTAGACCCTTCCTGGTATGTAGACCCTCCCTGACCTGTAGACCCCTTCCTGACCTGTGGACCCCTTTCAGACCTGTAGACCCCTTCCTGACCTGTAGACCCCTTCCTTTTCTGTGGACCCCTTCCTGATCTGTAGACCACTTCCTGACCTGTAGACCCCTTCCTGACCTGTAGACCACTTCCTGACGTGTGGACCCCTTCATGACCTGTAGACCCCTTCCTGGTCTGCAGACCCCTTCCTGACCTGTAGACCCCTTCCTGACCTGCAGACCACTACCTGACGTGTAGACCCCTTCCTGACCGGTAGACCCTTCCAGACCCATAGACCGCTTCCTGACCTGTAGACCCCTTCCTGACCTGTAGACCTTTCCTGACCCGTAGACCCTTCCTGGTCTGTGGACCCCTTCCTTACCTGTAGACCCCTTCCTAGTCTGTAGACCATTCCTGACCTGTAGACCCTTCCTGGTCTGTGGACCCCTTCCTTACCTGTAGACCCCTTCCTAGTCTGTAGACCATTCCTGACCTGTAGACCCTTCCTGGTCTGTGGACCCCTTCCTTACCTGTAGACCCCTTCCTGGTCTGTAGACCCTCCTGACCTGTAGACCCCTGCCTGACCTGTAGACCCTTCCTGGTCTGTAGACCCTCCCTGACCTGTAGACCCTGCCTGACCTGTAGACCCCTTGCTGACCTGTAGACCACTTACTGACCTGTGGACCCTTACTGGTACGTAGACCCTCCCTGGTCTGTAGACCCCTTCCTGGTCTGTAGACCCCTTCCTGGTCTGTAGACCCTCCCTGGCCTGTAGACCCCTCCCTGACCTGTAGACCCTTCCTGGTCTGTAGACCCTCCCTGACCTGTAGACCCCTTCCTCACCTGTGGACTCCTTCCTGACCTGTAGACCGCTTCCTGACCTGTAGACCCTTCCTGGTCCGTAGACCCCTTCCTGGTCTGTAGACCCCTTCCTGACCTGTAGACCCTTCCTGTCCTGTAGACCCCTTCCTGACCTGTAGACCGCTTCCTGACCTGTAGACCGCTTCCTGACCCGTAGACCCCTTCCTGACCTGTAGACCCTTCCTGTCCTGTAGACCGCTTCCTGACCTGTAGACCCTTCCTGGTCCGTAGACCCCTTCCTGGTCTGTAGAACCCTTCCTGACCTGTAGACCGCTTCCTGACCTGTAGACCTTTCCTGGTCTGTAGACCTCTTACTGACCTTTAGACCCCTTCCTGACCTGTAGACCCTTTCCTGACCTGTAGACCCTTCTTGACCTGTAGACCCCTTCCTGACCTGTAGAACCCCTCCTTGTCTGCAGACCTCTTCCTGACCTGTAAACCCCTTCCTGATATGTAGACCCTTCCTGGTCTGTAGACCCTCCCTGACCTGTAGACCCTTCCTGACCTGTAGACCCCTTCCTGGTCTGTAGACCCCTTGCAGACCTGTAGACCACTTACTGACCTGTGGACCCTTACTGGTACGTAGACCCTCCCTGGTCTGTAGACCCCTTCCTGGTCTGTAGACCCTCCCTGACCTGTAGACCCCTCCCTGACCTGTAGACCCTTCCTGGTCTGTAGACCCTCCCTGACCTGTGGACCCCTTCCTGACCTGTAGACCCTCCCTGGTCTGTAGACCCCTTCCTGACCTGTAGACCACTTCCTGACCTGTAGACCCTCCCTGGTCTGTAGACCCCTTCCTGACCTGTATACCCCTTGCTGACCTGTAGACCCTTCCTGGTCTGTAGACCCCTTCCTGACCTGTATACCCCTTCCTGACCTGTAGACCCTCCCTGGTCTGTAGACCCCTTCCTGGTCTGCATACCCCTTCCTGACCTGTAGACCCTTCCTGGTATGTAGACCCTCCCTGACCTGTAAACCCCTTGCTGACCTGTAGACCCTTCCTGGTCTGTAGACCCCTTCCTGACCTGTGGACCCTTCCTGACCTGTAGACCCTCCCTGGTCTGTAGACCCCTTCCTGGTCTGCATACCCCTTCCTGACCTGTAGACCCTTCCTGGTATGTAGACCCTCCCTGACCTGTAAACCCCTTCCTGACCTGTAGACCCTTCCTGACCTGTGGACCCCTTTCAGACCTGTAGACCCCTTCCTGACCTGTGGAACCCTTCCTGATCTGTGGACCCCTTCCTGACCTGTGGACCCCTTTCAGACCTGTAGACCCCTTCCTGACCTGTGGAACCCTTCCTGATCTGTGGACCCGTTCCTGACCTGTAGACCCTTCCTGGTATGTAGACCCTCCCTGACCTGTAGACCCCTTTCTGACCTGTGGACCCCTTTCAGACCTGTAGACCCCTTCCTGACCTGTAGACCCCTTCCTTTTCTGTGGACCCCTTCCTGGTCTGTAGACCCCTTCCTGACCTGTAGACCACTTCCTGACGTGTGGACCCCTTCATGACCTGTAGACCCCTTCCTGGTCTGCAGACCCCTTCCTGACCTGTAGACCCCTTCCTGACCTGTGGACACCTTCCTGACCTGTAGACCGCTTCCTGACCCGTAGACCCCTTCCTGACCTGCAGACCACTTCCTGACGTGTAGACCCCTTCCTGACCTGTAGACCCTTCCAGACCTATAGACCGCTTCCTGACCTGTAGACCTTTCCTGACCCGTAGACCCCTTCCTCAACTGTAGACCATTCCTGACCTGTAGACCCTTCCTGGTCTGTGGACTCCTTCCTTACCTGTAGACCCCTTCCTAGTCTGTAGACCCTCCCTGACCTGTAGACCCCTGCCTGACCTGTAGACCCTTCCTGACCTGTAGACCCCTTCCTGGTCTGTAGACCCCTTGCTGACCTGTAGACCACTTACTGACCTGTGGACCCTTACTGGTACGTAGACCCTCCCTGGTCTGTAGACCCCTTCCTGGTCTGTAGACCCTCCCTGACCTGTAGACCCCTCCCTGACCTGTAGACCCTTCCTGGTCAGTAGACCCTCCCTGACCTGTAGACCCCTTCCTCACCTGTGGACTCCTTCCTGACCTGTAGACCCTTCCTGGTCCGTAGACCCCTTCCTGGTCTGTAGACCCCTTCCTGACCTGTAGACCCCTTCCTTTTCTGTGGACCCCTTCCTGGTCTGTAGACCCCTTCCTGACCTGTAGACCCCTTCCTGACCTGTAGACCACTTCCTGACGTGTGGACCCCTTCATGACCTGTAGACCCCTTCCTGACCTGTAGACCCCTTCCTGACCTGTGGACCCCTTCCTGACCTGCAGACCACTTCCTGACGTGTAGACCCCTTCCTTACCGGTAGACCCTTCCAGACCTATAGACCGCTTCCTGACCTGTAGACCTTTCCTGACCCGTAGACCCCTTCCTCAACTGTAGACCATTCCTGACCTGTAGACCCTTCCTGGTCTGTGGACCCCTTCCTTACCTGTAGACCCCTTCCTAGTCTGTAGACCCTCCCTGACCTGTAGACCCTTCCTGGTCTGTAGACCCTCTCTGACCTGTAGACCCTTCCTGACCTGTAGACCCCTTCCTGGTCTGTAGACCCCTTGCTGACCTGTAGACCACTTACTGACCTGTGGACCCTTACTGGTACGTAGACCCTCCCTGGTCTGTAGACCCCTTCCTGGTCTGTAGACCCTCCCTGACCTGTAGACCCCTCCCTGACCTGTAGACCCTTCCTGGTCAGTAGACCCTCCCTGACCTGTAGACCCCTTCCTCACCTGTGGACTCCTTCCTGACCTGTAGACCCTTCCTGGTCAGTAGACCCCTTCCTGGTCTGTAGACCCCTTCCTGAACTGTAGACCCCTTCCTGACCTGTAGACCTTTCCAGACCTGTAGACCCCTCCCTGACCTGTAGACCCTTCCTGGTCTGTAGACCCTCCCTGACCTGTAGACCCCTTCCTCACCTGTGGACTCCTTCCTGACCTGTGGACCCCTTCCTGATCTGTGGACCCTTTCCTGACCTGTAGACCCTTCCTGACCTGTGGACCCCTTCCTGATCTGTAGACCCTTCCTGACCTGTAGACCCTTCCTGACCTGTGGACCCTTTCCTGACCTGCAGACCCTTCCTGACCCGTAGAACCCTTTCTGACCTGTAGACCCCTTCCTGGTCTGTAGACCTTTCCTGGTCTGTGGACCCCTTCCTGACCTGTAGACCCCTCCCTGACCTGTAGACCCTTCCTGGTCAGTAGACCCTCGCTGACCTGTAGACCCCTTCCTCACCTGTGGACTCCTTCCTGACCTGTAGACCCTTCCTGGTCCGTAGACCCCTTCCTGGTCTGTAGACCCCTTCCTGACCTGTAGACCCCTTCCTGACCTGTAGACCACTTCCTGACGTGTGGACCCCTTCATGACCTGTAGACCCCTTCCTGACCTGTAGACCCCTTCCTGACCTGTGGACCCCTTCCTGACCTGCAGACCACTTCCTGACGTGTAGACCCCTTCCTTACCGGTAGACCCTTCCAGACCTATAGACCGCTTCCTGACCTGTAGACCTTTCCTGACCCGTAGACCCCTTCCTCAACTGTAGACCATTCCTGACCTGTAGACCCTTCCTGGTCTGTGGACCCCTTCCTTACCTGTAGACCCCTTCCTAGTCTGTAGACCCTCCCTGGCCTGTAGACCCTTCCTGGTCTGTAGACCCTCCCTGACCTGTAGACCCTTCCTGACCTGTAGACCCCTTCCTGGTCTGTAGACCCCTTGCTGACCTGTAGACCACTTACTGACCTGTGGACCCTTACTGGTACGTAGACCCTCCCTGGTCTGTAGACCCCTTCCTGGTCTGTAGACCCTCCCTGACCTGTAGACCCCTCCCTGACCTGTAGACCCTTCCTGGTCAGTAGACCCTCCCTGACCTGTAGACCCCTTCCTCACCTGTGGACTCCTTCCTGACCTGTAGACCCTTCCTGGTCAGTAGACCCCTTCCTGGTCTGTAGACCCCTTCCTGAACTGTAGACCCCTTCCTGACCTGTAGACCTTTCCAGACCTGTAGACCGTTTCCTGACCTGTAGACCTTTCCTGATCCGTAGACCCCTTCCTGGTCTGTAGAACCCTTCCTGACCTGTAGACTCTTCCAGTCCTGTAGACCGCTTCCTGACCTGTAGACCCTTCCTGGTCCATAGACCCCTTCCAGGTCTGTAGACCCCTTCCTGGTCTGTAGACCCTCCCTGACCTGTAGACCCCTCCCTGACCTGTAGATCCCTTCCTGGTCTGTAGACCCCTTCCTGACCTGCAGACCCTCTATTGACCTGTTGACCCTTTCCTTACCTGTAGACCACTTCCTGACCTGTAGACCATTCCTGACCTGTAGACCCTTCCTGGTCTGTAGACCCCTTCCTGGTCTGTAGACCCCTTCCTGACCCGTAGACCCCTTCCTGACCTGTAGACCCCCAATTCCTGACGTGTGGACCCCTTCCTGGTCTCTGGACCCCTTCCTGGTCTGTAGACCCTCACTGACCTGTAGACCCTTCCTGACCTGTAGACCCCTTCCTGACCTGCAGACCCTCTATTGACCTGTTGACCCTTTCCTGACCTGTAGACCACTTCTTGACCTGTAGACCCTTTCCTGACCCGTAGACCCCTTCCTGGTCTGTAGACCCTTCCTGACCTGTAGACCTTTCCTGGTCCGTAGACCCCTTCCTGACCTGTAGACCCTTCCTGTCCTGTCGACCGCTTCCTGACCTGTAGACCACTTCCTGACCTGTAGACCACTTCTTGACCTGTAGACCCTTCCTGACCCGTAGACCCCTTCCTGGTCTGTAGACCCTTCCTGACCTGTAGACCCTTCCTGGTCCGTAGACCCCTTCCTGGTCTGTAGACCCCTTCCTGACCTGTAGACCCCTTCCTAACCTGTAGACCCTTTCCTGACCTGTAGACCCTTCTTGACCTGTAGACCCCTTCCTGACCTGTAGACCCCTTCCTGACCTGTACACCCTTTCCTGACCTGTAGAACCCCTCCTTGTCTGCAGACCTCTTCCTGACCTGTAAACCCCTTCCTGATCTGTAGACCCTTCCTGGTCTGTGGACCTTTCCCGGTATGTAGACCCTCCCTGACCTGTAGACCCTTCCTGGTCCATAGACCCCTTCCAGGTCTGTAGACCCCTTCCTGAACTGTAGACCATTCCTGACCTGTAGACCCCTTCCTGGTCTGTAGACCCCTTCCTGACCTGCAGACCCTCTATTGACCTGTTGACCCTTTCCTGACCTGTAGACCACTTCCTGACCTGTAGACCATTCCTGACCTGTAGACCCTTCCTGGTCTGTAGACCCCTTCCTGGTCTGTAGACCCCTTCCTGACCCGTAGACGCCTTCCAGACCTGTAGACCCCCAATTCCTAACGTGTGGACCCCTTCCTGGTCTGTAGACCCCTTCCTGGTCTGTAGACCCTCACTGACCTGTTGACCCTTTCCTGACCTGTAGACCACTTCTTGACCTGTAGACCCTTTCCTGACCCGTAGACCCCTTCCTGGTCTGTAGACCCTTCCTGACCTGTAGACCTTTCCTGGTCCGTAGACCCCTTCCTGTCCTGTCGACCGCTTCCTGACCTGTAGACCCTTCCTGACCTGTAGACCACTTCTTGACCTGTAGACCCTTTCCTGACCCGTAGACCCCTTCCTGGTCTGTAGACCCTTCCTGACCTGTAGACCCTTCCTGGTCCGTAGACCCCTTCCTGGTCTGTAGACCCCTTCCTGACCTGTAGACCCCTTCCTGATCTGTAGACCCTTCCTGGTCTGTAGACCCCTTCCTGACCTGTGGACGCCTTCCTGATCTGTGGACCTTTCCCGGTATGTAGACCCTCCCTGACCTGTAGACCCCTTCCTGACCTGTGGACCCCTTCCTGACCTGTACACCCTTCCTGGTCTGTAGACCCCTTCCTGACCTGTGGACCCCTTCCTGACCTGTACACCCTTCCTGACCTGTGGACCCCTTCCTGACCTGTAGACCACTTCCTGACCTGTAGACCCTCCCTGGTCTGTAGACCCCTTCCTGACCTGTGGACCCCTTCCTGACCTGTAGACCCTTCCTGGTCTGTAGACCCCTTCCTGACCTGTAGACCACTTCCTGACGTGTAGACCCCTTCCTGACGTGTAGACCCCTTCCTGGTCTGCATACCCCTCCCTGGTCTGTAGACCCCTTCCTGGTCTGCATACCCCTTCCTGACCTGTAGACCCTTCCTGGTATGTAGACCCTCCCTGACCTGTAAACCCCTTCCTGACCTGTAGACCCTTCCTGGTATGTAGACCCTCCCTGACCTGTAGACCCCTTCCTGACCTGTAGACCCTTCCTGGTATGTAGACCCTCCCTGACCTGTAGACCCCTTCCTGACCTGTGGACCCCTTTCAGACCTGTAGACCCCTTCCTGACCTGTAGACCCCTTCCTTTTCTGTGGACCCCTTCCTGATCTGTAGACCACTTCCTGACCTGTAGACCCCTTCCTGACCTGTAGACCACTTCCTGACGTGTGGACCCCTTCATGACCTGTAGACCCCTTCCTGGTCTGCAGACCCCTTCCTGACCTGTAGACCCCTTCCTGACCTGCAGACCACTACCTGACGTGTAGACCCCTTCCTGACCGGTAGACCCTTCCAGACCCATAGACCGCTTCCTGACCTGTAGACCCCTTCCTGACCTGTAGACCTTTCCTGACCCGTAGACCCTTCCTGGTCTGTGGACCCCTTCCTTACCTGTAGACCCCTTCCTAGTCTGTAGACCATTCCTGACCTGTAGACCCTTCCTGGTCTGTGGACCCCTTCCTTACCTGTAGACCCCTTCCTAGTCTGTAGACCATTCCTGACCTGTAGACCCTTCCTGGTCTGTGGACCCCTTCCTTACCTGTAGACCCCTTCCTGGTCTGTAGACCCTCCTGACCTGTAGACCCCTGCCTGACCTGTAGACCCTTCCTGGTCTGTAGACCCTCCCTGACCTGTAGACCCTGCCTGACCTGTAGACCCCTTGCTGACCTGTAGACCACTTACTGACCTGTGGACCCTTACTGGTACGTAGACCCTCCCTGGTCTGTAGACCCCTTCCTGGTCTGTAGACCCCTTCCTGGTCTGTAGACCCTCCCTGGCCTGTAGACCCCTCCCTGACCTGTAGACCCTTCCTGGTCTGTAGACCCTCCCTGACCTGTAGACCCCTTCCTCACCTGTGGACTCCTTCCTGACCTGTAGACCGCTTCCTGACCTGTAGACCCTTCCTGGTCCGTAGACCCCTTCCTGGTCTGTAGACCCCTTCCTGACCTGTAGACCCTTCCTGTCCTGTAGACCCCTTCCTGACCTGTAGACCGCTTCCTGACCTGTAGACCGCTTCCTGACCCGTAGACCCCTTCCTGACCTGTAGACCCTTCCTGTCCTGTAGACCGCTTCCTGACCTGTAGACCCTTCCTGGTCCGTAGACCCCTTCCTGGTCTGTAGAACCCTTCCTGACCTGTAGACCGCTTCCTGACCTGTAGACCTTTCCTGGTCTGTAGACCTCTTACTGACCTTTAGACCCCTTCCTGACCTGTAGACCCTTTCCTGACCTGTAGACCCTTCTTGACCTGTAGACCCCTTCCTGACCTGTAGAACCCCTCCTTGTCTGCAGACCTCTTCCTGACCTGTAAACCCCTTCCTGATATGTAGACCCTTCCTGGTCTGTAGACCCTCCCTGACCTGTAGACCCTTCCTGACCTGTAGACCCCTTCCTGGTCTGTAGACCCCTTGCAGACCTGTAGACCACTTACTGACCTGTGGACCCTTACTGGTACGTAGACCCTCCCTGGTCTGTAGACCCCTTCCTGGTCTGTAGACCCTCCCTGACCTGTAGACCCCTCCCTGACCTGTAGACCCTTCCTGGTCTGTAGACCCTCCCTGACCTGTGGACCCCTTCCTGACCTGTAGACCCTCCCTGGTCTGTAGACCCCTTCCTGACCTGTAGACCACTTCCTGACCTGTAGACCCTCCCTGGTCTGTAGACCCCTTCCTGACCTGTATACCCCTTGCTGACCTGTAGACCCTTCCTGGTCTGTAGACCCCTTCCTGACCTGTATACCCCTTCCTGACCTGTAGACCCTCCCTGGTCTGTAGACCCCTTCCTGGTCTGCATACCCCTTCCTGACCTGTAGACCCTTCCTGGTATGTAGACCCTCCCTGACCTGTAAACCCCTTGCTGACCTGTAGACCCTTCCTGGTCTGTAGACCCCTTCCTGACCTGTGGACCCTTCCTGACCTGTAGACCCTCCCTGGTCTGTAGACCCCTTCCTGGTCTGCATACCCCTTCCTGACCTGTAGACCCTTCCTGGTATGTAGACCCTCCCTGACCTGTAAACCCCTTCCTGACCTGTAGACCCTTCCTGACCTGTGGACCCCTTTCAGACCTGTAGACCCCTTCCTGACCTGTGGAACCCTTCCTGATCTGTGGACCCCTTCCTGACCTGTGGACCCCTTTCAGACCTGTAGACCCCTTCCTGACCTGTGGAACCCTTCCTGATCTGTGGACCCGTTCCTGACCTGTAGACCCTTCCTGGTATGTAGACCCTCCCTGACCTGTAGACCCCTTTCTGACCTGTGGACCCCTTTCAGACCTGTAGACCCCTTCCTGACCTGTAGACCCCTTCCTTTTCTGTGGACCCCTTCCTGGTCTGTAGACCCCTTCCTGACCTGTAGACCACTTCCTGACGTGTGGACCCCTTCATGACCTGTAGACCCCTTCCTGGTCTGCAGACCCCTTCCTGACCTGTAGACCCCTTCCTGACCTGTGGACACCTTCCTGACCTGTAGACCGCTTCCTGACCCGTAGACCCCTTCCTGACCTGCAGACCACTTCCTGACGTGTAGACCCCTTCCTGACCTGTAGACCCTTCCAGACCTATAGACCGCTTCCTGACCTGTAGACCTTTCCTGACCCGTAGACCCCTTCCTCAACTGTAGACCATTCCTGACCTGTAGACCCTTCCTGGTCTGTGGACTCCTTCCTTACCTGTAGACCCCTTCCTAGTCTGTAGACCCTCCCTGACCTGTAGACCCCTGCCTGACCTGTAGACCCTTCCTGACCTGTAGACCCCTTCCTGGTCTGTAGACCCCTTGCTGACCTGTAGACCACTTACTGACCTGTGGACCCTTACTGGTACGTAGACCCTCCCTGGTCTGTAGACCCCTTCCTGGTCTGTAGACCCTCCCTGACCTGTAGACCCCTCCCTGACCTGTAGACCCTTCCTGGTCAGTAGACCCTCCCTGACCTGTAGACCCCTTCCTCACCTGTGGACTCCTTCCTGACCTGTAGACCCTTCCTGGTCCGTAGACCCCTTCCTGGTCTGTAGACCCCTTCCTGACCTGTAGACCCCTTCCTTTTCTGTGGACCCCTTCCTGGTCTGTAGACCCCTTCCTGACCTGTAGACCCCTTCCTGACCTGTAGACCACTTCCTGACGTGTGGACCCCTTCATGACCTGTAGACCCCTTCCTGACCTGTAGACCCCTTCCTGACCTGTGGACCCCTTCCTGACCTGCAGACCACTTCCTGACGTGTAGACCCCTTCCTTACCGGTAGACCCTTCCAGACCTATAGACCGCTTCCTGACCTGTAGACCTTTCCTGACCCGTAGACCCCTTCCTCAACTGTAGACCATTCCTGACCTGTAGACCCTTCCTGGTCTGTGGACCCCTTCCTTACCTGTAGACCCCTTCCTAGTCTGTAGACCCTCCCTGACCTGTAGACCCTTCCTGGTCTGTAGACCCTCTCTGACCTGTAGACCCTTCCTGACCTGTAGACCCCTTCCTGGTCTGTAGACCCCTTGCTGACCTGTAGACCACTTACTGACCTGTGGACCCTTACTGGTACGTAGACCCTCCCTGGTCTGTAGACCCCTTCCTGGTCTGTAGACCCTCCCTGACCTGTAGACCCCTCCCTGACCTGTAGACCCTTCCTGGTCAGTAGACCCTCCCTGACCTGTAGACCCCTTCCTCACCTGTGGACTCCTTCCTGACCTGTAGACCCTTCCTGGTCAGTAGACCCCTTCCTGGTCTGTAGACCCCTTCCTGAACTGTAGACCCCTTCCTGACCTGTAGACCTTTCCAGACCTGTAGACCCCTCCCTGACCTGTAGACCCTTCCTGGTCTGTAGACCCTCCCTGACCTGTAGACCCCTTCCTCACCTGTGGACTCCTTCCTGACCTGTGGACCCCTTCCTGATCTGTGGACCCTTTCCTGACCTGTAGACCCTTCCTGACCTGTGGACCCCTTCCTGATCTGTAGACCCTTCCTGACCTGTAGACCCTTCCTGACCTGTGGACCCTTTCCTGACCTGCAGACCCTTCCTGACCCGTAGAACCCTTTCTGACCTGTAGACCCCTTCCTGGTCTGTAGACCTTTCCTGGTCTGTGGACCCCTTCCTGACCTGTAGACCCCTCCCTGACCTGTAGACCCTTCCTGGTCAGTAGACCCTCGCTGACCTGTAGACCCCTTCCTCACCTGTGGACTCCTTCCTGACCTGTAGACCCTTCCTGGTCCGTAGACCCCTTCCTGGTCTGTAGACCCCTTCCTGACCTGTAGACCCCTTCCTGACCTGTAGACCACTTCCTGACGTGTGGACCCCTTCATGACCTGTAGACCCCTTCCTGACCTGTAGACCCCTTCCTGACCTGTGGACCCCTTCCTGACCTGCAGACCACTTCCTGACGTGTAGACCCCTTCCTTACCGGTAGACCCTTCCAGACCTATAGACCGCTTCCTGACCTGTAGACCTTTCCTGACCCGTAGACCCCTTCCTCAACTGTAGACCATTCCTGACCTGTAGACCCTTCCTGGTCTGTGGACCCCTTCCTTACCTGTAGACCCCTTCCTAGTCTGTAGACCCTCCCTGGCCTGTAGACCCTTCCTGGTCTGTAGACCCTCCCTGACCTGTAGACCCTTCCTGACCTGTAGACCCCTTCCTGGTCTGTAGACCCCTTGCTGACCTGTAGACCACTTACTGACCTGTGGACCCTTACTGGTACGTAGACCCTCCCTGGTCTGTAGACCCCTTCCTGGTCTGTAGACCCTCCCTGACCTGTAGACCCCTCCCTGACCTGTAGACCCTTCCTGGTCAGTAGACCCTCCCTGACCTGTAGACCCCTTCCTCACCTGTGGACTCCTTCCTGACCTGTAGACCCTTCCTGGTCAGTAGACCCCTTCCTGGTCTGTAGACCCCTTCCTGAACTGTAGACCCCTTCCTGACCTGTAGACCTTTCCAGACCTGTAGACCCCTCCCTGACCTGTAGACCCTTCCTGGTCTGTAGACCCTCCCTGACCTGTAGACCCCTTCCTCACCTGTGGACTCCTTCCTGACCTGTGGACCCCTTCCTGATCTGTGGACCCTTTCCTGACCTGTGGACCCCTTCCTGATCTGTGGACCCTTTCCTGACCTGTAGACCCTTCCTGACCTGTGGACCCCTTCCTGATCTGTAGACCCTTCCTGACCTGTAGACCCTTCCTGACCTGTGGACCCTTTCCTGACCTGCAGACCCTTCCTGACCCGTAGAACCCTTTCTGACCTGTAGACCCCTTCCTGGTCTGTAGACCTTTCCTGGTCTGTGGACCCCTTCCTGACCTGTAGACCCTTCCTGGTCTGTGGACCCCTTCCTGACCTGTAGACCCCTTCCTGACCCGTAGACCTTTCCAGACCTGTAGACCCCTTCCTGACCCGTAGACCTTTCCAGACCTGTAGACCCCTTCCTGGTCTGTAGACCCCTCCCTGACCTGTAGACCCTTCCTGGTCAGTAGACCCTCCCTGACCTGTAGACCCCTTCCTCACCTGTGGACTCCTTCCTGACCTGTAGACCCTTCCTGGTCCGTAGACCCCTTCCTGGTCTGTAGACCCCTTCCTGGTCTGTAGAACCGTTGCTGACCTGTAGACCCCTCCCTGACCTGTAGACCCTTCCTGGTCTGTAGACCCTCCCTGACCTGTAGACCCCTTCCTCACCTGTGGACCCCTTCCTGACCTGTAAACCCCTTCCTGATCTGTGGACCCTTCCTGACCTGTAGACCCTTCCTGACCCGTAGAACCCTTTCTGACCTGTAGACCCCTTCCTGGTCTGTAGACCATTCCTGACCTGTAGACCCCTTCCTGGTCTGTGGACCCCTTCCTGACCTGTAGACCCCTTCCTGACCCGTAGACCTTTCCAGACCTGTAGACCCCTTCCTGACCTGTGGACGCCTTCCTGATCTGTGGACCCCTTCCTGACCTGTAGACCACTTCCTGACCTGTGGACCCCTTCCTGACCTGTAGACCCTCCCTGGTCTGTAGACCCCTTCCTGACCTGTGGACCCCTTCCTGACCTGTAGACCCTCCCTGGTCTGTAGAAACCTTCCTGACCTGTAAACCCCTTCCTGACCTGCAAACCCCTTCCTGACCTGTGGACCCGTTCCTGACCCATAGACCCTTCCTGACCCGTATACCCCTTCCTGGTATGTAGACCCTCCCTGACCTGTAGATCCCGTCCTGACCTGGGGACCCCTTCCTGACCTGTAAATCCCTTCCTGACCTGTAGACCCCTTCCTGACCTGTGGACTCCTTCCTGACCCGTAGACCCCTTCCTGACCTGTGGACCCCTTCCTGACCCGTAGACCCTTCCTGACCCGTAGACCGTTCCTGACCTGTAGACCCTTCCAGGTCTGCAGACCCCTTCCTGACCTGTAGACCCATTTCTGACCTGTGGAACCCTTCCTGACGTGTGGACCCCTTCCTGATCTGTAGACCCCTTCCTGGTCTGTGGACCCCTTCCTGACCTGTAGACCACTTCCCCACGTGAAGACCCCTTCCGTACCTGTAGACCCTTCCTGACCCGTACACCTTTTCCTGACCCGTAGACCCTTCCTGACCTGTAGACCCCTTCATGGTCTGTAAACCTTTCCTGACCTGTGGACCCGTTCCTGACCTGTAGACCTTTTCTGACCCATAGACCACTTCCTTACTCGTAGACCTCTTCCTGACCTGTAAACCTTTCCCGGTCTCTAGACCCTTTCCTGGTCTCTAAACCCTTTCCTGGTCTCTGGACCCTTTTCTGGTCTCTGGACCCTTTCCTGGTCTCTAGACTCTTTCCTGGTCTCAGGACTACTTCCTGGTCTCTGAACCCTTTCCTGGTCTTTAGACTCTTTCCCGGTCTTTAAAGCCTTTCCTGGTTTCCGGACCCTTTCCTGGTCTCTAGACCCTTTCCCGGTCTCTAGACCCTTTCCTGGTCTCTGGACCCTTTTACGGTCTCTAGACCCCTCCCTGGTGTCTGGACCCTTTCCCGGTCTCTAGACCCTTTCCTGGTCTCTGGACCGTTTTCTGGTCTCAAGACCCTTTCCTGGTCTCTGGACTCTTTCCTGGTCTCTGGATTCTTACCTGGTCTCTAGACCGTTTCCCGGTCTCAAGACCCTCTCCTTGTCTCTGGACCCTTTCCTGGTCTCTGGACCGTTTTCTGGTCTCTAGACCCTTTCCTGGTTTCTAGACCCTTTCCCGGTGTCTGGACCCTTTCCCGGTCTCTAGACCGTTTCCTGGTCTATGGACTCTTTCCTTTGGACTCTTTCCTGGTCTCTGGACCCTTTCCAGGTCTCTGGACCCTGTCCTGGTCTCTGGACCCTTTCCCGGTCTGTGGACCGTTTTCTGGTCTCTGGACCCTTTCCCTGTCTCTAGACCCTTTCCTGGTCTCTGGACCCTTTCCTGGTCTCTGGACCCTTTCCTGGTCTCTAGACCCTTTCCCGGTCTCTAGACCATTTCCCGGTCTCTGGACCATTTCCCGGTATCTGGACTCTTTCCTTTGGACGCTTTCCCGGTCTCTGGACTCTTTCCTGGTCTCAGGACTCTTTCCTGGTCTCTAGACCCTTTCCTGGTCTCTAAACCCTTTCCTGGTGTCTGGACCCTTTTCTGGTGTCTGGACCCTTTTCTGGTCTCTGGACCTTTTCCTGGTCTCTGGACCCTTTCCCGGTCTCTAGACCCTTTCCCGGTCTCTAGACCCTTTCCTGGTCTCTGGGCCCTTTCCCCGTCTCTAGACCCCTTCCTGGTCTCTGGACCCTTTCCCGGTCTCTGGACCCCTTCCTGGCCTCTCGACCCTTTCCCGGTCTCTAGACCCCTTCCTGGTCTCTGGACCCTTTCCCGGTCTCTGGACCCCTTCCTGGCCTCTGGACCCTTTCCCGGTCTCTGGACCCCTTCCTGGTCTCTGGACCCTTTCCCGGTCTCTAGACCCTTTCCTGGTCTCTGGACCCTTTCCCGGTCTCTAGACCCCTTCCTGGTCTCTGGACCCTTTCCCGGTATCTGGACCCCTTCCTGGCCTCTGGACCCTTTCCCGGTCTCTGGACCCATTCCTGGCCTCTGGACCCTTTCCCGGTCTCTGGACCCCTTCCTGGTCTCTGGACCCTTTCCCGGTCTCTGGACCCCTTCCTGGTCTCTGGACCCTTTCCCGGTCTCTGGACCCCTTCCTGGCCTCTGGACCCTTTCCCGGTCTCTGGACCCCTTCCTGGCCTCTGGACCCTTTCCCGGTCTCTGGACCCCTTCCTGGTCCCTGGACTCTTTTCTGGTCTCTAGACCCTTTCCTTCTCTATGGACCCTTTCTTGGTCTATGGAACCTTTTCTGGTCTATGGACCCTTTCCTGGTCTCTAGACCCTTTCCTGGTCTCTGGGCCCTTTCCTGGTCTCTGGGCCCTTTCCTGGTCTCTGGACCCTTTCCTGGTTTAAGGACTCTATCATAGTCTCTAGACCCTTTCCTGGTCTCTAGACCCTTTCCTGGTCTCTGGACCCTTTTCTGGTCTCTGGACCCTTTCCTGGTCTCTAAACCCTTTCCTGGTCTCTAGACCCTTTCCTGGTCTCTTGGCCCTTTCCAGGTCTCTGGACCCTTTCCTGGTTTAAGGACTCTTTCCTGGTCTCTAGACCCTTTCCTGTTCTCTGGACCCTTTTCTGGTCTCTAAACTCTTCCTGGTCTCTGGATCCTTTCCCGGTCTCTAGACCGTTTCCTGGTCTCTGGACCGTTTGTTGGTCTCTGGACCCTTTCCTGGTCTCTAGACCCTTTCCCGGTCTCTGGACCGTTTTCTGGTCTCTAGACCATTTCCTGTTCTCTGGACCCTTTTCTGGTCTCTAAACTCTTCCTGGTCTCTGGACCCTTTCCTGGTCTCAAGACCCTTTCCCGGTCTCAAGACCCTCTACTTGTCTCGGGACCGTTTTCTGGTCTCTAGACCCTTTCCTGGTTTCTAGACCTTTTCCCGGTCTCTAGACCATTTCCCGGTCTCTGGACCCTTTCCCGGTATCTGGACCCTGTCCTGGTTTCTGGACTCTTTCCTGGTCTCTGGACCATTTCCTGGTCTCTGGACCCTGTCCTGGTTTCTGGACTCTTTCCTGGTCTCTGGACCATTTCCTGGTCTCTGGACCCTGTCCTGGTTTCTGGACTCTTTCCCGGTCTCTAGACCCTTTCCTGGTCTCCAGACCCTTTCCCGGTCTCTAGACCCTTTCCTGGTCTCTGGACTCTTTCCCGGTCTCTAGACCCTTTCCTGGTCTCTAGACCCTTTCCTGGTCTCTGGACCCTTTCCCGGTCTCTGGACCCTTCCCGGTCTCTGGACCCTCTCCTGGTCTTCAGACTCTTTCCCGGTCTTTAAACCCTTTCCTGGTCTCTAGACTCTTCCTGGTCTCTGGACCCTTTTCTGGTCTCTAGACCCTTTCCTGGTCTCTGGACCCTTTCCTGGTCTCTAGACCCTTTCCTGGTCTCTAGACCCTTTCCTGGTCTCTGGACCCTTTTACGGTCTCTAGACCCCTTCCTGGTCTCTGGACCCTTTCCCGATCTCTAGACCCTTTCCTGGTCTCTGGACCGTTTTCTGGTCTCAAGACCCTTTCCTGGTCTCTGGACGCTTTCCTGGTCTCTGCACCCTTTCCCGGTCTTTAGACCCTTTCCCAGTCTCTGGACACTTTCCTGGTCTCTAGACCCTTTCCTGGTCTCTAGACCCTTTCGCGGTCTCTGGGCCCTTTCCCGGTCTCTGGACCCTTTCCTGGTTTAAGGACTATATCCTAGTCTCTAGACCCTTTCCTGGTCTCTGGACCTTTTCCCGGTCTCTAGACCCTTTCCTGGTCTCTGGACTGTTTTCTGGTCTCAAGACCCTTTCCTGTTCTCTGGACTCTTTCCTGGTCTCTGGACCCTTTCCCGGTATTTAGACCCTTTCCCAGTCTCTGGACACTTTCCTGGTCTCTAGACCCTTTCCTGGTCTCTAGACTCTTACCTGGTCCCTGGACCCTTTCCCAGTCTCTGGACCCTTTCCTGGTCTCTGGTCCCTTTCCCGGTCCCTAGACTCTTCCTGGTCTCTGGACCCTTTTCTGGTCTCTAGACCCTTTCCTGGTCTCTGGACCCTTTCCTGGTCTTCAGACTCTTTCCTGGTCTTCAGACTCTTTCCTGGTCTTTAAACCCTTTCCTGGTCTCTAGACCCTTTCCTGGTCTCTGGACCCTTTTACGGTCTCTGGACCCCTTCCTGGTCTCTGGACCCTTTCCCGGTCTCTAGACCCTTTCCTGGTCTCTGGACCGTTTTCTGGTCTCAAGACCCTTTCCTGGTCTCTGGGCCCTTTCCTGGTCTCTCGACCCTTTCCTGGTTTAAGGACTCTATCCTAGTCTCTAGACCCTTTCCTGGTCTCTGGACCCTTTCCTGGTCTCTAGACCCTTTCCTGGTCTCTGGACACTTTCCTGGTCTCTAGACCCTTTCCTGGTCTCTAGACCCTTTCCTGGTCTCTGGACCCTTTCCTGGTCTCTTGACCCTTTTCTGGTCTCTGGACCCTTTCCTGGTCTCTAGACCCTTTCCCGGTCTCTGGACTGTTTCCTGGTCTCTGGACCCTTTCCTGGTCTCTTGGCCCTTTCCAGGTCTCTGGACCCTTTCCTGGTTTAAGGACTCTTTCCTGGTCTCTAGACCCTTTCCTGTTCTCTGGACCCTTTTCTGGTCTCTAGATCCTTTCCTGGTCTCTAGATCCTTTCCTGGTCTCTGGACCGGTTTTTGGTCTCTGGACCCTTTCCTGGTCTCTAGACCCTTTCCCGGTCATTGGACCGTTTTCTGGTCTCTGGACCCTTTCCCGGTCTCAAGACTCTCTCCTTGTCTCTGGACCCTTTCCTGGTTTCTGGACCGTTTTCTGGTCTGTAGACGCTTTCCTGGTTTCTAGACCCATTCCTGGTCTCTAGACCATTTCCCGGTCTCTAGACCGTTTCCTGGTCTCTGGACCCTTTTACGGTCTCTGGACCCCTTCCTGGTCTCTGGACACTTTCCCGGTCTCTAGACCCTTTCCTGGTCTCTGGACCGTTTTCTGGTCTCAAGACCCTTTCCTGGTCTCTGGGCCCTTTCCTGGTCTCTCGACCCTTTCCTGGTTTAAGGACTCTATCCTAGTCTCTAGACCCTTTCCTGGTCTCTGGACCCTTTCCTGGTCTCTGGACCCTTTCCCGGTCTCTGGACCCCTTCCTGGTCTCTGGACTCTTTCCTGGTCTCTGGACCATTTCCTGGTCTCTGGACCCTGTCCTGGTCTCTAGACCCTGTCCTGGTTTCTGGACTCTTTCCCGGTCTCTAGACCCTTTCCTGGTCTCCAGACCCTTTCCCGGTCTCTAGACCCTTTCCTGGTCTCTGGACTCTTTCCCGGTCTCTAGACCCTTTCCTGGTCTCTGGACCCTTTCCTGGTCTCTGGACCCTTTCCCGGTCTCTGGACCCTTCCCGGTCTCTGGACCCTCTCCTGGTCTTCAGACTCTTTCCCGGTCTTTAAAAACTTTCCTGGTCTCTAGACTCTTCCTGGTCTCTGGACCCTTTCCTGGTCTCTGGACCCTTTCCTGGTCTCTAGACCCTTTCCTGGTCTCTGGACCCTTTCCTGGTCTCTGGACCCTTTTACGGTCTCTAGACCCCTTCCTGGTCTCTGGACCCTTTCCCGATCTCTAGACCCT
Source organism: Telmatherina bonti (assembly GCF_933228915.1). Classification (NCBI taxonomy): domain Eukaryota; kingdom Metazoa; phylum Chordata; class Actinopteri; order Atheriniformes; family Telmatherinidae; genus Telmatherina; species Telmatherina bonti. Next base: position 40,953,986 of record NC_136627.1, on the reverse strand, counting down.
TTCCTGGTCTCTGGACCGTTTTCTGGTCTCAAGACCCTTTCCTGGTCTGTGGACTCTTTCCTGGTCTCTGCACCCTTTCCCGGTCTTTAGACCCTTTCCCAGTCTCTGGACACTTTCCTGGTCTCTAGACCCTTTCCTGGTCTCTAGACCCTTTCGCGGTCTCTGGGCCCTTTCCCGGTCTCTGGACCCTTTCCTGGTTTAAGGACTCTATCCTAGTCTCTAGACCCTTTCCTGGTCTCTGGACCTTTTCCCGGTCTCTAGACCCTTTCCTGGTCTCTGGACTGTTTTCTGGTCTCAAGACCCTTTCCTGTTCTCTGGACTCTTTCCTGGTCTCTGGACCCTTTCCCGGTATTTAGACCCTTTCCCAGTCTCTGGACACTTTCCTGGTCTCTAGACCCTTTCCTGGTCTCTAGACTCTTACCTGGTCTCTGGACCCTTTCCTGGTCTCTAGACCCTTTCCTGTTCTCTGGACCCTTTTCTGGTCTCTAAACTCTTCCTGGTCTCTGGACCCTTTCCTGGTCTCTAGACCCTTTCCCGGTCTCTGGACCCTTTCCCGTTCTCTAGACCCTTTCCTGGTCTCTGGAGCGTTTTCTGGTCTCTAGACCCTTTCCTGGTCTCTGGACCCTTTCCCGTTCTCTAGACCCTTTCCTGGTCTCTGGACTCTTTCCCGGTCTCTAGACCCTTTCCTGGTCTCTGGACCGTTTCCTGGTCCCTGGACCCTTTCCCAGTCTCTGGATCCTTTCCTGGTCTCTGGTCCCTTTCCCGGTCCCTCGACTCTTCCTGGTCTCTGGACCCTTTTCTGGTCTCTAGACCCTTTCCTGGTCTCTGGACCCTTTCCTGGTCTTCAGACTCTTTCCTGGTCTTCAGACTCTTTCCTGGTCTTTAAACCCTTTCCTGGTCTCTAGACCCTTTCCTGGTCTCTGGACCCTTTTACGGTCTCTGGACCCCTTCCTGGTCTCTGGACCCTTTCCCGGTCTCTAGACCCTTTCCTGGTCTCTGGACCGTTTTCTGGTCTCAAGACCCTTTCCTGGTCTCTGGGCCCTTTCCTGGTCTCTCGACCCTTTCCTGGTTTAAGGACTCTACCCTAGTCTCTAGACCCTTTCCTGGTCTCTGGACCCTTTCCTGGTCTCTAGACCCTTTCCTGGTCTCTAGACCCTTTCCTGGTCTCTGGACACTTTCCTGGTCTCTAGACCCTTTCCTGGTCTCTGGACCCTTTCCTGGTCTCTTGACCCTTTTCTGGTCTCTGGACCCTTTCCTGGTCTCTAGACCCTTTCCCGGTCTCTGGACTGTTTCCTGGTCTCTGGACCCTTTCCTGGTCTCTTGGCCCTTTCCAGGTCTCTGGACCCTTTCCTGGTTTAAGGACTCTTTCCTGGTCTCTAGACCCTTTCCTGTTCTCTGGACCCTTTTCTGGTCTCTAGATCCTTTCCTGGTCTCTGGACCGGTTTTTGGTCTCTGGACCCTTTCCTGGTCTCTAGACCCTTTCCCGGTCATTGGACCGTTTTCTGGTCTCTGGACCCTTTCCTGGTCTCTGGACCCTTTCCCGGTCTCAAGACCCTCTCCTTGTCTCTGGACCCTTTCCTGGTTTCTGGACCGTTTTCTGGTCTGTAGACCCTTTCCTGGTTTCTAGACCCATTCCTGGTCTCTAGACCATTTCCCGGTCTCTAGACCGTTTCCTGGTCTCTGGACCGTTTTCTGGTCTCTGGACCCCTTCCTGGTCTCTGGACCCTTTCCCGGTCTCTAGACCCTTTCCTGGTCTCTGGACCCTTTCCCGGTCTCTAGACCCTTTCCTGGTCTCTGGACCGTTTTCTGGTCTCAAGACCCTTTCCTGGTCTCTGGGCCCTTTCCTGGTCTCTCGACCCTTTCCTGGTTTAAGGACTATCTCCTAGTCTCTAGACCCTTTCCTGGTCTCTGGACCCTTTCCTGGTCTCTGGACCCTTTCCCGGTCTCTGGACCCCTTCCTGGTCTCTAGACCATTTCCCGGTCTCTAGACCGTTTCCTGGTCTCTGGACCCTTTTACGGTCTCTGGACCCCTTCCTGGTCTCTGGACCCTTTCCCGGTCTCTAGACCCTTTCCTGGTCTCTGGACCGTTTTCTGGTCTCAAGACCCTTTCCTGGTCTCTGGGCCCTTTCCTGGTCTCTCGACCCTTTCCTGGTTTAAGGACTCTATCCTAGTCTCTAGACCCTTTCCTGGTCTCTGGACCCTTTCCTGGTCTCTGGACCCTTTCCTGTTCTCTGGACCCTTTTCTGGTCTCTAAACTCTTCCTGGTCTCTGGACCCTTTCCTGGTCTCTAGACCCTTTCCCGGTCTCTGGACCCTTTCCCGTTCTCTAGACCCTTTCCTGGTCTCTGGAGCATTTTCTGGTCTCTAGACACTTTCCTGGTCTCTGGACCCTTTCCCGTTCTCTAGACCCTTTCCTGGTCTCTGGACTCTTTCCCGGTCTCAGGACCCTTTCCTGGTCTCTGGACCGTTTCCTGGTCCCTGGACCCTTTCCCAGTCTCTGGACCCTTTCCTGGTCTCTGGTCCCTTTCCCGGTCCCTAGACTCTTCCTGGTCTCTGGACCCTTTTCTGGTCTCTAGACCCTTTCCTGGTCTCTGGACCCTTTCCTGGTCTTCAGACTCTTTCCTGGTCTTCAGACTCTTTCCTGGTCTTTAAACCCTTTCCTGGTCTCTAGACCCTTTCCTGGTCTCTGGACCCTTTTACGGTCTCTGGACCCCTTCCTGGTCTCTGGACCCTTTCTCGGTCTCTAGACCCTTTCCTGGTCTCTGGACCGTTTTCTGGTCTCAAGACCCTTTCCTGGTCTCTGGGCCCTTTCCTGGTCTCTCGACCCTTTCCTGGTTTAAGGACTCTATCCTAGTCTCTAGACCCTTTCCTGGTCTCTGGACCCTTTCCTGGTCTCTAGACCCTTTCCTGGTCTCTGGACACTTTCCTGGTCTCTAGACCCTTTCCCGGTCTCTAGAGCCTTTCCTGGTCTCTGGACCCTTTCCTGGTCTCTTGACCCTTTTCTGGTCTCTGGACCCTTTCCTGGTCTCTAGACCCTTTCCCGGTCTCTGGACTGTTTCCTGGTCTCTGGACCCTTTCCTGGTCTCTTGGCCCTTTCCAGGTCTCTGGACCCTTTCCTGGTTTAAGGACTCTTTCCTGGTCTCTAGACCCTTTCCTGTTCTCTGGACCCTTTTCTGGTCTCTAGATCCTTTCCTGGTCTCTGGACCGGTTTTTGGTCTCTGGACCCTTTCCTGGTCTCTAGACCCTTTCCCGGTCATTGGACCGTTTTCTGGTCTCTGGACCCTTTCCTGGTCTCTTGGCCCTTTCCAGGTCTCTGGACCATTTCCTGGTTTAAGGACTCTTTCCTGGTCTCTAGACCCTTTCCTGTTCTCTGGACCCTTTTCTGGTCTCTAGATCCTTTCCTGGTCTCTGGACCGGTTTTTGGTCTCTGGACCCTTTCCTGGTCTCTAGACCCTTTCCCGGTCATTGGACCGTTTTCTGGTCTCTGGACCCTTTCCTGGTCTCTGGACCCTTTCCCGGTCTCAAGACCCTCTCCTTGACTCTGGACCCTTTCCTGGTTTCTGGACCGTTTTCTGGTCTGTAGACCCTTTCCTGGTTTCTAGACCCATTCCTGGTCTCTAGACCATTTCCCGGTCTCTAGACCGTTTCCTGGTCTCTGGACCGTTTTCTGGTCTCTGGACCCCTTCCTGGTCTCTGGACCCTTTCCCGGTCTCTAGACCCTTTCCTGGTCTCTGGACCCTTTTCTGGTCTCTAGATCCTTTCCTGGTCTCTGGACCGGTTTTTGGTCTCTGGACCCTTTCCTGGTCTCTAGACCCTTTCCCGGTCATTGGACCGTTTTCTGGTCTCTGGACCCTTTCCTGGTCTCTTGGCCCTTTCCAGGTCTCTGGACCCTTTCCTGGTTTAAGGACTCTTTCCTGGTCTCTAGACCCTTTCCTGTTCTCTGGACCCTTTTCTGGTCTCTAGATCCTTTCCTGGTCTCTGGACCGGTTTTTGGTCTCTGGACCCTTTCCTGGTCTCTAGACCCTTTCCCGGTCATTGGACCGTTTTCTGGTCTCTGGACCCTTTCCTGGTCTCTGGACCCTTTCCCGGTCTCAAGACCCTCTCCTTGTCTCTGGACCCTTTCCTGGTTTCTGGACCGTTTTCTGGTCTGTAGACCCTTTCCTGGTTTCTAGACCCATTCCTGGTCTCTAGACCATTTCCCGGTCTCTAGACCGTTTCCTGGTCTCTGGACCGTTTTCTGGTCTCTGGACCCCTTCCTGGTCTCTGGACCCTTTCCCGGTCTCTAGACCCTTTCCTGGTCTCTGGACCGTTTTCTGGTCTCAAGACCCTTTCCTGGTCTCTGGACTCTTTCCTGGTCTCTGCACCCTTTCCCGGTCTTTAGACCCTTTCCCAGTCTCTGGACACTTTCCTGGTCTCTAGACCCTTTCCTGGTCTCTAGACCCTTTCGCGGTCTCTGGGCCCTTTCCCGGTCTCTGGACCCTTTCCTGGTTTAAGGACTCTATCCTAGTCTCTAGACCCTTTCCTGGTCTCTGGACCTTTTCCCGGTCTCTAGACCCTTTCCTGGTCTCTGGACTGTTTTCTGGTCTCAAGACCCTTTCCTGTTCTCTGGACTCTTTCCTGGTCTCTGGACCCTTTCCCGGTATTTAGACCCTTTCCCAGTCTCTGGACACTTTCCTGGTCTCTAGACCCTTTCCTGGTCTCTAGACTCTTACCTGGTCTCTGGACCCTTTCCTGGTCTCTAGACCCTTTCCTGTTCTCTGGACCCTTTTCTGGTCTCTAAACTCTTCCTGGTCTCTGGACCCTTTCCTGGTCTCTAGACCCTTTCCCGGTCTCTGGACCCTTTCCCGTTCTCTAGACCCTTTCCTGGTCTCTGGAGCGTTTTCTGGTCTCTAGACCCTTTCCTGGTCTCTGGACCCTTTCCCGTTCTCTAGACCCTTTCCTGGTCTCTGGACTCTTTCCCGGTCTCTAGACCCTGTCCTGGTCTCTAGACCCTTTCCTGGTCTCTGGACCCTTTTACGGTCTCTGGACCCCTTCCTGGTCTCTGGACCCTTTCCCGGTCTCTAGACCCTTTCCTGGTCTCTGGACCGTTTTCTGGTCTCAAGACCCTTTCCTGGTCTCTGGGCCCTTTCCTGGTCTCTCGACCCTTTCCTGGTTTAAGGACTCTATCCTAGTCTCTAGACCCTTTCCTGGTCTCTGGACCCTTTCCTGGTCTCTGGACCCTTTCCTGTTCTCTGGACCCTTTTCTGGTCTCTAAACTCTTCCTGGTCTCTGGACCCTTTCCTGGTCTCTAGACCCTTTCCCGGTCTCTGGACCCTTTCCCGTTCTCTAGACCCTTTCCTGGTCTCTGGAGCATTTTCTGGTCTCTAGACACTTTCCTGGTCTCTGGACCCTTTCCCGTTCTCTAGACCCTTTCCTGGTCTCTGGACTCTTTCCCGGTCTCAGGACCCTTTCCTGGTCTCTGGACCGTTTCCTGGTCCCTGGACCCTTTCCCAGTCTCTGGACCCTTTCCTGGTCTCTGGTCCCTTTCCCGGTCCCTAGACTCTTCCTGGTCTCTGGACCCTTTTCTGGTCTCTAGACCCTTTCCTGGTCTCTGGACCCTTTCCTGGTCTTCAGACTCTTTCCTGGTCTTCAGACTCTTTCCTGGTCTTTAAACCCTTTCCTGGTCTCTAGACCCTTTCCTGGTCTCTGGACCCTTTTACGGTCTCTGGACCCCTTCCTGGTCTCTGGACCCTTTCTCGGTCTCTAGACCCTTTCCTGGTCTCTGGACCGTTTTCTGGTCTCAAGACCCTTTCCTGGTCTCTGGGCCCTTTCCTGGTCTCTCGACCCTTTCCTGGTTTAAGGACTCTATCCTAGTCTCTAGACCCTTTCCTGGTCTCTGGACCCTTTCCTGGTCTCTAGACCCTTTCCTGGTCTCTGGACACTTTCCTGGTCTCTAGACCCTTTCCCGGTCTCTAGAGCCTTTCCTGGTCTCTGGACCCTTTCCTGGTCTCTTGACCCTTTTCTGGTCTCTGGACCCTTTCCTGGTCTCTAGACCCTTTCCCGGTCTCTGGACTGTTTCCTGGTCTCTGGACCCTTTCCTGGTCTCTTGGCCCTTTCCAGGTCTCTGGACCCTTTCCTGGTTTAAGGACTCTTTCCTGGTCTCTAGACCCTTTCCTGTTCTCTGGACCCTTTTCTGGTCTCTAGATCCTTTCCTGGTCTCTGGACCGGTTTTTGGTCTCTGGACCCTTTCCTGGTCTCTAGACCCTTTCCCGGTCATTGGACCGTTTTCTGGTCTCTGGACCCTTTCCTGGTCTCTTGGCCCTTTCCAGGTCTCTGGACCATTTCCTGGTTTAAGGACTCTTTCCTGGTCTCTAGACCCTTTCCTGTTCTCTGGACCCTTTTCTGGTCTCTAGATCCTTTCCTGGTCTCTGGACCGGTTTTTGGTCTCTGGACCCTTTCCTGGTCTCTAGACCCTTTCCCGGTCATTGGACCGTTTTCTGGTCTCTGGACCCTTTCCTGGTCTCTGGACCCTTTCCCGGTCTCAAGACCCTCTCCTTGACTCTGGACCCTTTCCTGGTTTCTGGACCGTTTTCTGGTCTGTAGACCCATTCCTGGTCTCTAGACCATTTCCCGGTCTCTAGACCGTTTCCTGGTCTCTGGACCGTTTTCTGGTCTCTGGACCCCTTCCTGGTCTCTGGACCCTTTCCCGGTCTCTAGACCCTTTCCTGGTCTCTGGACCCTTTTCTGGTCTCTAGATCCTTTCCTGGTCTCTGGACCGGTTTTTGGTCTCTGGACCCTTTCCTGGTCTCTAGACCCTTTCCCGGTCATTGGACCGTTTTCTGGTCTCTGGACCCTTTCCTGGTCTCTTGGCCCTTTCCAGGTCTCTGGACCCTTTCCTGGTTTAAGGACTCTTTCCTGGTCTCTAGACCCTTTCCTGTTCTCTGGACCCTTTTCTGGTCTCTAGATCCTTTCCTGGTCTCTGGACCGGTTTTTGGTCTCTGGACCCTTTCCTGGTCTCTAGACCCTTTCCCGGTCATTGGACCGTTTTCTGGTCTCTGGACCCTTTCCTGGTCTCTGGACCCTTTCCCGGTCTCAAGACCCTCTCCTTGTCTCTGGACCCTTTCCTGGTTTCTGGACCGTTTTCTGGTCTGTAGACCCTTTCCTGGTTTCTAGACCCATTCCTGGTCTCTAGACCATTTCCCGGTCTCTAGACCGTTTCCTGGTCTCTGGACCGTTTTCTGGTCTCTGGACCCCTTCCTGGTCTCTGGACCCTTTCCCGGTCTCTAGACCCTTTCCTGGTCTCTGGACCGTTTTCTGGTCTCAAGACCCTTTCCTGGTCTCTGGACTCTTTCCTGGTCTCTGCACCCTTTCCCGGTCTTTAGACCCTTTCCCAGTCTCTGGACACTTTCCTGGTCTCTAGACCCTTTCCTGGTCTCTAGACCCTTTCGCGGTCTCTGGGCCCTTTCCCGGTCTCTGGACCCTTTCCTGGTTTAAGGACTCTATCCTAGTCTCTAGACCCTTTCCTGGTCTCTGGACCTTTTCCCGGTCTCTAGACCCTTTCCTGGTCTCTGGACTGTTTTCTGGTCTCAAGACCCTTTCCTGTTCTCTGGACTCTTTCCTGGTCTCTGGACCCTTTCCCGGTATTTAGACCCTTTCCCAGTCTCTGGACACTTTCCTGGTCTCTAGACTCTTTCCTGGTCTCTAGACCCTTTCCTGGTCTCTGGTCCCTTTCCCGGTCCCTAGACTCTTCCTGGTCTCTGGACCCTTTTCTGGTCTCTAGACCCTTTCCTGGTCTCTGGACCCTTTCCTGGTCTTCAGACTCTTTCCTGGTCTTCAGACTCTTTCCTGGTCTTTAAACCCTTTCCTGGTCTCTAGACCCTTTCCTGGTCTCTGGACCCTTTTACGGTCTCTGGACCCCTTCCTGGTCTCTGGACCCTTTCCCGGTCTCTAGACCCTTTCCTGGTCTCTGGACCGTTTTCTGGTCTCAAGACCCTTTCCTGGTCTCTGGGACCTTTCCTGGTCTCTCGACCCTTTCCTGGTTTAAGGACTCTATCCTAGTCTCTAGACCCTTTCCTGGTCTCTGGACCCTTTCCTGGTCTCTAGACCCTTTCCTGGTCTCTGGACACTTTCCTGGTCTCTAGACCCTTTCCTGGTCTCTAGACCCTTTCCTGGTCTCTGGACCCTTTCCTGGTCTCTTGACCCTTTTCTGGTCTCTGGACCCTTTCCTGGTCTCTAGACCCTTTCACGGTCTCTGGACTGTTTCCTGGTCTCTGGACCCTTTCCTGGTCTCTTGGCCCTTTCCAGGTCTCTGGACCCTTTCCTGGTTTAAGGACTCTTTCCTGGTCTCTAGACCCTTTCCTGTTCTCTGGACCCTTTTCTGGTCTCTAGATCCTTTCCTGGTCTCTGGACCGGTTTTTGGTCTCTGGACCCTTTCCTGGTCTCTAGACCCTTTCCCGGTCATTGGACCGTTTTCTGGTCTCTGGACCCTTTCCTGGTCTCTGGACCCTTTCCCGGTCTCAAGACCCTCTCCTTGTCTCTGGACCCTTTCCTGGTTTCTGGACCGTTTTCTGGTCTGTAGACCCTTTCCTGGTTTCTAGACCCATTCCTGGTCTCTAGACCATTTCCCGGTCTCTAGACCGTTTCCTGGTCTCTGGACCGTTTTCTGGTCTCTGGACCCCTTCCTGGTCTCTGGACCCTTTCCCGGTCTCTAGACCCTTTCCTGGTCTCTGGACCGTTTTCTGGTCTCAAGACCCTTTCCTGGTCTCTGGGCCCTTTCCTGGTCTCTCGACCCTTTCCTGGTTTAATGACTCTATCCTAGTCTCTAGACCCTTTCCTGGTCTCTGGACCCTTTCCTGGTCTCTGGACCCTTTCCTGTTCTCTGGACCCTTTTCTGGTCTCTAAACTCTTCCTGGTCTCTGGACCCTTTCCTGGTCTCTAGACCCTTTCCCGGTCTCTGGACCCTTTCCCGTTCTCTAGACCCTTTCCTGGTCTCTGGAGCGTTTTCTGGTCTCTAGACCCTTTCCTGGTCTCTGGACCCTTTCCCGTTCTCTAGACCCTTTCCTGGTCTCTGGACTCTTTCCCGGTCTCTAGACCCTTTCCTGGTCTCTGGACCGTTTCCTGGTCCCTGGACCCTTTCCCAGTCTCTGGACCCTTTCCTGGTCTCTGGTCCCTTTCCCGGTCCCTAGACTCTTCCTGGTCTCTGGACCCTTTTCTGGTCTCTAGACCCTTTCCTGGTCTCTGGACCCTTTCCTGGTCTTCAGACCCTTTCCTGGTCTCTGGACCCTTTCCTGGTCTTCAGACTCTTTCCTGGTCTTCAGACTCTTTCCTGGTCTTTAAACCCTTTCCTGGTCTCTAGACCCTTTCCTGGTCTCTGGACCCTTTTACGGTCTCTGGACCCCTTCCTGGTCTCTGGACCCTTTCCCGGTCTCTAGACCCTTTCCTGGTCTCTGGACCGTTTTCTGGTCTCAAGACCCTTTCCTGGTCTCTGGGCCCTTTCCTGGTCTCTCGACCCTTTCCTGGTTTAAGGACTCTATCCTAGTCTCTAGACCCTTTCCTGGTCTCTGGACCCTTTCCTGGTCTCTAGACCCTTTCCTGGTCTCTGGACACTTTCCTGGTCTCTAGACCCTTTCCTGGTCTCTAGACCCTTTCCTGGTCTCTGGACCCTTTCCTGGTCTCTTGACCCTTTTCTGGTCTCTGGACCCTTTCCTGGTCTCTAGACCCTTTCCCGGTCTCTGGACTGTTTCCTGGTCTCTGGACCCTTTCCTGGTCTCTTGGCCCTTTCCAGGTCTCTGGACCCTTTCCTGGTTTAAGGACTCTTTCCTGGTCTCTAGACCCTTTCCTGTTCTCTGGACCCTTTTCTGGTCTCTAGATCCTTTCCTGGTCTCTGGACCGGTTTTTGGTCTCTGGACCCGTTCCTGGTCTCTAGACCCTTTCCCGGTCATTGGACCGTTTTCTGGTCTCTGGACCCTTTCCTGGTCTCTGGACCCTTTCCCGGTCTCAAGACCCTCTCCTTGTCTCTGGACCCTTTCCTGGTTTCTGGACCGTTTTCTGGTCTGTAGACCCTTTCCTGGTTTCTAGACCCATTCCTGGTCTCTAGACCATTTCCCGGTCTCTAGACCGTTTCCTGGTCTCTGGACCGTTTTCTGGTCTCTGGACCCCTTCCTGGTCTCTGGACCCTTTCCCGGTCTCTAGACCCTTTCCTGGTCTCTGGACCGTTTTCTGGTCTCAAGACCCTTTCCTGGTCTCTGGGCCCTTTCCTGGTCTCTCGACCCTTTCCTGGTTTAAGGACTCTATCCTAGTCTCTAGACCCTTTCCTGGTCTCTGGACCCTTTCCTGGTCTCTGGACCCTTTCCTGTTCTCTGGACCCTTTTCTGGTCTCTAAACTCTTCCTGGTCTCTGGACCCTTTCCTGGTCTCTAGACCCTTTCCCGGTCTCTGGACCCTTTCCCGTTCTCTAGACCCTTTCCTGGTCTCTGGAGCGTTTTCTGGTCTCTAGACCCTTTCCTGGTCTCTGGACCCTTTCCCGTTCTCTAGACCCTTTCCTGGTCTCTGGACTCTTTCCCGGTCTCTAGACCCTTTCCTGGTCTCTGGACCGTTTCCTGGTCCCTGGACCCTTTCCCAGTCTCTGGACCCTTTCCCAGTCTCTGGACCCTTTCCTGGTCTCTGGTCCCTTTCCCGGTCCCTAGACTCTTCCTGGTCTCTGGACCCTTTTCTGGTCTCTAGACCCTTTCCTGGTCTCTGGACCCTTTTACGGTCTCTGGACCCCTTCCTGGTCTCTGGACCCTTTCCCGGTCTCTGGACCCTTTCCTGGTCTCTGGTCCCTTTCCCGGTCCCTAGACTCTTCCTGGTCTCTGGACCCTTTTCTGGTCTCTAGACCGTTTCCTGGTCTCTGGACCCTTTCCTGGTCTTCAGACTCTTTCCTGGTCTTTAAACCCTTTCCTGGTCTCTAGACCCTTTCCTGGTCTCTGGACCCTTTTACGGTCTCTGGACCCCTTCCTGGTCTCTGGACCCTTTCCCGGTCTCTAGACCCTTTCCTGGTCTCTGGACCGTTTTCTGGTCTCAAGACCCTTTCCTGGTCTCTGGGCCCTTTCCTGGTCTCTCGACCCTTTCCTGGTTTAAGGACTCTATCCTAGTCTCTAGACCCTTTCCTGGTCTCTGGACCCTTTCATGGTCTCTAGACCCTTTCCTGGTCTCTGGACACTTTCCTGGTCTCTAGACCCTTTCCTGGTCTCTAGACCCTTTCCTGGTCTCTGGACCCTTTCCTGGTCTCTTGACCCTTTTCTGGTCTCTGGACCCTTTCCTGGTCTCTAGACCCTTTCCCGGTCTCTGGACTGTTTCCTGGTCTCTGGACCCTTTCCTGGTCTCTTGGCCCTTTCCAGGTCTCTGGACCCTTTCCTGGTTTAAGGACTCTTTCCTGGTCTCTAGACCCTTTCCTGTTCTCTGGACCCTTTTCTGGTCTCTAGATCCTTTCCTGGTCTCTGGACCGGTTTTTGGTCTCTGGACCCTTTCCTGGTCTCTAGACCCTTTCCCGGTCATTGGACCGTTTTCTGGTCTCTGGACCCTTTCCTGGTCTCTGGACCCTTTCCCGGTCTCAAGACCCTCTCCTTGTCTCTGGACCCTTTCCTGGTTTCTGGACCGTTTTCTGGTCTGTAGACCCCTTCCTGGTCTCTGGACCCTTTCCCGGTCTCTAGACCCTTTCCTGGTCTCTGGACCGTTTTCTGGTCTCAAGACCCTTTCCTGGTCTCTGGGCCCTTTCCTGGTCTCTCGACCCTTTCCTGGTTTAAGGACTCTATCCTAGTCTCTAGACCCTTTCCTGGTCTCTGGACCCTTTCCTGGTCTCTGGACCCTTTCCCGGTCTCTGGACCCCTTCCTGGTCTCTAGACCATTTCCCGGTCTCTAGACCGTTTCCTGGTCTCTGGACCCTTTTACGGTCTCTGGACCCCTTCCTGGTCTCTGGACCCTTTCCCGGTCTCTAGACCCTTTCCTGGTCTCTGGACCGTTTTCTGGTCTCAAGACCCTTTCCTGGTCTCTGGGCCCTTTCCTGGTCTCTCGACCCTTTCCTGGTTTAAGGACTCTATCCTAGTCTCTAGACCCTTTCCTGGTCTCTGGACCCTTTCCTGGTCTCTGGACCCTTTCCCGGTCTCTGGACCCCTTCCTGGTCTCTGGACCCTTTCCCGGTCTCTGGACCCCTTCCTGGTCTCTGGACCCTTTCCCGGTCTCTGGACCCCTTCCTGGCCTCTGGACCCCTTCCTGGCATCTGGACCCCTTCCTGGCATCTGGACCCATTCCCGGTCTCTGGACTCCTTCCTGGTCCCTGGACTCTTTTCTGGTCTATAGACCCTTTCCTGGTCTCTGGACTCTTTCCTGGTCTCTGGACACATTCCTGGTCTCTAGACCCTTTCCTTCTCTATGGACCCTTTCTTGGTCTATGGAACCTTTTCTGGTCTATGGACCCTTTCCTGGTCTCTAGACCCTTTCCTGGTCTCTGGGCCCTTTCCTGGTCTCTGGGCCCTTTCCTGGTCTCTGGACCCTTTCCTGGTTTAAGGACTCTATCCTAGTCTCTAGACCCTTTCCTGGTCTCTAGACCGTTTCCTGGTCTCTAGACCCTTTCCTGGTCTCTGGACCCTTTCCTGGTCTCTGGACCCTTTTCTGGTCTCTGGACCCTTTTCTGGTCTCTGGACCCTTTCCTGGTCTCTAAACCCTTTCCTGGTCTCTAGACCCTTTCCTGGTCTCTAGACCCTTTCCTGGTCTCTTGGCCCTTTCCAGGTCTCTGGACCCTTTCCTGGTTTAAGGACTCTTTCCTGGTCTCTAGACCCTTTCCTGTTCTCTGGACCCTTTTCTGGGCTCTAAACTCTTCCTGGTCTCTGGATCCTTTCCCGGTCTCTAGACCGTTTCCTGGTCTCTGGACCGTTTGTTGGTCTCTGGACCCTTTCCTGGTCTCTAGACCCTTTCCCGGTCTCTGGACCGTTTTCTGGTCTCTAGACCCTTTCCTGTTCTCTGGACCCTTTTCTGGTCTCTAAACTCTTCCTGGTCTCTGGACCCTTTCCTGGTCTCAAGACCCTTTCCCGGTCTCAAGACCCTCTCCTTGTCTCTGGACCCTTTCCTGGTCTCGGGACCGTTTTCTGGTCTGTAGACCCTTTCCTGGTTTCTAGACCATTTCCCGGTCTCTAGACCATTTCCCGGTCTCTGGACCCTTTCCCGGTATCTGGACCCTGTCCTGGTTTCTGGACTCTTTCCTGGTCTCTGGACCATTTCCTGGTCTCTGGACCCTGTCCTGGTTTCTGGACTCTTTCGTGGTCTCTGGACCATTTCCTGGTCTCTGGACCCTGTCCTGGTTTCTGGACTCTTTCCCGGTCTCTAGACCCTTTCCTGGTCTCCAGACCCTTTCCCGGTCTCTAGACCCTTTCCTGGTCTCTGGACTCTTTCCCGGTCTCTAGACCCTTTCCTGGTCTCTGGACCCTTTCCTGGTCTCTGGACTCTTTCCCGGTCTCTAGACCCTTTCCTGGTCTCTGGACCGTTTCCTGGTCCCTGGACCCTTTCCCAGTCTCTGGACCCTTTCCTGGTCTCTGGTCCCTTTCCCGGTCCCTAGACTCTTCCTGGTCTCTGGACCCTTTTCTGGTCTCTAGACCCTTTCCTGGTCTTCAGACTCTTTCCTGGTCTTCAGACTCTTTCCTGGTCTTTAAACCCTTTCCTGGTCTCTAGACCCTTTCCTGGTCTCTGGACCCTTTTACGGTCTCTGGACCCCTTCCTGGTCTCTGGACCCTTTCCCGGTCTCTAGACCCTTTCCTGGTCTCTGGACCGTTTTCTGGTCTCAAGACCCTTTCCTGGTCTCTGGGCCCTTTCCTGGTCTCTCGACCCTTTCCTGGTTTAAGGACTCTATCCTAGTCTCTAGACCCTTTCCTGGTCTCTGGACCCTTTCCTGGTCTCTAGACCCTTTCCTGGTCTCTGGACACTTTCCTGGTCTCTGGACCCTTTCCTGGTTTAAGGACTCTTTCCTGGTCTCTAGACCCTTTCCTGTTCTCTGGACCCTTTTCTGGTCTCTAGATCCTTTCCTGGTCTCTGGACCGGTTTTTGGTCTCTGGACCCTTTCCTGGTCTCTAGACCCTTTCCCGGTCATTGGACCGTTTTCTGGTCTCTGGACCCTTTCCTGGTCTCTGGACCCTTTCCCGGTCTCAAGACCCTCTCCTTGTCTCTGGACCCTTTCCTGGTTTCTGGACCGTTTTCTGGTCTGTAGACCCTTTCCTGGTTTCTAGACCCATTCCTGGTCTCTACACCATTTCCCGGTCTCTAGACCGTTTCCTGGTCTCTGGACCCTTTTACGGTCTCTGGACCCCTTCCTGGTCTCTGGACCCTTTCCCGGTCTCTAGACCCTTTCCTGGTCTCTGGACCGTTTTCTGGTCTCAAGACCCTTTCCTGGTCTCTGGGCCCTTTCCTGGTCTCTCGACCCTTTCCTGGTTTAAGGACTCTATCCTAGTCTCTAGACCCTTTCCTGGTCTCTGGACCCTTTCCTGGTCTCTAGACCCTTTCCTGGTCTCTGGACCCTTTCCTGGTCTTCAGACTCTTACCCGGTCTTTAAACCCTTTCCTGGTCTCTAGACCCTTTCCTGGTCTCTGGACCCTTTTGCGGTCTCTGGAACCCTTCCTGGTCTCTGGACCCTTTCCCGGTCTCTAGACCCTTTCCTGGTCTCTGGACCGTTTTCTGGTCTCAAGACCCTTTCATGGTCTCTGGGCCCTTTCCTGGTCTCCCGACCCTTTCCTGGTTTAAGGACTCTATCCTAGTCTCTAGACCCTTTCCTGGTCTCTGGACCCTTTCCTGGTCTCTAGACCCTTTCCTGGTCTCTGGACACTTTCCTGGTCTCTAGACCCTTTCCTGGTCTCTAGACCCTTTCCTGGTCTGTAGACCCTTTCCTGGTTTCTAGACCCATTCCTGGTCTCTAGACCATTTCCCGGTCTCTAGACCGTTTCCTGGTCTCTGGACCCTTTTCTGGTCTCTAGATCCTTTCCTGGTCTCTGGACCCTTTCCCGGTCTCAAGACCCTCTCCTTGTCTCTGGACCCTTTCCTGGTTTCTGGACCGTTTTCTGGTCTGTAGACCCTTTCCTGGTTTCTAGACCCATTCCCGGTCTCTAGACCATTTCCCGGTCTCTAGACCGTTTCCTGGTCTATGGACTCTTTCCTTTGGACCCTTTCCCAGTCTCTGGGCCCTTTCCCGGTCTCTGGACCCTGTCCTGGTCTCTGGACTCTTTTCTGGTCTCTGGACTCTTTCCAGGTCTCTGGACCCTTTCCTGGTCTCTGGACCCTGTCCTGGTTTCTGGACCGTTTCCTGGTCCCTGGACCCTTTCCTGGTCTCTGGTCCCTTTCCCGGTCCCTAAACTCTTCCTGGTCTCTGGACCCTTTTCTGGTCTCTGGACCCTTTCCTGGTCTCTGGACCCTTTCCTGGTATTTAGACCCTTTCCCGGTCTTTAAACCCTTTCCCGGTCTCTGGACCCTTTCCTGGTCTCTAGACCCTTTCCCGGTCTCTAGACCCTTTCCCGGTCTCTGGACCCTTTCCTGGTCTCTAGACCCTTTCCCGGTCTCTGGACCCTTTCCCGGTCTCTGGACCCTTTCCTGGTTTCTGGAGCGTTTTCTGGTCTCTAGACCCTTTCCTGGTCTCTGGGCCCTTTCCCGGTCTCTGGACCCTTTCCTGGTTTCTAGACCATTCCCCGGTCCCTAGACTCTTCCTGGTCTCTGGACCGTTTTCTGGTCTCTAGACCCTTTCCTGGTCTCTGGACCCTTTCCCGTTCTCTAGACCCTTTCCTGGTCTCTGGACTCTTTCCCGGTTTCTAGACCCTTTCCTGGTCTCTGGACCGTTTCCTGGTCCCTGGACCCTTTCCCAGTCTCTAGACCCTTTCCTGGTCTCTGGTCCCTTTCCCGGTCCCTAGACTCTTCCTGGTCTCTGGACCCTTTTCTGGTCTCTAGACCCTTTCCTGGTCTCTGGACCCTTTCCTGGTCTTCAGACTCTTTCCCGGTCTTTAAACCCTTTCCTGGTCTCTAGACCCTTTCCTGGTCTCTGGACCCTTTTACGGTCTCTGGACCCCTTCCTGGTCTCTGGACCCTTTCCCGGTCTCTAGACCCTTTCCTGGTCTCTGGTCCGTTTTCTGGTCTCAAGACCCTTTCCTGGTCTCTGGGCCCTTTCCTGGTCTCTCGACCCTTTCCTGGTTTAAGGACTCTATCCTAGTCTCTAGACCCTTTCCTGGTCTCTGGACCCTTTCCTGGTCTCTAGACCCTTTCCTGGTCTCTAGACCCTTTCCTGGTCTCTGGACACTTTCCTGGTCTCTAGACCCTTTCCTGGTCTCTAGACCCTTTCCTGGTCTCTGGACCCTTTCCTGGTCTCTTGACCCTTTTCCTGTCTCTGGACCCTTTCCTGGTCTCTAGACCCTTTCCCGGTCTCTGGACTGTTTCCTGGTCTCTGGACCCTTTCCTGGTCTCTTGGCCCTTTCCAGGTCTCTGGACCCTTTCCTGGTTTAAGGACTCTTTCCTGGTCTCTAGACCCTTTCCTGTTCTCTGGACCCTTTTCTGGTCTCTAGATCCTTTCCTGGTCTCTGGACCGGTTTTTGGTCTCTGGACCCTTTCCTGGTCTCTAGACCCTTTCCCGGTCATTGGACCGTTTTCTGGTCTCTGGACCCTTTCCTGGTCTCTGGACCCTTTCCCGGTCTCAAGACCCTCTCCTTGTCTCTGGACCCTTTCCTGGTTTCTGGACCGTTTTCTGGTCTGTAGACCCTTTCCTGGTTTCTAGACCCATTCCTGGTCTCTAGACCATTTCCCGGTCTCTAGACCGTTTCCTGGTCTCTGGACCCTTTTACGGTCTCTGGACCCTTTCCCGGTCTCTAGACCCTTTCCTGGTCTCTGGACCGTTTTCTGGTCTCAAGACCCTTTCCTGGTCTCTGGGCCCTTTCCTGGTCTCTCGACCCTTTCCTGGTTTAAGGACTCTATCCTAGTCTCTAGACCCTTTCCTGGTCTCTGGACCCTTTCCTGGTCTCTGGACCCTTTCCTGGTCTGCAGACTCTTTCCCGGTCTTTAAACCCTTTCCTGGTCTCTAGACCCTTTCCTGGTCTCTGGACCCTTTTACGGTCTCTGGAACCCTTCCTGGTCTCTGGACCCTTACCCGGTCTCTAGACCCTTTCCTGGTCTCTGGACCGTTTTCTGGTCTCAAGACCCTTTCCTGGTCTCTGGGCCCTTTCCTGGTCTCTCGACCCTTTCCTGGTTTAAGGACTCTATCCTAGACTCTAGACCCTTTCCTGGTCTCTGGACCCTTTCCTGGTCTCTAGACCCTTTCCTGGTCTTTGGACACTTTCCTGGTCTCTAGACCCTTTCCTGGTCTGTAGACCCTTTCCTGGTTTCTAGACCCATTCCTGGTCTCTAGACCATTTCCTGGTCTCTAGACCGTTTCCTGGTCTCTGGACCCTTTTCTGGTCTCTAGATCCTTTCCTGGTCTCTGGACCGGTTTTTGGTCTCTGGACCCTTTCCTGGTCTCTAGACCCTTTCCCGGTCATTGGACCGTTTTCTGGTCTCTGGACCTTTTCCTGGTCTCTGGACCCTTTCCCGGTCTCAAGACCCTCTCCTTGTCTCTGGACCCTTTCCTGGTTTCTGGACCGTTTTCTGGTCTGTAGACCCTTTCCTGGTTTCTAGACCCATTCCTGGTCTCTAGACCATTTCCTGGTCTATGGACTCTTTCCTTTGGACCCTTTCCCAGTCTCTGGGCCCTTTCCCGGTCTCTGGACCCTGTCCTGGTCTCTGGACTCTTTTCTGGTCTCTGGACTCTTTCCAGGTCTCTGGACCCTTTCCTGGTCTCTGGACCCTGTCCTGGTTTCTGGACCGTTTCCTGGTCCCTGGACCCTTTCCTGGTCTCTGGTCCCTTTCCCGGTCCCTAAACTCTTCCTGGTCTCTGGACCCTTTTCTGGTCTCTGGACCCTTTCCTGGTCTCTGGACCCTTTCCTGGTATTTAGACTCTTTCCCGGTCTTTAAACCCTTTCCTGGTCTCTGGACCCTTTCCTGGTCTCTAAACCATTTCCCGGTCTCTAGACCCTTTCCCGGTCTCTGGACCCTTTCCTGGTCTCTAGACCCTTTCCCGGTATCTGGACCCTTTCCCGTTCTCTAGACCCTTTCCTGGTCTCTGGAGCGTTTTCTGGTCTCTAGACCCTTTCCTGGTCTCTGGGCCCTTTCCCGGTCTCTGGACCCTTTCCTGGTTTCTAGACCATTCCCCGGTCCCTAGACTCTTCCTGGTCTCTGGACCGTTTTCTGGTCTCTAGACCCTTTCCTGGTCTCTGGACCCTTTCCCGTTCTCTAGACCCTTTCCTGGTCTCTGGACTCTTTCCCGGTCTCTAGACCCTTTCCTGGTCTCTGGACCGTTACCTGGTCCCTGGACCCTTTCCCAGTCTCTGGACCCTTTCCTGGTCTCTGGTCCCTTTCCCGGTCCCTAGACTCTTCCTGGTCTCTGGACCCTTTTCTGGTCTCTAGACCCTTTCCTGGTCTCTGGACCCTTTCCTGGTCTTCAGACTCTTTCCCGGTCTTTAAACCCTTTCCTGGTCTCTAGACCCTTTCCTGGTCTCTGGACCCTTTTACGGTCTCTGGACCCCTTCCTGGTCTCTGGACCCTTTCCTGGTCTCTTGACCATTTTCTGGTCTCTGGACCTTTTCCTGGTCTCTAGACCCTTTCCCGGTCTCTGGACTGTTTCCTGGTCTCTGGACCCTTTCCTGGTCTCTTGGCCCTTTCCAGGTCTCTGGACCCTTTCCTGGTTTAAGGACTCTTTCCTGGTCTCTAGACCCTTTCCTGTTCTCTGGACCCTTTTCTGGTCTCTAGATCCTTTCCTGGTCTCTGGACCGGTTTTTGGTCTCTGGACCCTTTCCTGGTCTCTAGACCCTTTCCCGGTCATTGGACCGTTTTCTGGTCTCTGGACCCTTTCCTGGTCTCTGGATCCTTTCCCGGTCTCAAGACCCTCTCCCTGTCTCTGGACCCTTTGCTGGTTTCTGGACCGTTTTCTGGTCTGTAGACCCTTTCCTGGTTTCTAGACCCATTCCTGGTCTCTAGACCATTTCCCGGTCTCTAGACCGTTTCCTGGTCTCTGGACCCTTTTACGGTCTCTGGACCCCTTCCTGGTCTCTGGACCCTTTCCCGGTCTCTAGACCCTTTCCTGGTCTCTGGACCGTTTTCTGGTCTCAAGACCCTTTCCTGGTCTCTGGGCCCTTTCCTGGTCTCTCGACCCTTTCCTGGTCTTCAGACTCTTTCCCGGTCTTTAAACCCTTTCCTGGTCTCTAGACCCTTTCCTGGTCTCTGGACCCTTTTACGGTCTCTGGAACCCTTCCTGGTCTCTGGACCCTTTCCTGGTCTCTGGACCCTTTCCTGGTCTTCAGACTCTTTCCCGGTCTTTAAACCCTTTCCTGGTCTCTAGACCCTTTCCTGGTCTCTGGACCCTTTTACGGTCTCTGGAACCCTTCCTGGTCTCTGGACCCTTTCCCGGTCTCTAGACCCTTTCCTGGTCTCTGTACCGTTTTCTGGTCTCAAGACCCTTTCCTGGTCTCTGGGCCCTTTCCTGGTCTCTCGACCCTTTCCTGGTTTAAGGACTCTATCCTAGACTCTGGACCCTTTCCTGGTCTCTGGACCCTTTCCTGGTCTCTAGACCCTTTCCTGGTCTCTGGACACTTTCCTGGTCTCTAGACCCTTTCCTGGTCTCTGGACCCTTTCCTGGTCTCTTGACCCTTTTCTGGTCTCTGGACCCTTTCCTGGTCTCTAGACCCTTTCCCGGTCTCTGGACTGTTTCCTGGTCTCTGGACCCTTTCCTGGTCTCTTGGCCCTTTCCAGGTCTCTGGACCCTTTCCTGGTTTAAGGACTCTTTCCTGTTCTCTGGACCCTTTTCTGGTCTCTAGATCCTTTCCTGGTCTCTGGACCCTTTTCTGGTCTCTAGATCCTTTCCTGGTCTCTGGACCGGTTTTTGGTCTCTGGACCCTTTCCTGGTCTCTAGACCCTTTCCCGGTCATTGGACCGTTTTCTGGTCTCTGGACCCTTTCCTGGTCTCTGGACCCTTTCCCGGTCTCAAGACCCTCTCCTTGTCTCTGGACCCTTTCCTGGTTTCTGGACCGTTTTCTGGTCTGTAGACCCTTTCCTGGTTTCTAGACCCATTCCCGGTCTCTAGACCATTTCCCGGTCTCTAGACCGTTTCCTGGTCTATGGACTCTTTCCTTTGGACCCTTTCCCAGTCTCTTGGCCCTTTCCATCTCTGGACCCTGTCCTGGTCTCTTGACTCTTTTCTGGTCTCTGGACTCTTTCCAGGTCTCTGGACCCTTTCCTGGTCTCTGGACCCTGTCCTGGTTTCTGGACCGTTTCCTGGTCCCTGGACCCTTTCCTGGTCTCTGGTCCCTTTCCCGGTCCCTAAACTCTTCCTGGTCTCTGGACCCTTTTCTGGTCTCTGGACCCTTTCCTGGTCTCTGGACCCTTTCCTGGTATTTAGACTCTTTCCCGGTCTTTAAACCCTTTCCTGGTCTCTGGACCCTTTCCTGGTCTCTAGACCATTTCCCGGTCTCTAGACCCTTTCCCGGTCTCTGGACCCTTTCCTGGTCTCTAGACCCTTTCCCGGTATCTGGACCCTTTCCCGGTCTCTAGACCCTTTCCCGGTCTCTAGACCCTTTCCTGGTCTCTGGACCGTTTTCTGGTCTCAAGACCCTTTCCTGGTCTCTGGGCCCTTTCCTGGTCTCTCGACCCTTTCCTGGTTTAAGGACTAGTCTCTAGACCCTTTCCTGGTCTCTGGACCCTTTCCTGGTCTCTAGACCCTTTCCTGGTCTCTGGACACTTTCCTGGTCTCTAGACCCTTTCCTGGTCTCTAGACCCTTTCCTGGTCTCTGGACCATTTCCTGGTCTCTTGACCATTTTCTGGTCTCTGGACCTTTTCCTGGTCTCTAGACCCTTTCCCGGTCTCTGGACTGTTTCCTGGTCTCTGGACCCTTTCCTGGTCTCTTGGCCCTTTCCAGGTCTCTGGACCCTTTCCTGGTTTAAGGACTCTTTCCTGGTCTCTAGACCCTTTCCTGTTCTCTGGACCCTTTTCTGGTCTCTAGATCCTTTCCTGGTCTCTGGACCGGTTTTTGGTCTCTGGACCCTTTCCTGGTCTCTAGACCCTTTCCCGGTCATTGGACCGTTTTCTGGTCTCTGGACCCTTTCCTGGTCTCTGGACCCTTTCCCGGTCTCAAGACCCTCTCCTTGTCTCTGGACCCTTTCCTGGTTTCTGGACCGTTTTCTGGTCTGTAGACCCTTTCCTGGTTTCTAGACCCATTCCTGGTCTCTAGACCATTTCCCGGTCTCTAGACCGTTTCCTGGTCTCTGGACCCTTTTACGGTCTCTGGACCCCTTCCTGGTCTCTGGACCCTTTCCCGGTCTCTATACCCTTTCCTGGTCTCTGGACCGTTTTCTGGTCTCAAGACCCTTTCCTGGTCTCTGGGCCCTTTCCTGGTCTCTCGACCCTTTCCTGGTTTAAGGACACTATCCTAGTCTCTAGACCCTTTCCTGGTCTCTGGACCCTTTCCTGGTCTCTAGACCCTTTCCTGGTCTCTGGACCCTTTCCTGGTCTTCAGACTCTTTCCGGGTCTTTAAACCCTTTCCTGGTCTCTAGACCCTTTCCTGGTCTCTGGACCCTTTCCTGGTCTTCAGACTCTTTCCGGGTCTTTAAACCCTTTCCTGGTCTCTAGACCCTTTCCTGGTCTCTGGACCCTGTTACGGTCTCTGGAACCCTTCCTGGTCTCTGGACCCTTTCCCGGTCTCTAGACCCTTTCCTGGTCTCTGGACCGTTTTCTGGTCTCAAGACCCTTTCCTGGTCTCTGGGCCCTTTCCTGGTCTCTCGACCCTTTCCTGGTTTAAGGACTCTATCCTAGTCTCTAGACCCTTTCCTGGTCTCTGGACCCTTTCCTGGTCTCTAGACCCTTTCCTGGTCTCTGGACACTTTCCTGGTCTCTAGACCCTTTCCTGGTCTCTAGACCCTTTCCTGGTCTCTAGACCCTTTCCTGGTCTCTGGACCCTTTCCTGTTCTCTGGACCCTTTTCTGGTCTCTAGATCCTTTCCTGGTCTCTAGATCCTTTCCTGGTCTCTGGACCGGTTTTTGGTCTCTGGACCCTTTCCTGGTCTCTAGACCCTTTCCCGGTCATTGGACCGTTTTCTGGTCTCTGGACCCTTTCCTGGTCTCTGGACCCTTTCCTGGTTTCTGGACCGTTTTCTGGTCTGTAGACCCTTTCCTGG
The DNA here is from genome assembly GCF_933228915.1 of Telmatherina bonti. Lineage (NCBI taxonomy): Eukaryota > Metazoa > Chordata > Actinopteri > Atheriniformes > Telmatherinidae > Telmatherina > Telmatherina bonti. The sequence goes on along the minus strand of NC_136627.1, from coordinate 40,931,758 downwards.
TTTCTAGACCCATTCCCGGTCTCTAGACCATTTCCCGGTCTCTAGACCGTTTCCTGGTCTATGGACTCTTTCCTTTGGACCCTTTCCCAGTCTCTGGGCCCTTTCCCGGTCTCTGGACCCTGTCCTGGTCTCTGGACTCTTTTCTGGTCTCTGGACTCTTTCCAGGTCTCTGGACCCTTTCCTGGTCTCTGGACCCTGTCCTGGTTTCTGGACCGTTTCCTGGTCCCTGGACCCTTTCCTGGTCTCTGGTCCCTTTCCCGGTCCCTAAACTCTTCCTGGTCTCTGGACCCTTTTCTGGTCTCTGGACCCTTTCCTGGTCTCTGGACCCTTTCCTGGTATTTAGACTCTTTCCCGGTCTTTAAACCCTTTCCTGGTCTCTGGACCCTTTCCTGGTCTCTAGACCCTTTCCCGGTCTCTAGACCCTTTCCCGGTCTCTGGACCCTTTCCTGGTCTCTAGACCCTTTCCCGGTCTCTGGACCCTTTCCCGTTCTCTAGACCCTTTCCTGGTCTCTGGAGCGTTTTCTGGTCTCTAGACCCTTTCCTGGTCTCTGGGCCCTTTCCCGGTCTCTGGACCCTTTCCTGGTTTCTAGACCATTCCCCGGTCCCTAGACTCTTCCTGGTCTCTGGACCGTTTTCTGGTCTCTAGACCCTTTCCTGGTCTCTGGACCCTTTCCCGTTCTCTAGACCCTTTCCCAGTCTCTGGACCCTTTCCTGGTCTTCAGACTCTTTCCCGGTCTTTAAACCTTTTCCTGGTCTCTAGACCCTTTCCTGGTCTCTGGACCCTTTTACGGTCTCTGGACCCCTTCCTGGTCTCTGGACCCTTTCCCGGTCTCTAGACCCTTTCCTGGTCTCTGGACCGTTTTCTGGTCTCAAGACCCTTTCCTGGTCTCTGGGCCCTTTCCTGGTCTCTCGACCCTTTCCTGGTTTAAGGACTAGTCTCTAGACCCTTTCCTGGTCTCTGGACCCTTTCCTGGTCTCTGGACCCTTTCCTGGTCTCTGGACACTTTCCTGGTCTCTAGACCCTTTCCTGGTCTCTAGACCCTTTCCTGGTCTCTGGACCCTTTCCTGGTCTCTTGACCATTTTCTGGTCTCTGGACCATTTTCTGGTCTCTGGACCCTTTCCTGGTCTCTAGACCCTTTCCCGGTCTCTGGACTGTTTCCTGGTCTCTGGACCCTTTCCTGGTCTCTTGGCCCTTTCCAGGTCTCTGGACCCTTTCCTGGTTTAAGGACTCTTTCCTGGTCTCTAGACCCTTTCCTGTTCTCTGGACCCTTTTCTGGTCTCTAGATCCTTTCCTGGTCTCTGGACCGGTTTTTGGTCTCTGGACCGTTTCCTGGTCTCTAGACCCTTTCCCGGTCATTGGACCGTTTTCTGGTCTCTGGACCCTTTCCTGGTCTCTGGACCCTTTCCCGGTCTCAAGACCCTCTCCCTGTCTCTGGACCCTTTCCTGGTTTCTGGACCGTTTTCTGGTCTGTAGACCCTTTCCTGGTTTCTAGACCCATTCCTGGTCTCTAGACCATTTCCCGGTCTCTAGACCGTTTCCTGGTCTCTGGACCCTTTTACGGACTCTGGACCCCTTCCTGGTCTCTGGACCCTTTCCCGGTCTCTAGACCCTTTCCTGGTCTCTAGACCGTTTTCTGGTCTCAAGACCCTTTCCTGGTCTCTGGGCCCTTTCCTGGTCTCTCGACCCTTTCCTGGTTTAAGGACTCTATCCTAGTCTCTAGACCCTTTCCTGGTCTCTGGACCCTTTCCTGGTCTCTAGACCCTTTCCTGGTCTCTGGACCCTTTCCTGGTCTTCAGACTCTTTCCCGGTCTTTAAACCCTTTCCTGGTCTCTAGACCCGTTCCTGGTCTCTAGACCCTTTTACGGTCTCTGGAACCCTTCCTGGTCTATGGACCCTTTCCCGGTCTCTAGACCCTTTCCTGGTCTCTGGACCGTTTTCTGGTCTCAAGACCCTTTCCTGGTCTCTGGGCCCTTTCCTGGTCTCTGGGCCCTTTCCTGGTCTCTCGACCCTTTCCTGGTTTAAGGACTCTATCCTAGTCTCTAGACCCTTTCCTGGTCTCTGGACCCTTTCCTGGTCTCTAGACCCTTTCTTGGTCTCTGGACACTTTCCTGGTCTCTAGACCCTTTCCTGGTCACTAGACCCTTTCCTGGTCTCTAGACCCTTTCCTGGTCTCTAGACCCTTTCCTGGTCTCTGGACCCTTTCCTGGTCTCTTGACCCTTTTCTGGTCTCTGGACCCTTTCCTGGTCTCTAGACCCTTTCCCGGTCTCTGGACTGTTTCCTGGTCTCTGGACCCTTTCCTGGTCTCTTGGCCCTTTCCAGGTCTCTGGACCCTTTCCTGGTTTAAGGACTCTTTCCTGGTCTAGGGACCCTTTCCTGTTCTCTGGACCCTTTTCTGGTCTCTAGATCCTTTCCTGGTCTCTGGACCCTTTTCTGGTCTCTAGATCCTTTCCTGGTCTCTGGACCGGTTTTTGGTCTCTGGACCCTTTCCTGGTCTCTAGACCCTTTCCCGGTCATTGGACCGTTTTCTGGTCTCTGGACCCTTTCCCGGTCTCAAGACCCTCTCCTTGTCTCTGGACCCTTTCCTGGTTTCTGGACCGTTTTCTGGTCTGTAGACCCTTTCCTGGTTTCTAGACCCATTCCCGGTCTCTAGACCATTTCCCGGTCTCTAGACCGTTTCCTGGTCTATGGACTCTTTCCTTTGGACCCTTTCCCAGTCTCTGGGCCCTTTCCCGGTCTCTGGACCCCTTCCTGGTCTCTGGACCCTTTCCCGGTCTCTGGACCCCTTCCTGGTCTCTGGACCCTTTCTCGGTCTCTGGACCCCTTCCTGGCCTCTGGACCCTTTCCCGGTCTCTGGACCCCTTCCTGGCCTCTGGACCCTTTCCCGGTCTCTGGACCCCTTCCTGGTCCCTGGACTCTTTTCTGGTCTCCAGACCCTTTCCTTCTCTATGGACCCTTACTTGGTCTATGGAACCTTTTCTGGTCTATGGACCCTTTCCTGGTCTCTAGACCCTTTCCTGGTCTCTGGGCCCTTTCCTGGTCTCTGGACCCTTTCCTGGTTTAAGGACTCTATCCTAGTCTCTAGACCCTTTCCTGGTCTCTAGACCCTTTCCTGGTCTCTGGACCCTTTTCTGGTCTCTGGACCCTTTCCTGGTCTCTAAACCCTTTCCTGGTCTCTAGACCCTTTCCTGGTCTCTTGGCCCTTTCCAGGTCTCTGGACCCTTTCCTGGTTTAAGGACTCTTTCCTGGTCTCTAGACCCTTTCCTGTTCTCTGGACCCTTTTCTGGTCTCTAAACTCTTCCTGGTCTCTGGATCCTTTCCCGGTCTCTAGACCGTTTCCTGGTCTCTGGACCGTTTGTTGGTCTCTGGACCCTTTCCTGGTCTCTAGACCCTTTCCCGGTCTCTGGACCGTTTTCTGGTCTCTAGACCCTTTCCTGGTCTCTGGACCCTTTCCTGGTCTCAAGACCCTTTCCCGGTCTCTGGACCGTTTTCTGGTCTCTAGACCCTTTCCTGGTCTCTGGACCCTTTCCTGGTCTCTGGACACTTTCCTGGTCTCTAGACCCTTTCCTGGTCTCTAGACCCTTTCCTGGTCTCTGGACCCTTTCCTGGTCTCTTGACCATTTTCTGGTCTCTGGACCATTTTCTGGTCTCTGGACCCTTTCCTGGTCTCTAGACCCTTTCCCGGTCTCTGGACTGTTTCCTGGTCTCTGGACCCTTTCCTGGTCTCTTGGCCCTTTCCAGGTCTCTGGACCCTTTCCTGGTTTAAGGACTCTTTCCTGGTCTCTAGACCCTTTCCTGTTCTCTGGACCCTTTTCTGGTCTCTAGATCCTTTCCTGGTCTCTGGACCGGTTTTTGGTCTCTGGACCGTTTCCTGGTCTCTAGACCCTTTCCCGGTCATTGGACCGTTTTCTGGTCTCTGGACCCTTTCCTGGTCTCTGGACCCTTTCCCGGTCTCAAGACCCTCTCCCTGTCTCTGGACCCTTTCCTGGTTTCTGGACCGTTTTCTGGTCTGTAGACCCTTTCCTGGTTTCTAGACCCATTCCTGGTCTCTAGACCATTTCCCGGTCTCTAGACCGTTTCCTGGTCTCTGGACCCTTTTACGGACTCTGGACCCCTTCCTGGTCTCTGGACCCTTTCCCGGTCTCTAGACCCTTTCCTGGTCTCTAGACCGTTTTCTGGTCTCAAGACCCTTTCCTGGTCTCTGGGCCCTTTCCTGGTCTCTCGACCCTTTCCTGGTTTAAGGACTCTATCCTAGTCTCTAGACCCTTTCCTGGTCTCTGGACCCTTTCCTGGTCTCTAGACCCTTTCCTGGTCTCTGGACCCTTTCCTGGTCTTCAGACTCTTTCCCGGTCTTTAAACCCTTTCCTGGTCTCTAGACCCGTTCCTGGTCTCTAGACCCTTTTACGGTCTCTGGAACCCTTCCTGGTCTATGGACCCTTTCCCGGTCTCTAGACCCTTTCCTGGTCTCTGGACCGTTTTCTGGTCTCAAGACCCTTTCCTGGTCTCTGGGCCCTTTCCTGGTCTCTGGGCCCTTTCCTGGTCTCTCGACCCTTTCCTGGTTTAAGGACTCTATCCTAGTCTCTAGACCCTTTCCTGGTCTCTGGACCCTTTCCTGGTCTCTAGACCCTTTCTTGGTCTCTGGACACTTTCCTGGTCTCTAGACCCTTTCCTGGTCACTAGACCCTTTCCTGGTCTCTAGACCCTTTCCTGGTCTCTAGACCCTTTCCTGGTCTCTGGACCCTTTCCTGGTCTCTTGACCCTTTTCTGGTCTCTGGACCCTTTCCTGGTCTCTAGACCCTTTCCCGGTCTCTGGACTGTTTCCTGGTCTCTGGACCCTTTCCTGGTCTCTTGGCCCTTTCCAGGTCTCTGGACCCTTTCCTGGTTTAAGGACTCTTTCCTGGTCTAGGGACCCTTTCCTGTTCTCTGGACCCTTTTCTGGTCTCTAGATCCTTTCCTGGTCTCTGGACCCTTTTCTGGTCTCTAGATCCTTTCCTGGTCTCTGGACCGGTTTTTGGTCTCTGGACCCTTTCCTGGTCTCTAGACCCTTTCCCGGTCATTGGACCGTTTTCTGGTCTCTGGACCCTTTCCCGGTCTCAAGACCCTCTCCTTGTCTCTGGACCCTTTCCTGGTTTCTGGACCGTTTTCTGGTCTGTAGACCCTTTCCTGGTTTCTAGACCCATTCCCGGTCTCTAGACCATTTCCCGGTCTCTAGACCGTTTCCTGGTCTATGGACTCTTTCCTTTGGACCCTTTCCCAGTCTCTGGGCCCTTTCCCGGTCTCTGGACCCCTTCCTGGTCTCTGGACCCTTTCCCGGTCTCTGGACCCCTTCCTGGTCTCTGGACCCTTTCTCGGTCTCTGGACCCCTTCCTGGCCTCTGGACCCTTTCCCGGTCTCTGGACCCCTTCCTGGCCTCTGGACCCTTTCCCGGTCTCTGGACCCCTTCCTGGTCCCTGGACTCTTTTCTGGTCTCCAGACCCTTTCCTTCTCTATGGACCCTTACTTGGTCTATGGAACCTTTTCTGGTCTATGGACCCTTTCCTGGTCTCTAGACCCTTTCCTGGTCTCTGGGCCCTTTCCTGGTCTCTGGACCCTTTCCTGGTTTAAGGACTCTATCCTAGTCTCTAGACCCTTTCCTGGTCTCTAGACCCTTTCCTGGTCTCTGGACCCTTTTCTGGTCTCTGGACCCTTTCCTGGTCTCTAAACCCTTTCCTGGTCTCTAGACCCTTTCCTGGTCTCTTGGCCCTTTCCAGGTCTCTGGACCCTTTCCTGGTTTAAGGACTCTTTCCTGGTCTCTAGACCCTTTCCTGTTCTCTGGACCCTTTTCTGGTCTCTAAACTCTTCCTGGTCTCTGGATCCTTTCCCGGTCTCTAGACCGTTTCCTGGTCTCTGGACCGTTTGTTGGTCTCTGGACCCTTTCCTGGTCTCTAGACCCTTTCCCGGTCTCTGGACCGTTTTCTGGTCTCTAGACCCTTTCCTGGTCTCTGGACCCTTTCCTGGTCTCAAGACCCTTTCCCGGTCTCAAGACCCTCTCCTTGTCTCGGGACCGTTTTCTGGTCTCTAGACCCTTTCCTGGTTTCTAGACCTTTTCCCGGTCTCTAGACCATTTCCCGGTCTCTGGACCCTTTCCCGGTATCTGGACCCTGTCCTGGTTTCTGGACTCTTTCCTGGTCTCTGGACCATTTCCTGGTCTCTGGACCCTGTCCTGGTTTCTGGACTCTTTCCTGGTCTCTGGACCATTTCCTGGTCTCTGGACCCTGTCCTGGTTTCTGGACTCTTTCCCGGTCTCTAGACCCTTTCCTGGTCTCCAGACCCTTTCCCGGTCTCTAGACCCTTTCCTGGTCTCTGGACTCTTTCCCGGTCTCTAGACCCTTTCCTGGTCTCTAGACCCTTTCCTGGTCTCTGGACCCTTTCCCGGTCTCTGGACCCTTCCCGGTCTCTGGACCCTCTCCTGGTCTTCAGACTCTTTCCCGGTCTTTAAACCCTTTCCTGGTCTCTAGACTCTTCCTGGTCTCTGGACCCTTTTCTGGTCTCTAGACCCTTTCCTGGTCTCTGGACCCTTTCCTGGTCTCTGGACCCTTTCCTGGTCTCTAGACCCTTTCCTGGTCTCTAGACCCTTTCCTGGTCTCTGGACCCTTTTACGGTCTCTAGACCCCTTCCTGGTCTCTGGACCCTTTCCCGATCTCTAGACCCTTTCCTGGTCTCTGGACCGTTTTCTGGTCTCAAGACCCTTTCCTGGTCTCTGGACTCTTTCCTGGTCTCTGCACCCTTTCCCGGTCTTTAGACCCTTTCCCAGTCTCTGGACACTTTCCTGGTCTCTATACCCTTTCCTGGTCTCTAGACCCTTTCGCGGTCTCTGGGCCCTTTCCCGGTCTCTGGACCCTTTCCTGGTTTAAGGACTCTATCCTAGTCTCTAGACCCTTTCCTGGTCTCTGGACCTTTTCCCGGTCTCTAGACCCTTTCCTGGTCTCTGGACTGTTTTCTGGTCTCAAGACCCTTTCCTGTTCTCTGGACTCTTTCCTGGTCTCTGGACCCTTTCCCGGTCTCTGGACCCCTTCCTGGTCCCTGGACTCTTTTCTGGTCTCTAGACCCTTTCCTTCTCTATGGACCCTTACTTGGTCTATGGAACCTTTTCTGGTCTATGGACCCTTTCCTGGTCTCTAGACCCTTTCCTGGTCTCTGGGCCCTTTCCTGGTCTCTGGGCCCTTTCCTGGTCTCTGGACCCTTTCCTGGTTTAAGGACTCTATCCTAGTCTCTAGACCCTTTCCTGGTCTCTAGACCCTTTCCTGGTCTCTGGACCCTTTTCTGGTCTCTGGACCCTTTCCTGGTCTCTAAACCCTTTCCTGGTCTCTAGACCCTTTCCTGGTCTCTTGGCCCTTTCCAGGTCTCTGGACCCTTTCCTGGTTTAAGGACTCTTTCCTGGTCTCTAGACCCTTTCCTGTTCTCTGGACCATTTTCTGGTCTCTAAACTCTTCCTGGTCTCTGGATCCTTTCCCGGTCTCTAGACCGTTTCCTGGTCTCTGGACCGTTTGTTGGTCTCTGGACCCTTTCCTGGTCTCTAGACCCTTTCCCGGTCTCTGGACCGTTTTCTGGTCTCTAGACCCTTTCCTGTTCTCTGGACCCTTTTCTGGTCTCTAAACTCTTCCTGGTCTCTGGACCCTTTCCTGGTCTCAAGACCCTTTCCCGGTCTCAAGACCCTCTCCTTGTCTCGGGACCGTTTTCTGGTCTCTAGACCCTTTCCTGGTTTCTAGACCTTTTCCCGGTCTCTAGACCATTTCCCGGTCTCTGGACCCTTTCCCGGTATCTGGACCCTGTCCTGGTTTCTGGACTCTTTCCTGGTCTCTGGACCATTTCCTGGTCTCTGGACCCTGTCCTGGTTTCTGGACTCTTTCCTGGTCTCTGGACCATTTCCTGGTCTCTGGACCCTGTCCTGGTTTCTGGACTCTTTCCCGGTCTCTAGACCCTTTCCTGGTCTCCAGACCCTTTCCCGGTCTCTAGACCCTTTCCTGGTCTCTGGACTCTTTCCCGGTCTCTAGACCCTTTCCTGGTCTCTAGACCCTTTCCTGGTCTCTGGACCCTTTCCCGGTCTCTGGACCCTTCCCGGTCTCTGGACCCTCTCCTGGTCTTCAGACTCTTTCCCGGTCTTTAAACCCTTTCCTGGTCTCTAGACTCTTCCTGGTCTCTGGACCCTTTTCTGGTCTCTAGACCCTTTCCTGGTCTCTGGACCCTTTCCTGGTCTCTGGACCCTTTCCTGGTCTCTAGACCCTTTCCTGGTCTCTAGACCCTTTCCTGGTCTCTGGACCCTTTTACGGTCTCTAGACCCCTTCCTGGTCTCTGGACCCTTTCCCGATCTCTAGACCCTTTCCTGGTCTCTGGACCGTTTTCTGGTCTCAAGACCCTTTCCTGGTCTCTGGACTCTTTCCTGGTCTCTGCACCCTTTCCCGGTCTTTAGACCCTTTCCCAGTCTCTGGACACTTTCCTGGTCTCTATACCCTTTCCTGGTCTCTAGACCCTTTCGCGGTCTCTGGGCCCTTTCCCGGTCTCTGGACCCTTTCCTGGTTTAAGGACTCTATCCTAGTCTCTAGACCCTTTCCTGGTCTCTGGACCTTTTCCCGGTCTCTAGACCCTTTCCTGGTCTCTGGACTGTTTTCTGGTCTCAAGACCCTTTCCTGTTCTCTGGACTCTTTCCTGGTCTCTGGACCCTTTCCCGGTATTTAGACCCTTTCCCAGTCTCTGGACACTTTCCTGGTCTCTAGACCCTTTCCTGGTCTCTAGACTCTTACCTGGTCTCTGGACCCTTTCCTGGTCTCTAGACCCTTTCCTGTTCTCTGGACCCTTTTCTGGTCTCTAAACTCTTCCTGGTCTCTGGACCCTTTCCTGGTCTCTAGACCCTTTCCCGGTCTCTGGACCCTTTCCCGTTCTCTAGACCCTTTCCTGGTCTCTGGAGCGTTTTCTGGTCTCTAGACCCTTTCCTGGTCTCTGGACCCTTTCCCGTTCTCTAGACCCTTTCCTGGTCTCTGGACTCTTTCCCGGTCTCTAGACCCTTTCCTGGTCTCTGGACCGTTTCCTGGTCCCTGGACCCTTTCCCAGTCTCTGGACCCTTTCCTGGTCTCTGGTCCCTTTCCCGGTCCCTAGACTCTTCCTGGTCTCTGGACCCTTTTCTGGTCTCTAGACCCTTTCCTGGTCTCTGGACCCTTTCCTGGTCTTCAGACTCTTTCCTGGTCTTCAGACTCTTTCCTGGTCTTTAAACCCTTTCCTGGTCTCTAGACCCTTTCCTGGTCTCTGGACCCTTTTACGGTCTCTGGACCCCTTATTGGTCTCTGGACCCTTTCCCGGTCTCTAGACCCTTTCCTGGTCTCTGGACCGTTTTCTGGTCTCAAGACCCTTTCCTGGTCTCTGGGCCCTTTCCTGGTCTCTCGACCCTTTCCTGGTTTAAGGACTCTATCCTAGTCTCTAGACCCTTTCCTGGTCTCTGGACCCTTTCCTGGTCTCTAGACCCTTTCCTGGTCTCTGGACACTTTCCTGGTCTCTAGACCCTTTCCTGGTCTCTGGACCCTTTCCTGGTCTCTTGACCCTTTTCTGGTCTCTGGACCCTTTCCTGGTCTCTAGACCCTTTCCCGGTCTCTGGACTGTTTCCTGGTCTCTGGACCCTTTCCTGGTTTAAGGACTCTTTCCTGGTCTCTAGACCCTTTCCTGTTCTCTGGACCCTTTTCTGGTCTCTAGATCCTTTCCTGGTCTCTGGACCGGTTTTTGGTCTCTGGACCCTTTCCTGGTCTCTAGACCCTTTCCCGGTCATTGGACCGTTTTCTGGTCTCTGGACCCTTTCCCGGTCTCTGGACCCTTTCCCGGTCTCAAGACTCTCTCCTTGTCTCTGGACCCTTTCCTGGTTTCTGGACCGTTTTCTGGTCTCTAGACCCTTTCCTGGTTTCTAGACCCATTCCTGGTCTCTAGACCATTTCCCGGTCTCTAGACCGTTTCCTGGTCTCTGGACCCTTTTACGGTCTCTGGACCCCTTCCTGGTCTCTGGACCCTTTCCCGGTCTCTAGACCCTTTCCTGGTCTCTGGACCGTTTTCTGGTCTCAAGACCCTTTCCTGGTCTCTGGGCCCTTTCCTGGTTTCTCGACCCTTTCCTGGTTTAAGGACTCTATCCTAGTCTCTAGACCCTTTCCTGGTCTCTGGACCCTTTCCTGGTCTCTAGACCCTTTCCCGGTCTCTGGACCCCTTCCTGGTCTCTGGACCCTGTCCTGGTTTCTGGACTCTTTCCTGGTCTCTGGACCATTTCCTGGTCTCTGGACCCTGTCCTGGATTCTGGACTCTTTCCCGGTCTCTAGACCCTTTCCTGGTCTCCAGACCATTTCCCGGTCTCTAGACCCTTTCCTGGTCTCTGGACTCTTTCCCGGTCTCTAGACCCTTTCCTGGTCTCTGGACCCTTTCCTGGTCTCTGGACCCTTCCCGGTCTCTGGACCCTCTCCTGGTCTTCAGACTCTTTCCCGGTCTTTAAACCCTTTCCTGGTCTCTAGACTCTTCCTGGTCTCTGGACCCTTTTCTGGTCTCTAGACCCTTTCCTGGTCTCTGGAGCGTTTTCTGGTCTCTAGACCCTTTCCTGGTCTCTGGACCCTTTCCCGTTCTCTAGACCCTTTCCTGGTCTCTGGACTCTTTCCCGGTCTCTGGACCGTTTCCTGGTCCCTGGACCCTTTCCCAGTCTCTGGACCCTTTCCTGGTCTCTGGTCCCTTTCCCGGTCCCTAGACTCTTCCTGGTCTCTGGACCCTTTTCTGGTCTCTAGACCCTTTCCTGGTCTCTGGAGCGTTTTCTGGTCTCTAGACCCTTTCCTGGTCTCTGGACCCTTTCCCGTTCTCTAGACCCTTTCCTGGTCTCTAGACCCTTTCCCAGTCTCTGGACCCTTTCCTGGTCTCTGGTCCCTTTCCCGGTCCCTAGACTCTTCCTGGTCTCTGGACCCTTTTCTGGTCTCTAGACCCTTTCCTGGTCTCTGGACCCTTTCCTGGTCTTCAGACTCTTTCCTGGTCTTCAGACTCTTTCCTGGTCTTTAAACCCTTTCCTGGTCTCTAGACCCTTTCCTGGTCTCTGGACCCTTTTACGGTCTCTGGACCCCTTCCTGGTCTCTGGACCCTTTCCCGGTCTCTAGACCCTTTCCTGGTCTCTGGACCCTTTTACGGTCTCTGGACCCCTTCCTGGTCTCTGGACCCTTTCCCGGTCTCAAGACCCTTTCCTGGTCTCTGGGCCCTTTCCTGGTCTCTCGACCCTTTCCTGGTTTAAGGACTCTATCCTAGTCTCTAGACCCTTTCCTGGTCTCTGGACCCTTTCCTGGTCTCTAGACCCTTTCCTGGTCTCTGGACACTTTCCTGGTCTCTAGACCCTTTCCTGGTCTCTAGACCCTTTCCTGGTCTCTGGACCCTTTCCTGGTCTCTTGACCCTTTTCTGGTCTCTGGACCCTTTCCTGGTCTCTAGACCCTTTCCTGGTCTCTGGACTGTTTCCTGGTCTCTGGACCCTTTCCTGGTCTCTTGGCCCTTTCCAGGTCTCTGGACCCTTTCCTGGTTTAAGGACTCTTTCCTGGTCTCTAGACCCTTTCCTGTTCTCTGGACCCTTTTCTGGTCTCTAGATCCTTTCCTGGTCTCTGGACCCTTTCCTGGTCTCTAGACCCTTTCCCGGTCATTGGACCGTTTTCTGGTCTCTGGACCCTTTCCTGGTCTCTGGACCCTTTCCCGGTCTCAAGACCCTCTCCTTGTCTCTGGACCCTTTCCTGGTTTCTGGACCGTTTTCTGGTCTGTAGACCCTTTCCTGGTTTCTAGACCCATTCCTGGTCTCTAGACCGTTTCCCGGTCTCTAGACCGTTTCCTGGTTTCTGGACCGTTTTCTGGTCTCTGGACCCCTTCCTGGTCTCTGGACCCTTTCCCGGTCTCTAGACCCTTTCCTGGTCTCTGGACCGTTTTCTGGTCTCAAGACCCTTTCCTGGTCTCTGGGCCCTTTCCTGGTCTCTCGACCCTTTCCTGGTTTAAGGACTCTATCCTAGTCTCTAGACCCTTTCCTGGTCTCTGGACCCTTTCCTGGTCTCTGGACCCTTTCCTGTTCTCTGGACCCTTTTCTGGTCTCTAAACTCTTCCTGGTCTCTGGACCCTTTCCTGGTCTCTAGACCCTTTCCCGGTCTCTGGACCCTTTCCCGTTCTCTAGACCCTTTCCTGGTCTCTGGAGCGTTTTCTGGTCTCTAGACCCTTTCCTGGTCTCTGGACCCTTTCCCGTTCTCTAGACCCTTTCCTGGTCTCTGGACTCTTTCCCGGTCTCTAGACCCTTTCCTGGTCTCTGGACCGTTTCCTGGTCCCTGGACCCTTTCCCAGTCTCTGGACCCTTTCCTGGTCTCTGGTCCCTTTCCCGGTCCCTAGACTCTTCCTGGTCTCTGGACCCTTCTCTGGTCTCTAGACCCTTTCCTGGTCTCTGGACCCTTTCCTGGTCTTCAGACTCTTTCCTGGTCTTCAGACTCTTTCCTGGTCTTTAAACCCTTTCCTGGTCTTTAGACCCTTTCCTGGTCTCTGGACCCTTTTACGGTCTCTGGACCCCTTCCTGGTCTCTGGACCCTTTCCCGGTCTCTAGACCCTTTCCTGGTCTCTGGACCGTTTTCTGGTCTCAAGACCCTTTCCTGGTCTCTGGGCCCTTTCCTGGTCTCTCGACCCTTTCCTGGTTTAAGGACTCTATCCTAGTCTCTAGACCCTTTCCTGGTCTCTGGACCCTTTCCTGGTCTCTAGACCCTTTCCTGGTCTCTGGACACTTTCCTGGTCTCTAGACCCTTTCCTGGTCTCTAGACCCTTTCCTGGTCTCTGGACCCTTTCCTGGTCTCTTGACCCTTTTCTGGTCTCTGGACCCTTTCCTGGTCTCTAGACCCTTTCCCGGTCTCTGGACTGTTTCCTGGTCTCTGGACCCTTTCCTGGTCTCTTGGCCCTTTCCAGGTCTCTGGACCCTTTCCTGGTTTAAGGACTCTTTCCTGGTCTCTAGACCCTTTCCTGTTCTCTGGACCCTTTTCTGGTCTCTAGATCCTTTCCTGGTCTCTGGACCGGTTTTTGGTCTCTGGACCCTTTCCTGGTTTCTAGACCCTTTCCCGGTCATTGGACCGTTTTCTGGTCTCTGGACCCTTTCCTGGTTTCTGGACCGTTTTCTGGTCTGTAGACCCTTTCCTGGTTTCTAGACCCATTCCTGGTCTCTAGACCATTTCCCGGTCTCTAGACCGTTTCCTGGTCTCTGGACCGTTTTCTGGTCTCTGGACCCTTTCCCGGTCTCTAGACCCTTTCCTGGTCTCTGGACCGTTTTCTGGTCTCAAGACCCTTTCCTGGTCTCTGGGCCCTTTCCTGGTCTCTCGACCCTTTCCTGGTTTAAGGACTCTATCCTAGTCTCTAGACCCTTTCCTGGTCTCTGGACCCTTTCCTGGTCTCTGGACCCTTTCCCGGTCTCTGGACCCCTTCCTGGTCTCTAGACCATTTCCCGGTCTCTAGACCGTTTCCTGGTCTCTGGACCCTTTTACGGTCTCTGGACCCCTTCCTGGTCTCTGGACCCTTTCCCGGTCTCTAGACCCTTTCCTGGTCTCTAGACCCTTTCCTGGTCTCTGGACCGTTTTCTGGTCTCAAGACCCTTTCCTGGTCTCTCGACCCTTTCCTGGTTTAAGGACTCTATCCTAGTCTCTAGACCCTTTCCTGGTCTCTGGACCCTTTCCTGGTCTCTGGACCCTTTCCCGGTCTCTGGACCCCTTCCTGGTCTCTGGACCCTTTCCCGGTCTCTGGACCCCTTCCTGGTCTCTGGACCCTTTCCCGGTCTCTGGACCCCTTCCTGGCCTCTGGACCCTTTCCCGGTCTCTGGACCCCTTCCTGGCATCTGGACCCATTCCCGGTCTCTGGACTCCTTCCTGGTCCCTGGACTCTTTTCTGGTCTATAGACCCTTTCCTGGTCTCTGGACTCTTTCCTGGTCTCTGGACACATTCCTGGTCTCTAGACCCTTTCCTTCTCTATGGACCCTTTCTTGCTCTATGGAACCTTTTCTGGTCTATGGACCCTTTCCTGGTCTCTAGACCCTTTCCTGGTCTCTGGGCCCTTTCCTGGTCTCTGGGCCCTTTCCTGGTCTCTGGACCCTTTCCTGGTTTAAGGACTCTATCCTAGTCTCTAGACCCTTTCCTGGTCTCTAGACCGTTTCCTGGTCTCTAGACCCTTTCCTGGTCTCTGGACCCTTTCCTGGTCTCTGGACCCTTTTCTGGTCTCTGGACCCTTTCCTGGTCTCTAAACCCTTTCCTGGTCTCTAGACCCTTTCCTGGTCTCTTGGCCCTTTCCAGGTCTCTGGACCCTTTCCTGGTTTAAGGACTCTTTCCTGGTCTCTAGACCCTTTCCTGTTCTCTGGACCCTTTTCTGGTCTCTAAACTCTTCCTGGTCTCTGGATCCTTTCCCGGTCTCTAGACCGTTTCCTGGTCTCTGGACCGTTTGTTGGTCTCTGGACACTTTCCTGGTCTCTAGACCCTTTCCCGGTCTCTGGACCGTTTTCTGGTCTCTAGACCCTTTCCTGTTCTCTGGACCCTTTTCTGGTCTCTAAACTCTTCCTGGTCTCTGGACCCTTTCCTGGTCTCAAGACCCTTTCCCGGTCTCAAGACCCTCTCCTTGTCTCTGGACCGTTTCCTGGTCTCTTGACCGTTTTCTGGTCTCTAGACCCTTTCCTGGTTTCTAGACCTTTTCCCGGTCTCTAGACCATTTCCCGGTCTCTGGACCCTTTCCCGGTATCTGGACCCTGTCCTGGTTTCTGGACTCTTTCCTGGACTCTGGACCATTTCCTGGTCTCTGGACCCTGTCCTGGTTTCTGGACTCTTTCCTGGTCTCTGGACCATTTCCTGGTCTCTGGACCCTGTCCTGGTTTCTGGACTCTTTCCCGGTCTCTAGACCCTTTCCTGGTCTCCAGACCCTTTCCCGGTCTCTAGACCCTTTCCTGGTCTCTGGACTCTTTCCCGGTCTCTAGACCCTTTCCTGGTCTCTAGACCCTTTCCTGGTCTCTAGACCCTTTCCTGGTCTCTGGACCCTTTCCCGGTCTCTGGACCCTTCCCGGTCTCTGGACCCTCTCCTGGTCTTATGACTCTTTCCCGGTCTTTAAACCTTTTCCTGGTCTCTAGACTCTTCCTGGTCTCTGGACCCTTTTCTGGTCTCTAGACCCTTTCCTGGTCTCTGGACCCTTTCCTGGTCTCTGGACCCTTTCCTGGTCTCTAGACCCTTTCCTGGTCTCTAGACCCTTTCCTGGTCTCTGGACCCTTTTACGGTCTCTAGACCCCTTCCTGGTCTCTGGACCCTTTCCCGATCTCTAGACCCTTTCCTGGTCTCTGGACCGTTTTCTGGTCTCAAGACCATTTCCTGGTCTCTGGACTCTTTCCTGGTCTCTGCACCCTTTCCCGGTCTTTAGACCCTTTCCCAGTCTCTGGACACTTTCCTGGTCTCTAGACCCTTTCCTGGTCTCTAGACCCTTTCGCGGTCTCTGGGCCCTTTCCCGGTCTCTGGACCCTTTCCTGGTCTCAAGACCCTTTCCCGGTCTCAAGACCCTCTCCTTGTCTCTGGACCGTTTCCTGGTCTCTTGACCGTTTTCTGGTCTCTAGACCCTTTCCTGGTTTCTAGACCTTTTCCCGGTCTCTAGACCATTTCCCGGTCTCTGGACCCTTTCCCGGTATCTGGACCCTGTCCTGGTTTCTGGACTCTTTCCTGGTCTCTGGACCATTTCCTGGTCTCTGGACCCTGTCCTGGTTTCTGGACTCTTTCCTGGTCTCTGGACTCTTTCCTGGTCTCTGGACCCTGTCCTGGTTTCTGGACTCTTTCCCGGTCTCTAGACCCTTTCCTGGTCTCCAGACCCTTTCCCGGTCTCTAGACCCTTTCCTGGTCTCTGGACTCTTTCCCGGTCTCTAGACCCTTTCCTGGTCTCTAGACCCTTTCCTGGTCTCTGGACCCTTTCCCGGTCTCTGGACCCTTCCCGGTCTCTGGACCCTCTCCTGGTCTTATGACTCTTTCCCGGTCTTTAAACCCTTTCCTGGTCTCTAGACTCTTCCTGGTCTCTGGACCCTTTTCTGGTCTCTAGACCCTTTCCTGGTCTCTGGACCCTTTCCTGGTCTCTGGACCCTTTCCTGGTCTCTAGACCCTTTCCTGGTCTCTAGACCCTTTCCTGGTCTCTGGACCCTTTTACGGTCTCTAGACCCCTTCCTGGTCTCTGGACCCTTTCCCGATCTCTAGACCCTTTCCTGGTCTCTGGACCGTTTTCTGGTCTCAAGACCCTTTCCTGGTCTCTGGACTCTTTCCTGGTCTCTGCACCCTTTCCCGGTCTTTAGACCCTTTCCCAGTCTCTGGACACTTTCCTGGTCTCTAGACCCTTTCCTGGTCTCTAGACCCTTTCGCGGTCTCTGGGCCCTTTCCCGGTCTCTGGACCCTTTCCTGGTTTAAGGACTCTATCCTAGTCTCTAGACCCTTTCCTGGTCTCTGGACCTTTTCCCGGTCTCTAGACCCTTTCCTTGTCTCTGGACCGTTTTCTGGTCTCAAGACCCTTTCCTGTTCTCTGGACTCTTTCCTGGTCTCTGGACCCTTTCCCGGTATTTAGACCCTTTCCCAGTCTCTGGACACTTTCCTGGTCTCTAGACCCTTTCCTGGTCTCTAGACTCTTACCTGGTCTCTGGACCCTTTCCTGGTCTCTAGACCCTTTCCTGTTCTCTGGACCCTTTTCTGGTCTCTAAACTCTTCCTGGTCTCTGGACCCTTTCCTGGTCTCTAGACCCTTTCCCGGTCTCTGGACCCTTTCCCGTTCTCTAGACCCTTTCCTGGTCTCTGGAGCGTTTTCTGGTCTCTAGACCCTTTCCTGGTCTCTGGACCCTTTCCCGTTCTCTAGACCCTTTCCTGGTCTCTGGAGTCTTTCCCGGTCTCTAGACCCTTTCCTGGTCTCTGGACCGTTTCCTGGTCCCTGGACCCTTTCCCAGTCTCTGGACCCTTTCCTGGTCTCTGGTCCCTTTCCCGGTCCCTAGACTCTTCCTGGTCTCTGGACCCTTTTCTGGTCTCTAGACCCTTTCCTGGTCTCTGGACCCTTTCCTGGTTTAAGGACTCTATCCTAGTCTCTAGACCCTTTCCTGGTCTCTAGACCGTTTCCTGGTCTCTAGACCCTTTCCTGGTCTCTGGACCCTTTCCTGGTCTCTGGACCCTTTTCTGGTCTCTGGACCCTTTCCTGGTCTCTAAACCCTTTCCTGGTCTCTAGACCCTTTCCTGGTCTCTTGGCCCTTTCCAGGTCTCTGGACCCTTTCCTGGTTTAAGGACTCTTTCCTGGTCTCTAGACCCTTTCCTGTTCTCTGGACCCTTTTCTGGTCTCTAAACTCTTCCTGGTCTCTGGATCCTTTCCCGGTCTCTAGACCGTTTCCTGGTCTCTGGACCGTTTGTTGGTCTCTGGACACTTTCCTGGTCTCTAGACCCTTTCCCGGTCTCTGGACCGTTTTCTGGTCTCTAGACCCTTTCCTGTTCTCTGGACCCTTTTCTGGTCTCTAAACTCTTCCTGGTCTCTGGACCCTTTCCTGGTCTCAAGACCCTTTCCCGGTCTCAAGACCCTCTCCTTGTCTCTGGACCGTTTCCTGGTCTCTTGACCGTTTTCTGGTCTCTAGACCCTTTCCTGGTTTCTAGACCTTTTCCCGGTCTCTAGACCATTTCCCGGTCTCTGGACCCTTTCCCGGTATCTGGACCCTGTCCTGGTTTCTGGACTCTTTCCTGGACTCTGGACCATTTCCTGGTCTCTGGACCCTGTCCTGGTTTCTGGACTCTTTCCTGGTCTCTGGACCATTTCCTGGTCTCTGGACCCTGTCCTGGTTTCTGGACTCTTTCCCGGTCTCTAGACCCTTTCCTGGTCTCCAGACCCTTTCCCGGTCTCTAGACCCTTTCCTGGTCTCTGGACTCTTTCCCGGTCTCTAGACCCTTTCCTGGTCTCTAGACCCTTTCCTGGTCTCTAGACCCTTTCCTGGTCTCTGGACCCTTTCCCGGTCTCTGGACCCTTCCCGGTCTCTGGACCCTCTCCTGGTCTTATGACTCTTTCCCGGTCTTTAAACCTTTTCCTGGTCTCTAGACTCTTCCTGGTCTCTGGACCCTTTTCTGGTCTCTAGACCCTTTCCTGGTCTCTGGACCCTTTCCTGGTCTCTGGACCCTTTCCTGGTCTCTAGACCCTTTCCTGGTCTCTAGACCCTTTCCTGGTCTCTGGACCCTTTTACGGTCTCTAGACCCCTTCCTGGTCTCTGGACCCTTTCCCGATCTCTAGACCCTTTCCTGGTCTCTGGACCGTTTTCTGGTCTCAAGACCATTTCCTGGTCTCTGGACTCTTTCCTGGTCTCTGCACCCTTTCCCGGTCTTTAGACCCTTTCCCAGTCTCTGGACACTTTCCTGGTCTCTAGACCCTTTCCTGGTCTCTAGACCCTTTCGCGGTCTCTGGGCCCTTTCCCGGTCTCTGGACCCTTTCCTGGTCTCAAGACCCTTTCCCGGTCTCAAGACCCTCTCCTTGTCTCTGGACCGTTTCCTGGTCTCTTGACCGTTTTCTGGTCTCTAGACCCTTTCCTGGTTTCTAGACCTTTTCCCGGTCTCTAGACCATTTCCCGGTCTCTGGACCCTTTCCCGGTATCTGGACCCTGTCCTGGTTTCTGGACTCTTTCCTGGTCTCTGGACCATTTCCTGGTCTCTGGACCCTGTCCTGGTTTCTGGACTCTTTCCTGGTCTCTGGACTCTTTCCTGGTCTCTGGACCCTGTCCTGGTTTCTGGACTCTTTCCCGGTCTCTAGACCCTTTCCTGGTCTCCAGACCCTTTCCCGGTCTCTAGACCCTTTCCTGGTCTCTGGACTCTTTCCCGGTCTCTAGACCCTTTCCTGGTCTCTAGACCCTTTCCTGGTCTCTGGACCCTTTCCCGGTCTCTGGACCCTTCCCGGTCTCTGGACCCTCTCCTGGTCTTATGACTCTTTCCCGGTCTTTAAACCCTTTCCTGGTCTCTAGACTCTTCCTGGTCTCTGGACCCTTTTCTGGTCTCTAGACCCTTTCCTGGTCTCTGGACCCTTTCCTGGTCTCTGGACCCTTTCCTGGTCTCTAGACCCTTTCCTGGTCTCTAGACCCTTTCCTGGTCTCTGGACCCTTTTACGGTCTCTAGACCCCTTCCTGGTCTCTGGACCCTTTCCCGATCTCTAGACCCTTTCCTGGTCTCTGGACCGTTTTCTGGTCTCAAGACCCTTTCCTGGTCTCTGGACTCTTTCCTGGTCTCTGCACCCTTTCCCGGTCTTTAGACCCTTTCCCAGTCTCTGGACACTTTCCTGGTCTCTAGACCCTTTCCTGGTCTCTAGACCCTTTCGCGGTCTCTGGGCCCTTTCCCGGTCTCTGGACCCTTTCCTGGTTTAAGGACTCTATCCTAGTCTCTAGACCCTTTCCTGGTCTCTGGACCTTTTCCCGGTCTCTAGACCCTTTCCTTGTCTCTGGACCGTTTTCTGGTCTCAAGACCCTTTCCTGTTCTCTGGACTCTTTCCTGGTCTCTGGACCCTTTCCCGGTATTTAGACCCTTTCCCAGTCTCTGGACACTTTCCTGGTCTCTAGACCCTTTCCTGGTCTCTAGACTCTTACCTGGTCTCTGGACCCTTTCCTGGTCTCTAGACCCTTTCCTGTTCTCTGGACCCTTTTCTGGTCTCTAAACTCTTCCTGGTCTCTGGACCCTTTCCTGGTCTCTAGACCCTTTCCCGGTCTCTGGACCCTTTCCCGTTCTCTAGACCCTTTCCTGGTCTCTGGAGCGTTTTCTGGTCTCTAGACCCTTTCCTGGTCTCTGGACCCTTTCCCGTTCTCTAGACCCTTTCCTGGTCTCTGGAGTCTTTCCCGGTCTCTAGACCCTTTCCTGGTCTCTGGACCGTTTCCTGGTCCCTGGACCCTTTCCCAGTCTCTGGACCCTTTCCTGGTCTCTGGTCCCTTTCCCGGTCCCTAGACTCTTCCTGGTCTCTGGACCCTTTTCTGGTCTCTAGACCCTTTCCTGGTCTCTGGACCCTTTCCTGGTCTTCAGACTCTTTCCTGGTCTTCAGACTCTTTCCTGGTCTTCAGACTCTTTCCTGGTCTCTAGACCCTTTCCTGGTCTCTAGACCCTTTCCTGGTCTCTGGACCCTTTTACGGTCTCTGGACCCCTTCCTGGTCTCTGGACCCTTTCCCGGTCTCTAGACCCTTTCCTGGTCTCTGGACCGTTTTCTGGTCTCAAGACCCTTTCCTGGTCTCTGGGCCCTTTCCTGGTCTCTCGACCCTTTCCCGGTTTAAGGACTCTATCCTAGTCTCTAGACCCTTTCCTGGTCTCTGGACCCTTTCCTGGTCTCTAGACCCTTTCCTGGTCTCTAGACCCTTTCCTGGTCTCTGGACCCTTTCCTGGTCTCTTGACCCTTTTCTGGTCTCTGGACCCTTTCCTGGTCTCTAGACCCTTTCCCGGTCTCTGGACTGTTTCCTGGTCTCTGGACCCTTTCCTGGTCTCTGGACCCTTTCCTGGTCTCTTGACCCTTTTCTGGTCTCTGGACCCTTTCCTAGTCTCTAGACCCTTTCCTGGTCTCTGGACCCTTTCCTGGTCTCTAGACCCTTTCCTGGTCTCTTGGCCCTTTCCAGGTCTCTGGACCCTTTCCTGGTTTAAGGACTCTTTCCTGGTCTCTAGACCCTTTCCTGTTCTCTGGACCCTTTTCTGGTCTCTAGATCCTTTCCTGGTCTCTGGACCGGTTTTTGGTCTCTGGACCCTTTCCTGGTCTCTAGACCCTTTCCCGGTCATTGGACCGTTTTCTGGTCTCTGGACCCTTTCCTGGTCTCTGGACCCTTTCCCGGTCTCAAGACCCTCTCCTTGTCTCTGGACCCTTTCCTGGTTTCTGGACCGTTTTCTGGTCTGTAGACCCTTTCCTGGTTTCTAGACCCATTTCTGGTCTCTAGACCATTTCCCGGTCTCTAGACCGTTTCCTGGTCTCTGGACCCCTTTACGGTCTCTGGACCCCTTCCTGGTCTCTGGACCCTTTCCCGGTCTCTAGACCCTTTCCTGGTCTCTGGACCGTTTTCTGGTCTCAAGACCCTTTCCTGGTCTCTGGGCCCTTTCCTGGTCTCTCGACCCTTTCCTGGTTTAAGGACTCTATCCTAGTCTCTAGACCCTTTCCTGGTCTCTGGACCCTTTCCTGGTCTCTGGACCCTTTCCTGTTCTCTGGACCCTTTTCTGGTCTCTAAACTCTTCCTGGTCTCTGGACCCTTTCCTGGTCTCTAGACCCTTTCCTGGTCTCTGGACCCTTTCCTGGTCTCTTGACCCTTTTCTGGTCTCTGGACCCTTTCCTGGTCTCTAGACCCTTTCCCGGTCTCTGGACTGTTTCCTGGTCTCTGGACCCTTTCCTGGTCTCTTGGCCCTTTCCAGGTCTCTGGACCCTTTCCTGGTTTAAGGACTCTTTCCTGGTCTCTAGACCCTTTCCTGTTCTCTGGACCCTTTTCTGGTCTCTAGATCCTTTCCTGGTCTCTGGACCGGTTGTTGGTCTCTGGACCCTTTCCTGGTCTCTAGACCCTTTCCCGGTCATTGGACCGTTTTCTGGTCTCTGGACCCTTTCCTGGTCTCTGGACCCTTTCCCGGTCTCAAGACCCTCTCCTTGTCTCTGGACCCTTTCCTGGTTTCTGGACCGTTTTCTGGTCTGTAGACCCTTTCCTGGTTTCTAGACCCATTTCTGGTCTCTAGACCATTTCCCGGTCTCTAGACCGTTTCCTGGTCTCTGGACCCTTTTACGGTCTCTGGACCCCTTCCTGGTCTCTGGACCCTTTCCCGGTCTCTAGACCCTTTCCTGGTCTCTGGACCGTTTTCTGGTCTCAAGACCCTTTCCTGGTCTCTGGGCCCTTTCCTGGTCTCTCGACCCTTTCCTGGTTTAAGGACTCTATCCTAGTCTCTAGACCCTTTCCTGGTCTCTGGACCCTTTCCTGGTCTCTAGACCCTTTCCTGGTCTCTGGACCCTGTCCTGGTCTTCAGACTCTTTCCCGGTCTTTAAACCCTTTCCTGGTCTCTAGACCCTTTCCTGGTCTCTGGACCCTTTTACGGTCTCTGGAACCCTTCCTGGTCTCTGGACCCTTTCCCGGTCTCTAGACCCTTTCCTGGTCTCTGGACCGTTTTCTGGTCTCAAGACCCTTTCATGGTCTCAGGGCCCTTTCCTGGTCTCTAAACCCTTTCCTGGTTTAAGGACTCTATCCTAGTCTCTAGACCCTTTCCTGGTCTCTGGACCCTTTCCTGGTCTCTAGACCCTTTCCTGGTCTCTGGACACTTTCCTGGTCTCTAGACCCTTTCCTGGTCTCTAGACCCTTTCCTGGTCTGTAGACCCTTTCCTGGTTTCTGGACCCATTCCTGGTCTCTAGACCATTTCCCGGTCTCTAGACCGTTTCCTGGTCTCTGGACCCTTTTCTGGTCTCTAGATCCTTTCCTGGTCTCTGGACCCTTTTCTGGTCTCTAGATCCTTTCCTGGTCTCTGGACCGGTTTTTGGTCTCTGGACCCTTTCCTGGTCTCTAGACCCTTTCCCGGTCATTGGACCGTTTTCTGGTCTCTAGACCCTTTCCTGGTCTCTGGACCCTTTCCCGGTCTCAAGACCCTCTCCTTGTCTCTGGACCCTTTCCTGGTTTCTGGACCGTTTTCTGGTCTGTAGACCCTTTCCTGGTTTCTAGACCCATTCCCGGTCTCTAGACCATTTCCCGGTCTCTAGACCGTTTCCTGGTCTATGGACTCTTTCCTTTGGACCCTTTCCCAGTCTCTGGGAACTTTCCCGGTCTCTGGACCCTGTCCTGGTCTCTGGACTCTTTTCTGGTCTCTGGACTCTTTCCAGGTCTCTGGACCCTTTCCTGGTCTCTGGACCCTTTCCTGGTATTTAGACCCTTTCCCGGTCTTTAAACCCTTTCCCGGTCTCTGGACCCTTTCCCGGTCTCTAGACCCTTTCCCGGTCTCTAGACCCTTTCCCGGTCTCTGGACCCTTTCCTGGTCTCTAGACCCTTTCCCGGTCTCTGGACCCTTTCCCGTTCTCTAGACCCTTTCCTGGTCTCTGGAGCGTTTTCTGGTCTCTAGACCCTTTCCTGGTCTCTGGGCCCTTTCCCGGTCTCTGGACCCTTTCCTGGTTTCTAGACCATTCCCCGGTCCCTAGACTCTTCCTGGTCTCTGGACCGTTTTCTGGTCTCTAGACCCTTTCCCGGTCTCTAGACCCTTTCCCGGTCTCTGGACCCTTTCCTGGTCTCTAGACCCTTTCCCGGTCTCTGGACCCTTTCCCGTTCTCTAGACCCTTTCCCGTTCTCTAGACCCTTTCCTGGTCTCTGGACCCTTTCCCGTTCTCTAGACCCTTTCCTGGTCTCTGGACTCTTTCCCGGTCTCTAGACCCTTTCCTGGTCTCTGGACCGTTACCTGGTCCCTGGACCCTTTCCCAGTCTCTGGACCCTTTCCTGGTCTCTGGTCCCTTTCCCGGTCCCTAGACTCTTCCTGGTCTCTGGACCCTTTTCTGGTCTCTAGACCCTTTCCTGGTCTCTGGACCCTTTCCTGGTCTTCAGACTCTTTCCCGGTCTTTAAACCCTTTCCTGGTCTCTAGACCCTTTCCTGGTCTCTGGACCCTTTTACGGTCTCTGGACCCCTTCCTGGTCTCTGGACCCTTTCCCGGTCTCTAGACCCTTTCCTGGTCTCTGGACCGTTTTCTGGTCTCAAGACCCTTTCCTGGTCTCTGGGCCCTTTCCTGGTCTCTCGACCCTTTCCTGGTTTAAGGACTCTATCCTAGTCTCTAGACCCTTTCCTGGTCTCTGGACCCTTTCCTGGTCTCTAGACCCTTTCCTGGTCTCTAGACCCTTTCCTGGTCTCTAGACCCTTTCCTGGTCTCTGGACACTTTCCTGGTCTCTAGACCCTTTCCTGGTCTCTAGACCCTTTCCTGGTCTCTGGACCCTTTCCTGGTCTCTTGACCCTTTTCTGGTCTCTGGACCCTTTCCTGGTCTCTAGACCCTTTCCCGGTCTCTGGACTGTTTCCTGGTCTCTGGACCCTTTCCTGGTCTCTTGGCCCTTTCCAGGTCTCTGGACCCTTTCCTGGTTTAAGGACTCTTTCCTGGTCTCTAGACCCTTTCCTGTTCTCTGGACCCTTTTCTGGTCTCTAGATCCTTTCCTGGTCTCTGGACCGGTTTTTGGTCTCTGGACCCTTTCCTGGTCTCTAGACCCTTTCCCGGTCATTGGACCGTTTTCTGGTCTCTGGACCCTTTCCTGGTCTCTGGACCCTTTCCCGGTCTCAAGACCCTCTCCTTGTCTCTGGACCCTTTCCTGGTTTCTGGACCGTTTTCTGGTCTGTAGACCCTTTCCTGGTTTCTAGACCCATTCCTGGTCTCTAGACCATTTCCCGGTCTCTAGACCGTTTCCTGGTCTCTGGACCCTTTTACGGTCTCTGGACACCTTCCTGGTCTCTGGACCCTTTCCCGGTCTCTAGACCCTTTCCCGGTCTCTAGACCCTTTCCTGGTCTCTGGACTCTTTCCCGGTCTCTAGACCCTTTCCTGGTCTCTAGACCCTTTCCTGGTCTCTGGACCCTTTCCCGGTCTCTGGACCGTTCCCGGTCTCTGGACCCTCTCCTGGTCTTATGACTCTTTCCCGGTCTTTAAACCCTTTCCTGGTCTCTAGACTCTTCCTGGTCTCTGGACCCTTTTCTGGTCTCTAGACCCTTTCCTGGTCTCTGGACCCTTTCCTGGTCTCTAGACCCTTTCCTGGTCTCTAGACCCTTTCCTGGTCTCTGGACCCTTTTACGGTCTCTAGACCCCTTCCTGGTCTCTGGACCCTTTCCCGATCTCTAGACCCTTTCCTGGTCTCTGGACCGTTTTCTGGTCTCAAGACCCTTTCCTGGTCTCTGGACTCTTTCCTGGTCTCTGCACCCTTTCCCGGTCTTTAGACCCTTTCCTGGTCTCTAGACCCTTTCGCGGTCTCTGGGCCCTTTCCCGGTCTCTGGACCCTTTCCTGGTTTAAGGACTCTATCCTAGTCTCTAGACCCTTTCCTGGTCTCTGGACCTTTTCCCGGTCTCTAGACCCTTTCCTGGTCTCTGGACCGTTTTCTGGTCTCAAGACCCTTTCCTGTTCTCTGGACTCTTTCCTGGTCTCTGGACCCTTTCCCGGTATTTAGACCCTGTCCCAGTCTCTGGACACTTTCCTGGTCTCTAGACCCTTTCCTGGTCTCTAGACTCTTACCTGGTCTCTGGACCCTTTCCTGGTCTCTAGACCCTTTCCTGTTCTCTGGACCCTTTTCTGGTCTCTAAACTCTTCCTGGTCTCTGGACCCTTTCCTGGTCTCTAGACCCTTTCCCGGTCTCTGGACCCTTTCCCGTTCTCTAGACCCTTTCCTGGTCTCTGGAGCGTTTTCTGGTCTCTAGACCCTTTCCTGGTCTCTGGACCCTTTCCCGTTCTCTAGACCCTTTCCTGGTCTCTGGACTCTTTCCCGGTCTCTAGACCCTTTCCTGGTCTCTGGACCGTTTCCTGGTCCCTGGACCCTTTCCCAGTCTCTGGACCCTTTCCTGGTCTCTGGTCCCTTTCCCGGTCCCTAGACTCTTCCTGGTCTCTGGACCCTTTTCTGGTCTCTAGACCCTTTCCTGGTCTCTGGACCCTTTCCTGGTCTTCAGACTCTTTCCTGGTCTTCAGACTCTTTCCTGGTCTCTAGACCCTTTCCTGGTCTCTAGACACTTTCCTGGTCTCTGGACCCTTTTACGGTCTCTGGACCCCTTCCTGGTCTCTGGACCCTTTCCCGGTCTCTAGACCCTTTCCTGGTCTCTGGACCGTTTTCTGGTCTCAAGACCCTTTCCTGGTCTCTGGGCCCTTTCCTGGTCTCTCGACCCTTTCCTGGTTTAAGGACTCTATCCTAGTCTCTAGACCCTTTCCTGGTCTCTGGACCCTTTCCTGGTCTCTAGACCCTTTCCTGGTCTCTAGACCCTTTCCTGGTCTCTAGACCCTTTCCTGGTCTCTGGACCCTTTCCTGGTCTCTTGACCCTTTTCTGGTCTCTGGACCCTTTCCTGGTCTCTAGACCCTTTCCCGGTCTCTGGACTGTTTCCTGGTCTCTGGACCCTTTCCTGGTCTCTTGGCCCTTTCCAGGTCTCTGGACCCTTTCCTGGTTTAAGGACTCTTTCCTGGTCTCTAGACCCTTTCCTGTTCTCTGGACCCTTTTCTGGTCTCTAGATCCTTTCCTGGTCTCTGGACCGGTTTTTGGTCTCTGGACCCTTTCCTGGTCTCTAGACCCTTTCCCGGTCATTGGACCGTTTTCTGGTCTCTGGACCCTTTCCTGGTCTCTGGACCCTTTCCCGGTCTCAAGACCCTCTCCTTGTCTCTGGACCCTTTCCTGGTTTCTGGACCGTTTTCTGGTCTGTAGACCCTTTCCTGGTTTCTAGACCCATTCCTGGTCTCTAGACCATTTCCCGGTCTCTAGACCGTTTCCTGGTCTCTGGACCCTTTTACGGTCTCTGGACCCCTTCCTGGTCTCTGGACCCTTTCCCGGTCTCTAGACCCTTTCCTGGTCTCTGGACCGTTTTCTGGTCTCAAGACCCTTTCCTGGTCTCTGGGCCCTTTCCTGGTCTCTCGACCCTTTCCTGGTTTAAGGACTCTATCCTAGTCTCTAGACCCTTTCCTGGTCTCTAGACCCTTTCCTGGTCTCTGGACCCTTTCCTGGTCTTCAGACTCTTTCCCGGTCTTTAAACCCTTTCCTGGTCTCTAGACCCTTTCCTGGTCTCTGGACCCTTTTACGGTCTCTGGAACCCTTCCTGGTCTCTGGACCCTTTCCCGGTCTCTAGACCCTTTCCTGGTCTCTGGACCGTTTTCTGGTCTCAAGACCCTTTCCTGGTCTCTGGGCCCTTTCCTGGTCTCTCGACCCTTTCCTGGTTTAAGGACTCTATCCTAGTCTCTAGACCCTTTCCTGGTCTCTGGACCCTTTCCTGGTCTGTAGACCCTTTCCTGGTCTCTGGACACTTTCCTGGTCTCTAGACCCTTTCCTGGTCTCTAGACCATTTCCTGGTCTATGGACTCTTTCCTTTGGACCCTTTCCCAGTCTCTGGGCCCTTTCCCGGTCTCTGGACCCTGTCCTGGTCTCTGGACTCTTTTCTGGTCTCTGGACTCTTTCCAGGTCTCTGGACCCTTTCCTGGTCTCTGGACCCTTTCCTGGTCTCTTGACCCTTTTCTGGTCTCTGGACCCTTTCCTGGTCTCTAGACCCTTTCCCGGTCTCTGGACTGTTTCCTGGTCTCTGGACCCTTTCCTGGTCTCTTGGCCCTTTCCAGGTCTCTGGACCCTTTCCTGGTTTAAGGACTCTTTCCTGGTCTCTAGACCCTTTCCTGTTCTCTGGACCCTTTTCTGGTCTCTAGATCCTTTCCTGGTCTCTGGACCGGTTTTTGGTCTCTGGACCCTTTCCTGGTCTCTAGACCCTTTCCCGGTCAGTGGACCGTTTTCTGGTCTCTGGACCCTTTCCTGGTCTCTGGACCCTTTCCCGGTCTCAAGACCCTCTCCTTGTCTCTGGACCCTTTCCTGGTTTCTGGACCGTTTTCTGGTCTGTAGACCCTTTCCTGGTTTCTAGACCCATTCCTGGTCTCTAGACCATTTCCCGGTCTCTAGACCGTTTCCTGGTCTCTGGACCCTTTTACGGTCTCTGGACCCCTTCCTGGTCTCTGGACCCTTTCCCGGTCTCTAGACCCTTTCCTGGTCTCTGGACCGTTTTCTGGTCTCAAGACCCTTTCCTGGTCTCTGGGCCCTTTCCTGGTCTCTCGACCCTTTCCTGGTTTAAGGACTCTATCCTAGTCTCTAGACCCTTTCCTGGTCTCTAGACCCTTTCCTGGTCTCTGGACCCTTTCCTGGTCTTCAGACTCTTTCCCGGTCTTTAAACCCTTTCCTGGTCTCTAGACCCTTTCCTGGTCTCTGGACCCTTTTACGGTCTCTGGAACCCTTCCTGGTCTCTGGACCCTTTCCCGGTCTCTAGACCCTTTCCTGGTCTCTGGACCGTTTTCTGGTCTCAAGACCCTTTCCTGGTCTCTGGGCCCTTTCCTGGTCTCTCGACCCTTTCCTGGTTTAAGGACTCTATCCTAGTCTCTAGACCCTTTCCTGGTCTCTGGACCCTTTCCTGGTCTGTAGACCCTTTCCTGGTCTCTGGACACTTTCCTGGTCTCTGGACCCTTTCCCGGTCTCTAGACCCTTTCCCGGTCTCTAGACCCTTTCCTGGTCTCTGGACTCTTTCCCGGTCTCTAGACCCTTTCCTGGTCTCTAGACCCTTTCCTGGTCTCTGGACCCTTTCCCGGTCTCTGGACCGTTCCCGGTCTCTGGACCCTCTCCTGGTCTTATGACTCTTTCCCGGTCTTTAAACCCTTTCCTGGTCTCTAGACTCTTCCTGGTCTCTGGACCCTTTTCTGGTCTCTAGACCCTTTCCTGGTCTCTGGACCCTTTCCTGGTCTCTGGACCCTTTCCTGGTCTCTAGACCCTTTCCTGGTCTCTAGACCCTTTCCTGGTCTCTGGACCCTTTTACGGTCTCTAGACCCCTTCCTGGTCTCTGGACCCTTTCCCGATCTCTAGACCCTTTCCTGGTCTCTGGACCGTTTTCTGGTCTCAAGACCCTTTCCTGGTCTCTGGACTCTTTCCTGGTCTCTGCACCCTTTCCCGGTCTTTAGACCCTTTCCTGGTCTCTAGACCCTTTCGCGGTCTCTGGGCCCTTTCCCGGTCTCTGGACCCTTTCCTGGTTTAAGGACTCTATCCTAGTCTCTAGACCCTTTCCTGGTCTCTGGACCTTTTCCCGGTCTCTAGACCCTTTCCTGGTCTCTGGACCGTTTTCTGGTCTCAAGACCCTTTCCTGTTCTCTGGACTCTTTCCTGGTCTCTGGACCCTTTCCCGGTATTTAGACCCTGTCCCAGTCTCTGGACACTTTCCTGGTCTCTAGACCCTTTCCTGGTCTCTAGACTCTTACCTGGTCTCTGGACCCTTTCCTGGTCTCTAGACCCTTTCCTGTTCTCTGGACCCTTTTCTGGTCTCTAAACTCTTCCTGGTCTCTGGACCCTTTCCTGGTCTCTAGACCCTTTCCCGGTCTCTGGACCCTTTCCCGTTCTCTAGACCCTTTCCTGGTCTCTGGAGCGTTTTCTGGTCTCTAGACCCTTTCCTGGTCTCTGGACCCTTTCCCGTTCTCTAGACCCTTTCCTGGTCTCTGGACTCTTTCCCGGTCTCTAGACCCTTTCCTGGTCTCTGGACCGTTTCCTGGTCCCTGGACCCTTTCCCAGTCTCTGGACCCTTTCCTGGTCTCTGGTCCCTTTCCCGGTCCCTAGACTCTTCCTGGTCTCTGGACCCTTTTCTGGTCTCTAGACCCTTTCCTGGTCTCTGGACCCTTTCCTGGTCTTCAGACTCTTTCCTGGTCTTCAGACTCTTTCCTGGTCTCTAGACCCTTTCCTGGTCTCTAGACACTTTCCTGGTCTCTGGACCCTTTTATGGTCTCTGGACCCCTTCCTGGTCTCTGGACCCTTTCCCGGTCTCTAGACCCTTTCCTGGTCTCTGGACCGTTTTCTGGTCTCAAGACCCTTTCCTGGTCTCTGGGCCCTTTCCTGGTCTCTCGACCCTTTCCTGGTTTAAGGACTCTATCCTAGTCTCTAGACCCTTTCCTGGTCTCTGGACCCTTTCCTGGTCTCTAGACCCTTTCCTGGTCTCTAGACCCTTTCCTGGTCTCTAGACCCTTTCCTGGTCTCTGGACCCTTTCCTGGTCTCTTGACCCTTTTCTGGTCTCTGGACCCTTTCCTGGTCTCTAGACCCTTTCCCGGTCTCTGGACTGTTTCCTGGTCTCTGGACCCTTTCCTGGTCTCTTGGCCCTTTCCAGGTCTCTGGACCCTTTCCTGGTTTAAGGACTCTTTCCTGGTCTCTAGACCCTTTCCTGTTCTCTGGACCCTTTTCTGGTCTCTAGATCCTTTCCTGGTCTCTGGACCGGTTTTTGGTCTCTGGACCCTTTCCTGGTCTCTAGACCCTTTCCCGGTCATTGGACCGTTTTCTGGTCTCTGGACCCTTTCCTGGTCTCTGGACCCTTTCCCGGTCTCAAGACCCTCTCCTTGTCTCTGGACCCTTTCCTGGTTTCTGGACCGTTTTCTGGTCTGTAGACCCTTTCCTGGTTTCTAGACCCATTCCTGGTCTCTAGACCATTTCCCGGTCTCTAGACCGTTTCCTGGTCTCTGGACCCTTTTACGGTCTCTGGACCCCTTCCTGGTCTCTGGACCCTTTCCCGGTCTCTAGACCCTTTCCTGGTCTCTGGACCGTTTTCTGGTCTCAAGACCCTTTCCTGGTCTCTGGGCCCTTTCCTGGTCTCTCGACCCTTTCCTGGTTTAAGGACTCTATCCTAGTCTCTAGACCCTTTCCTGGTCTCTGGACCCTTTCCTGGTCTTCAGACTCTTTCCCGGTCTTTAAACCCTTTCCTGGTCTCTAGACCCTTTCCTGGTCTCTGGACCCTTTTACGGTCTCTGGAACCCTTCCTGGTCTCTGGACCCTTTCCCGGTCTCTAGACCCTTTCCTGGTCTCTGGACCGTTTTCTGGTCTCAAGACCCTTTCCTGGTCTCTGGGCCCTTTCCTGGTCTCTCGACCCTTTCCTGGTTTAAGGACTCTATCCTAGTCTCTAGACCCTTTCCTGGTCTCTGGACCCTTTCCTGGTCTGTAGACCCTTTCCTGGTCTCTGGACACTTTCCTGGTCTCTAGACCCTTTCCTGGTCTCTAGACCATTTCCTGGTCTATGGACTCTTTCCTTTGGACCCTTTCCCAGTCTCTGGGCCCTTTCCCGGTCTCTGGACCCTGTCCTGGTCTCTGGACTCTTTTCTGGTCTCTGGACTCTTTCCAGGTCTCTGGACCCTTTCCTGGTCTCTGGACCCTTTCCTGGTCTCTTGACCCTTTTCTGGTCTCTGGACCCTTTCCTGGTCTCTAGACCCTTTCCCGGTCTCTGGACTGTTTCCTGGTCTCTGGACCCTTTCCTGGTCTCTTGGCCCTTTCCAGGTCTCTGGACCCTTTCCTGGTTTAAGGACTCTTTCCTGGTCTCTAGACCCTTTCCTGTTCTCTGGACCCTTTTCTGGTCTCTAGATCCTTTCCTGGTCTCTGGACCGGTTTTTGGTCTCTGGACCCTTTCCTGGTCTCTAGACCCTTTCCCGGTCATTGGACCGTTTTCTGGTCTCTGGACCCTTTCCTGGTCTCTGGACCCTTTCCCGGTCTCAAGACCCTCTCCTTGTCTCTGGACCCTTTCCTGGTTTCTGGACCGTTTTCTGGTCTGTAGACCCTTTCCTGGTTTCTAGACCCATTCCTGGTCTCTAGACCATTTCCCGGTCTCTAGACCGTTTCCTGGTCTCTGGACCCTTTTACGGTCTCTGGACCCCTTCCTGGTCTCTGGACCCTTTCCCGGTCTCTAGACCCTTTCCTGGTCTCTGGACCGTTTTCTGGTCTCAAGACCCTTTCCTGGTCTCTGGGCCCTTTCCTGGTCTCTCGACCCTTTCCTGGTTTAAGGACTCTATCCTAGTCTCTAGACCCTTTCCTGGTCTCTAGACCCTTTCCTGGTCTCTGGACCCTTTCCTGGTCTTCAGACTCTTTCCCGGTCTTTAAACCCTTTCCTGGTCTCTAGACCCTTTCCTGGTCTCTGGACCCTTTTACGGTCTCTGGAACCCTTCCTGGTCTCTGGACCCTTTCCCGGTCTCTAGACCCTTTCCTGGTCTCTGGACCGTTTTCTGGTCTCAAGACCCTTTCCTGGTCTCTGGGCCCTTTCCTGGTCTCTCGACCCTTTCCTGGTTTAAGGACTCTATCCTAGTCTCTAGACCCTTTCCTGGTCTCTGGACCCTTTCCTGGTCTGTAGACCCTTTCCTGGTCTCTGGACACTTTCCTGGTCTCTAGACCCTTTCCTGGTCTCTAGACCATTTCCTGGTCTATGGACTCTTTCCTTTGGACCCTTTCCCAGTCTCTGGGCCCTTTCCCGGTCTCTGGACCCTGTCCTGGTCTCTGGACTCTTTTCTGGTCTCTGGACTCTTTCCAGGTCTCTGGACCCTTTCCTGGTCTCTGGACCCTGTCCTGGTTTCTGGACCGTTTCCTGTTCCCTGGACCCTTTCCTGGTCTCTGGTACCTTTCCCGGTCCCTAAACTCTTCCTGGTCTCTGGACCCTTTTCTGGTCTCTGGACCCTTTCCTGGTCTCTGGACCCTTTCCTGGTATTTAGACTCTTTCCCGGTCTTTAAACCCTTTCCTGGTCTCTGGACCCTTTCCTGGTCTCTAGACCCTTTCCCGGTCTCTAGACCCTTTCCCGGTCTCTGGACCCTTTCCTGGTCTCTAGACCCTTTCCCGGTCTCTGGACCCTTTCCCGGTCTCTAGACCCTTTCCCGGTCTCTGGACCCTTTCCTGGTCTCTAGACCCTTTCCCGGTCTCTGGACCCTTTCCCGTTCTCTAGACCCTTTCCTGGTCTCTGGAGCGTTTTCTGGTCTCTAGACCCTTTCCTGGTCTCTGGGCCCTTTCCCGGTCTCTGGACCCTTTCCTGGTTTCTAGACCATTCCCCGGTCCCTAGACTCTTCCTGGTCTCTGGACCGTTTTCTGGTCTCTAGACCCTTTCCTGGTCTCTGGACCCTTTCCCGTTCTCTAGACCCTTTCCTGGTCTCTGGACTCTTTCCTGGTCTCTGGACTCTTTCCTGGTCTCTAGACCCTTTCCTGGTCTCTGGACCGTTTCCTGGTCCCTGGACCCTTTCCCAGTCTCTGGACCCTTTCCTGGTCTCTGGTCCCTTTCCCGGTCCCTAGACTCTTCCTGGTCTCTGGACCCTTTTCTGGTCTCTAGACCCTTTCCTGGTCTCTGGACCCTTTCCTGGTCTTCAGACTCTTTCCCGGTCTTTAAACCCTTTCCTGGTCTCTGGACCCTTTTACGGTCTCTGGACCCCTTCCTGGTCTCTGGACCCTTTCCCGGTCTCTAGACCCTTTCCTGGTCTCTGGACCGTTTTCTGGTCTCAAGACCCTTTCCTGGTCTCTGGGCCCTTTCCTGGTCTCTCGACCCTTTCCTGGTTTAAGGACTAGTCTCTAGACCCTTTCCTGGTCTCTGGACCCTTTCCTGGTCTCTAGACCCTTTCCTGGTCTCTGGACCCTTTCCTGGTCTCTAGACCCTTTCCTGGTCTCTAGACCCTTTCCTGGTCTCTGGACCCTTTCCTGGTCTCTTGACCATTTTCTGGTCTCTGGACCTTTTCCTGGTCTCTAGACCCTTTCCCGGTCTCTGGACTGTTTCCTGGTCTCTGGACCCTTTCCTGGTCTCTTGGCCCTTTCCAGGTCTCTGGACCCTTTCCTGGTTTAAGGACTCTTTCCTGGTCTCTAGACCCTTTCCTGTTCTCTGGACCCTTTTCTGGTCTCTAGATCCTTTCCTGGTCTCTGGACCGGTTTTTGGTCTCTGGACCCTTTCCTGGTCTCTAGACCCTTTCCCGGTCATTGGACCGTTTTCTGGTCTCTGGACCCTTTCCTGGTCTCTGGACCCTTTCCCGGTCTCAAGACCCTCTCCCTGTCTCTGGACCCTTTCCTGGTTTCTGGACCGTTTTCTGGTCTGTAGACCCTTTCCTGGTTTCTAGACCCATTCCTGGTCTCTAGACCATTTCCCGGTCTCTAGACCCTTTCCTGGTCTCTGGACCCTTTTACGGTCTCTGGACCCCTTCCTGGTCTCTGGACCCTTTCCCGGTCTCTAGACCCTTTCCTGCTCTCTGGACCGTTTTCTGGTCTCAAGACCCTTTCCTGGTCTCTGGGCCCTTTCCTGGTCTCTCGACCCTTTCCTGGTTTAAGGACTCTATCCTAGTCTCTAGACCCTTTCCTGGTCTCTAGACCCTTTCCTGGTCTCTGGACCCTTTCCTGGTCTTCAGACTCTTTCCCGGTCTTTAAACCCTTTCCTGGTCTCTAGACCCTTTCCTGGTCTCTGGACCCTTTTACGGTCTCTGGAACCCTTCCTGGTCTCTGGACCCTTTCCCGGTCTCTAGACCCTTTCCTGGTCTCTGGACCGTTTTCTGGTCTCAAGACCCTTTCCTGGTCTCTGGGCCCTTTCCTGGCCTCTCGACCCTTTCCTGGTTTAAGGACTCTATCCTAGTCTCTAGACCCTTTCCTGGTCTCTGGACCCTTTCCTGGTCTCTAGACCCTTTCCTGGTCTCTGGACACTTTCCTGGTCTCTAGACCCTTTCCTGGTCTCTAGACCCTTTCCTGGTCTCTAGACCCTTTCCTGGTCTCTGGACCCTTTCCTGGTCTCTTGACCCTTTTCTGGTCTCTGGACCCTTTCCTGGTCTCTAGACCCTTTCCCGGTCTCTGGACTGTTTCCTGGTCTCTGGACCCTTTCCTGGTCTCTTGGCCCTTTCCAGGTCTCTGGACCCTTTCCTGGTTTAAGGACTCTTTCCTGGTCTCTAGATCCTTTCCTGGTCTCTGGACCCTTTTCTGGTCTCTAGATCCTTTCCTGGTCTCTGGACCGGTTTTTGGTCTCTGGACCCTTTCCTGGTCTCTAGACCCTTTCCCGGTCATTGGACCGTTTTCTGGTCTCTGGACCCTTTCCTGGTCTCTGGACCCTTTCCCGGTCTCAAGACCCTCTCCTTGTCTCTGGACCCTTTCCTGGTTTCTGGACCGTTTTCTGGTCTGTAGACCCTTTCCTGGTTTCTAGACCCATTCCCGGTCTCTAGACCATTTCCCGGTCTCTAGACCGTTTCCTGGTCTATGGACTCTTTCCTTTGGACCCTTTCCCAGTCTCTGGGCCCTTTCCCGGTCTCTGGACCCTGTCCTGGTCTCAGGACTCTTTTCTGGTCTCTGGACTCTTTCCAGGTCTCTGGACCCTTTCCTGGTCTCTGGACCCTGTCCTGGTTTCTGGACCGTTTCCTGGTCCCTGGACCCTTTCCTGGTCTCTGGTCCCTTTCCCGGTCCCTAAACTCTTCCTGGTCTCTGGACCCTTTTCTGGTCTCTGGACCCTTTCCTGGTCTCTGGACCCTTTCCTGGTATTTAGACTCTTTCCCGGTCTTTAAACCCTTTCCTGGTCTCTGGACCCTTTCCTGGTCTCTAGACCCTTTCCCGGTCTCTAGACCCTTTCCCGGTCTCTGGACCCTTTCCTGGTCTCTAGACCCTTTCCCGGTCTCTGGACCCTTTCCCGTTCTCTAGACCCTTTCCTGGTCTCTGGAGCGTTTTCTGGTCTCTAGACCCTTTCCTGGTCTCTGGGCCCTTTCCCGGTCTCTGGACCCTTTCCTGGTTTCTAGACCATTCCCCGGTCCCTAGACTCTTCCTGGTCTCTGGACCGTTTTCTGGTCTCTAGACCCTTTCCTGGTCTCTGGACCCTTTCCCGTTCTCTAGACCCTTTCCCAGTCTCTGGACCCTTTCCTGGTCTCTGGTCCCTTTCCCGGTCCCTAGACTCTTCCTGGTCTCTGGACCGTTTTCTGGTCTCTAGACCCTTTCCTGGTCTCTGGACCCTTTCCCGTTCTCTAGACCCTTTCCTGGTCTCTGGACTCTTTCCCGGTCTCTAGACCCTTTCCTGGTCTCTGGACTCTTTCCCGGTCTCTAGACCCTTTCCTGGTCTCTGGACCGTTTCCTGGTCCCTGGACCCTTCCCCAGTCTCTGGACCCTTTCCTGGTCTCTGGTCCCTTTCCCGGTCCCTAGACTCTTCCTGGTCTCTGGACCCTTTTCTGGTCTCTAGACCCTTTCCTGGTCTCTGGACCCTTTCCTGGTCTTCAGACTCTTTCCCGGTCTTTAAACCCTTTCCTGGTCTCTAGACCCTTTCCTGGTCTCTGGACCCTTTTACGGTCTCTGGACCCCTTCCTGGTCTCTGGACCCTTTCCCGGTCTCTAGACCCTTTCCTGGTCTCTGGACCGTTTTCTGGTCTCAAGACCCTTTCCTGGTCTCTGGGCCCTTTCCTGGTCTCTCGACCCTTTCCTGGTTTAAGGACTAGTCTCTAGACCCTTTCCTGGTCTCTGGACCCTTTCCTGGTCTCTAGACCCTTTCCTGGTCTCTGGACACTTTCCTGGTCTCTAGACCCTTTCCTGGTCTCTAGACCCTTTCCTGGTCTCTGGACCCTTTCCTGGTCTCTTGACCATTTTCTGGTCTCTGGACCTTTCCCTGGTCTCTAGACCCTTTCCCGGTCTCTGGACTGTTTCCTGGTCTCTGGACCCTTTCCTGGTCTCTTGGCCCTTTCCAGGTCTCTGGACCCTTTCCTGGTTTAAGGACTCTTTCCTGGTCTCTAGACCCTTTCCTGTTCTCTGGACCCTTTTCTGGTCTCTAGATCCTTTCCTGGTCTCTGGACCGGTTTTTGGTCTCTGGACCCTTTCCTGGTCTCTAGACCCTTTCCCGGTCATTGGACCGTTTTCTGGTCTCTGGACCCTTTCCTGGTCTCTGGACCCTTTCGCGGTCTCAAGACCCTCTCCCTGTCTCTGGACCCTTTCCTGGTTTCTGGACCGTTTTCTGGTCTGTAGACCCTTTCCTGGTTTCTAGACCCATTCCCGGTCTCTAGACCATTTCCCGGTCTCTAGACCGTTTCCTGGTCTCTGGACCCTTTTACGGTCTCTGGACCCCTTCCTGGTCTCTGGACCCTTTCCCGGTCTCTAGACCCTTTCCTGGTCTCTGGACCGTTTTCTGGTCTCAAGACCCTTTCCTGGTCTCTGGGCCCTTTCCTGGTCTCTCGACCCTTTCCTGGTTTAAGGACTCTATCCTAGTCTCTAGACCCTTTCCTGGTCTCTGGACCCTTTCCTGGTCTCTAGACCCTTTCCTGGTCTCTGGACACTTTCCTGGTCTCTAGACCCTTTCCTGGTCTCTAGACCCTTTCCTTGTCTCTAGACCCTTTCCTGGTCTCTGGACCCTTTCCTGGTCTCTTGGCCCTTTCCAGGTCTCTGGACCGGTTTTTGGTCTCTGGACCCTTTCCTGGTCTCTAGACCCTTTCCCGGTCATTGGACCGTTTTCTGGTCTCTGGACCCTTTCCTGGTCTCTGGACCCTTTCCCGGTCTCAAGACCCTCTCCTTGTCTCTGGACCCTTTCCTGGTTTCTGGACCGTTTTCTGGTCTGTAGACCCTTTCCTGGTTTCTAGACCCATTCCCGGTCTCTAGACAATTTCCCGGTCTCTAGACCGTTACCTGGTCTATGGACTCTTTCCTTTGGACCCTTTCCCAGTCTCTGGGCCCTTTCCCGGTCTCTGGACCCTGTCCTGGTCTCTCGACTCTTTTCTGGTCTCTGGACTCTTTCCAGGTCTCTGGACCCTTTCCTGGTCTCTGGACCCTGTCCTGGTTTCTGGACCGTTTCCTGGTCCCTGGACCCTTTCCTGGTCTCTGGTCCCTTTCCCGGTCCCTAAACTCTTCCTGGTGTCTGGACCCTTTTCTGGTCTCTGGACCCTTTCCCAGTCTCTGGACCCTTTCCTGGTATTTAGACTCTTTCCCGGTCTTTAAACCCTTTCCTGGTCTCTGGACCCTTTCCTGGTCTCTAGACCCTTTCCCGGTCTCTAGACCCTTTCCTGGTCTCTGGACCCTTTCCTGGTCTCTAGACCCTTTCCTGGTCTCTGGAGCGTTTTCTGGTCTCTAGACCCTTTCCTGGTCTCTGGGCCCTTTCCCGGTCTCGGGACCCTTTCCTGGTTTCTAGACCATTTCCCGGTCCCTAGACTCTTCCTGGTCTCTGGACCCTTTTCTGGTCTCTAGACCCTTTCCTGGTCTCTGGACCCTTTCCCGTTCTCTAGACCCTTTCCTGGTATCTGGACTCTTTCCCGGTCTCTAGACCCTTTCCTGGTCTCTGGACCGTTTCCTGGTCCCTGGACCCTTTCCCAGTCTCTGGACCCTTTCCTGGTCTCTGGTCCCTTTCCCGGTCCCTAGACTCTTCCTGGTCTCTGGACCCTTTTCTGGTCTCTAGACCCTTTCCTGGTCTCTGGACCCTTTCCTGGTCTTCAGACTCTTTCCCGGTCTTTAAACCCTTTCCTGGTCTCTAGACCCTTTCCTGGTCTCTGGACCCTTTTACGGTCTCTGGACCCCTTCCTGGTCTCTGGACCCTTTCCCGGTCTCTAGACCCTTTCCTGGTCTCTGGACCGTTTTCTGGTCTCAAGACCCTTTCCTGGTCTCTGGGCCCTTTCCTGGTCTCTCGACCCTTTCCTGGTTTAAGGACTAGTCTCTAGACCCTTTCCTGGTCTCTGGACCCTTTCCTGGTCTCTAGACCCTTTCCTGGTCTCTGGACACTTTCCTGGTCTCTAGAACCTTTCCTGGTCTCTAGACCCTTTCCTGGTCTCTGGACCCTTTCCTGGTCTCTTGACCCTTTTCTGGTCTCTTGACCCTTTTCTGGTCTCCGGACCCTTTCCTGGTCTCTAGACCCTTTCCCGGTCTCTGGACTGTTTCCTGGTCTCTAGACCCTTTCCTGGTCTCTTGGACCTTTCCAGGTCTCTGGACCCTTTCCTGGTTTAAGGACTCTTTCCTGGTCTCTAGACCCTTTCCTGGTTCTCTGGACCCTTTTCTGGTCTCTTGATCCTTTCCTGGTCTCTGGACCGGTTTTTGGTCTCTGGACCCTTTCCTGGTCTCTAGACCCTTTCCTTGTCTCTGGACCCTTTCCTGGTTTCTGGACCGTTTTCTGGTCTGTAGACCCTTTCCTGGTTTCTAGACCCATTCCCGGTCTCTAGACCGTTTCCTGGTCTATGGACTCTTTCCTTTGGACCCTTTCCCAGTCTCTGGGCCCTTTCCCGGTCTCTGGACCCTGTCCTGGTCTCTGGACACTTTTCTGGTCTCTGGACTCTTTCCAGGTCTCTGGACCCTTTCCTGGTCTCTGGACCCTGTCCTGGTTTCTGGACCGTTTCCTGGTCCCTGGACCCTTTCCTGGTCTCTGGACCCTTTCCTGGTCTCTGGACCCTTTCCTGGTATTTAGACTCTTTCCCGGTCTTTAAACCCTTTCCTGGTCTCTGGACCCTTTCCTGGTCTCTAGACCCTTTCCCGGTCTCTAGACCCTTCCCTGGTCTCTGGACCATTTTACGGTCTCTAGACCCCTTCCTGTTCTCTGGACCCTTTCCCGGTCTCTAGACCCTTTCCTGGTCTCTGGACCGTTTTCTGGTCTCAAGACCCTTTCCTGGTCTCTGGACTCTTTCCTGGTCTCTGGACTCTTTCCTGGTCTCTAGACTCTTTCCTTTTCTCTAGAACCTTTTCTGGTCTCTAGATTCTTTCTGGTCTCTAGACCCTTTCCTTCTCTATAGACCCTTTCCTGGTCTCTGGACCCTTTCATGGTCTCGGGACCCTTACCCGGTCACGGGACCGTTTTCTGGTCTCTGGACCCTGTCCTGGTCTCTAGACCCCTTGCCAGTCTCTAGAACCTTTTCTGGTCTCTGGACCCTTTCCCGGTCTCAAGACCCTGTCCTTGTCTCTGGACCCTTTCCTTGTCTCTGGACTGTTTTCTGGTCTCTGGACCCTTTCCTGGTCTCTAGACCTTTCCCTGGTCTCTAGACCCTTTCCCGGTCTCTAGACCCTTTCTTGGTCTCTGGACCCTTTCCCGGTCTCTGGAACCTTTTCTGGTCTCTAGACCCTCTCCTGGTCTCTGGACCCTTTCCTGGTCTCTAGACACTTTCCTGGTCTCTGGACCATTTTACGGTCTCTAGACCCCTTCCTGTTCTCTGGACCCTTTCCCGGTCTCTAGACCCTTTCCTGGTCTCTGGAACCTTTTCTGGTCTCTAGACCCTCTCCTGGTCTCTGGACCCTTTCCTGGTCTCTAGACACTTTCCTGGTCTCTGGACCATTTTACGGTCTCTAGACCCCTTCCTGTTCTCTGGACCCTTTCCCGGTCTCTAGACAGTTCCCTGGTCTCTGGACCGTTTTCTGGTCTCAAGACCCTTTCCTGGTCTCTGGACTCTTTCCTGGTCTCTGGACTCTTTCCTGGTCTCTAGACTCTTTCCTTTTCTCTAGAACCTTTTCTGGTCTCTAGACTCTTTCTGGTCTCTAGACCCTTTCCTTCACTATGGACCGTTTCTTGGTGTATGGACCCTTTTCTGGTCTATGGACCCTTTCCCAGTCTCTAGACCCTTTCCTGGTCTCTAGACCCTTTCCTGGTCTCTGGACCCTTTCCCGGTCACGGGACCGTTTTCTGGTCTTTGGACCCTGTCCTGGTCTCTAGACCCCTTGCCAGTCTCTAGACCCTTTCCTGGTCTCTGGACCCTTTCCCGGTCAAGGGACCGTTTTCTGGTCTCTGGTCCCTTTCCCGGTCCCTAGACTCTTCCTGGTCTCTGGACCCTTTTCTGGTCTCTAGACCCTTTCCTGGTCTCTGGGCCCTTTCCCGGTCTCTGGACCCTTTCCTGGTTTCTAGACCATTCCCCGGTCCCTAGACTCTTCCTGGTCTCTGGACCGTTTTCTGGTCTCTAGACCCTTTCCTGGTCTCTGGACCCTTTCCCGTTCTCTAGACCCTTTCCTGGTCTCTGGACTCTTTCCTGGTCTCTAGACCCTTTCCTGGTCTCTGGACCGTTTCCTGGTCCCTGGACCCTTTCCCAGTCTCTGGACCCTTTCCTGGTCTCTGGTCCCTTTCCCGGTCCCTAGACTCTTCCTGGTCTCTGGACCCTTTTCTGGTCTCTAGACCCTTTCCTGGTCTCTGGACCCTTTCCTGGTCTTCAGACTCTTTCCCGGTTTTTAAACCCTTTCCTGGTCTCTAGACCCTTTCCTGGTCTCTGGACCCTTTTACGGTCTCTGGACCCCTTCCTGGTCTCTGGACCCTTTCCCGGTCTCTAGACCCTTTCCTGGTCTCTGGACCGTTTTCTGGTCTCAAGACCCTTTCCTGGTCTCTGGGCCCTTTCCTGGTCTCTCGACCCTTTCCTGGTTTAAGGACTAGTCTCTAGACCCTTTCCTGGTCTCTGGACCCTTTCCTGGTCTCTAGACCCTTTCCTGGTCTCTGGACCCTTTCCTGGTCTCTAGACCCTTTCCTGGTCTCTAGACCCTTTCCTGGTCTCTAGACCCATTCCTGGTCTCTAGACCATTTCCCGGTCTCTAGACCGTTTCCTGGTCTCTGGACCCTTTTACGGTCTCTGGACCCCTTCCTGGTCTCTGGACCCTTTCCCGGTCTCTAGACCCTTTCCTGGTCTCTGGACCGTTTTCTGGTCTCAAGACCCTTTCCTGGTCTCTGGGCCCTTTCCTGGTCTCTCGACCCTTTCCTGGTTTAAGGACTCTATCCTAGTCTCTAGACCCTTTCCTGGTCTCTAGACCCTTTCCTGGTCTCTGGACCCTTTCCTGGTCTTCAGACTCTTTCCCGGTCTTTAAACCCTTTCCTGGTCTCTAGACCCTTTCCTGGTCTCTGGACCCTTTTACGGTCTCTGGAACCCTTCCTGGTCTCTGGACCCTTTCCCGGTCTCTAGACCCTTTCCTGGTCTCTGGGCCCTTTCCTGGTCTCTCGACCCTTTCCTGGTTTAAGGACTCTATCCTAGTCTCTAGACCCTTTCCTGGTCTCTGGACCCTTTCCTGGTCTCTAGACCCTTTCCTGGTCTCTGGACACTTTCCTGGTCTCTAGACCCTTTCCTGGTCTCTAGACCATTTCCTGGTCTATGGACTCTTTCCTTTGGACCCTTTCCCAGTCTCTGGGCCCTTTCCCGGTCTCTGGACCCTGTCCTGGTCTCTGGACTCTTTTCTGGTCTCTGGACTCTTTCCAGGTCTCTGGACCCTTTCCTGGTCTCTGGACCCTGTCCTGGTTTCTGGACCGTTTCCTGGTCCCTGGACCCTTTCCTGGTCTCTGGTACCTTTCCCGGTCCCTAAACTCTTCCTGGTCTCTGGACCCTTTTCTGGTCTCTGGACCCTTTCCTGGTCTCTGGACCCTTTCCTGGTATTTAGACTCTTTCCCGGTCTTTAAACCCTTTCCTGGTCTCTGGACCCTTTCCTGGTCTCTAGACCCTTTCCCGGTCTCTAGACCCTTTCCCGGTCTCTGGACCCTTTCCTGGTCTCTAGACCCTTTCCCGGTCTCTGGACCCTTTCCCGGTCTCTAGACCCTTTCCCGGTCTCTGGACCCTTTCCTGGTCTCTAGACCCTTTCCCGGTCTCTGGACCCTTTCCCGTTCTCTAGACCCTTTCCTGGTCTCTGGAGCGTTTTCTGGTCTCTAGACCCTTTCCTGGTCTCTGGGCCCTTTCCCGGTCTCTGGACCCTTTCCTGGTTTCTAGACCATTCCCCGGTCCCTAGACTCTTCCTGGTCTCTGGACCGTTTTCTGGTCTCTAGACCCTTTCCTGGTCTCTGGACCCTTTCCCGTTCTCTAGACCCTTTCCTGGTCTCTGGACTCTTTCCTGGTCTCTAGACCCTTTCCTGGTCTATGGACCGTTTCCTGGTCCCTGGACCCTTTCCCAGTCTCTGGACCCTTTCCTGGTCTCTGGTCCCTTTCCCGGTCCCTAGACTCTTCCTGGTCTCTGGACCCTTTTCTGGTCTCTAGACCCTTTCCTGGTCTCTGGACCCTTTCCTGGTCTTCAGACTCTTTCCCGGTCTTTAAACCCTTTCCTGGTCTCTGGACCCTTTTACGGTCTCTGGACCCCTTCCTGGTCTCTGGACCCTTTCCCGGTCTCTAGACCCTTTCCTGGTCTCTGGACCGTTTTCTGGTCTCAAGACCCTTTCCTGGTCTCTGGGCCCTTTCCTGGTCTCTCGACCCTTTCCTGGTTTAAGGACTAGTCTCTAGACCCTTTCCTGGTCTCTGGACCCTTTCCTGGTCTCTAGACC
This sequence comes from Telmatherina bonti, assembly GCF_933228915.1. Classification (NCBI taxonomy): domain Eukaryota; kingdom Metazoa; phylum Chordata; class Actinopteri; order Atheriniformes; family Telmatherinidae; genus Telmatherina; species Telmatherina bonti. Next base: position 40,889,119 of record NC_136627.1, on the reverse strand, counting down.
CTTTCCTGGTCTCTGGACCCTTTCCTGGTCTCTAGACCCTTTCCTGGTCTCTAGACCCTTTCCTGGTCTCTGGACCCTTTCCTGGTCTCTTGACCATTTTCTGGTCTCTGGACCTTTTCCTGGTCTCTAGACCCTTTCCCGGTCTCTGGACTGTTTCCTGGTCTCTGGACCCTTTCCTGGTCTCTTGGCCCTTTCCAGGTCTCTGGACCCTTTCCTGGTTTAAGGACTCTTTCCTGGTCTCTAGACCCTTTCCTGTTCTCTGGACCCTTTTCTGGTCTCTAGATCCTTTCCTGGTCTCTGGACCGGTTTTTGGTCTCTGGACCCTTTCCTGGTCTCTAGACCCTTTCCCGGTCATTGGACCGTTTTCTGGTCTCTGGACCCTTTCCTGGTCTCTGGACCCTTTCCCGGTCTCAAGACCCTCTCCCTGTCTCTGGACCCTTTCCTGGTTTCTGGACCGTTTTCTGGTCTGTAGACCCTTTCCTGGTTTCTAGACCCATTCCTGGTCTCTAGACCATTTCCCGGTCTCTAGACCGTTTCCTGGTCTCTGGACCCTTTTACGGTCTCTGGACCCCTTCCTGGTCTCTGGACCCTTTCCCGGTCTCTAGACCCTTTCCTGGTCTCTGGACCGTTTTCTGGTCTCAAGACCCTTTCCTGGTCTCTGGGCCCTTTCCTGGTCTCTCGACCCTTTCCTGGTTTAAGGACTCTATCCTAGTCTCTAGACCCTTTCCTGGTCTCTAGACCCTTTCCTGGTCTCTGGACCCTTTCCTGGTCTTCAGACTCTTTCCCGGTCTTTAAACCCTTTCCTGGTCTCTAGACCCTTTCCTGGTCTCTGGACCCTTTTACGGTCTCTGGAACCCTTCCTGGTCTGTGGACCCTTTCCCGGTCTCTAGACCCTTTCCTGGTCTCTGGACCGTTTTCTGGTCTCAAGACCCTTTCCTGGTCTCTGGGCCCTTTCCTGGTCTCTCGACCCTTTCCTGGTTTAAGGACTCTATCCTAGTCTCTAGACCCTTTCCTGGTCTCTGGACCCTTTCCTGGTCTCTAGACCCTTTCCTGGTCTCTGGACACTTTCCTGGTCTCTAGACCCTTTCCTGGTCTCTAGACCCTTTCCTGGTCTCTAGACCCTTTCCTGGTCTCTGGACCCTTTCCTGGTCTCTTGACCCTTTTCTGGTCTCTGGACCCTTTCCTGGTCTCTAGACCCTTTCCCGGTCTCTGGACTGTTTCCTGGTCTCTGGACCCTTTCCTGGTCTCTTGGCCCTTTCCAGGTCTCTGGACCCTTTCCTGGTTTAAGGACTCTTTCCTGGTCTCTAGACCCTTTCCTGTTCTCTGGACCCTTTTCTGGTCTCTAGATCCTTTCATGGTCTCTGGACCCTTTTCTGGTCTCTAGATCCTTTCCTGGTCTCTGGACCGGTTTTTGGTCTCTGGACCCTTTCCTGGTCTCTAGACCCTTTCCCGGTCATTGGACCGTTTTCTGGTCTCTGGACCCTTTCCTGGTCTCTAGACCCTTTCCTGGTCTCTGGACCGTTTTCTGGTCTCAAGACCCTTTCCTGGTCTCTGGGCCCTTTCCTGGTCTCTCGACCCTTTCCTGGTTTAAGGACTAGTCTCTAGACCCTTTCCTGGTCTCTGGACCCTTTCCTGGTCTCTAGACCCTTTCCTGGTCTCTGGACCCTTTCCTGGTCTCTAGACCCTTTCCTGGTCTCTAGACCCTTTCCTGGTCTCTGGACCCTTTCCTGGTCTCTTGACCATTTTCTGGTCTCTGGACCTTTTCCTGGTCTCTAGACCCTTTCCCGGTCTCTGGACTGTTTCCTGGTCTCTGGACCCTTTCCTGGTCTCTTGGCCCTTTCCAGGTCTCTGGACCCTTTCCTGGTTTAAGGACTCTTTCCTGGTCTCTAGACCCTTTCCTGTTCTCTGGACCCTTTTCTGGTCTCTAGATCCTTTCCTGGTCTCTGGACCGGTTTTTGGTCTCTGGACCCTTTCCTGGTCTCTAGACCCTTTCCCGGTCATTGGACCGTTTTCTGGTCTCTGGACCCTTTCCTGGTCTCTGGACCCTTTCCCGGTCTCAAGACCCTCTCCCTGTCTCTGGACCCTTTCCTGGTTTCTGGACCGTTTTCTGGTCTGTAGACCCTTTCCTGGTTTCTAGAACCATTCCTGGTCTCTAGACCATTTCCCGGTCTCTAGACCGTTTCCTGGTCTCTGGACCCTTTTACGGTCTCTGGACCCCTTCCTGGTCTCTGGACCCTTTCCCGGTCTCTAGACCCTTTCCTGGTCTCTGGACCGTTTTCTGGTCTCAAGACCCTTTCCTGGTCTCTGGGCCCTTTCCTGGTCTCTCGACCCTTTCCTGGTTTAAGGACTCTATCCTAGTCTCTAGACCCTTTCCTGGTCTCTAGACCCTTTCCTGGTCTCTGGACCCTTTCCTGGTCTTCAGACTCTTTCCCGGTCTTTAAACCCTTTCCTGGTCTCTAGACCCTTTCCTGGTCTCTGGACCCTTTTACGGTCTCTGGAACCCTTCCTGGTCTCTGGACCCTTTCCCGGTCTCTAGACCCTTTCCTGGTCTCTAGACCGTTTTCTGGTCTCAAGACCCTTTCCTGGTCTCTGGGCCCTTTCCTGGTCTCTGGACCCTTTCCTGGTTTAAGGACTCTATCCTAGTCTCTAGACCCTTTCCTGGTCTCTAGACCCTTTCCTGGTCTCTAGACCCTTTCCTGGTCTCTGGACACTTTCCTGGTCTCTAGACCCTTTCCTGGTCTCTAGACCCTTTCCTGGTCTCTAGACCCTTTCCTGGTCTCTGGACCGTTTCCTGGTCTCTTGACCCTTTTCTGGTCTCTGGACCCTTTCCTGGTCTCTAGACCCTTTCCCGGTCTCTGGACTGTTTCCTGGTCTCTGGACCCTTTCCTGGTCTCTTGGCCCTTTCCAGGTCTCTGGACCCTTTCCTGGTTTAAGGACTCTTTCCTGGTCTCTAGACCCTTTCCTGTTCTCTGGACCCTTTTCTGGTCTCTAGATCCTTTCCTGGTCTCTGGACCCTTTTCTGGTCTCTAGATCCTTTCCTGGTCTCTGGACCGGTTTTTGGTCTCTGGACCCTTTCCTGGTCTCTAGACCCTTTCCCGGTCATTGGACCGTTTTCTGGTCTCTGGACCCTTTCCTGGTCTCTGGACCCTTTCCCGGTCTCAAGACCCTCTCCTTGTCTCTGGACCCTTTCCTGGTTTCTGGACCGTTTTCTGGTCTGTAGACCCTTTCCTGGTTTCTAGACCCATTCCCGGTCTATAGACCATTTCCCGGTCTCTAGACCGTTTCCTGGTCTATGGACTCTTTCCTTTGGACCCTTTCCCAGTCTCTGGGCCCTTTCCCGGTCTCTGGACCCTGTCCTGGTCTCAGGACTCTTTTCTGGTCTCTGGACTCTTTCCAGGTCTCTGGACCCTTTCCTGGTCTCTGGACCCTGTCCTGGTTTCTGGACCGTTTCCTGGTCCCTGGACCCTTTCCTGGTCTCTGGTCCCTTTCCCGGTCCCTAAACTCTTCCTGGTCTCTGGACCCTTTTCTGGTCTCTGGACCCTTTCCTGGTCTCTGGACCCTTTCCTGGTATTTAGACTCTTTCCCGGTCTTTAAACCCTTTCCTGGTCTCTGGACCCTTTCCTGGTCTCTAGACCCTTTCCCGGTCTCTAGACCCTTTCCCGGTCTCTGGACCCTTTCCTGGTCTCTAGACCCTTTCCCGGTCTCTGGACCCTTTCCCGTTCTCTAGACCCTTTCCTGGTCTCTGGAGCGTTTTCTGGTCTCTAGACCCTTTCCTGGTCTCTGGGCCCTTTCCCGGTCTCTGGACCCTTTCCTGGTTTCTAGACCATTCCCCGGTCCCTAGACTCTTCCTGGTCTCTGGACCGTTTTCTGGTCTCTAGACCCTTTCCTGGTCTCTGGACCCTTTCCCGTTCTCTAGACCCTTTCCCAGTCTCTGGACCCTTTCCTGGTCTCTGGTCCCTTTCCCGGTCCCTAGACTCTTCCTGGTCTCTGGACCCTTTTCTGGTCTCTAGACCCTTTCCTGGTCTCTGGACCCTTTCCTGGTCTCTGGACCCTTTTACGGTCTCTGGACCCCTTCCTGGTCTCTGGACCCTTTCCCGGTCTCTAGACCCTTTCCTGGTCTCTGGACCGTTTTCTGGTCTCAAGACCCTTTCCTGGTCTCTGGGCCCTTTCCTGGTCTCTCGACCCTTTCCTGGTTTAAGGACTAGTCTCTAGACCCTTTCCTGGTCTCTGGACCCTTTCCTGGTCTCTAGACCCTTTCCTGGTCTCTGGACACTTTCCTGGTCTCTAGACCCTTTCCTGGTCTCTAGACCCTTTCCTGGTCTCTGGACCCTTTCCTGGTCTCTTGACCATTTTCTGGTCTCTGGACCTTTTCCTGGTCTCTAGACCCTTTCCCGGTCTCTGGACTGTTTCCTGGTCTCTGGACCCTTTCCTGGTCTCTTGGCCCTTTCCAGGTCTCTGGACCCTTTCCTGGTTTAAGGACTCTTTCCTGGTCTCTAGACCCTTTCCTGTTCTCTGGACCCTTTTCTGGTCTCTAGATCCTTTCCTGGTCTCTGGACCGGTTTTTGGTCTCTGGACCCTTTCCTGGTCTCTAGACCCTTTCCCGGTCATTGGACCGTTTTCTGGTCTCTGGACCCTTTCCTGGTCTCTGGACCCTTTCCCGGTCTCAAGACCCTCTCCCTGTCTCTGGACCCTTTCCTGGTTTCTGGACCGTTTTCTGGTCTCTAGACCCTTTCCTGGTTTCTAGACCCATTCCTGGTCTCTAGACCATTTCCCGGTCTCTAGACCGTTTCCTGGTCTCTGGACCCTTTTACGGTCTCTGGACCCCTTCCTGGTCTCTGGACCCTTTCCCGGTCTCTAGACCCTTTCCTGGTCTCTGGACCGTTTTCTGGTCTCAAGACCCTTTCCTGGTCTCTGGGCCCTTTCCTGGTCTCTGGACCCTTTCCTGGTCTCTTGGCCCTTTCCAGGTCTCTGGACCCTTTCCTGGTTTAAGGACTCTTTCCTGGTCTCTAGACCCTTTCCTGTTCTCTGGACCCTTTTCTGGTCTCTAGATCCTTTCCTGGTCTCTGGACCCTTTTCTGGTCTCTAGATCCTTTCCTGGTCTCTGGACCGGTTTTTGGTCTCTGGACCCTTTCCTGGTCTCTAGACCCTTTCCCGGTCATTGGACCGTTTTCTGGTCTCTGGACCCTTTCCCGGTCTCAAGACCCTCTCCTTGTCTATGGACCCTTTCCTGGTTTCTGGACCGTTTTCTGGTCTGTAGACCCTTTCCTGGTTTCTAGACCCATTCCCGGTCTCTAGACCATTTCCCGGTCTCTAGACCGTTTCCTGGTCTATGGACTCTTTCCTTTGGACCCTTTCCCAGACTCTGGGCCCTTTCCCGGTCTCTGGACCCTGTCCTGGTCTCTGGACTCTTTTCTGGTCTCTGGACTCTTTCCAGGTCTCTGGACCCTTTCCTGGTCTCTGGACCCTGTCCTGGTTTCTGGACCGTTTCCTGGTCCCTGGACCCTTTCCTGGTCTCTGGTCCCTTTCCCGGTCCCTAAACTCTTCCTGGTCTCTGGACCCTTTTCTGGTCTCTGGACCCTTTCCTGGTCTCTGGACCCATTCCTGGTATTTAGACTCTTTCCCGGTCTTTAAACCCTTTCCTGGTCTCTGGACCCTTTCCTGGTCTCTAGACCCTTTCCCGGTCTCTAGACCCTTTCCCGGTCTCTGGACCCTTTCCTGGTCTCTAGACCCTTTCCCGGTATCTGGACACTTTCCCGTTCTCTAGACCCTTTCCTGGTCTCTGGAGCGTTTTCTGGTCTCTAGACCCTTTCCTGGTCTCTGGGCCCTTTCCCGGTCTCTGGACCCTTTCCTGGTTGCTAGACCATTCCCCGGTCCCTAGACTCTTCCTGGTCTCTGGACCGTTTTCTGGTCTCTAGACCCTTTCCTGGTCTCTGGACCCTTTCCCGTTCTCTAGACCCTTTCCTGGTCTCTGGACTCTTTCCCGGTCTCTAGACCCTTTCCTGGTCTCTGGACTCTTTCCCGGTCTCTAGACCCTTTCCTGGTCTCTGGACCGTTTCCTGGTCCCTGGACCCTTCCCCAGTCTCTGGACCCTTTCCTGGTCTCTGGTCCCTTTCCCGGTCCCTAGACTCTTCCTGGTCTCTGGACCCTTTTCTGCTCTCTAGACCCTTTCCTGGTCTCTGGACCCTTTCCTGGTCTTCAGACTCTTTCCCGGTCTTTAAACCCTTTCCTGGTCTCTAGACCCTTTCCTGGTCTCTGGACCCTTTTACGGTCTCTGGACCCCTTCCTGGTCTCTGGACCCTTTCCCGGTCTCTAGACCCTTTCCTGGTCTCTGGACCGTTTTCTGGTCTCAAGACCCTTTCCTGGTCTCTGGGCCCTTTCCTGGTCTCTCGACCCTTTCCTGGTTTAAGGACTAGTCTCTAGACCCTTTCCTGGTCTCTGGACCCTTTCCTGGTCTCTAGACCCTTTCCTGGTCTCTGGACACTTTCCTGGTCTCTAGACCCTTTCCTGGTCTCTAGACCCTTTCCTGGTCTCTGGACCCTTTCCTGGTCTCTTGACCATTTTCTGGTCTCTGGACCTTTCCCTGGTCTCTAGACCCTTTCCCGGTCTCTGGACTGTTTCCTGGTCTCTGGACCCTTTCCTGGTCTCTTGGCCCTTTCCAGGTCTCTGGACCCTTTCCTGGTTTAAGGACTCTTTCCTGGTCTCTAGACCCTTTCCTGTTCTCTGGACCCTTTTCTGGTCTCTAGATCCTTTCCTGGTCTCTGGACCGGTTTTTGGTCTCTGGACCCTTTCCTGGTCTCTAGACCCTTTCCCGGTCATTGGACCGTTTTCTGGTCTCTGGACCCTTTCCTGGTCTCTGGACCCTTTCGCGGTCTCAAGACCCTCTCCCTGTCTCTGGACCCTTTCCTGGTTTCTGGACCCTTTTCTGGTCTCTAGATCCTTTCCTGGTCTCTGGACCGGTTTTTGGTCTCTGGACCCTTTCCTGGTCTCTAGACCCTTTCCCGGTCATTGGACCGTTTTCTGGTCTCTGGACCCTTTCCTGGTCTCTGGACCCTTTCCCGGTCTCAAGACCCTCTCCTTGTCTCTGGACCCTTTCCTGGTTTCTGGACCGTTTTCTGGTCTGTAGACCCTTTCCTGGTTTCTAGACCCATTCCTGGTCTCTAGACCATTTCCCGGTCTCTAGACCGTTTCCTGGTCTCTGGACCCTTTTACGGTCTCTGGACCCCTTCCTGGTCTCTGGACCCTTTCCTGGTCTCTGGACCGTTTTCTGATCTCAAGACCCTTTCCTGGTCTCTGGGCCCTTTCCTGGTCTCTCGACCCTTTCCTGGTTTAAGGACTCTATCCTAGTCTCTAGACCCTTTCCTGGTCTCTGGACCCTTTCCTGGTCTCTAGACCCTTTCCTGGTCTCTGGACACTTTCCTGGTCTCTAGACCCTTTCCTGGTCTCTAGACCCTTTCCTTGTCTCTAGACCCTTTCCTGGTCTCTGGACCCTTTCCTGGTCTCTTGGCCCTTTCCAGGTCTCTGGACCGGTTTTTGGTCTCTGGACCCTTTCCTGGTCTCTAGACCCTTTCCCGGTCATTGGACCGTTTTCTGGTCTCTGGACCCTTTCCTGGTCTCTGGACCCTTTCCCGGTCTCAAGACCCTCTCCTTGTCTCTGGACCCTTTCCTGGTTTCTGGACCGTTTTCTGGTCTGTAGACCCTTTCCTGGTTTCTAGACCCATTCCCGGTCTCTAGACCATTTCCCGGTCTCTAGACCGTTACCTGGTCTATGGACTCTTTCCTTTGGACCCTTTCCCAGTCTCTGGGCCCTTTCCCGGTCTCTGGACCCTGTCCTGGTCTCTGCACTCTTTTCTGGTCTCTGGACTCTTTCCAGGTCTCTGGACCCTTTCCTGGTCTCTGGACCCTGTCCTGGTTTCTGGACCGTTTCCTGGTCCCTGGACCCTTTCCTGGTCTCTGGTCCCTTTCCCGGTCCCTAAACTCTTCCTGGTGTCTGGACCCTTTTCTGGTCTCTGGACCCTTTCCCAGTCTCTGGACCCTTTCCTGGTATTTAGACTCTTTCCCGGTCTTTAAACCCTTTCCTGGTCTCTGGACCCTTTCCTGGTCTCTAGACCCTTTCCCGGTCTCTAGACCCTTTCCTGGTCTCTGGACCCTTTCCTGGTCTCTAGACCCTTTCCTGGTCTCTGGAGCGTTTTCTGGTCTCTAGACCCTTTCCTGGTCTCTGGGCCCTTTCCCGGTCTCGGGACCCTTTCCTGGTTTCTAGACCATTTCCCGGTCCCTAGACTCTTCCTGGTCTCTGGACCCTTTTCTGGTCTCTAGACCCTTTCCTGGTCTCTGGACCCTTTCCCGTTCTCTAGACCCTTTCCTGGTATCTGGACTCTTTCCCGGTCTCTAGACCCTTTCCTGGTCTCTGGACCGTTTCCTGGTCCCTGGACCCTTTCCCAGTCTCTGGACCCTTTCCTGGTCTCTGGTCCCTTTCCCGGTCCCTAGACTCTTCCTGGTCTCTGGACCCTTTTCTGGTCTCTAGACCCTTTCCTGGTCTCTGGACCCTTTCCTGGTATTCAGACTCTTTCCCGGTCTTTAAACCCTTTCCTGGTCTCTGGACCCTTTTACGGTCTCTGGACCCCTTCCTGGTCTCTGGACCCTTTCCCGGTCTCTAGACCCTTTCCTGGTCTCTGGACCGTTTTCTGGTCTCAAGACCCTTTCCTGGTCTCTGGGCCCTTTCCTGGTCTCTCGACCCTTTCCTGGTTTAAGGACTAGTCTCTAGACCCTTTCCTGGTCTCTGGACCCTTTCCTGGTCTCTAGACCCTTTCCTGGTCTCTGGACACTTTCCTGGTCTCTAGACCCTTTCCTGGTCTCTAGACCCTTTCCTGGTCTCTGGACCCTTTCCTGGTCTCTTGAGCCTTTTCTGGTCTCTTGACCCTTTTCTGGTCTCCGGACCCTTTCTTGGTCTCTAGACCCTTTCCCGGTCTCTGGACTGTTTCCTGGTCTCTAGACCCTTTCCTGGTCTCTTGGCCCTTTCCAGGTCTCTGGACCCTTTCCTGGTTTAAGGACTCTTTCCTGGTCTCTAGACCCTTTCCTGGTTCTCTGGACCCTTTTCTGGTCTCTAGATCCTTTCCTGGTCTCTGGACCGGTTTTTGGTCTCTGGACCCTTTCCTGGTCTCTAGACCCTTTCCTTGTCTCTGGACCCTTTCCTGGTTTCTGGACCGTTTTCTGGTCTGTAGACCCTTTCCTGGTTTCTAGACCCATTCCCGGTCTCTAGACCGTTTCCTGGTCTATGGACTCTTTCCTTTGGACCGTTTCCCAGTCTCTGGGCCCTTTCCCGGTCTCTGGACCCTGTCCTGGTCTCTGGACTCTTTTCTGGTCTCTGGACTCTTTCCAGGTCTCTGGACCCTTTCCTGGTCTCTGGACCCTGTCCTGGTTTCTGGACCGTTTCCTGGTCCCTGGACCCTTTCCTGGTCTCTGGTCCCTTTCCCGGTCCCTAAACTCTTCCTGGTCTCTGGACCCTTTTCTGGTCTCTGGACCCTTTCCTGGTCTCTGGACCCTTTCCTGGTATTTAGACTCTTTCCCGGTCTTTAAACCCTTTCCTGGTCTCTGGACCCTTTCCTGGTCTCTAGACCCTTTCCCGGTCTCTAGACCCTTCCCTGGTCTCTGGACCATTTTACGGTCTCTAGACCCCTTCCTGTTCTCTGGACCCTTTCCCGGTCTCTAGACCCTTTCCTGGTCTCTGGACCGTTTTCTGGTCTCAAGACCCTTTCCTGGTCTCTGGACTCTTTCCTGGTCTCTGGACTCTTTCCTGGTCTCTAGACTCTTTCCTTTTCTCTAGAACCTTTTCTGGTCTCTAGATTCTTTCTGGTCTCTAGACCCTTTCCTTCTCTATAGACCCTTTCCTGGTCTCTGGACCCTTTCATGGTCTCGGGACCCTTACCCGGTCACGGGACCGTTTTCTGGTCTCTGGACCCTGTCCTGGTCTCTAGACCCCTTGCCAGTCTCTAGAACCTTTTCTGGTCTCTGGACCCTTTCCCGGTCTCAAGACCCTGTCCTTGTCTCTGGACCCTTTCCTTGTCTCTGGACTGTTTTCTGGTCTCTGGACCCTTTCCTGGTCTCTAGACCTTTCCCTGGTCTCTAGACCCTTTCCCGGTCTCTAGACCCTTTCTTGGTCTCTGGACCCTTTCCCGGTGTCTGGAACCTTTTCTGGTCTCTAGACCCTCTCCTGGTCTCTGGACCCTTTCCTGGTCTCTAGACACTTTCCTGGTCTCTGGACCATTTTACGGTCTCTAGACCCCTTCCTGTTCTCTGGACCCTTTCCCGGTCTCTAGACCCTTTCCTGGTCTCTGGAACCTTTTCTGGTCTCTAGACCCTCTCCTGGTCTCTGGACCCTTTCCTGGTCTCTAGACACTTTCCTGGTCTCTGGACCATTTTACGGTCTCTAGACCCCTTCCTGTTCTCTGGACCCTTTCCCGGTCTCTAGACAGTTCCCTGGTCTCTGGACCGTTTTCTGGTCTCAAGACCCTTTCCTGGTCTCTGGACTCTTTCCTGGTCTCTGGACTCTTTCCTGGTCTCTAGACTCTTTCCTTTTCTCTAGAACCTTTTCTGGTCTCTAGACTCTTTCTGGTCTCTAGACCCTTTCCTTCACTATGGACCGTTTCTTGGTGTATGGACCCTTTTCTGGTCTATGGACCCTTTCCCAGTCTCTAGACCCTTTCCTGGTCTCTAGACCGTTTCCTGGTCTCTGGACCCTTTCCCGGTCACGGGACCGTTTTCTGGTCTTTGGACCCTGTCCTGGTCTCTAGACCCCTTGCCAGTCTCTAGACCCTTTCCTGGTCTCTGGACCCTTTCCCGGTCAAGGGACCGTTTTCTGGTCTCTGGTCCCTTTCCCGGTCCCTAGACTCTTCCTGGTCTCTGGACCCTTTTCTGGTCTCTAGACCCTTTCCTGGTCTCTGGACCCTTTCCTGGTCTTCAGACTCTTTCCCGGTCTTTAAACCCTTTCCTGGTCTCTAGACCCTTTCCTGGTCTCAAGACCCTTTTACGGTCTCTGGACCCCTTCCTGGTCTCTGGACCCTTTCCCGGTCTCTAGACCCTTTCCTGGTCTCTGGACCGTTTTCTGGTCTCAAGACCCTTTCCTGGTCTCTGGGCCCTTTCCTGGTCTCTCGACCCTTTCCTGGTTTAAGGACTCTATCCTAGTCTCTAGACCCTTTCCTGGTCTCTAGACCCTTTCCTGGTCTCTAGACCCTTTCCTGGTCTCTGGACCCTTTCCTGGTCTCTTGACCCTTTTCTGGTCTCTGGACCCTTTCCTGGTCTCTAGACCCTTTCCCGGTCTCTGGACTGTTTCCTGGTCTCTGGACCCTTTCCTGGTCTCTTGGCCCTTTCCAGGTCTCTGGACCCTTTCCTGGTTTAAGGACTCTTTCCTGGTCTCTAGACCCTTTCCTGTTCTCTGGACCCTTTTCTGGTCTCTAGATCCTTTCCTGGTCTCTGGACCGGTTTTTGGTCTCTTGACCCTTTCCTGGTCTCTAGACCCTTTCCCGGTCATTGGACCGTTTTCTGGTCTCTGGACCCTTTCCTGGTCTCTGGACCCTTTCCCGGTCTCAAGACCCTCTCCTTGTCTCTGGACCCTTTCCTGGTTTCTGGACCGTTTTCTGGTCTGTAGACCCTTTCCTGGTTTCTAGACCCATTCCCAGTCTCTGGGCCCTTTCCCGGTCTCTGGACCCTGTCCTGGTCTCTGGACTCTTTTCTGGTCTCTGGACTCTTTCCAGGTCTCTGGACCCTTTCCTGGTCTCTGGACCCTGTCCTGGTTTCTGGACCGTTTCCTGGTCCCTGGACCCTTTCCTGGTCTCTGGTCCCTTTCCCGGTCCCTAAACTCTTCCTGGTCTCTGGACCCTTTTCTGGTCTCTGGACCCTTTCCTGGTATTTAGACTCTTTCCCGGTCTTTAAACCATTTCCTGGTCTCTGGACCCTTTCCTGGTCTCTGGACCCTTTCCCAGTCTCTAGACCCTTTCCTGGTCTCTGGACCCTTTCCTGGTCTCTAGACCCTTTCCCGGTCTCTGGACCCTTTCCCGTTCTCTAGACCCTTTCCTGGTCTCTGGACTCTTTCCCGGTCTCTAGACCCTTTCCTGGTCTCTGAAACGTTTCCTGGTCCCTGGACCCTTTCCCAGTCTCTGGACCCTTTCCTGGTCTCTGGTCCCTTTCCCGGTCCCTAGACTCTTCCTGGTCTCTGGACCCTTTTCTGGTCTCTAGACCCTTTGCTGGTCTCTGGACCCATTCCTGGTCTTCAGACTCTTTCCCGGTCTTTAAACCCTTTCCTGGTCTCTAGACCCTTTCCTGGTCTCTAGACCCTTTCCTGGTCTCTGGACCCTTTTACGGTCTCTGGACCCCTTCCTGGTCTCTGGACCCTTTCCCGGTCTCTAGACCCTTTCCTGGTCTCTGGACCGTTTTCTGGTCTCAAGACCCTTTTCTGGTCTCTGGGCCCTTTCCTGGTCTCTCGACCCTTTCCTGGTTTAAGGACTAGTCTCTAGACCCTTTCCTGGTCTCTGGACCCTTTCCTGGTCTCTAGACCCTTTCCTGGTCTCTGGACACTTTCCTGGTCTCTAGACCCTTTCCTGGTCTCTAGACCCTTTCCTGGTCTCTGGACCCTTTCCTGGTCTCTTGACCCTTTTCTGGTCTCCGGACCCTTTCCTGGTCTCTAGACCCTTTCCCGGTCTCTGGACTGTTTCCTGGTCTCTAGACCCTTTCCTGGTCTCTTGGCCCTTTCCAGGTCTCTGGACCCTTTCCTGGTTTAAGGACTCTTTCCTGGTCTCTAGACCCTTTCCTGGTTCTCTGGACCCTTTTCTGGTCTCTAGATCCTTTCCTGGTCTCTGGACCGGTTTTTGGTCTCTGGACCCTTTCCTGGTCTCTAGACCCTTTCCTTGTCTCTGGACCCTTTCCTGGTTTCTGGACCGTTTTCTGGTCTGTAGACCCTTTCCTGGTTTCTAGACCCATTCCCGGTCTCTAGACCGTTTCCTGGTCTATGGACTCTTTCCTTTGGACCGTTTCCCAGTCTCTGGGCCCTTTCCCGGTCTCTGGACCCTGTCCTGGTCTCTGGACTCTTTTCTGGTCTCTGGACTCTTTCCAGGTCTCTGGACCCTTTCCTGGTCTCTGGACCCTGTCCTGGTTTCTGGACCGTTTCCTGGTCCCTGGACCCTTTCCTGGTCTCTGGTCCCTTTCCCGGTCCCTAAACTCTTCCTGGTCTCTGGACCCTTTTCTGGTCTCTGGACCCTTTCCTGGTCTCTGGACCCTTTCCTGGTATTTAGACTCTTTCCCGGTCTTTAAACCCTTTCCTGGTCTCTGGACCCTTTCCTGGTCTCTGGACCCTTTCCCGGTCTCTAGACCCTTTCCTGGTCTCTGGACCATTTTACGGTCTCTAGACCCCTTCCTGTTCTCTGGACCCTTTCCCGGTCTCTAGACCCTTTCCTGGTCTCTGGACCGTTTTCTGGTCTCAAGACCCTTTCCTGGTCTCTGGACTCTTTCCTGGTCTCTGGACTCTTTCCTGGTCTCTAGACTCTTTCCTTTTCTCTAGAACCTTTTCTGGTCTCTAGATTCTTTCTGGTCTCTAGACCCTTTCCTTCTCTATAGACCCTTTCCTGGTCTCTGGACCCTTTCATGGTCTCGGGACCCTTACCCGGTCACGGGACCGTTTTCTGGTCTCTGGACCCTGTCCTGGTCTCTAGACCCCTTGCCAGTCTCTAGAACCTTTTCTGGTCTCTGGACCCTTTCCCGGTCTCAAGACCCTGTCCTTGTCTCTGGACCCTTTCCTTGTCTCTGGACTGTTTTCTGGTCTCTGGACCCTTTCCTGGTCTCTAGACCTTTCCCTGGTCTCTAGACCCTTTCCCGGTCTCTAGACCCTTTCTTGGTCTCTGGACCCTTTCCCGGTCTCTGGACCCTTTCCCGGTCTCTGGAACCTTTTCTGGTCTCTAGACCCTCTCCTGGTCTCTGGACCCTTTCCTGGTCTCTGGACCATTTTACGGTCTCTAGACCCCTTCCTGTTCTCTGGACCCTTTCCCGGTCTCTAGACCCTTTCCTGGTCTCTGGAACCTTTTCTGGTCTCTAGACCCTCTCCTGGTCTCTGGACCGGTTTTTGGTCTCTGGACCCTTTCCTGGTCTCTAGACCCTTTCCCGGTCATTGGACCGTTTTCTGGTCTCTGGACCCTTTCCTGGTCTCTAGACCCTTTCCTGGTCTCTGGACCGTTTTCTGGTCTCAAGACCCTTTCCTGGTCTCTGGGCCCTTTCCTGGTCTCTCGACCCTTTCCTGGTTTAAGGACTAGTCTCTAGACCCTTTCCTGGTCTCTGGACCCTTTCCTGGTCTCTAGACCCTTTCCTGGTCTCTGGACCCTTTCCTGGTCTCTAGACCCTTTCCTGGTCTCTAGACCCTTTCCTGGTCTCTGGACCCTTTCCTGGTCTCTTGACCATTTTCTGGTCTCTGGACCTTTTCCTGGTCTCTAGACCCTTTCCCGGTCTCTGGACTGTTTCCTGGTCTCTGGACCCTTTCCTGGTCTCTTGGCCCTTTCCAGGTCTCTGGACCCTTTCCTGGTTTAAGGACTCTTTCCTGGTCTCTAGACCCTTTCCTGTTCTCTGGACCCTTTTCTGGTCTCTAGATCCTTTCCTGGTCTCTGGACCGGTTTTTGGTCTCTGGACCCTTTCCTGGTCTCTAGACCCTTTCCCGGTCATTGGACCGTTTTCTGGTCTCTGGACCCTTTCCTGGTCTCTGGACCCTTTCCCGGTCTCAAGACCCTCTCCCTGTCTCTGGACCCTTTCCTGGTTTCTGGACCGTTTTCTGGTCTGTAGACCCTTTCCTGGTTTCTAGAACCATTCCTGGTCTCTAGACCATTTCCCGGTCTCTAGACCGTTTCCTGGTCTCTGGACCCTTTTACGGTCTCTGGACCCCTTCCTGGTCTCTGGACCCTTTCCCGGTCTCTAGACCCTTTCCTGGTCTCTGGACCGTTTTCTGGTCTCAAGACCCTTTCCTGGTCTCTGGGCCCTTTCCTGGTCTCTCGACCCTTTCCTGGTTTAAGGACTCTATCCTAGTCTCTAGACCCTTTCCTGGTCTCTAGACCCTTTCCTGGTCTCTGGACCCTTTCCTGGTCTTCAGACTCTTTCCCGGTCTTTAAACCCTTTCCTGGTCTCTAGACCCTTTCCTGGTCTCTGGACCCTTTTACGGTCTCTGGAACCCTTCCTGGTCTCTGGACCCTTTCCCGGTCTCTAGACCCTTTCCTGGTCTCTAGACCGTTTTCTGGTCTCAAGACCCTTTCCTGGTCTCTGGGCCCTTTCCTGGTCTCTGGACCCTTTCCTGGTTTAAGGACTCTATCCTAGTCTCTAGACCCTTTCCTGGTCTCTAGACCCTTTCCTGGTCTCTAGACCCTTTCCTGGTCTCTGGACACTTTCCTGGTCTCTAGACCCTTTCCTGGTCTCTAGACCCTTTCCTGGTCTCTAGACCCTTTCCTGGTCTCTGGACCCTTTCCTGGTCTCTTGACCCTTTTCTGGTCTCTGGACCCTTTCCTGGTCTCTAGACCCTTTCCCGGTCTCTGGACTGTTTCCTGGTCTCTGGACCCTTTCCTGGTCTCTTGGCCCTTTCCAGGTCTCTGGACCCTTTCCTGGTTTAAGGACTCTTTCCTGGTCTCTAGACCCTTTCCTGTTCTCTGGACCCTTTTCTGGTCTCTAGATCCTTTCCTGGTCTCTGGACCCTTTTCTGGTCTCTAGATCCTTTCCTGGTCTCTGGACCGGTTTTTGGTCTCTGGACCCTTTCCTGGTCTCTAGACCCTTTCCCGGTCATTGGACCGTTTTCTGGTCTCTGGACCCTTTCCTGGTCTCTGGACCCTTTCCCGGTCTCAAGACCCTCTCCTTGTCTCTGGACCCTTTCCTGGTTTCTGGACCGTTTTCTGGTCTGTAGACCCTTTCCTGGTTTCTAGACCCATTCCCGGTCTCTAGACCATTTCCCGGTCTCTAGACCGTTTCCTGGTCTATGGACTCTTTCCTTTGGACCCTTTCCCAGTCTCTGGGCCCTTTCCCGGTCTCTGGACCCTGTCCTGGTCTCAGGACTCTTTTCTGGTCTCTGGACTCTTTCCAGGTCTCTGGACCCTTTCCTGGTCTCTGGACCCTGTCCTGGTTTCTGGACCGTTTCCTGGTCCCTGGACCCTTTCCTGGTCTCTGGTCCCTTTCCCGGTCCCTAAACTCTTCCTGGTCTCTGGACCCTTTTCTGGTCTCTGGACCCTTTCCTGGTCTCTGGACCCTTTCCTGGTATTTAGACTCTTTCCCGGTCTTTAAACCCTTTCCTGGTCTCTGGACCCTTTCCTGGTCTCTAGACCCTTTCCCGGTCTCTAGACCCTTTCCCGGTCTCTGGACCCTTTCCTGGTCTCTAGACCCTTTCCCGGTCTCTGGACCCTTTCCCGTTCTCTAGACCCTTTCCTGGTCTCTGGAGCGTTTTCTGGTCTCTAGACCCTTTCCTGGTCTCTGGGCCCTTTCCCGGTCTCTGGACCCTTTCCTGGTTTCTAGACCATTCCCTGGTCCCTAGACTCTTCCTGGTCTCTGGACCGTTTTCTGGTCTCTAGACCCTTTCCTGGTCTCTGGACCCTTTCCCGTTCTCTAGACCCTTTCCCAGTCTCTGGACCCTTTCCTGGTCTCTGGTCCCTTTCCCGGTCCCTAGACTCTTCCTGGTCTCTGGACCCTTTTCTGGTCTCTAGACCCTTTCCTGGTCTCTGGACCCTTTCCTGGTCTCTGGACCCTTTTACGGTCTCTGGACCCCTTCCTGGTCTCTGGACCCTTTCCCGGTCTCTAGACCCTTTCCTGGTCTCTGGACCGTTTTCTGGTCTCAAGACCCTTTCCTGGTCTCTGGGCCCTTTCCTGGTCTCTCGACCCTTTCCTGGTTTAAGGACTAGTCTCTAGACCCTTTCCTGGTCTCTGGACCCTTTCCTGGTCTCTAGACCCTTTCCTGGTCTCTGGACACTTTCCTGGTCTCTAGACCCTTTCCTGGTCTCTAGACCCTTTCCTGGTCTCTGGACCCTTTCCTGGTCTCTTGACCATTTTCTGGTCTCTGGACCTTTTCCTGGTCTCTAGACCCTTTCCCGGTCTCTGGACTGTTTCCTGGTCTCTGGACCCTTTCCTGGTCTCTTGGCCCTTTCCAGGTCTCTGGACCCTTTCCTGGTTTAAGGACTCTTTCCTGGTCTCTAGACCCTTTCCTGTTCTCTGGACCCTTTTCTGGTCTCTAGATCCTTTCCTGGTCTCTGGACCGGTTTTTGGTCTCTGGACCCTTTCCTGGTCTCTAGACCCTTTCCCGGTCATTGGACCGTTTTCTGGTCTCTGGACCCTTTCCTGGTCTCTGGACCCTTTCCCGGTCTCAAGACCCTCTCCCTGTCTCTGGACCCTTTCCTGGTTTCTGGACCGTTTTCTGGTCTCTAGACCCTTTCCTGGTTTCTAGACCCATTCCTGGTCTCTAGACCATTTCCCGGTCTCTAGACCGTTTCCTGGTCTCTGGACCCTTTTACGGTCTCTGGACCCCTTCCTGGTCTCTGGACCCTTTCCCGGTCTCTAGACCCTTTCCTGGTCTCTGGACCGTTTTCTGGTCTCAAGACCCTTTCCTGGTCTCTGGGCCCTTTCCTGGTCTCTTGACCCTTTCCTGGTTTAAGGACTCTATCCTAGTCTCTAGACCCTTTCCTGGTCTCTGGACCCTTTCCTGGTCTCTAGACCCTTTCCTGGTCACTAGACCCTTTCCTGGTCTCTAGACCCTTTCCTGGTCTCTAGACCATTTCCCGGTCTCTAGACCGTTTCCTGGTCTCTGGACCCTTTTACGGTCTCTGGACCCCTTCCTGGTCTTCAGACTCTTTCCCGGTCTTTAAACCCTTTCCTGGTCTCTAGACCCTTTCCTGGTCTCTGGACCCTTTTACGGTCTCTGGAACCCTTCCTGGTCTCTGGACCCTTTCCCGGTCTCTAGACCCTTTCCTGGTCTCTGGACCGTTTTCTGGTCTCAAGACCCTTTCCTGGTCTCTGGGCCCTTTCCTGGTCTCAAGACCCTTTCCTGGTTTAAGGACTCTATCCTAGTCTCTAGACCCTTTCCTGGTCTCTGGACCCTTTCCTGGTCTCTAGACCCTTTCCTGGTCTCTGGACACTTTCCTGGTCTCTAGACCCTTTCCTGGTCACTAGACCCTTTCCTGGTCTCTAGACCCTTTCCTGGTCTCTGGACCCTTTCCTGGTCTCTTGACCCTTTTCTGGTCTCTGGACCCTTTCCTGGTCTCTAGACCCTTTCCCGGTCTCAGGACTGTTTCCTGGTCTCTGGACCCTTTCCTGGTCTCTTGGCCCTTTCCAGGTCTCTGGACCCTTTCCTGGTTTAAGGACTCTTTCCTGGTCTCTAGACCCTTTCCTGTTCTCTGGACCCTTTTCTGGTCTCTAGATCCTTTCCTGGTCTCTGGACCCTTTTCTGGTCTCTAGATCCTTTCCTGGTCTCTGGACCGGTTTTTGGTCTCTGGACCCTTTCCTGGTCTCTAGACCCTTTCCCGGTCATTGGACCGTTTTCTGGTCTCTGGACCCTTTCCCGGTCTCAAGACCCTCTCCTTGTCTCTGGACCCTTTCCTGGTTTCTGGACCGTTTTCTGGTCTGTAGACCCTTTCCTGGTTTCTAGACCCATTCCCGGTCTCTAGACCATTTCCCGGTCTCTAGACCGTTTCCTGGTCTATGGACTCTTTCCTTTGGACCCTTTCCCAGACTCTGGGCCCTTTCCCGGTCTCTGGACCCTGTCCTGGTCTCTGGACTCTTTTCTGGTCTCTGGACTCTTTCCAGGTCTCTGGACCCTTTCCTGGTCTCTGGACCCTGTCCTGGTTTCTGGACCGTTTCCTGGTCCCTGGACCCTTTCCTGGTCTCTGGTCCCTTTCCCGGTCCCTAAACTCTTCCTGGTCTCTGGACCCTTTTCTGGTCTCTGGACCCTTTCCTGGTCTCTGGACCCATTCCTGGTATTTAGACTCTTTCCCGGTCTTTAAACCCTTTCCTGGTCTCTGGACCCTTTCCTGGTCTCTAGACCCTTTCCCGGTCTCTGGACCCTTTCCTGGTCTCTAGACCCTTTCCCGGTATCTGGACACTTTCCCGTTCTCTAGACCCTTTCCTGGTCTCTGGAGCGTTTTCTGGTCTCTAGACCCTTTCCTGGTCTCTGGGCCCTTTCCCGGTCTCTGGACCCTTTCCTGGTTGCTAGACCATTCCCCGGTCCCTAGACTCTTCCTGGTCTCTGGACCGTTTTCTGGTCTCTAGACCCTTTCCTGGTCTCTGGACCCTTTCCCGTTCTCTAGACCCTTTCCTGGTCTCTGGACTCTTTCCCGGTCTCTAGACCCTTTCCTGGTCTCTGGACTCTTTCCCGGTCTCTAGACCCTTTCCTGGTCTCTGGACCGTTTCCTGGTCCCTGGACCCTTCCCCAGTCTCTGGACCCTTTCCTGGTCTCTGGTCCCTTTCCCGGTCCCTAGACTCTTCCTGGTCTCTGGACCCTTTTCTGCTCTCTAGACCCTTTCCTGGTCTCTGGACCCTTTCCTGGTCTTCAGACTCTTTCCCGGTCTTTAAACCCTTTCCTGGTCTCTAGACCCTTTCCTGGTCTCTGGACCCTTTTACGGTCTCTGGACCCCTTCCTGGTCTCTGGACCCTTTCCCGGTCTCTAGACCCTTTCCTGGTCTCTGGACCGTTTTCTGGTCTCAAGACCCTTTCCTGGTCTCTGGGCCCTTTCCTGGTCTCTCGACCCTTTCCTGGTTTAAGGACTAGTCTCTAGACCCTTTCCTGGTCTCTGGACCCTTTCCTGGTCTCTAGACCCTTTCCTGGTCTCTGGACACTTTCCTGGTCTCTAGACCCTTTCCTGGTCTCTAGACCCTTTCCTGGTCTCTGGACCCTTTCCTGGTCTCTTGACCATTTTCTGGTCTCTGGACCTTTCCCTGGTCTCTAGACCCTTTCCCGGTCTCTGGACTGTTTCCTGGTCTCTGGACCCTTTCCTGGTCTCTTGGCCCTTTCCAGGTCTCTGGACCCTTTCCTGGTTTAAGGACTCTTTCCTGGTCTCTAGACCCTTTCCTGTTCTCTGGACCCTTTTCTGGTCTCTAGATCCTTTCCTGGTCTCTGGACCGGTTTTTGGTCTCTGGACCCTTTCCTGGTCTCTAGACCCTTTCCCGGTCATTGGACCGTTTTCTGGTCTCTGGACCCTTTCCTGGTCTCTGGACCCTTTCGCGGTCTCAAGACCCTCTCCCTGTCTCTGGACCCTTTCCTGGTTTCTGGACCCTTTTCTGGTCTCTAGATCCTTTCCTGGTCTCTGGACCGGTTTTTGGTCTCTGGACCCTTTCCTGGTCTCTAGACCCTTTCCCGGTCATTGGACCGTTTTCTGGTCTCTGGACCCTTTCCTGGTCTCTGGACCCTTTCCCGGTCTCAAGACCCTCTCCTTGTCTCTGGACCCTTTCCTGGTTTCTGGACCGTTTTCTGGTCTGTAGACCCTTTCCTGGTTTCTAGACCCATTCCTGGTCTCTAGACCATTTCCCGGTCTCTAGACCGTTTCCTGGTCTCTGGACCCTTTTACGGTCTCTGGACCCCTTCCTGGTCTCTGGACCCTTTCCTGGTCTCTGGACCGTTTTCTGATCTCAAGACCCTTTCCTGGTCTCTGGGCCCTTTCCTGGTCTCTCGACCCTTTCCTGGTTTAAGGACTCTATCCTAGTCTCTAGACCCTTTCCTGGTCTCTGGACCCTTTCCTGGTCTCTAGACCCTTTCCTGGTCTCTGGACACTTTCCTGGTCTCTAGACCCTTTCCTGGTCTCTAGACCCTTTCCTTGTCTCTAGACCCTTTCCTGGTCTCTGGACCCTTTCCTGGTCTCTTGGCCCTTTCCAGGTCTCTGGACCGGTTTTTGGTCTCTGGACCCTTTCCTGGTCTCTAGACCCTTTCCCGGTCATTGGACCGTTTTCTGGTCTCTGGACCCTTTCCTGGTCTCTGGACCCTTTCCCGGTCTCAAGACCCTCTCCTTGTCTCTGGACCCTTTCCTGGTTTCTGGACCGTTTTCTGGTCTGTAGACCCTTTCCTGGTTTCTAGACCCATTCCCGGTCTCTAGACCATTTCCCGGTCTCTAGACCGTTACCTGGTCTATGGACTCTTTCCTTTGGACCCTTTCCCAGTCTCTGGGCCCTTTCCCGGTCTCTGGACCCTGTCCTGGTCGCTGCACTCTTTTCTGGTCTCTGGACTCTTTCCAGGTCTCTGGACCCTTTCCTGGTCTCTGGACCCTGTCCTGGTTTCTGGACCGTTTCCTGGTCCCTGGACCCTTTCCTGGTCTCTGGTCCCTTTCCCGGTCCCTAAACTCTTCCTGGTGTCTGGACCCTTTTCTGGTCTCTGGACCCTTTCCCAGTCTCTGGACCCTTTCCTGGTATTTAGACTCTTTCCCGGTCTTTAAACCCTTTCCTGGTCTCTGGACCCTTTCCTGGTCTCTAGACCCTTTCCCGGTCTCTAGACCCTTTCCTGGTCTCTGGACCCTTTCCTGGTCTCTAGACCCTTTCCTGGTCTCTGGAGCGTTTTCTGGTCTCTAGACCCTTTCCTGGTCTCTGGGCCCTTTCCCGGTCTCGGGACCCTTTCCTGGTTTCTAGACCATTTCCCGGTCCCTAGACTCTTCCTGGTCTCTGGACCCTTTTCTGGTCTCTAGACCCTTTCCTGGTCTCTGGACCCTTTCCCGTTCTCTAGACCCTTTCCTGGTATCTGGACTCTTTCCCGGTCTCTAGACCCTTTCCTGGTCTCTGGACCGTTTCCTGGTCCCTGGACCCTTTCCCAGTCTCTGGACCCTTTCCTGGTCTCTGGTCCCTTTCCCGGTCCCTAGACTCTTCCTGGTCTCTGGACCCTTTCCTGGTCTCTAGACCCTTTCCTGGTCTCTGGACCCTTTCCTGGTATTCAGACTCTTTCCCGGTCTTTAAACCCTTTCCTGGTCTCTGGACCCTTTTACGGTCTCTGGACCCCTTCCTGGTCTCTGGACCCTTTCCCGGTCTCTAGACCCTTTCCTGGTCTCTGGACCGTTTTCTGGTCTCAAGACCCTTTCCTGGTCTCTGGGCCCTTTCCTGGTCTCTCGACCCTTTCCTGGTTTAAGGACTAGTCTCTAGACCCTTTCCTGGTCTCTGGACCCTTTCCTGGTCTCTAGACCCTTTCCTGGTCTCTGGACACTTTCCTGGTCTCTAGACCCTTTCCTGGTCTCTAGACCCTTTCCTGGTCTCTGGACCCTTTCCTGGTCTCTTGAGCCTTTTCTGGTCTCTTGACCCTTTTCTGGTCTCCGGACCCTTTCTTGGTCTCTAGACCCTTTCCCGGTCTCTGGACTGTTTCCTGGTCTCTAGACCCTTTCCTGGTCTCTTGGCCCTTTCCAGGTCTCTGGACCCTTTCCTGGTTTAAGGACTCTTTCCTGGTCTCTAGACCCTTTCCTGGTTCTCTGGACCCTTTTCTGGTCTCTAGATCCTTTCCTGGTCTCTGGACCGGTTTTTGGTCTCTGGACCCTTTCCTGGTCTCTAGACCCTTTCCTTGTCTCTGGACCCTTTCCTGGTTTCTGGACCGTTTTCTGGTCTGTAGACCCTTTCCTGGTTTCTAGACCCATTCCCGGTCTCTAGACCGTTTCCTGGTCTATGGACTCTTTCCTTTGGACCGTTTCCCAGTCTCTGGGCCCTTTCCCGGTCTCTGGACCCTGTCCTGGTCTCTGGACTCTTTTCTGGTCTCTGGACTCTTTCCAGGTCTCTGGACCCTTTCCTGGTCTCTGGACCCTGTCCTGGTTTCTGGACCGTTTCCTGGTCCCTGGACCCTTTCCTGGTCTCTGGTCCCTTTCCCGGTCCCTAAACTCTTCCTGGTCTCTGGACCCTTTTCTGGTCTCTGGACCCTTTCCTGGTCTCTGGACCCTTTCCTGGTATTTAGACTCTTTCCCGGTCTTTAAACCCTTTCCTGGTCTCTGGACCCTTTCCTGGTCTCTAGACCCTTTCCCGGTCTCTAGACCCTTCCCTGGTCTCTGGACCATTTTACGGTCTCTAGACCCCTTCCTGTTCTCTGGACCCTTTCCCGGTCTCTAGACCCTTTCCTGGTCTCTGGACCGTTTTCTGGTCTCAAGACCCTTTCCTGGTCTCTGGACTCTTTCCTGGTCTCTGGACTCTTTCCTGGTCTCTAGACTCTTTCCTTTTCTCTAGAACCTTTTCTGGTCTCTAGATTCTTTCTGGTCTCTAGACCCTTTCCTTCTCTATAGACCCTTTCCTGGTCTCTGGACCCTTTCATGGTCTCGGGACCCTTACCCGGTCACGGGACCGTTTTCTGGTCTCTGGACCCTGTCCTGGTCTCTAGACCCCTTGCCAGTCTCTAGAACCTTTTCTGGTCTCTGGACCCTTTCCCGGTCTCAAGACCCTGTCCTTGTCTCTGGACCCTTTCCTTGTCTCTAGACCTTTCCCTGGTCTCTAGACCCTTTCCCGGTCTCTAGACCCTTTCTTGGTCTCTGGACCCTTTCCCGGTGTCTGGAACCTTTTCTGGTCTCTAGACCCTCTCCTGGTCTCTGGACCCTTTCCTGGTCTCTAGACACTTTCCTGGTCTCTGGACCATTTTACGGTCTCTAGACCCCTTCCTGTTCTCTGGACCCTTTCCCGGTCTCTAGACCCTTTCCTGGTCTCTGGAACCTTTTCTGGTCTCTAGACCCTCTCCTGGTCTCTGGACCCTTTCCTGGTCTCTAGACACTTTCCTGGTCTCTGGACCATTTTACGGTCTCTAGACCCCTTCCTGTTCTCTGGACCCTTTCCCGGTCTCTAGACAGTTCCCTGGTCTCTGGACCGTTTTCTGGTCTCAAGACCCTTTCCTGGTCTCTGGACTCTTTCCTGGTCTCTGGACTCTTTCCTGGTCTCTAGACTCTTTCCTTTTCTCTAGAACCTTTTCTGGTCTCTAGACTCTTTCTGGTCTCTAGACCCTTTCCTTCACTATGGACCGTTTCTTGGTGTATGGACCCTTTTCTGGTCTATGGACCCTTTCCCAGTCTCTAGACCCTTTCCTGGTCTCTAGACCGTTTCCTGGTCTCTGGACCCTTTCCCGGTCACGGGACCGTTTTCTGGTCTTTGGACCCTGTCCTGGTCTCTAGACCCCTTGCCAGTCTCTAGACCCTTTCCTGGTCTCTGGACCCTTTCCCGGTCAAGGGACCGTTTTCTGGTCTCTGGTCCCTTTCCCGGTCCCTAGACTCTTCCTGGTCTCTGGACCCTTTTCTGGTCTCTAGACCCTTTCCTGGTCTCTGGACCCTTTCCTGGTCTTCAGACTCTTTCCCGGTCTTTAAACCCTTTCCTGGTCTCTAGACCCTTTCCTGGTCTCTGGACCCTTTTACGGTCTCTGGACCCCTTCCTGGTCTCTGGACCCTTTCCCGGTCTCTAGACCCTTTCCTGGTCTCTGGACCGTTTTCTGGTCTCAAGACCCTTTCCTGGTCTCTGGGCCCTTTCCTGGTCTCTCGACCCTTTCCTGGTTTAAGGACTCTATCCTAGTCTCTAGACCCTTTCCTGGTCTCTAGACCCTTTCCTGGTCTCTAGACCCTTTCCTGGTCTCTGGACCCTTTCCTGGTCTCTTGACCCTTTTCTGGTCTCTGGACCCTTTCCTGGTCTCTAGACCCTTTCCCGGTCTCTGGACTGTTTCCTGGTCTCTGGACCCTTTCCTGGTCTCTTGGCCCTTTCCAGGTCTCTGGACCCTTTCCTGGTTTAAGGACTCTTTCCTGGTCTCTAGACCCTTTCCTGTTCTCTGGACCCTTTTCTGGTCTCTAGATCCTTTCCTGGTCTCTGGACCGGTTTTTGGTCTCTTGACCCTTTCCTGGTCTCTAGACCCTTTCCCGGTCATTGGACCGTTTTCTGGTCTCTGGACCCTTTCCTGGTCTCTGGACCCTTTCCCGGTCTCAAGACCCTCTCCTTGTCTCTGGACCCTTTCCTGGTTTCTGGACCGTTTTCTGGTCTGTAGACCCTTTCCTGGTTTCTAGCCCCATTCCCAGTCTCTGGGCCCTTTCCCGGTCTCTGGACCCTGTCCTGGTCTCTGGACTCTTTTCTGGTCTCTGGACTCTTTCCAGGTCTCTGGACCCTTTCCTGGTCTCTGGACCCTGTCCTGGTTTCTGGACCGTTTCCTGGTCCCTGGACCCTTTCCTGGTCTCTGGTCCCTTTCCCGGTCCCTAAACTCTTCCTGGTCTCTGGACCCTTTTCTGGTCTCTGGACCCTTTCCTGGTATTTAGACTCTTTCCCGGTCTTTAAACCATTTCCTGGTCTCTGGACCCTTTCCTGGTCTCTGGACCCTTTCCCAGTCTCTAGACCCTTTCCTGGTCTCTGGACCCTTTCCTGGTCTCTAGACCCTTTCCCGGTCTCTGGACCCTTTCCCGTTCTCTAGACCCTTTCCTGGTCTCTGGACTCTTTCCCGGTCTCTAGACCCTTTCCTGGTCTCTGAAACGTTTCCTGGTCCCTGGACCCTTTCCCAGTCTCTGGACCCTTTCCTGGTCTCTGGTCCCTTTCCCGGTCCCTAGACTCTTCCTGGTCTCTGGACCCTTTTCTGGTCTCTAGACCCTTTGCTGGTCTCTGGACCCATTCCTGGTCTTCAGACTCTTTCCCGGTCTTTAAACCCTTTCCTGGTCTCTAGACCCTTTCCTGGTCTCTAGACCCTTTCCTGGTCTCTGGACCCTTTTACGGTCTCTGGACCCCTTCCTGGTCTCTGGACCCTTTCCCGGTCTCTAGACCCTTTCCTGGTCTCTGGACCGTTTTCTGGTCTCAAGACCCTTTTCTGGTCTCTGGGCCCTTTCCTGGTCTCTCGACCCTTTCCTGGTTTAAGGACTAGTCTCTAGACCCTTTCCTGGTCTCTGGACCCTTTCCTGGTCTCTAGACCCTTTCCTGGTCTCTGGACACTTTCCTGGTCTCTAGACCCTTTCCTGGTCTCTAGACCCTTTCCTGGTCTCTGGACCCTTTCCTGGTCTCTTGACCCTTTTCTGGTCTCCGGACCCTTTCCTGGTCTCTAGACCCTTTCCCGGTCTCTGGACTGTTTCCTGGTCTCTAGACCCTTTCCTGGTCTCTTGGCCCTTTCCAGGTCTCTGGACCCTTTCCTGGTTTAAGGACTCTTTCCTGGTCTCTAGACCCTTTCCTGGTTCTCTGGACCCTTTTCTGGTCTCTAGATCCTTTCCTGGTCTCTGGACCGGTTTTTGGTCTCTGGACCCTTTCCTGGTCTCTAGACCCTTTCCTTGTCTCTGGACCCTTTCCTGGTTTCTGGACCGTTTTCTGGTCTGTAGACCCTTTCCTGGTTTCTAGACCCATTCCCGGTCTCTAGACCGTTTCCTGGTCTATGGACTCTTTCCTTTGGACCGTTTCCCAGTCTCTGGGCCCTTTCCCGGTCTCTGGACCCTGTCCTGGTCTCTGGACTCTTTTCTGGTCTCTGGACTCTTTCCAGGTCTCTGGACCCTTTCCTGGTCTCTGGACCCTGTCCTGGTTTCTGGACCGTTTCCTGGTCCCTGGACCCTTTCCTGGTCTCTGGTCCCTTTCCCGGTCCCTAAACTCTTCCTGGTCTCTGGACCCTTTTCTGGTCTCTGGACCCTTTCCTGGTCTCTGGACCCTTTCCTGGTATTTAGACTCTTTCCCGGTCTTTAAACCCTTTCCTGGTCTCTGGACCCTTTCCTGGTCTCTAGACCCTTTCCCGGTCTCTAGACCCTTTCCTGGTCTCTGGACCATTTTACGGTCTCTAGACCCCTTCCTGTTCTCTGGACCCTTTCCCGGTCTCTAGACCCTTTCCTGGTCTCTGGACCGTTTTCTGGTCTCAAGACCCTTTCCTGGTCTCTGGACTCTTTCCTGGTCTCTGGACTCTTTCCTGGTCTCTAGACTCTTTCCTTTTCTCTAGAACCTTTTCTGGTCTCTAGATTCTTTCTGGTCTCTAGACCCTTTCCTTCTCTATAGACCCTTTCCTGGTCTCTGGACCCTTTCATGGTCTCGGGACCCTTACCCGGTCACGGGACCGTTTTCTGGTCTCTGGACCCTGTCCTGGTCTCTAGACCCCTTGCCAGTCTCTAGAACCTTTTCTGGTCTCTGGACCCTTTCCCGGTCTCAAGACCCTGTCCTTGTCTCTGGACCCTTTCCTTGTCTCTGGACTGTTTTCTGGTCTCTGGACCCTTTCCTGGTCTCTAGACCTTTCCCTGGTCTCTAGACCCTTTCCCGGTCTCTAGACCCTTTCTTGGTCTCTGGACCCTTTCCCGGTCTCTGGACCCTTTCCCGGTCTCTGGAACCTTTTCTGGTCTCTAGACCCTCTCCTGGTCTCTGGACCCTTTCCTGGTCTCTGGACCATTTTACGGTCTCTAGACCCCTTCCTGTTCTCTGGACCCTTTCCCGGTCTCTAGACCCTTTCCTGGTCTCTGGAACCTTTTCTGGTCTCTAGACCCTCTCCTGGTCTCTGGACCCTTTCCTGGTCTCTAGACACTTTCCTGGTCTCTGGACCATTTTACGGTCTCTAGACCCCTTCCTGTTCTCTGGACCCTTTCCCGGTCTCTAGACCCTTCCCTGGTCTCTAGACCCTTCCCTGGTCTCTGGACCGTTTTCTGGTCTCAAGACCCTTTCCTGGTCTCTGGACTCTTTCCTGGTCTCTGGACTCTTTCCTGGTCTCTAGACTCTTTCCTTTTCTCTAGAACTTTTTCTGGTCTCTAGACTCTTTCTGGTCTCTAGACCCTTTCCTTCACTATGGACCGTTTCTTGGTGTATGGACCTTTTTCTGGTCTATGGACCCTTTCCCAGTCTCTAGACCCTTTCCTGGTCTCTAGACCCTTTCCTGGTCTCTGGACCCTTTCCCGGTCACGGGACCGTTTTCTGGTCTCTGGACCCTGTCCTGGTCTCTAGACCCCTTGCCAGTCTCTAGACCCTTTCCTGGTCTCTGGACCCTTTCCCGGTCAAGGGACCGTTTTCTGGTCTCTGGTCCCTTTCCCGGTCCCTAGACTCTTCCTGGTCTCTGGACCCTTTTCTGGTCTCTAGACCCTTTCCTGGTCTCTGGACCCTTTCCTGGTCTTCAGACTCTTTCCCGGTCTTTAAACCCTTTCCTGGTCTCTAGACCCTTTCCTGGTCTCTGGACCCTTTTACGGTCTCTGGACCCCTTCCTGGTCTCTGGACCCTTTCCCGGTCTCTAGACCCTTTCCTGGTCTCTGGACCGTTTTCTGGTCTCAAGACCCTTTCCTGGTCTCTGGGCCCTTTCCTGGTCTCTCGACCCTTTCCTGGTTTAAGGACTCTATCCTAGTCTCTAGACCCTTTCCTGGTCTCTGGACCCTTTCCTGGTCTCTAGACCCTTTCCTGGTCTCTGGACCCTTTCCTGGTCTCTAGACCCTTTCCTGGTCTCTAGACCCTTTCCTGGTCTCTGGACCCTTTCCTGGTCTCTTGACCCTTTTCTGGTCTCTGGACCCTTTCCTGGTCTCTAGACCCTTTCCCGGTCTCTGGACTGTTTCCTGGTCTCTGGACCCTTTCCTGGTCTCTTGGCCCTTTCCAGGTCTCTGGACCCTTTCCTGGTTTAAGGACTCTTTCCTGGTCTCTAGACCCTTTCCTGTTCTCTGGACCCTTTTCTGGTCTCTAGATCCTTTCCTGGTCTCTGGACCGGTTTTTGGTCTCTGGACCCTTTCCTGGTCTCTAGACCCTTTCCCGGTCATTGGACCGTTTTCTGGTCTCTGGACCCTTTCCTGGTCTCTGGACCCTTTCCCGGTCTCAAGACCCTCTCCTTGTCTCTGGACCCTTTCCTGGTTTCTGGACCGTTTTCTGGTCTGTAGACCCTTTCCTGGTTTCTAGACCCATTCCCAGTCTCTGGGCCCTTTCCCGGTCTCTGGACCCTGTCCTGGTCTCTGGACTCTTTTCTGGTCTCTGGACTCTTTCCAGGTCTCTGGACCCTTTCCTGGTCTCTGGACCCTGTACTGGTTTCTGGACCGTTTCCTGGTCCCTGGACCCTTTCCTGGTCTCTGGTCCCTTTCCCGGTCCCTAAACTCTTCCTGGTCTCTGGACCCTTTTCTGGTCTCTGGACCCTTTCCTGGTATTGAGACTCTTTCCCGGTCTTTAAACCCTTTCCTGGTCTCTGGACCCTTTCCTGGTCTCTGGACCCTTTCCCGGTCTATAGACCCTTTCCTGGTCTCTGGACCCTTTCCTGGTCTCTAGACCCTTTCCCGGTCTCTGGACCCTTTCCCGTTCTCTAGACCCTTTCCTGGTCTCTGGACTCTTTCCCGGTCTCTAGACCCTTTCCTGGTCTCTGGAACGTTTCCTGGTCCCTGGACCCTTTCCCAGTCTCTGGACCCTTTCCTGGTCTCTGGTCCCTTTCCCGGTCCCTAGACTCTTCCTGGTCTCTGGACCCTTTTCTGGTCTCTAGACCCTTTCCTGGTCTCTGGACCCATTCCTGGTCTTCAGACTCTTTCCCGGTCTTTAAACCCTTTCCTGGTCTCTAGACCCTTTCCTGGTCTCTGGACCCCTTCCTGGTCTCTGGACCCTTTCCCGGTCTCTAGACCCTTTCCTGGTCTCTGGACCCTTTCCTGGTCTCTGGACCGTTTTCTGGTCTCAAGACCCTTTCCTGGTCTCTGGGCCCTTTCCTGGTCTCTCGACCCTTTCCTGGTTTAAGGACTAGTCTCTAGACCCTTTCCTGGTCTCTGGACCCTTTCCTGGTCTCTAGACCCTTTCCTGGTCTCTGGACACTTTCCTGGTCTCTAGACCCTTTCCTGGTCTCTAGACCCTTTCCAGGTCTCTGGACCCTTTCCTGGTCTCTGGACCCTTTCCTGGTCTCTAGGCCCTTTCAGGTCTCTGGACCCTTTCCTGGTTTAAGGACTCTTTCCTGGTCTCTAGACCCTTTCCTGTTCTCTGGACCCTTTTCTGGTCTCTAGATCCTTTCCTGGTCTCTGGACCGGTTTTTGGTCTCTGGTCCCTTTCCTGGTCTCTAGACCCTTTCCCGGTCATTGGACCGTTTTCTGGTCTCTGGACCCTTTCCTGGTCTCTGGACTCTTTCCCGGTCTCAAGACCCTCTCCTTGTCTCTGGACCCTTTCCTGGTTTCTGGACCGTTTTCTGGTCTGTAGACCCTTTCCTGGTTTCTAGACCCATTCCCGGTCTCTAGACCATTTCCCGGTCTCTAGACCGTTTCCTGGTCTATGGACTCTTTCCTTTGGACCCTTTCCCAGTCTCTGGGCCCTTTCCCGGTCTCTGGACCCTGTCCTGGTCTCTGGACTCTTTCCAGGTCTCTGGACCCTTTCCTGGTCTCTGGACCCTGTCCTGGTTTCTGGACCGTTTCCTGGTCCCTGGACCCTTTCCTGGTCTCTGGTCCCTTTCCCGGTCCCTAAACTCTTCCTGGTCTCTGGACCCTTTCCTGGTCTCTGGACCCTTTCCTGGTATTTAGACTCTTTCCCGGTCTTTAAACCCTTTCCTGGTCTCTGGACCCTTTCCTGGTCTCTAGACCCTTTCCCGGTCTCTAGACCCTTTCCTGGTCTCTGGACCATTTTACGGTCTCTAGACCCCTTCCTGTTCTCTGGACCCTTTCCCGGTCTCTAGACCCTTTCCTGGTCTCTGGACCGTTTTCTGGTCTCAAGACCCTTTCCTGGTCTCTGGACTCTTTCCTGGTCTCTGGACTCTTTCCTGGTCTCTAGACTCTTTCCTTTTCTCTAGAACCTTTTCTGGTCTCTAGACTCTTTCTGGTCTCTAGACCCTTTCCTTCTCTATAGACCCTTTCCTGGTCTCTGGACCCTTTCCCGGTCTCGGGACACTTTCCCGGTCACGGGACCGTTTTCTGGTCTCTGGACCCTGTCCTGGTCTCTAAACCCCTTGCCAGTCTCTAGAACCTTTCCCGGTCTCAAGACCCTGTCCTTGTCTCTGGACCCTTTCCTTGTCTCTGGACTGTTTTCTGGTCTCTGGACCCTTTCCTGGTCTCTAGACCCTTTCCTGGTCTCTGGACCGTTTTCTGGTCTCAAGACCCTTTCCTGGTCTCTGGGCCCTTTCCTGGTCTCTGGGCCCTTTCCCGGTCTCTAGACCCTTTCCTGGTCTCTGGACCGTTTTCTGGTCTCAAGACCCTTTCCTGGTCTCTGGACCCTTTCCTGGTTTAAGGACTCTATCCTAGTCTCTAGACCCTTTCCTGGTCTCTGGACCCTTCCCTGGTCTCTACACACTTTCCTGGTCTCTGGACACTTTCCTGGTCTCTGGACCATTTTACGGTCTCTAGACCCCTTCCTGTTCTCTGGACCCTTACCCGGTCACGGGACCCTTTTCTGGTCTCTGGACCCTTTCCCGGTCTCTGGACCCTTTCCCGGTCTCTGGACCCTTTCCTGGTCTCTAGACCTTTCCCTGGTCTCTGGACCCTTTCCCGGTCTCTAGACCCTTTCCTGGTCTCTAGACCCTTTCCTGGTCCCTGGACCCTTTTACGGTCTCTAGACCCCTTCCTGGTCTCTAGACCGTTTCCCGGTCTCTAGACCCTTTCCTGGTCTCTGGACCGTTTTCTGGTCTCAAGACCCTTTCCTGGTCTCTGGACCCTTTCCTGGTCTCTAGACCCTTTCCTGGTCTCTACACACTTTCCTGGTCTCTGGACACTTTCCTGGTCTCTAGACCCTTTCCTGGTCTCTAGACCCTTTCCTGGTCTCTTGACCCTTTTCTGGTCTCTTGACCCTTTTCTGGTCTCTGGACCCTGTCCTGGTCTCTAGACCCTTTCCCGGTCTCTGGACTGTTTCCTGGTCTCTGGACCCTTTCCTGGTCTCTTGGCCCTTTCCAGGTCTCTGGACCCTTTCCTGGTTTAAGGACTCTTTCCTGGTCTCTAGACTCTTTCTGGTCTCTAGACCCTTTCCTTCTCTATGGACCCTTTCTTGGTCGATGGACCCTTTTCTGGTCTATGGACCCTTTCCCGGTCTCTAGAACCTTTCCTGGTCTCTAGACCCTTTCCTGGTCTCTGGACCCTTTCCCGGTCTCTGGACCGTCTTCTGGTCTCTGGACCCTGTCCTGGTCTCTAGACCCCTTGCAAGTCTCTAGAACCTTTTCTGGTCTCTGGACCCTTTCCCGGCCTATAGACCCTTTCCTGGTCTCTGGACCCTTTCCTGGTCTTTAGACCCTTTCCCGGTCTCTGGACCGTTTTCTGGTCTCTGGACCCTTTCCTGGTCTCTGGACCCTCTCCTTGTCTCTGGACCCTCTCCTTGTCTCTGGACCCTTTCCCGGTCTCTGGACCCTTTCCTGGTCTCTAGACCTTTTCCTGGTCTCTAGACACTTTCCCGGTCTCTGGACCCTTTCCTGGTCCCTGGACCCTTTCCTGGTCTCTGGACCCTTTCCCGGTCTCTGGACCGTTTTCTGGTCTCTGGACCCTTTCCTGGTCTCTGGACCCTTTCCCGGTCTCAAGACCCTCTCCTTGTCTCTGGACCCTCTCCTTGTCTCTGGACCCTTTCCCGGTCTCTGGACCCTTTCCTGGTCTCTAGACCTTTTCCTGGTCTCTAGACACTTTCCCGGTCTCTGGACCCTTTCCTGGTCCCTGGACCCTTTCCTGGTCCCTGGACCCTTTCCCGTGCTCAAGACCCTCTCCTTGTCTCTGGACCCTTTCCTTGTCTCTGGACTGTTTTCTGGTCTCTAGACCCTTTCCTGGTCTTTAGCCTCTTTCCTGGTCTCTGGACCGTTTTCTGGTCTCTAGACCCTTTCCTGGTCTCTGGAACCTTTTCTGGTCTCTGGTCCCTTTCCTGGTCTCTGGACCGTTTTCTGGTCTCTAGACCCTCTTCTGGTCTCTAGACCCTCTCTTGGTGTCTAGATCCTATCCTGGTCTCTAGACCCTTTCCTGGTCTCTGGACCCTTTTACGGTCTCTAGACCCCTTCCTGGTCTCTGGACCCTTTCCCGGTCTCTGGACTCTTTCCTGGTCTCTAGACTCTTTCCTGGTCTCTAGACTCTTTCCTGGTCTCTAGACCCTTTCCTTCTCTATGGACCCTTTCTTGGTCTATGGACCCTTTTCTGGTCTATGGACCCTTTCCCAGTCTCTAGACCCTTTCCTGGTCTCTAGACCCTTTTCTGGTCTCTGGACCCTGTCCTGGTCTCTAGACCCCTTGCCAGTCTCTAGAACCTTTTCTGGTCTCTGGACCCTTTCCCAGCCTATAGACCCTTACCTGGTCTCTGGACCCTTTCCCGGTCTTTAGGTACTTTCCCGGTCTCAAGACCCTCTCCTTGTCTCTGGACCCTTTCCTGGTCTCTGGACTGTTTTCTGGTCTCTAGACCCTTTCCCGGTCTCTGGACCCTTTCCTGGTCTCTGGACCCTTTCCTGGTCTCTGGACCCTTTCCTGGTCTCTAGACCTTTCCCTGGTCTCTAGGTCCTTTCCCGGTCTCTGGACCTTTTCCTGGTCTCTGGACCCTTTCCTGGTCTCTGGACCCTTTCCCGGTCTCTAGACCCTTTCCCGGTCTCTAGACCCTTTCCTGGTCTCTGGACCCTTTCCCGGTCTCTAGACCCTTTCCTGGTCTCTGGACCCTTTCCCGGTCTCTAGACCCTTTCCTGGTCTCTGGACCATTTTCTGGTCTCAAGACCCTTTCCTGGTCTCTAGACTCTTTCCTGGTCTCTAGACTCTTTCTGGTCTCTAGACCCTTTCCTTCTCTATGGACCCTTTCTTGGTCTATGGACCCTTTTCTGGTCTATGGACCCTTTCCCGGTCTCTAGACCCTTTCCTGGTCTCTAGACCCTTTCCTGGTCTCTGGACCCTTACCCGGTCTCTGGACCGTCTTCTGGTCTCTGGACCCTGTCCTGGTCTCTAGACCCCTTGCCAGTCTCTAGAACCTTTTCTGGTCTCTGGACCCTTTCCCGGCCTATAGACCCTTTCCTGGTCTCTGGACCCTTTCCCGGTCTCAAGACCCTCTCCTTGTCTCTAGACCCTTTCCTTGTCTCTGGACTGTTTTCTGGTCTCTGGACCTTTTCCCGGTCTCTGGACCCTTTCCCGGTCTCTGGACCCTTTCCTGGTCTCTAGACCTTTTCCTGGTCTCTGGACCCTTTCCCGGTCTCTGGACCCTTTCCCGGTCTCTGGACCCTTTCCTGGTCCCTGGACCCTTTCCTGGTCTCTGGACCCTTTCCTGGTCTCTGGACCGTTTTCTGGTCTCTCGACCCTTTCCTGGTCTCTGGACCCTTTCCCGGTCTCAAGACCCTCTCCTTGTCTCTGGACCCTTTCCTTGTCTCTGGACCCTTTCCCGGTCTCTGGACCCTTTCCCGGTCTCTGGACCCTTTCCTGGTCTCTGGACCCTTTCCTGGTCTCTAGACCTTTCCCTGGTCTCTAGACCCTTTCCCGGTCTCTGGACCCTTTCCTGGTCTCTGGACCCTTTCCCGGTCTCAAGACCCTCTCCTTGTCTCTGGACCCTTTCCTTGTCTCTGGACCCTTTCCCGGTCTCTGGACCCTTTCCCGGTCTCTGGACCCTTTCCTGGTCTCTGGACCCTTTCCTGGTCTCTAGACCTTTCCCTGGTCTCTAGACCTTTCCCTGGTCTCTAGACCCTTTCCCGGTCTCTGGACCCTTTCCTGGTCCCTGGACCCTTTCCTGGTCTCTGGACCCTTTCCCGGTCTCAAGACCCTCTCCTTGTCTCTGGACCCTTTCCTTGTCTCTGGACTGTTTTCTGGTCTCTGGACCCTTTCCCGGTCTCTGGACCCTTTCCCGGTCTCTGGACCCTTTCCTGATCTCTGGACCGTTTTCTGCTCTCTGGACCCTTTCCTGGTCTCTACACACTTTCCTGGTCTCTGGACCCTTTTCTGGTCTCTGGACCCTTTCCTGGTCTCTAGACCCTTTCGCGGACTCTAGACCCCTTGGCGGTCTGTAGACCATTTTCTGGTCTCTAGACCCTTTTCTGGTCTCTGGACCCTTTCCCGGTCTCTGGACCCTTTCCCGGTCTCTGGACCCTTTCCTGGTCTCTAGACCTTTCCCTGGTCTCTGGACCCTTTCCCGGTCTCTAGACCCTTTCCTGGTCTCTAGACCCTTTCCTGGTCCCTGGACCCTTTTACGGTCTCTAGACCCCTTCCTGGTCTCTAGACCCTTTCCCGGTCTCTAGACCCTTTCCTGGTCTCTGGACCGTTTTCTGGTCTCTGGACCTTCTCCTGGTATCTGGAACCTTTCCTGGTCTCTAGACCTTTCCCTGGTCTCTAGACCTTTACCTGGTCTCTAGACCTTTACCTGGTCTCTAGACCCTTTCTTGGTCTCTGGACCCTTTCCCGGTCTCTGGACCTTCTCCTGGTATCTGGAACCTTTTCTGGTCTCTAGACCCTCTCCTGGTCTCTGGACCCTTTTCTGGTCTCTGGACCCTTTCCTGGTCTCTAGACCCTTTCGCGGACTCTAGACCCCTTGGCGGTCTCTAGACCCTTTTCTGGTCTCTAGACCCTTTTCTGGTCTCTAGATCCTTTCCTGGTCTCTGGACCCTTTCCTGGTCTCTAGACCCTTTCCCGGTCTTTGGACCGTTTTCTGGTCTCTGGGCCCTTTCCCGGTCTCTGGACCCTGTCCTGGTCTTTGGACTCTTTTCTGGTCTCTGGACTCTTTCCAGGTCTCTGGACCCTTTCCTGGTCTCTGGACCGTTTCCTGGTTTCTGGACCCTGTCCTGGTTTCTGGACTCTTTCCCGGTCTCTAGACCCTTTCCTGGTCTCCAGACCCTTTCCCGGTCTCTGTACCCTTTCCCGGTCTCTGTACCCTTTCCCGGTCTCTAGACCCTTTCCTGGTCTCTGGACCTTTTCCCGGTCTCTGGACCCTTTCCCGGTCTCTGGACCCTTTCCCGGTCTCTGGACCCTTTCCTGGTCTCTGGACCCTTTCCTGGTCTCTAGACCCTTTCCCGGTCTCTGGACCCTTTCCTGGTCCCTGGACCCTTTCCTGGTCTCTGGACCCTTTCCTGGTCTCTGGACCGTTTTCTGGTCTCTGGACCCTTTCCTGGTCTCTTGACCCTTTCCCGGTCTCAAGACCCTCTCCTTGTCTCTGGACCCTTTCCTTGTCTCTGGACTGTTTTCTGGTCTCTGGACCCTTTCCCGGTCTCTGGACCCTTTCCTGGTCTCTGGACCCTTTCCTGGTCTCTAGACCTTTCCCTGGTCTCTAGACCCTTTCCTGGTCTCTGGACCCTTTCCTGGTCCCTGGACCCTTTCCTGGTCTTTGGACCCTTTTACGGTCTCTAGACCCCTTCCTGGTCTCTAGACCCTTTCCCGGTCTCTAGACCCTTTCCTGGTCTCTAGACCCTTTCCTGGTCTCTGGACCGTTTTCTGGTCTCTGGACCTTCTCCTGGTATCTGGAACCTTTCCTGGTCTCTAGACCTTTCCCTGGTCTCTAGACCTTTCCCGGTCTCTAGACCCTTTCCTGGTCTCTGGACCGTTTTCTGGTCTCTGGACCTTCTCCTGGTATCTGGAACCTTTCCTGGTCTCTAGACCTTTCCCTGGTCTCTAGACCTTTCCCTGGTCTCTAGACCCTTTCCCAGTCTCTAGACCCTTTCTTGGTCTCTGGACCCTTTCCCGGTCTCTGGACCTTCTCCTGGTATCTGGAACCTTTTCTGGTCTCTAGACCCTCTCCTGGTCTCTGGACCCTTTCCTGGTCTCTAGACCCTTTCGCGGACTCTAGACCCCTTGGCGGTCTCTAGACCCTTTTCTGGTCTCTAGACCCTTTTCTGGTCTCTAGACCCTTTTCTGGTCTCTGGACCCTTTCCCGGTCACTGGACCCTTTCCTGGTCTCTAGACCTTTCCCTGGTCTCTGGACCCTTTCCCGGTCTCAAGACCCTTTCCTGGTCTCTGGACCGTTTTCTGGTCTCTAGACCCTTTCCCGGTCTCTAGACCCTTTCCTGATCTCTGGACCGTTTTCTGCTCTCTGGACCCTTTCCTGGTCTCTAGACCCTTTCGCGGACTGTAGACCCTTTCCTGGTCTCTAGACCCTTTCCTGGTCTCTACACACTTTCCTGGTCTCTGGACCCTTTTCTGGTCTCTGGACCCTTTCCTGGTCTCTAGACCCTTTCGCGGACTCTAGACCCCTTGGCGGTCTGTAGACCATTTTCTGGTCTCTAGACCCTTTTCTGGTCTCTGGACCCTTTCCCGGTCTCTGGACCCTTTCCCGGTCTCTGGACCCTTTCCTGGTCTCTAGACCTTTCCCTGGTCTCTGGACCCTTTCCCGGTCTCTAGACCCTTTCCTGGTCTCTAGACCCTTTCCTGGTCCCTGGACCCTTTTACGGTCTCTAGACCCCTTCCTGGTCTCTAGACCCTTTCCCGGTCTCTAGACCTTTTCCTGGTCTCTGGACCGTTTTCTGGTCTCAAGACCCTTTCCTGGTCTCTGGGCCCTTTCCTGGTCTCTGGACCCTTTCCTGGTTTAAGGACTCTATCCTAGTCTCTAGACCCTTTCCTGGTCTCTGGACCCTTCCCTGGTCTCTACACACTTTCCTGGTCTCTGGACACTTTCCTGGTCTCTAGACCCTTTCCTGGTCTCTAGACCCTTTCCTGGTCTCTTGACCCTTTTCTGGTCTCTTGACCCTTTTCTGGTCTCTGGACCCTTTCCTGGTCTCTAGACCCTTTCCCGGTCTCTGGACTGTTTCCTGGTCTCTGGACCCTTTCCTGGTCTCTTGGCCCTTTCCAGGTCTCTGGACCCTTTCCTGGTTTAAGGACTCTTTCCTGGTCTCTAGACCCTTTCCTGTTCTCTGGACCCTTTTCTGGTGTCTAGATCCTTTCCTGGTCTCTGGACCCTTTCCTAGTCTCTAGACCCTTTCCCGGTCTTTGGACCGTTTTCTGGTCTCTGGGCCCTTTCCCGGTCTCTGGACCCTGTCCTGGTCTTTGGACTCTTTTCTGGTCTCTGGACTCTTTCCAAGTCTCTGGACCCTTTCCTGGTCTCTGGACCGTTTCCTGGTCTCTGGACCCTGTCCTGGTTTCTGGACTCTTTCCCGGTCTCTACACACTTTCCTGGTCTCTGGACCCTTTTCTGGTCTCTGGACCCTTTCCTGGTCTCTAGACCCTTTCGCGGACTCTAGACCCCTTGGCGGTCTGTAGACCATTTTCTGGTCTCTCGACCCTTTCCCGGTCTCTGGACCCTTTCCTGGTCTCTAGACCTTTCCCTGGTCTCTGGACCCTTTCCCGGTCTCTAGACCCTTTCCTGGTCTCTAGACCCTTTCCTGGTCCCTGGACCCTTTTACGGTCTCTAGACCCCTTCCTGGTCTCTAGACCCTTTCCCGGTCTCTAGACCCTTTCCTGGTCTCTGGACCGTTTTCTGGTCTCTGGACCTTCTCCTGGTATCTGGAACCTTTCCTGGTCTCTAGACCTTTCCCTGGTCTCTAGACCTTTCCCTGGTCTCTAGACCCTTTCCCAGTCTCTAGACCCTTTCTTGGTCTCTGGACCCTTTCCCGGTCTCTGGACCTTCTCCTGGTATCTGGAACCTTTTCTGGTCTCTAGACCCTCTCCTGGTCTCTGGACCCTTTTCTGGTCTCTGGACCCTTTCCTGGTCTCTAGACCCTTTCGCGGACTCTAGACCCCTTGGCGGTCTCTAGACCCTTTTCTGGTCTCTAGACCCTTTTCTGGTCTCTGGACCCTTTCCCGGTCACTGGACCCTTTCCTGGTCTCTAGACCTTTCCCTGGTCTCTGGACCCTTTCCCGGTCTCAAGACCCTTTCCTGGTCTCTGGACCGTTTTCTGGTCTCTAGACCCTTTCCCGGTCTCTAGACCCTTTCCTGATCTCTGGACCGTTTTCTGCTCTCTGGACCCTTTCCTGGTCTCTAGACCCCTTGGCGGTCTGCAGACCATTTTCTGGTCTCTGGACCCTTTCCCGGTCTCTGGACCCTTTCCCGGTCTCTGGACCCTTTCCTGGTCTCTAGACCTTTCCCTGGTCTCTGGACCCTTTCCCGGTCTCTAGACCCTTTCCTGGTCTCCAGACCCTTTCCTGGTCTCTGGGCCCTTTCCTGGTCTCTGGACCCTTTCCTGGTTTAAGGACTCTATCCTAGTCTCTAGACCCTTTCCTGGTCTCTGGACCCTTTCCTGGTCTCTAGACCCTTTCCTGGTCTCTAGACCCTTTCCTGGTCTCTAGACCCTTTCCTGGTCTCTAGACCCTTTTCTGGTCTCTTGACCCTTTTCTGGTCTCTGGACCCTTTCCTGGTCTCTAGACCCTTTCCCGGTCTCTAGACCCTTTCCCGGTCTCTGGACTGTTTCCTGGTCTCTGGACCCTTTCCTGGTCTCTTGGCCCTTTCCAGGTCTCTGGACCCTTTCCTGGTTTAAGGACTCTTTCCTGGTCTCTAGACCCTTTCCTGTTCTCTGGACCCTTTTCTGGTCTCTAGATCCTTTCCTGGTCTCTGGACCCTTTCCTGGTCTCTAGACCCTTTCCCGGTCTTTGGACCGTTTTCTGGTCTCTGGGCCCTTTCCCGGTCTCTGGACCCTGTCCTGGTCTTTGGATTCTTTTCTGGTCTCTGGACTCTTTCCAGGTCTCTGGACCCTTTCTTGGTCTCTGGACAGTTTCCTGGTCTCTGGACCCTGTCCTGGTTTCTGGACTCTTTCCCGGTCTCTAGACCCTTTCCTGGTCTCCAGACCCTTTCCCGGTCTCTAGACCCTTTCCCGGTCTCTAGACCCTTTCCTGGTCTCTGGACCTTTTCCCGGTCTCTGGACCCTTTCCCGGTCTCTGGACCCTTTCCTGGTCTCTGGACCCTTTCCTGGTCTCTAGACCTTTTCCTGGTCTCTAGACCCTTTCCCGGTCTCTGGACCCTTTCCTGTTCCCTGGACCGTTTCCTGGTCTCTGGACCCTTTTCTGGTCTCTGGACCGTTTTCTGGTCTCTGGACCCTTTCCTGGTCTCTGGACCCTTTCCCGGTCTCAAGACCCTCTCCTTGTCTCTGGACCCTTTCCTTGTCTCTGGACCGTTTTCTGGTCTCTGGACCCTTTCCCGGTCTCTGGACCCTTTCCCGGTCTCTGGACCCTTTCCTGGTCTCTGGACCTTTTCCCGGTCTCTGGACCCTTTCCCGGTCTCTGGACCCTTTCCTGGTCTCTGGACCCTTTCCTGGTCTCTAGACCTTTTCCTGGTCTCTAGACCCTTTCCCGGTCTCTAGACCCTTTCCTGATCTCTGGACCGTTTTCTGCTCTCTGGACCCTTTCCTGGTCTCTACACACTTTCCTGGTCTCTGGACCCTTTTCTGGTCTCTGGAACCTTTCCTGGTCTCTAGACCCTTTCGCGGACTCTAGACCCCTTGGCGGTCTGTAGACCATTTTCTGGTCTCTAGACCTTTTTCTGGTCTCTGGACCCTTTCGCGGTCTCTGGACCCTTTCCCGGTCTCTGGACCCTTTCCCGGTCTCTAGACCCTTTCCTGGTCTCTAGACCCTTTCCTGGTCCCTGGACCCTTTTACGGTCTCTAGACCCCTTCCTGGTCTCTAGACCCTTTCCCGGTCTCTAGACCCTTTCCTGGTCTCTGGACCGTTTTCTGGTCTCTGGACCTTCTCCTGGTATCTGGAACCTTTCCTGGTCTCTAGACCTTTCCCTGGTCTCTAGACCTTTCCCGGTCTCAAGACCCTTTCCTGGTCTCTAGACCCTTTCCCGGTCTCTAGACCCTTTCCTGATCTCTGGACCGTTTTCTGCTCTCTGGACCCTTTCCTGGTCTCTAGACCCTTTCGCGGACTGTAGACCCTTTCCTGGTCTCTAGACCCTTTCCTGGTCTCTACACACTTTCCTGGTCTCTACACACTTTCCTGGTCTCTGGACCCTTTTCTGGTCTCTGGACCCTTTCCTGGTCTCTAGACCCTTTCGCGGACTCTAGACCCCTTGGCGGTCTGTAGACCATTTTCTGGTCTCTAGACCCTTTTCTGGTCTCTGGACCCTTTCCCGGTCTCTGGACCCTTTCCCGGTCTCTAGACCTTTCCCTGGTCTCTGGACCCTTTCCCGGTCTCTAGACCCCTTCCTGGTCTCTGGGCCCTTTCCTGGTCTCTGGACCCTTTCCTGGTTTAAGGACTCTATCCTAGTCTCTAGACCCTTTCCTGGTCTCTGGACCCTTCCCTGGTCTCTACACACTTTCCTGGTCTCTGGACACGTTCCTGGTCTCTAGACCCTTTCCTGGTCTCTTGACCCTTTCCTGGTCTCTTGACCCTTTCCTGGTCTCTTGACCCTTTTCTGGTCTCTTGACCCTTTTCTGGTCTCTTGACCCTTTTCTGGTCTCTGGACCCTTTCCTGGTCTCTAGACCCTTTCCCGGTCTCTGGACTGTTTCCTGGTCTCTGGACCCTTTCCTGGTCTCTGGACCCTTTCCCGGTCTCTGGACCCTTTCCCGGTCTCTGGACCCTTTCCTGGTCTCTAGACCTTTCCCTGGTCTCTGGACCCTTTCCCGGTCTCTAGACCCTTTCCTGGTCTCTAGACCCTTTCCTGGTCCCTGGACCCTTTTACGGTCTCTAGACCCCTTCCTGGTCTCTAGACCCTTTCCCGGTCTCTAGACCTTTCCTGGTCTCTGGACCGTTTTCTGGTCTCTGGACGTTCTCCTGGTATCTGGAACCTTTCCTGGTCTCTAGACCTTTCCCTGGTCTCTAGACCTTTCCCTGGTCTCTAGACCCTTTCCCAGTCTCTAGACCCTTTCTTGGTCTCTGGACCCTTTCCCGGTCTCTGGACCTTCTCCTGGTATCTGGAACCTTTTCTGGTCTCTAGACCCTCTCCTGGTCTCTGGACCCTTTTCTGGTCTCTGGACCCTTTCCTGGTCTCTAGACCCTTTCGCGGACTCTAGACCCCTTGGCGGTCTCTAGACCGTTTTCTGGTCTCTAGACCCTTTTCTGGTCTCTAGACCCTTTTCTGGTCTCTGGACCCTTTCCCGGTCACTGGACCCTTTCCTGGTCTCTAGACCTTTCCCTGGTCTCTGGACCCTTTTCCGGTCTCAAGACCCTTTCCTGGTCTCTGGACCGTTTTCTGGCCTCTAGACCCTTTCCCGGTCTCTAGACCCTTTCCTGATCTCTGGACCGTTTTCTGCTCTCTGGACCCTTTCCTGGTCTCTAGACCCTTTCGCGGACTGTAGACCCATTCCTGGTCTCTAGACCCTTTCCTGGTCTCTACACACTTTCCTGGTCTCTGGACCCTTTCCCGGTCTCTAGACCCTTTCCTGGTCTCTAGACCCTTTCCTGGTCCCTGGACCCTTTTACGGTCTCTAGACCCCTTCCTGGTCTCTAGACCCTTTCCCGGTCTCTAGACCCTTTCCTGGTCTCTGGACCGTTTTCTGGTCTCAAGACCCTTTCCTGGTCTCTGGGCCCTTTCCTGGTCTCTCGACCCTTTCCTGGTTTAAGGAATCTATCCTAATCTCTAGACCCTTTCCTGGTCTCTGGACCCTTCCCTGGTCTCTACACACTTTCCTGGTCTCTGGACACTTTCCTGGTCTCTAGACCCTTTCCTGGTCTCTAGACCCTTTCCTGGTCTCTTGACCCTTTTCTGGTCTCTTGACCCTTTTCTGGTCTCTGGACCCTTTCCTGGTCTCTAGACCCTTTCCCGGTCTCTGGACTGTTTCCTGGTCTCTGGACCCTTTCCTGGTCTCTTGGCCCTTTCCAGGTCTCTGGACCCTTTCCTGGTTTAAGGACTCTTTCCTGGTCTCTAGACCCTTTCCTGTTCTCTGGACCCTTTTCTGGTCTCTAGATCCTTTCCTGGTCTCTGGACCCTTTCCTAGTCTCTAGACCCTTTCCCGGTCTTTGGACCGTTTTCTGGTCTCTGGGCCCTTTCCCGGTCTCTGGACCCTGTCCTGGTCTTTGGACTCTTTTCTGGTCTCTGGACTCTTTCCAGGTCTCTGGACCCTTTCCTGGTCTCTGGACCGTTTCCTGGTCTCTGGACCCTGTCCTGGTTTCTGGACTCTTTCCCGGTCTCTAGACCCTTTCCT
Source organism: Telmatherina bonti (assembly GCF_933228915.1). Taxonomy (NCBI): domain Eukaryota; kingdom Metazoa; phylum Chordata; class Actinopteri; order Atheriniformes; family Telmatherinidae; genus Telmatherina; species Telmatherina bonti. Next base: position 40,846,384 of record NC_136627.1, on the reverse strand, counting down.
GGTCTCCAGACCCTTTCACGGTCTCTGTACCCTTTCCCGGTCTCTGTACCCTTTCCCGGTCTCTGTACCCTTTCCCGGTCTCTAGACCCTTTCCTGGTCTCTGGACTCTTTCCCGGTCTCTAGAACCTTTCCTTGTCTCTGGACTCTTTCCCGGTCTCTAGACCCTTTCCTGGTCTCTGGACCGTTTCCTGGTCCCTGGACCCTTTCCTGGTCTCTGGACCGTTTTCTGGTCTCAAGACCCTTTCCTGGTCTCTGGACTCTTTCCTGGTCTCTGGACTCTTTCCTGGTCTCTGGACTCTTTCCTGGTCTCTAGACCTTTTTCCGTTTCTCTAGAACCTTTTCTGATGTCTAGACTCTTTCTGGTCTCTAGACCCTTTCCTTCTCTATGGACCCTTTCTTGGTGTATGGACACTTTTCTGGTCCCTGGACCCTTTCCCAGTCTCTGGACCCTTGCCTGGTCTCTGGACCTTTTCCTGGTCTCTGGACCCTTTCCTGGTCTTTAGACCCTTTCCCGGTCTTTAAACCCTTTCCTGGTCTCTGGACCCTTTCCTGGTCTCTAGACCCTTTCCCGGTCTTTAGACCCTTTCCCGGTCTTTAGACCCTTTCCCGGTCTCTGGACCGTTTTCTGGTCTCTGGACCGTTTTCTGGTCTCTGGACTCTTTCCTGGTCTCTGGACTCTTTCCTGGTCTCTGGACTCTTTCCTGGTCTCTAGACTCTTTCTGGTCTCTAGACCCTTTCCTTCTCTATGGACCTTTTCTTGGTCTATGGACCCTTTCCCGGTCTCTAGACCCTTTCCTGGTCTCCAGACCCTTTCCTGGTCTGTGGACCCTTTCCCGGTCTCTGGACCGTCTTCTAGTCTCTGGACCCTGTCCTGGTCTCTAGACCCTTTGCCAGTCTCTAGAACCTTTTCTGGTCTCTGGACCCTTTCCCGGCCTACAGACCCTTTCCTGGTCTTTAGACCCTTTCCCGGTCTCTGGACCGTTTTCTGGTCTCTGGACCCTTTCCTGTTACCTGGACCCTTTCCTTGTCTCTGGACTGTTTTCTGGTCTCTAGACCCTTTCCCAGTCTCTAGACCCTTTCCCGGTCTCTAGACCCTTTCCCGGTCTCTGGACCGTTTTCTGGTCTCAAGACCCTTTCCTGGTCTCTAGACCCTTTCCTTCTCTATGGACCCTTTCTTGGTCTATGGACCCTTTTCTGGTCTCTGGACCCTTTCCCGGTCTCTGGACCCTTTCCTGGTCTCTGGACCCTTTCCTGGTCTCTAGACCCTTTCCCGGTCTCTGGACCTTTTCCTGGTCTCTGGACCCTTTCCTGGTCTCTGGACCCTTTCCTGGTCTCTGGACCCTTTCCCGGTCTCTAGACCCTTTCCCGGTCTCTAGACCCTTTCCTGGTCTCTGGACCGTTTTCTGGTCTCTGGACCCTTTCCTGTTACCTGGACCCTTTCCTTGTCTCTGGACTGTTTTCTGGTCTCTGGACCCTTTCCCGGTCTCTGGACCCTTTCCTGGTCTCTGGACCCTTTCCTGGTCTCTAGACCTTTCCCTGGTCTCTAGACCCTTTCCCGGTCTCTGGACCCTTTCCTGGTCACGGGACCGTTTTCTGGTCTCTGGACCCTGTCCTGGTCTCTGGACCCTTTCCTGGTCTCTAGACCCTTTCCCAGTCTCTAGACCCTTTCCTGGTCTCTGGACCCTTTCCCGGTCTCTAGACCCTTTCCTGGTCTCTGGACCCTTTCCCGGTCTCTAGACCCTTTCCCGATCTCTGGACCCTTTCCCGGTCTCTAGACCCTTTCCCGATCTCTGGACCGTTTTCTGGTCTCAAGATCCTTTCCTGGTCTCTAGACTCTTTCCTGGTCTCTAGACTCTTTCTGGTCTCTAGACCCTTTCCTTCTCTATGGACCCTTTCTTGGTCTATGGACCCTTTTCTGGTCTCTGGACCCTTTCCCGGTCTCTGGACCCTTTCCTGGTCTCTGGACCCTTTCCTGGTCTCTAGACCTTTCCCTGGTCTCTAGACCCTTTCCCGGTCTCTGGACCTTTTCCTGGTCTCTGGACCCTTTCCTGGTCTCTGGACCCTTTCCCGGTCTCTAGACCCTTTCCCGGTCTCTAGACCCTTTCCCGGTCTCTAGACCCTTTCCTGGTCTCTGGACCCTTTCCCGGTCTCTAGACCCTTTCCTGGTCTCTGGACCCTTTCCCGGTCTCTAGACCCTTTCCTGGTCTCTGGACCATTTTCTGGTCTCAAGACCCTTTCCTGGTCTCTAGACTCTTTCCTGGTCTCTAGACTCTTTCTGGTCTCTAGACCCTTTCCTTCTCTATGGACCCTTTCTTGGTCTATGGACCCTTTTCTGGTCTATGGACCCTTTCCCGGTCTCTAGACCCTTTCCTGGTCTCTAGACCCTTTCCTGGTCTCTGGACCCTTTCCTGGTCTCTGGACCCTTACCCGGTCTCTGGACCGTCTTCTGGTCTCTGGACCCTGTCCTGGTCTCTAGACCCCTTGCCAGTCTCTAGAACCTTTTCTGGTCTCTGGACCCTTTCCCGGCCTATAGACCCTTTCCTGGTCTCTGGACCCTTTCCTGGTCTTTAGACCCTTTCCCGGTCTCTGGACCGTTTTCTGGTCTCTGGACTCTTTCCTGGTCTCTGGACCCTTTCCCGGTCTCAAGACCCTCTCCTTGTCTCTAGACCCTTTCCTTGTCTCTGGACTGTTTTCTGGTCTCTGGACCTTTTCCCGGTCTCTGGACCCTTTCCCGGTCTCTGGACCCTTTCCTGGTCTCTGGACCCTTTCCTGGTCTCTAGACCTTTTCCTGGTCTCTAGACCCTGTCCCGGTCTCTGGACCCTTTCCTGGTCCCTGGACCCTTTCCTGGTCTCTGGACCCTTTCCTGGTCTCTGGACCGTTTTCTGGTCTCTCGACCCTTTCCTGGTCTCTGGACCCTTTCCCGGTCTCAAGACCCTCTCCTTGTCTCTGGACCCTTTCCTTGTCTCTGGACTGTTTTCTGGTCTCTGGACCCTTTCCTGGTCTCTGGACCCTTTCCCGGTCTCTGGACCCTTTCCTGGTCTCTGGACCCTTTCCTGGTCTCTAGACCTTTACCTGGTCTCTAGACCCTTTCCCGGTCTCTGGACCCTTTCCTGGTCCCTGGACCCTTTCCAGGTCTCTGGACCCTTTCCCGGTCTCAAGACCCTCTCCTTGTCTCTGGACCCTTTCCTTGTCTCTGGACTGTTTTCTGGTCTCTGGACCCTTTCCCGGTCTCTGGACCCTTTCCCGGTCTCTAGACCCTTTCCTGATCTCTGGACCGTTTTCTGCTCTCTGGACCCTTTCCTGGTCTCTACACACTTTCCTGGTCTCTGGACCCTTTTCTGGTCTCTGGACCCTTTCCTGGTCTCTAGACCCTTTCGCGGACTCTAGACCCCTTGGCGGTCTGTAGACCATTTTCTGGTCTCTAGACCCTTTTCTGGTCTCTGGACCCTTTCCCGGTCTCTAGACCCTTTCCTGGTCTCTAGACCCTTTCCTGGTCTCTGGACCCTTTCCCGGTCTCTAGACCCCTTGCCAGTCTCTAGACCCTTTCCTGGTCTCTGGACTCTTTCCCGGTCTCAAGACCCTTTCCTGGTCTCTGGACCGTTTCCTGGTCCCTGGACCCTTTCCTGGTCTCTGGACCGTTTCCTGGTCCCTGGACCCTTTCCCAGTCTCTGGACCCTTGCCTGGTCTCTGGACCTTTTCCTGGTCTCTGGACCCTTTCCTGGTCTTTAGACCCTTTCCCGGTCTTTAAACCCTTTCCTGGTCTCTGGACCCTTTCCTGGTCTCTAGACCCTTTCCCGGTCTTTAGACCCTTTCCCGGTCTCTGGACCGTTTTCTGGTCTCTGGACCGTTTTCTGGTCTCTGGACCCTTTCCCGGTCTCTGGACCGTTTTCTGGTCTCTGGACTCTTTCCTGGTCTCTGGACCCTTTCCCGGTCTCAAGACCCTCTCCTTGTCTCTAGACCCTTTCCTTGTCTCTGGACTGTTTTCTGGTCTCTAGACCCTTTCCCGGTCTCTAGACCCTTTCCCGGTCTCTAGACCCTTTCCCGGTCTCTGGACCGTTTTCTGGTCTCAAGACCCTTTCCTGGTCTCTAGACCCTTTCCTTCTCTATGGACCCTTTCTTGGTCTATGGACCCTTTCCCGGTCTCTAGACCCTTTCCTGGTCTCTAGACCCTTTCCTGGTCTCTGGACCCTTTCCCGGTCTCTGGACCGTCTTCTAGTCTCTGGACCCTGTCCTGGTCTCTAGACCCTTTGCCAGTCTCTAGAACCTTTTCTGGTCTCTGGACCCTTTCCCGGCCTATAGACCCTTTCCTGGTCTTTAGACCCTTTCCCGGTCTCTGGACCGTTTTCTGGTCTCTGGACCCTTTCCTGTTACCTGGACCCTTTCCTTGTCTCTGGACTGTTTTCTGGTCTCTGGACCCTTTCCCGGTCTCTGGACCCTTTCCTGGTCTCTGGACCCTTTCCTGGTCTCTAGACCTTTCCCTGGTCTCTAGACCCTTTCCCGGTCTCTGGACTCTTTCCTGGTCACGGGACCGTTTTCTGGTCTCTGGACCCTGTCCTGGTCTCTGGACCTGTTCCTGGTCTCTAGACCCTTTCCCAGTCTCTAGACCCTTTCCTGGTCTCTGGACCCTTTCCCGGTCTCTAGACCCTTTCCTGGTCTCTGGACCCTTTCCCGGTCTCTAGACCCTTTCCCGGTCTCTGGACCGTTTTCTGGTCTCTAGACCCTTTCCTGGTCTCTGGACTCTTCCCTGGTCTCTGGACTCTTTCCTGGTCTCTAGACTCTTTCCTGGTCTCTAGACTCTTTCTGGTCTCTAGACTCTTTCCTGGTCTCTAGACTCTTTCTGGTCTCTAGACCCTTTCCTTCTCTATGGACCCTTTCTTGGTCTATGGACCCTTTTCTGGTCTATGGACCCTTTCCCGGTCTCTAGACCCTTTCCTGGTCCCTAGACCCTTTCCTGGTCTCTGGACCCTTTCCCGGTCTCTGGACCGTCTTCTGGTCTCTGGACCCTGTCCTGGTCTCTAGACCCCTTGCCAGTCTCTAGAACCTTTTCTGGTCTCTGGACCCTTTCCCGGCCTATAGACCCTTTCCTGGTCTCTGGACCCTTTCCTGGTCTTTAGACCCTTTCCTGGTCTCTGGACCGTTTTCTGGTCTCTGGACCCTTTCCTTGTCTCTGGACCCTCTCCTTGTCTCTGGACCCTCTCCTTGTCTCTGGACCCTTTCCTTGTCTCTGGACTGTTTTCTGGTGTCTGGACCCTTTCCCGGTCTCTGGACCCTTTCCTGGTCTCTGGACCCTTTCCGGTCTCTGGACCGTTTTCTGGTCTCTGGACCCTTTCCTGGTCTCTGGACCCTTTCCCGGTCTCAAGACCCTCTCCTTGTCTCTGGACCCTTTCCTGGTCTCTGGACTGTTTTCTGGTCTCTGGACCCTGTCCTGGTCTCTGGACCTGTTCCTGGTCTCTAGACCCTTTCCCAGTCTCTAGACCCTTTCCTGGTCTCTGGACCCTTTCCCGGTCTCTAGACCCTTTCCTGGTCTCTGGACCCTTTCCCGGTCTGTAGACCCTTTCCCGGTCTCTGGACCGTTTTCTGGTCTCTAGACCCTTTCCTGGTCTCTGGACTCTTCCCTGGTCTCTGGACTCTTTCCTGGTCTCTAGACTCTTTCCTGGTCTCTAGACTCTTTCTGGTCTCTAGACTCTTTCCTGGTCTCTAGACTCTTTCTGGTGTCTAGACCCTTTCCTTCTCTATGGACCCTTTCTTGGTCTATGGACCCTTTTCTGGTCTATGGACCCTTTCCCGGTCTCTAGACCCTTTCCTGGTCCCTAGACCCTTTCCTGGTCTCTGGACCCTTTCCCGGTCTCTGGACCGTCTTCTGGTCTCTGGACCCTGTCCTGGTCTCTAGACCCCTTGCCAGTCTCTAGAACCTTTTCTGGTCTCTGGACCCTTTCCCGGCCTATAGACCCTTTCCTGGTCTCTGGACCCTTTCCTGGTCTTTAGACCCTTTCCCGGTCTCTGGACCGTTTTCTGGTCTCTGGACCCTTTCCTTGTCTCTGGACCCTCTCCTTGTCTCTGGACCCTCTCCTTGTCTCTGGACCCTTTCCTTGTCTCTGGACTGTTTTCTGGTGTCTGGACCCTTTCCCGGTCTCTGGACCCTTTCCTGGTCTCTGGACCCTTTCCGGTCTCTGGACCGTTTTCTGGTCTCTGGACCCTTTCCTGGTCTCTGGACCCTTTCCCGGTCTCAAGACCCTCTCCTTGTCTCTGGACCCTTTCCTGGTCTCTGGACTGTTTTCTGGTCTCTGGACCCTTTCCTGGTCTCTGGACCCTTTCCCGGTCTCTGGACCCTTTCCTGGTCCCTGGACCCTTTCCTGGTCCCTGGACCCTTTCCCGGTCTCAAGACCCTCTCCTTGTCTCTGGACCCTTTCCTTGTCTCTGGACTGTTTTCTGGTCTCTAGACCCTTTCCTGGTCTTTAGCCTCTTTCCCGGTCTTTAAACCCTTTCTTGGTCTCTGGACCCTTTCCCGGTCTCTGGACCCTTTCCTGGTCTCTGGAACCTTTTCTGGTCTCTGGTCCCTTTCCTGGTCTCTGGACCGTTTTCTGGTCTCTAGACCCTCTTCTGGTCTCTAGACCCTCTCTTGGTGTCTAGATCCTATCCTGGTCTCTAGACCCTTTCCTGGTCTCTGGACCCTTTTACGGTCTCTAGACCCCTTCCTGGTCTCTGGACCCTTTCCCGGTCTCTGGACTCTTTCCTGGTCTCTAGACTCTTTCCTGGTCTCTAGACTCTTTCCTGGTCTCTAGACCCTTTCCTTCTCTATGGACCCTTTCTTGGTCTATGGACCCTTTTCTGGTCTATGGACCCTTTCCCGGTCTCTAGACCCTTTCCTGGTCTCTAGACCCTTTCCTGGTCTCTGGACCCTTTCCCGGTCTCTGGACCCTTTCCCGGTCTCTGGACCGTTTTCTGGTCTCTGGACCCTGTCCTGGTCTCTAGATCCCTTGCCAGTCTCTAGAACCTTTTCTGGTCTCTGGACCCTTTCCCAGCCTATAGACCCTTTCCTGGTCTCTGGACCCTTTCCCGGTCTTTAGACCCTTTCCCGGTCTCAAGACCCTCTCCTTGTCTCTGGACCCTTTCCTTGTCTCTGGACTGTTTTCTGGTCTCTGGACCTTTTCCCGGTCTCTGGACCCTTTCCCGGTCTCTGGACCCTTTCCTGGTCTCTAGACCCTTTCCCGGTCTCTGGACCTTTTCCTGGTCTCTGGACCCTTTCCTGGTCTCTGGACCCTTTCCCGGTCTCTGGACCCTTTCCCGGTCTCTAGACGCTTTCCCGGTCTCTAGACCCCTTCCCGGTCTCTAGACCCTTTCCTGGTCTCTGGACCCTTTCCCGGTCTCTGGACCCTTTCCTGGTCTCTGGACCATTTTCTGGTCTCAAGACCCTCTCCTTGTCTCTGGACCCTTTCCTTGTCTCTGGACTGTTTTCTGGTCTCTGGACCCTTTCCCGGTCTCTGGACCCTTTCCTGGTCTCTGGACCCTTTCTGGTCTCTGGACCCTTTCCTGGTCTCTAGACCTTTCCCTGGTCTGTAGACCCTTTCCCGGTCTCTGGACCCTTTCCTGGTCCCTGGACCCTTTCCTGGTCTCTGGACCCTTTCCCGGTCTCAAGACCCTCTTCTTGTCTCTGGACCCTTTCCTTGTCTCTGGACTGTTTTCTGGTCTCTGGACCCTTTCCCGGTCTCTGGACCCTTTCCTGGTCTCTAGACCTTTCCCTGGTCTCTAGACCCTTTCCCGGTCTCTGGACCTTTTCCTGGTCTCTGGACCCTTTCCTGGTCTCTGGACCCTTTCCCGGTCTCAAGACCCTCTCCTTGTCTCTGGACCCTTTACTTGTCTCTGGACTGTTTTCTGGTCTCTAGACCCTTTCCTGGTCTCTGGACCGTTTTCTGGTCTCTAGACCCTCTCCTGGTCTCTAGATCCTTTCCTGGTCTCTAGACCCTCTCCTGGTCTCTGGACCCTTTCCTGGTCTCTAGACACTTTCCTGGTCTCTGGACCCTTTTCTGGTCTCTGGACCCATTCCTGGTCTCTAGACCCTTTCGCGGTCTCTAGACCCCTTGGCGGTCTCTAGACCCTTTTCTGGTCTCTAGAACCTTTTCTGGTCTCTGGAACCTTTCCCGGTCTCTAGACCCTTTCCTGGTCTCTGGACCGTTTTCTGATCTCAAGACCCTTTCCTGGTCTCTGGACTCTTTCCAGGTATCTGGACCCTTTCCCGGTCTCTAGACCCTTTCCTGGTCTCTGGACCGTTTTCTGGTCTCAAGACTCTTTCCTGGTCTCTGGACTCTTTCCTGGTATCTGGACCCTTTCCTGGTCTCTGGAACCTTTCCCGGTCTCAAGACCCTCTCCTTGTCTCTGGACCCTTTCCTGGTCTCTGGACTGTTTTCTGGTCTCTAGACCCTTTCCCGGTCTCTGGACCCTTTCCCGGTCTCTGGACCCTTTCCTGGTCTCTAGACCTTTCCCTGGTCTCTGGACCCTTTCCCGGTCTCTAGACCCCTTCCTGGTCTCTGGGCCCTTTCCTGGTCTCTGGACCCTTTCCTGGTTTAAGGACTCTATCCTAGTCTCTAGACCCTTTCCTGGTCTCTGGACCCTTCCCTGGTCTCTACACACTTTCCTGGTCTCTGGACACTTTCCTGGTCTCTAGACCCTTTCCTGGTCTCTTGACCCTTTCCTGGTCTCTTGACCCTTTCCTGGTCTCTTGACCCTTTTCTGGTCTCTTGACCCTTTTCTGGTCTCTGGACCCTTTCCTGGTCTCTAGACCCTTTCCCGGTCTCTGGACTGTTTCCTGGTCTCTGGACCCTTTCCTGGTCTCTGGACCCTTTCCCGGTCTCTGGACCCTTTCCCGGTCTCTGGACCCTTTCCCGGTCTCTGGACCCTTTCCCGGTCTCTGGACCCTTTCCTGGTCTCTAGACCTTTCCCTGGTCTCTGGACCCTTTCCCGGTCTCTAGACCCTTTCCTGGTCTCTAGACCCTTTCCTGGTCCCTGGACCCTTTTACGGTCTCTAGACCCCTTCCTGGTCTCTAGACCCTTTCCCGGTCTCTAGACCTTTCCTGGTCTCTGGACCGTTTCTGGTCTCTGGACCTTCTCCTGGTATCTGGAACCTTTCCTGGTCTCTAGACCTTTCCCTGGTCTCTAGACCTTTCCCTGGTCTCTAGACCCTTTCCCAGTCTCTAGACCCTTTCTTGGTCTCTGGACCCTTTCCCGGTCTCTGGACCTTCTCCTGGTATCTGGAACCTTTTCTGGTCTCTAGACCCTCTCCTGGTCTCTGGACCCTTTTCTGGTCTCTGGACCCTTTCCTGGTCTCTAGACCCTTTCGCGGACTCTAGACCCCTTGGCGGTCTCTAGACCGTTTTCTGGTCTCTAGACCCTTTTCTGGTCTCTAGACCCTTTTCTGGTCTCTGGACCCTTTCCCGGTCACTGGACCCTTTCCTGGTCTCTAGACCTTTCCCTGGTCTCTGGACCCTTTTCCGGTCTCAAGACCCTTTCCTGGTCTCTGGACCGTTTTCTGGCCTCTAGACCCTTTCCCGGTCTCTAGACCCTTTCCTGATCTCTGGACCGTTTTCTGCTCTCTGGACCCTTTCCTGGTCTCTAGACCCTTTCGCGGACTGTAGACCCATTCCCGGTCTCTAGACCCTTTCCTGGTCTCTGGACCGTTTTCTGGTCTCAAGACCCTTTCCTGGTCTCTGGGCCCTTTCCTGGTCTCTGGACCCTTTCCTGGTTTAAGGACTCTATCCTAATCTCTAGACCCTTTCCTGGTCTCTGGACCCTTCCCTGGTCTCTACACACTTTCCTGGTCTCTGGACACTTTCCTGGTCTCTAGACCCTTTCCTGGTCTCTAGACCCTTTCCTGGTCTCTTGACCCTTTTCTGGTCTCTTGACCCTTTTCTGGTCTCTGGACCCTTTCCTGGTCTCTAGACCCTTTCCCGGTCTCTGGACTGTTTCCTGGTCTCTGGACCCTTTCCTGGTCTCTTGGCCCTTTCCAGGTCTCTGGACCCTTTCCTGGTTTAAGGACTCTTTCCTGGTCTCTAGACCCTTTCCTGTTCTCTGGACCCTTTTCTGGTCTCTAGATCCTTTCCTGGTCTCTGGACCCTTTCCTAGTCTCTAGACCCTTTCCCGGTCTTTGGACCGTTTTCTGGTCTCTGGGCCCTTTCCCGGTCTCTGGACCCTGTCCTGGTCTTTGGACTCTTTTCTGGTCTCTGGACTCTTTCCAGGTCTCTGGACCCTTTCCTGGTCTCTGGACCGTTTCCTGGTCTCTGGACCCTGTCCTGGTTTCTGGACTCTTTCCCGGTCTCTAGACCCTTTCCTGGTCTCCAGACCCTTTCACGGTCTCTGTACCCTTTCCCGGTCTCTGTACCCTTTCCCGGTCTCTGTACCCTTTCCCGGTCTCTAGACCCTTTCCTGGTCTCTGGACTCTTTCCCGGTCTCTAGAACCTTTCCTTGTCTCTGGACTCTTTCCCGGTCTCTAGACCCTTTCCTGGTCTCTGGACCGTTTCCTGGTCCCTGGACCCTTTCCTGGTCTCTGGACCGTTTTCTGGTCTCAAGACCCTTTCCTGGTCTCTGGACTCTTTCCTGGTCTCTGGACTCTTTCCTGGTCTCTGGACTCTTTCCTGGTCTCTAGACCTTTTTCCTTTTCTCTAGAACCTTTTCTGATGTCTAGACTCTTTCTGGTCTCTAGACCCTTTCCTTCTCTATGGACCCTTTCTTGGTGTATGGACACTTTTCTGGTCCCTGGACCCTTTCCCAGTCTCTGGACCCTTGCCTGGTCTCTGGACCTTTTCCTGGTCTCTGGACCCTTTCCTGGTCTTTAGACCCTTTCCCGGTCTTTAAACCCTTTCCTGGTCTCTGGACCCTTTCCTGGTCTCTAGACCCTTTCCCGGTCTTTAGACCCTTTCCCGGTCTTTAGACCCTTTCCCGGTCTCTGGACCGTTTTCTGGTCTCTGGACCGTTTTCTGGTCTCTGGACTCTTTCCTGGTCTCTGGACTCTTTCCTGGTCTCTGGACTCTTTCCTGGTCTCTAGACTCTTTCTGGTCTCTAGACCCTTTCCTTCTCTATGGACCTTTTCTTGGTCTATGGACCCTTTCCCGGTCTCTAGACCCTTTCCTGGTCTCCAGACCCTTTCCTGGTCTGTGGACCCTTTCCCGGTCTCTGGACCGTCTTCTAGTCTCTGGACCCTGTCCTGGTCTCTAGACCCTTTGCCAGTCTCTAGAACCTTTTCTGGTCTCTGGACCCTTTCCCGGCCTACAGACCCTTTCCTGGTCTTTAGACCCTTTCCCGGTCTCTGGACCGTTTTCTGGTCTCTGGACCCTTTCCTGTTACCTGGACCCTTTCCTTGTCTCTGGACTGTTTTCTGGTCTCTAGACCCTTTCCCAGTCTCTAGACCCTTTCCCGGTCTCTAGACCCTTTCCCGGTCTCTGGACCGTTTTCTGGTCTCAAGACCCTTTCCTGGTCTCTAGACCCTTTCCTTCTCTATGGACCCTTTCTTGGTCTATGGACCCTTTTCTGGTCTCTGGACCCTTTCCCGGTCTCTGGACCCTTTCCTGGTCTCTGGACCCTTTCCTGGTCTCTAGACCCTTTCCCGGTCTCTGGACCTTTTCCTGGTCTCTGGACCCTTTCCTGGTCTCTGGACCCTTTCCTGGTCTCTGGAACCTTTCCCGGTCTCTAGACCCTTTCCCGGTCTCTAGACCCTTTCCTGGTCTCTGGACCGTTTTCTGGTCTCTGGACCCTTTCCTGTTACCTGGACCCTTTCCTTGTCTCTGGACTGTTTTCTGGTCTCTGGACCCTTTCCCGGTCTCTGGACCCTTTCCTGGTCTCTGGACCCTTTCCTGGTCTCTAGACCTTTCCCTGGTCTCTAGACCCTTTCCCGGTCTCTGGACCCTTTCCTGGTCACGGGACCGTTTTCTGGTCTCTGGACCCTGTCCTGGTCTCTGGACCCTTTCCTGGTCTCTAGACCCTTTCCCAGTCTCTAGACTCTTTCCTGGTCTCTGGACCCTTTCCCGGTCTCTAGACCCTTTCCTGGTCTCTGGACCCTTTCCCGGTCTCTAGACCCTTTCCCGATCTCTGGACCGTTTTCTGGTCTCAAGATCCTTTCCTGGTCTCTAGACCCTTTCGCGGACTCTAGACCCCTTGGCGGTCTGTAGACCATTTTCTGGTCTTTAGACCCTTTTCTGGTCTCTGGACCCTTTCCCGGTCTCTGGACCCTTTCCCGGTCTCTGGACCCTTTCCTGGTCTCTAGACCTTTCCCTGGTCTCTGGACCCTTTCCCGGTCTCTAGACCCTTTCCTGGTCTCTAGACCCTTTCCTGGTCCCTGGACCCTTTTACGGTCTCTAGACCCCTTCCTGGTCTCTAGACCCTTTCCCGGTCTCTAGACCCTTTCCTGGTCTCTGGACCGTTTTCTGGTCTCAAGACCCTTTCCTGGTCTCTGGGCCCTTTCCTGGTCTCTGGACCCTTTCCTGGTTTAAGGACTCTATCCTAATCTCTAGACCCTTTCCTGGTCTCTGGACCCTTCCCTGGTCTCTACACACTTTCCTGGTCTCTGGACACTTTCCTGGTCTCTAGACCCTTTCCTGGTCTCTAGACCCTTTCCTGGTCTCTTGACCCTTTTCTGGTCTCTTGACCCTTTTCTGGTCTCTGGACCCTTTCCTGGTCTCTAGACCCTTTCCCGGTCTCTGGACTGTTTCCTGGTCTCTGGACCCTTTCCTGGTCTCTTGGCCCTTTCCAGGTCTCTGGACCCTTTCCTGGTTTAAGGACTCTTTCCTGGTCTCTAGACCCTTTCCTGTTCTCTGGACCCTTTTCTGGTCTCTAGATCCTTTCCTGGTCTCTGGACCCTTTCCTAGTCTCTAGACCCTTTCCCGGTCTTTGGACCGTTTTCTGGTCTCTGGGCCCTTTCCCGGTCTCTGGACCCTGTCCTGGTCTTTGGACTCTTTTCTGGTCTCTGGACTCTTTCCAGGTCTCTGGACCCTTTCCTGGTCTCTGGACCGTTTCCTGGTCTCTGGACCCTGTCCTGGTTTCTGGACTCTTTCCCGGTCTCTAGACCCTTTCCTGGTCTCCAGACCCTTTCACGGTCTCTGTACCCTTTCCCGGTCTCTGTACCCTTTCCCGGTCTCTGTACCCTTTCCCGGTCTCTAGACCCTTTCCTGGTCTCTGGACTCTTTCCCGGTCTCTAGAACCTTTCCTTGTCTCTGGACTCTTTCCCGGTCTCTAGACCCTTTCCTGGTCTCTGGACCGTTTCCTGGTCCCTGGACCCTTTCCTGGTCTCTGGACCGTTTTCTGGTCTCAAGACCCTTTCCTGGTCTCTGGACTCTTTCCTGGTCTCTGGACTCTTTCCTGGTCTCTGGACTCTTTCCTGGTCTCTAGACCTTTTTCCTTTTCTCTAGAACCTTTTCTGATGTCTAGACTCTTTCTGGTCTCTAGACCCTTTCCTTCTCTATGGACCCTTTCTTGGTGTATGGACACTTTTCTGGTCCCTGGACCCTTTCCCAGTCTCTGGACCCTTGCCTGGTCTCTGGACCTTTTCCTGGTCTCTGGACCCTTTCCTGGTCTTTAGACCCTTTCCCGGTCTTTAAACCCTTTCCTGGTCTCTGGACCCTTTCCTGGTCTCTAGACCCTTTCCCGGTCTTTAGACCCTTTCCCGGTCTTTAGACCCTTTCCCGGTCTCTGGACCGTTTTCTGGTCTCTGGACCGTTTTCTGGTCTCTGGACTCTTTCCTGGTCTCTGGACTCTTTCCTGGTCTCCAGACCCTTTCCTGGTCTTTAGACTCTTTCCCGGTCTCTAGACCCTTTCCTGGTCTCCAGACCCTTTCCTGGTCTGTGGACCCTTTCCCGGTCTCTGGACCGTCTTCTAGTCTCTGGACCCTGTCCTGGTCTCTAGACCCTTTGCCAGTCTCTAGAACCTTTTCTGGTCTCTGGACCCTTTCCCGGCCTACAGACCCTTTCCTGGTCTTTAGACCCTTTCCCGGTCTCTGGACCGTTTTCTGGTCTCTGGACCCTTTCCTGTTACCTGGACCCTTTCCTTGTCTCTGGACTGTTTTCTGGTCTCTAGACCCTTTCCCAGTCTCTAGACCCTTTCCCGGTCTCTAGACCCTTTCCCGGTCTCTGGACCGTTTTCTGGTCTCAAGACCCTTTCCTGGTCTCTAGACCCTTTCCTTCTCTATGGACCCTTTCTTGGTCTATGGACCCTTTTCTGGTCTCTGGACCCTTTCCCGGTCTCTGGACCCTTTCCTGGTCTCTGGACCCTTTCCTGGTCTCTAGACCCTTTCCCGGTCTCTGGACCTTTTCCTGGTCTCTGGACCCTTTCCTGGTCTCTGGACCCTTTCCTGGTCTCTGGACCCTTTCCCGGTCTCTAGACCCTTTCCCGGTCTCTAGACCCTTTCCTGGTCTCTGGACCGTTTTCTGGTCTCTGGACCCTTTCCTGTTACCTGGACCCTTTCCTTGTCTCTGGACTGTTTTCTGGTCTCTGGACCCTTTCCCGGTCTCTGGACCCTTTCCTGGTCTCTGGACCCTTTCCTGGTCTCTAGACCTTTCCCTGGTCTCTAGACCCTTTCCCGGTCTCTGGACCCTTTCCTGGTCACGGGACCGTTTTCTGGTCTCTGGACCCTGTCCTGGTCTCTGGACCCTTTCCTGGTCTCTAGACCCTTTCCCAGTCTCTAGACCCTTTCCTGGTCTCTGGACCCTTTCCCGGTCTCTAGACCCTTTCCTGGTCTCTGGACCCTTTCCCGGTCTCTAGACCCTTTCCCGATCTCTGGACCGTTTTCTGGTCTCAAGATCCTTTCCTGGTCTCTAGACTCTTTCCTGGTCTCTAGACTCTTTCTGGTCTCTAGACCCTTTCCTTCTCTATGGACCCTTTCTTGGTCTATGGACCCTTTTCTGGTCTCTGGACCCTTTCCCGGTCTCTGGACCCTTTCCTGGTCTCTGGACCCTTTCCTGGTCTCTGGACCCTTTCCTGGTCTCTAGACCCTTTCCCTGGTCTCTAGACCCTTTCCCGGTCTCTGGACCTTTTCCTGGTCTCTGGACCCTTTCCTGGTCTCTGGACCCTTTCCCGGTCTCTAGACCCTTTCCCGGTCTCTAGACCCTTTCCCGGTCTCTAGACCCTTTCCTGGTCTCTGGACCCTTTCCCGGTCTCTAGACCCTTTCCTGGTCTCTGGACCCTTTCCCGGTCTCTAGACCCTTTCCTGGTCTCTGGACCATTTTCTGGTCTCAAGACCCTTTCCTGGTCTCTAGACTCTTTCCTGGTCTCTAGACTCTTTCTGGTCTCTAGACCCTTTCCTTCTCTATGGACCCTTTCTTGGTCTATGGACCCTTTTCTGGTCTATGGACCCTTTCCCGGTCTCTAGACCCTTTCCTGGTCTCTAGACCCTTTCCTGGTCTCTGGACCCTTACCCGGTCTCTGGACCGTCTTCTGGTCTCTGGACCCTGTCCTGGTCTCTAGACCCCTTGCCAGTCTCTAGAACCTTTTCTGGTCTCTGGACCCTTTCCCGGCCTATAGACCCTTTCCTGGTCTCTGGACCCTTTCCTGGTCTTTAGACCCTTTCCCGGTCTCTGGACCGTTTTCTGGTCTCTGGACTCTTTCCTGGTCTCTGGACCCTTTCCCGGTCTCAAGACCCTCTCCTTGTCTCTAGACCCTTTCCTTGTCTCTGGACTGTTTTCTGGTCTCTGGACCTTTTCCCGGTCTCTGGACCCTTTCCCGGTCTCTGGACCCTTTCCTGGTCTCTGGACCCTTTCCTGGTCTCTAGACCTTTTCCTGGTCTCTAGACCCTTTCCCGGTCTCTGGACCCTTTCCTGGTCCCTGGACCCTTTCCTGGTCTCTGGACCCTTTCCTGGTCTCTGGACCGTTTTCTGGTCTCTCGACCCTTTCCTGGTCTCTGGACCCTTTCCCGGTCTCAAGACCCTCTCCTTGTCTCTGGACCCTTTCCTTGTCTCTGGACTGTTTTCTGGTCTCTGGACCCTTTCCTGGTCTCTGGACCCTTTCCCGGTCTCTGGACCCTTTCCTGGTCTCTGGACCCTTTCCTGGTCTCTGGACCTTTACCTGGTCTCTAGACCCTTTCCCGGTCTCTGGACCCTTTCCTGGTCCCTGGACCCTTTCCTGGTCTCTGGACCCTTTCCCGGTCTCAAGACCCTCTCCTTGTCTCTGGACCCTTTCCTTGTCTCTGGACTGTTTTCTGGTCTCTGGACCCTTTCCCGGTCTCTGGACCCTTTCCCGGTCTCTAGACCCTTTCCTGATCTCTGGACCGTTTTCTGCTCTCTGGACCCTTTCCTGGTCTCTACACACTTTCCTGGTCTCTGGACCCTTTTCTGGTCTCTGGACCCTTTCCTGGTCTCTAGACCCTTTCGCGGACTCTAGACCCCTTGGCGGTCTGTAGACCATTTTCTGGTCTCTAGACCCTTTTCTGGTCTCTGGACCCTTTCCCGGTCTCTAGACCCTTTCCTGGTCTCTAGACCCTTTCCTGGTCTCTGGACCCTTTCCCGGTCTCTAGACCCCTTGCCAGTCTCTAGACCCTTTCCTGGTCTCTGGACTCTTTCCCGGTCTCAAGACCCTTTCCTGGTCTCTGGACCGTTTCCTGGTCCCTGGACCCTTTCCTGGTCTCTGGACCGTTTCCTGGTCCCTGGACCCTTTCCCAGTCTCTGGACCCTTGCCTGGTCTCTGGACCTTTTCCTGGTCTCTGGACCCTTTCCTGGTCTTTAGACCCTTTCCCGGTCTTTAAACCCTTTCCTGGTCTCTGGACCCTTTCCTGGTCTCTAGACCCTTTCCCGGTCTTTAGACCCTTTCCCGGTCTCTGGACCGTTTTCTGGTCTCTGGACCGTTTTCTGGTCTCTGGACTCTTTCCTGGTCTCTGGACTCTTTCCTGGTCTCTAGACTCTTTCCTGGTCTCTAGACTCTTTCTGGTCTCTAGACCCTTTCCTTCTCTATGGACCCTTTCTTGGTCTATGGACCCTTTCCCGGTCTCTAGACCCTTTCCTGGTCTCTAGACCCTTTCCTGGTCTCTGGACCCTTTCCCGGTCTCTGGACCGTCTTCTAGTCTCTGGACCCTGTCCTGGTCTCTAGACCCTTTGCCAGTCTCTAGAACCTTTTCTGGTCTCTGGACCCTTTCCCGGCCTATAGACCCTTTCCTGGTCTTTAGACCCTTTCCCGGTCTCTGGACCGTTTTCTGGTCTCTGGACCCTTTCCTGTTACCTGGACCCTTTCCTTGTCTCTGGACTGTTTTCTGGTCTCTGGACCCTTTCCCGGTCTCTGGACCCTTTCCTGGTCTCTGGACCCTTTCCTGGTCTCTAGACCTTTCCCTGGTCTCTAGACCCTTTCCCGGTCTCTGGACTCTTTCCTGGTCACGGGACCGTTTTCTGGTCTCTGGACCCTGTCCTGGTCTCTGGACCTGTTCCTGGTCTCTAGACCCTTTCCCAGTCTCTAGACCCTTTCCTGGTCTCTGGACCCTTTCCCGGTCTCTAGACCCTTTCCTGGTCTCTGGACCCTTTCCCGGTCTCTAGACCCTTTCCCGGTCTCTGGACCGTTTTCTGGTCTCTAGACCCTTTCCTGGTCTCTGGACTCTTCCCTGGTCTCTGGACTCTTCCCTGGTCTCTAGACTCTTTCCTGGTCTCTAGACTCTTTCTGGTCTCTAGACTCTTTCCTGGTCTCTAGACTCTTTCCTGGTCTCTAGACTCTTTCTGGTCTCTAGACCCTTTCCTTCTCTATGGACCCTTTCTTGGTCTATGGACCCTTTTCTGGTCTATGGACCCTTTCCCGGTCTCTAGACCCTTTCCTGGTCCCTAGACCCTTTCCTGGTCTCTGGACCCTTTCCCGGTCTCTGGACCGTCTTCTGGTCTCTGGACCCTGTCCTGGTCTCTAGACCCCTTGCCAGTCTCTAGAACCTTTTCTGGTCTCTGGACCCTTTCCCGGCCTATAGACCCTTTCCTGGTCTCTGGACCCTTTCCTGGTCTTTAGACCCTTTCCCGGTCTCTGGACCGTTTTCTGGTCTCTGGACCCTTTCCTTGTCTCTGGACCCTCTCCTTGTCTCTGGACCCTCTCCTTGTCTCTGGACCCTTTCCTTGTCTCTGGACTGTTTTCTGGTGTCTGGACCCTTTCCCGGTCTCTGGACCCTTTCCTGGTCTCTAGACCTTTTCCTGGTGTCTGGACCCTTTCCCGGTCTCTGGACCCTGTCCTGGTCCCTGGACCCTTTCCTGGTCTCTGGACCCTTTCCTGGTCTCTGGACCGTTTTCTGGTCTCTGGACCCTTTCCTGGTCTCTTGACCCTTTCCCGGTCTCAAGACCCTCTCCTTGTCTCTGGACCCTTTCCTGGTCTCTGGACTGTTTTCTGGTCTCTGGACCCTTTCCTGGTCTCTGGACCCTTTCCCGGTCTCTGGACCCTTTCCTGGTCCCTGGACCCTTTCCTGGTCCCTGGACCCTTTCCCGGTCTCAAGACCCTCTCCTTGTCTCTGGACCCTTTCCTTGTCTCTGGACTGTTTTCTGGTCACTAGACCCTTTCCTGGTCTTTAGCCTCTTTCCCGGTCTTTAAACCCTTTCTTGGTCTCTGGACCCTTTCCCGGTCTCTGGACCCTTTCCTGGTCTCTGGAACCTTTTCTGGTCTCTGGTCCCTTTCCTGGTCTCTGGACCGTTTTCTGGTCTCTAGACCCTCTTCTGGTCTCTAGACCCTCTCTTGGTGTCTAGA
Source organism: Telmatherina bonti (assembly GCF_933228915.1). Classification (NCBI taxonomy): domain Eukaryota; kingdom Metazoa; phylum Chordata; class Actinopteri; order Atheriniformes; family Telmatherinidae; genus Telmatherina; species Telmatherina bonti. The sequence goes on along the minus strand of NC_136627.1, from coordinate 40,827,714 downwards.
TCCTATCCTGGTCTCTAGACCCTTTCCTGGTCTCTGGACCCTTTTACGGTCTCTAGACCCCTTCCTGGTCTCTGGACCCTTTCCCGGTCTCTGGACTCTTTCCTGGTCTCTAGACTCTTTCCTGGTCTCTAGACTCTTTCCTGGTCTCTAGACCCTTTCCTTCTCTATGGACCCTTTCTTGGTCTATGGACCCTTTTCTGGTCTATGGACCCTTTCCCGGTCTCTAGACCCTTTCCTGGTCTCTAGACCCTTTCCTGGTCTCTGGACCCTTTCCCGGTCTCTGGACCCTTTCCCGGTCTCTGGACCGTTTTCTGGTCTCTGGACCCTGTCCTGGTCTCTAGATCCCTTGCCAGTCTCTAGAACCTTTTCTGGTCTCTGGACCCTTTCCCAGCCTATAGACCCTTTCCTGGTCTCTGGACCCTTTCCCGGTCTTTAGACCCTTTCCCGGTCTCAAGACCCTCTCCTTGTCTCTGGACCCTTTCCTTGTCTCTGGACTGTTTTCTGGTCTCTGGACCCTTTCCCGGTCTCTGGACCCTTTCCCGGTCTCTGGACCCTTTCCTGGTCTCTAGACCCTTTCCCGGTCTCTGGACCTTTTCCTGGTCTCTGGACCCTTTCCTGGTCTCTGGACCCTTTCCCGGTCTCTGGACCCTTTCCCGGTCTCTAGACGCTTTCCCGGTCTCTGGACCCTTTCCCGGTCTCTAGACCCTTTCCTGGTCTCTGGACCCTTTCCCGGTCTCTGGACCCTTTCCTGGTCTCTGGACCATTTTCTGGTCTCAAGACCCTTTCCTGGTCTCTGGACCCTTTCCCGGTCTCAAGACCCTCTCCTTGTCTCTGGACCCTTTCCTTGTCTCTGGACTGTTTTCTGGTCTCTGGACCCTTTCCCGGTCTCTGGACCCTTTCCTGGTCTCTGGACCCTTTCTGGTCTCTGGACCCTTTCCTGGTCTCTAGACCTTTCCCTGGTCTGTAGACCCTTTCCCGGTCTCTGGACCCTTTCCTGGTCCCTGGACCCTTTCCTGGTCTCTGGACCCTTTCCCGGTCTCAAGACCCTCTTCTTGTCTCTGGACCCTTTCCTTGTCTCTGGACTGTTTTCTGGTCTCTGGACCCTTTCCCGGTCTCTGGACCCTTTCCTGGTCTCTAGACCTTTCCCTGGTCTCTAGACCCTTTCCCGGTCTCTGGACCTTTTCCTGGTCTCTGGACCCTTTCCTGGTCTCTGGACCCTTTCCCGGTCTCAAGACCCTCTCCTTGTCTCTGGACCCTTTACTTGTCTCTGGACTGTTTTCTGGTCTCTAGACCCTTTCCTGGTCTCTGGACCGTTTTCTGGTCTCTAGACCCTCTCCTGGTCTCTAGATCCTTTCCTGGTCTCTAGACCCTCTCCTGGTCTCTGGACCCTTTCCTGGTCTCTAGACACTTTCCTGGTCTCTGGACCCTTTTCTGGTCTCTGGACCCATTCCTGGTCTCTAGACCCTTTCGCGGTCTCTAGACCCCTTGGCGGTCTCTAGACCCTTTTCTGGTCTCTAGAACCTTTTCTGGTCTCTGGAACCTTTCCCGGTCTCTAGACCCTTTCCTGGTCTCTGGACCGTTTTCTGATCTCAAGACCCTTTCCTGGTCTCTGGACTCTTTCCAGGTATCTGGACCCTTTCCCGGTCTCTAGACCCTTTCCTGGTCTCTGGACCGTTTTCTGGTCTCAAGACTCTTTCCTGGTCTCTGGACTCTTTCCTGGTATCTGGACCCTTTCCTGGTCTCTGGAACCTTTCCCGGTCTCAAGACCCTCTCCTTGTCTCTGGACCCTTTCCTGGTCTCTGGACTGTTTTCTGGTCTCTAGACCCTTTCCCGGTCTCTGGACCCTTTCCTGGTCTCTGGACCCTTTCCTGGTCTCTAGACCTTTCCCTGGTCTCTAGACCCTTTCCCGCTCTCTAGACCCTTTCTTGGTCTCTGGACCCTTTCCCGGTCTCTGGACCTTTTCCTGGTCTCTGGAACCTTTTCTGGTCTCTAGACCCTCTCCTGTTCTCTGGACCCTTTCCTGGTCTCTAGACACTTTCCTGGTCTCTGGACCCTTTTCTGGTCTCTGGACCCTTTCCTGGTCTCTAGACCCTTTCGCGGACTCTAGACCCCTTGGCGGTCTCTAGACCCTTTTCTGGTCTCTAGACCCTTTTCTGGTCTCTGGACCCTTTCCCGGTCTCTGGACCCTTTCCTGGTCTCTAGACCTTTCCCTGGTCTCTGGACCCTTTCCCGGTCTCAAGACCCTTTCCTGGTCTCTGGACCGTTTTCTGGTCTCTAGACCCTTTCCCGGTCTCTAGACCCTTTCCTGATCTCTGGACCGTTTTCTGCTCTCTGGACCCTTTCCTGGTCTCTAGACCCTTTCGCGGACTCTAGACCCTTTCCTGGTCTCTAGACCCTTTCCTGGTCTCTACACACTTTCCTGGTCTCTGGACCCTTTTCTGGTCTCTGGACCCTTTCCTGGTGTCTAGACCCGTTCGCGGACTCTAGACCCCTTGGCGGTCTGTAGACCATTTTCTGGTCTCTAGACCCTTTTCTGGTCTCTGGACCCTTTCCCGGTCTCTGGACCCTTTCCCGGTCTCTGGACCCTTTCCTGGTCTCTAGACCTTTCCCTGGTCTCTGGACCCTTTCCCGGTCTCTAGACCCTTTCCTGGTCTCTAGACCCTTTCCTGGTCCCTGGACCCTTTTACGGTCTCTAGACCCCTTCCTGGTCTCTAGACCCTTTCCCGGTCTCTGGACCGTTTTCTGGTCTCAAGACCCTTTCCTGGTCTCTGGGCACTTTCCTGGTCTCTGGACCCTTTCCTGGTTTAAGGACTCTATCCTAGTCTCTAGACCCTTTCCTGGTCTCTGGACCCTTTCCTGGTCTCTACACACTTTCCTGGTCTCTGGACACTTTCCTGGTCTCTAGACCCTTTCCTGGTCTCTAGACCCTTTCCTGGTCTCTTGACCCTTTTCTGGTCTCTGGACCCTTTCCTGGTCTCTAGACCCTTTCCCGGTCTCTGGACTGTTTCCTGGTCTCTGGACCCTTTCCTGGTTTAAGGACTCTATCCTAGTCTCTAGACCCTTTCCTGGTCTCTGGACCCTTTCCTGGTCTCTACACACTTTCCTGGTCTCTGGACACTTTCCTGGTCTCTAGACCCTTTCCTGGTCTCTAGACCCTTTCCTGGTCTCTTGACCCTTTTCTGGTCTCTGGACCCTTTCCTGGTCTCTAGACCCTTTCCCGGTCTCTGGACTGTTTCCTGGTCTCTGGACCCTATCCTGGTCTCTTGGCCCTTTCCAGGTCTCTGGACCCTTTCCTGGTTTAAGGACTCTTTCCTGGTCTCTAGACCCTTTCCTGTTCTCTGGAACCTTTTCTGGTCTCTAGATCCTTTCCTGGTCTCTGGACCCTTTCCTGGTCTCTAGACCCTTTCCCGGTCTTTGGACCGTTTTCTGGTCTCTGGGCCCTTTCCCGGTCTCTAGACCCTTTCCCGGTCTCTGGACCCTTTCCTGTTCCCTGGACTCTTTCCAGGTCTCTGGACCCTTTCCTGGTCTCTGGACCCTGTCCTGGTTTCTGGACTCTTTCCCGGTCTCTAGACCCTTTCCTGGTCTCCAGACCCTTTCCCGGTCTCTGTACCCTTTCCCGGTCTCTAGACCCTTTCCTGGTCTCTGGACTCTTTCCCGGTCTCTAGACCCTTTCCTGGTCTCTGGACCGTTTCCTGGTCCCTGGACCCTTTCCTGGTCTCTGGACCGTTTTCTGGTCTCAAGACCCTTTCCTGGTCTCTGGACTCTTTCCTGGTCTCTGGACTCTTTCCTGGTCTCTAGACCTTTTTCCTTTTCTCTAGAACCTTTTCTGATCTCTAGACTCTTTCTGGTCTCTAGACCCTTTCCTTCTCTATGGACCCTTTCTTGGTGTATGGACCCTTTTCTGGTCTATGGACCCTTTCCCGGTCTCTAGACCCTTTCCTGGTCTCTGGACCCTTTCCTGGTCTCTAGACCTTTCCCTGGTCTCTAGACCCTTTCCCGCTCTCTAGACCCTTTCTTGGTCTCTGGACCCTTTCCCGGTCTCTGGACCTTTTCCTGGTCTCTGGAACCTTTTCTGGTCTCTAGACCCTCTCCTGTTCTCTGGACCCTTTCCTGGTCTCTAGACACTTTCCTGGTCTCTGGACCCTTTTCTGGTCTCTGGACCCTTTCCTGGTCTCTAGACCCTTTCGCGGACTCTAGACCCCTTGGCGGTCTCTAGACCCTTTTCTGGTCTCTAGACCCTTTTCTGGTCTCTGGACCCTTTCCCGGTCTCTGGACCCTTTCCTGGTCTCTAGACCTTTCCCTGGTCTCTGGACCCTTTCCCGGTCTCAAGACCCTTTCCTGGTCTCTGGACCGTTTTCTGGTCTCTAGACCCTTTCCCGGTCTCTAGACCCTTTCCTGATCTCTGGACCGTTTTCTGCTCTCTGGACCCTTTCCTGGTCTCTAGACCCTTTCGCGGACTCTAGACCCTTTCCTGGTCTCTAGACCCTTTCCTGGTCTCTACACACTTTCCTGGTCTCTGGACCCTTTTCTGGTCTCTGGACCCTTTCCTGGTGTCTAGACCCGTTCGCGGACTCTAGACCCCTTGGCGGTCTGTAGACCATTTTCTGGTCTCTAGACCCTTTTCTGGTCTCTGGACCCTTTCCCGGTCTCTGGACCCTTTCCCGGTCTCTGGACCCTTTCCTGGTCTCTAGACCTTTCCCTGGTCTCTGGACCCTTTCCCGGTCTCTAGACCCTTTCCTGGTCTCTAGACCCTTTCCTGGTCCCTGGACCCTTTTACGGTCTCTAGACCCCTTCCTGGTCTCTAGACCCTTTCCCGGTCTCTGGACCGTTTTCTGGTCTCAAGACCCTTTCCTGGTCTCTGGGCACTTTCCTGGTCTCTGGACCCTTTCCTGGTTTAAGGACTCTATCCTAGTCTCTAGACCCTTTCCTGGTCTCTGGACCCTTTCCTGGTCTCTACACACTTTCCTGGTCTCTGGACACTTTCCTGGTCTCTAGACCCTTTCCTGGTCTCTAGACCCTTTCCTGGTCTCTTGACCCTTTTCTGGTCTCTGGACCCTTTCCTGGTCTCTAGACCCTTTCCCGGTCTCTGGACTGTTTCCTGGTCTCTGGACCCTTTCCTGGTTTAAGGACTCTATCCTAGTCTCTAGACCCTTTCCTGGTCTCTGGACCCTTTCCTGGTCTCTACACACTTTCCTGGTCTCTGGACACTTTCCTGGTCTCTAGACCCTTTCCTGGTCTCTAGACCCTTTCCTGGTCTCTTGACCCTTTTCTGGTCTCTGGACCCTTTCCTGGTCTCTAGACCCTTTCCCGGTCTCTGGACTGTTTCCTGGTCTCTGGACCCTATCCTGGTCTCTTGGCCCTTTCCAGGTCTCTGGACCCTTTCCTGGTTTAAGGACTCTTTCCTGGTCTCTAGACCCTTTCCTGTTCTCTGGAACCTTTTCTGGTCTCTAGATCCTTTCCTGGTCTCTGGACCCTTTCCTGGTCTCTAGACCCTTTCCCGGTCTTTGGACCGTTTTCTGGTCTCTGGGCCCTTTCCCGGTCTCTAGACCCTTTCCCGGTCTCTGGACCCTTTCCTGTTCCCTGGACTCTTTCCAGGTCTCTGGACCCTTTCCTGGTCTCTGGACCCTGTCCTGGTTTCTGGACTCTTTCCCGGTCTCTAGACCCTTTCCTGGTCTCCAGACCCTTTCCCGGTCTCTGTACCCTTTCCCGGTCTCTAGACCCTTTCCTGGTCTCTGGACTCTTTCCCGGTCTCTAGACCCTTTCCTGGTCTCTGGACCGTTTCCTGGTCCCTGGACCCTTTCCTGGTCTCTGGACCGTTTTCTGGTCTCAAGACCCTTTCCTGGTCTCTGGACTCTTTCCTGGTCTCTGGACTCTTTCCTGGTCTCTAGACCTTTTTCCTTTTCTCTAGAACCTTTTCTGATCTCTAGACTCTTTCTGGTCTCTAGACCCTTTCCTTCTCTATGGACCCTTTCTTGGTGTATGGACCCTTTTCTGGTCTATGGACCCTTTCCCGGTCTCTAGACCCTTTCCTGGTCTCTAGACCCTTTCCTGGTCTCTAGACCCTTTCCTGGTCTCTGGACCATTTCCCGGTCTCTAGACCCCTTGCCAGTCTCTAGACCCTTTCCTGGTCTCTGGACTCTTTCCCGGTCTCAAGACCCTTTCCTGGTCTCGACCGTTTCCTGGTCCCTGGACCCTTTCCTGGTCTCTGGACCGTTTCCTGGTCCCTGGACCCTTTCCCAGTCTCTGGACCCTTTCCCAGTCTCTGGACCCTTGCCTGGTCTCTGGACCCTTTCCTGGTCTCTAGACCTTTCCCTGGTCTCTGGACCCTTTCCCGGTCTCTAGACCCTTTCCTGGTCTCTAGACCCTTTCCTGGTCCCTGGACCCTTTTACGGTCTCTAGACCCCTTCCTGGTCTCTAGACCCTTTCCCGGTCTCTGGACCGTTTTCTGGTCTCAAGACCCTTTCCTGGTCTCTGGGCACTTTCCTGGTCTCTGGACCCTTTCCTGGTTTAAGGACTCTATCCTAGTCTCTAGACCCTTTCCTGGTCTCTGGACCCTTTCCTGGTCTCTACACACTTTCCTGGTCTCTGGACACTTTCCTGGTCTCTAGACCCTTTCCTGGTCTCTAGACCCTTTCCTGGTCTCTTGACCCTTTTCTGGTCTCTGGACCCTTTCCTGGTCTCTAGACCCTTTCCCGGTCTCTGGACTGTTTCCTGGTCTCTGGACCCTTTCCTGGTTTAAGGACTCTATCCTAGTCTCTAGACCCTTTCCTGGTCTCTGGACCCTTTCCTGGTCTCTACACACTTTCCTGGTCTCTGGACACTTTCCTGGTCTCTAGACCCTTTCCTGGTCTCTAGACCCTTTCCTGGTCTCTTGACCCTTTTCTGGTCTCTGGACCCTTTCCTGGTCTCTAGACCCTTTCCCGGTCTCTGGACTGTTTCCTGGTCTCTGGACCCTATCCTGGTCTCTTGGCCCTTTCCAGGTCTCTGGACCCTTTCCTGGTTTAAGGACTCTTTCCTGGTCTCTAGACCCTTTCCTGTTCTCTGGAACCTTTTCTGGTCTCTAGATCCTTTCCTGGTCTCTGGACCCTTTCCTGGTCTCTAGACCCTTTCCCGGTCTTTGGACCGTTTTCTGGTCTCTGGGCCCTTTCCCGGTCTCTAGACCCTTTCCCGGTCTCTGGACCCTTTCCTGTTCCCTGGACTCTTTCCAGGTCTCTGGACCCTTTCCTGGTCTCTGGACCCTGTCCTGGTTTCTGGACTCTTTCCCGGTCTCTAGACCCTTTCCTGGTCTCCAGACCCTTTCCCGGTCTCTGTACCCTTTCCCGGTCTCTAGACCCTTTCCTGGTCTCTGGACTCTTTCCCGGTCTCTAGACCCTTTCCTGGTCTCTGGACCGTTTCCTGGTCCCTGGACCCTTTCCTGGTCTCTGGACCGTTTTCTGGTCTCAAGACCCTTTCCTGGTCTCTGGACTCTTTCCTGGTCTCTGGACTCTTTCCTGGTCTCTAGACCTTTTTCCTTTTCTCTAGAACCTTTTCTGATCTCTAGACTCTTTCTGGTCTCTAGACCCTTTCCTTCTCTATGGACCCTTTCTTGGTGTATGGACCCTTTTCTGGTCTATGGACCCTTTCCCGGTCTCTAGACCCTTTCCTGGTCTCTGGACCCTTTCCTGGTCTCTAGACCTTTCCCTGGTCTCTAGACCCTTTCCCGCTCTCTAGACCCTTTCTTGGTCTCTGGACCCTTTCCCGGTCTCTGGACCTTTTCCTGGTCTCTGGAACCTTTTCTGGTCTCTAGACCCTCTCCTGTTCTCTGGACCCTTTCCTGGTCTCTAGACACTTTCCTGGTCTCTGGACCCTTTTCTGGTCTCTGGACCCTTTCCTGGTCTCTAGACCCTTTCGCGGACTCTAGACCCCTTGGCGGTCTCTAGACCCTTTTCTGGTCTCTAGACCCTTTTCTGGTCTCTGGACCCTTTCCCGGTCTCTGGACCCTTTCCTGGTCTCTAGACCTTTCCCTGGTCTCTGGACCCTTTCCCGGTCTCAAGACCCTTTCCTGGTCTCTGGACCGTTTTCTGGTCTCTAGACCCTTTCCCGGTCTCTAGACCCTTTCCTGATCTCTGGACCGTTTTCTGCTCTCTGGACCCTTTCCTGGTCTCTAGACCCTTTCGCGGACTCTAGACCCTTTCCTGGTCTCTAGACCCTTTCCTGGTCTCTACACACTTTCCTGGTCTCTGGACCCTTTTCTGGTCTCTGGACCCTTTCCTGGTGTCTAGACCCGTTCGCGGACTCTAGACCCCTTGGCGGTCTGTAGACCATTTTCTGGTCTCTAGACCCTTTTCTGGTCTCTGGACCCTTTCCCGGTCTCTGGACCCTTTCCCGGTCTCTGGACCCTTTCCTGGTCTCTAGACCTTTCCCTGGTCTCTGGACCCTTTCCCGGTCTCTAGACCCTTTCCTGGTCTCTAGACCCTTTCCTGGTCCCTGGACCCTTTTACGGTCTCTAGACCCCTTCCTGGTCTCTAGACCCTTTCCCGGTCTCTGGACCGTTTTCTGGTCTCAAGACCCTTTCCTGGTCTCTGGGCACTTTCCTGGTCTCTGGACCCTTTCCTGGTTTAAGGACTCTATCCTAGTCTCTAGACCCTTTCCTGGTCTCTGGACCCTTTCCTGGTCTCTACACACTTTCCTGGTCTCTGGACACTTTCCTGGTCTCTAGACCCTTTCCTGGTCTCTAGACCCTTTCCTGGTCTCTTGACCCTTTTCTGGTCTCTGGACCCTTTCCTGGTCTCTAGACCCTTTCCCGGTCTCTGGACTGTTTCCTGGTCTCTGGACCCTTTCCTGGTTTAAGGACTCTATCCTAGTCTCTAGACCCTTTCCTGGTCTCTGGACCCTTTCCTGGTCTCTACACACTTTCCTGGTCTCTGGACACTTTCCTGGTCTCTAGACCCTTTCCTGGTCTCTAGACCCTTTCCTGGTCTCTTGACCCTTTTCTGGTCTCTGGACCCTTTCCTGGTCTCTAGACCCTTTCCCGGTCTCTGGACTGTTTCCTGGTCTCTGGACCCTATCCTGGTCTCTTGGCCCTTTCCAGGTCTCTGGACCCTTTCCTGGTTTAAGGACTCTTTCCTGGTCTCTAGACCCTTTCCTGTTCTCTGGAACCTTTTCTGGTCTCTAGATCCTTTCCTGGTCTCTGGACCCTTTCCTGGTCTCTAGACCCTTTCCCGGTCTTTGGACCGTTTTCTGGTCTCTGGGCCCTTTCCCGGTCTCTAGACCCTTTCCCGGTCTCTGGACCCTTTCCTGTTCCCTGGACTCTTTCCAGGTCTCTGGACCCTTTCCTGGTCTCTGGACCCTGTCCTGGTTTCTGGACTCTTTCCCGGTCTCTAGACCCTTTCCTGGTCTCCAGACCCTTTCCCGGTCTCTGTACCCTTTCCCGGTCTCTAGACCCTTTCCTGGTCTCTGGACTCTTTCCCGGTCTCTAGACCCTTTCCTGGTCTCTGGACCGTTTCCTGGTCCCTGGACCCTTTCCTGGTCTCTGGACCGTTTTCTGGTCTCAAGACCCTTTCCTGGTCTCTGGACTCTTTCCTGGTCTCTGGACTCTTTCCTGGTCTCTAGACCTTTTTCCTTTTCTCTAGAACCTTTTCTGATCTCTAGACTCTTTCTGGTCTCTAGACCCTTTCCTTCTCTATGGACCCTTTCTTGGTGTATGGACCCTTTTCTGGTCTATGGACCCTTTCCCGGTCTCTAGACCCTTTCCTGGTCTCTAGACCCTTTCCTGGTCTCTAGACCCTTTCCTGGTCTCTGGACCATTTCCCGGTCTCTAGACCCCTTGCCAGTCTCTAGACCCTTTCCTGGTCTCTGGACTCTTTCCCGGTCTCAAGACCCTTTCCTGGTCTCGACCGTTTCCTGGTCCCTGGACCCTTTCCTGGTCTCTGGACCGTTTCCTGGTCCCTGGACCCTTTCCCAGTCTCTGGACCCTTTCCCAGTCTCTGGACCCTTGCCTGGTCTCTGGACCTATTCCTGGTCTCTGGACCCTTTCCTGGTCTTTAGACTCTTTCCCGGTCTTTAAACCCTTTCCTGGTCTCTGGACCCTTTCCTGGTCTCTAGACCCTTTCCCGTTCTTTAGACCCTTTCCCGGTCTCTGGACCGTTTTCTGGTCTCTGGACTCTTTCCTGGTCTCTGGACTCTTTCCTGGTCTCTAGACTCTTTCCTGGTCTCTAGACTCTTTCTGGTCTCTAGACCCTTTCCTTCTCTATGGACCCTTTCTTGGTCTATGGACCCTTTCCCGGTCTCTAGACCCTTTCCTGGTCTCTAGACCCTTTCCTGGGCTCTGGACCCTTTCCCGGTCTCTGGACAGTCTTCTGGTCTCTGGACCCTGTCCTGGTCTCTAGACCCCTTGCCAGTCTCTAGAACCTTTTCTGGTCTCTGGACCCTTTCCCGGCCTATAGACCCTTTCCTGGTCTCTGGACCCTTTCCCGGTCTTTAGACCCTTTCCCGGTCTCTGGACCGTTTTCTGGTCTCTGGACCCTTTCCTGGTACCTGGACCCTTTCCTTGTCTCTGGACTGTTTTCTGGTCTCTGGACCCTTTCCCGGTCTCTGGACCCTTTCCCGGTCTCTGGACCCTTTCCTGGTCTCTGGACCCTTTCCTGGTCTCCAGACCTTTCCCTGGTCTCTAGACCCTTTCCCGGTCTCTGGACCCTTTCCTGGTCACGGGACCGTTTTCTGGTCTCTGGACCCTGTCCTGGTCTCTGGACCCTTTCCTGGTCTCTAGACCCTTTCCCGGTCTCTAGACCCTTTCCCGGTCTCTAGACCCTTTCCTGGTCTCTGGACCCTTTCCCTGGTCTCTGGACCCTTTCCTGGTCTCTGGACCCTTTCCCGGTCTCTAGACCCTTTCCCGGTCTCTGGACCGTTTTCTGGTCTCAAGACCCTTTCCTGGTCTCTGGACTCTTTCCTGGTCTCTAGACTCTTTCCTGGTCTCTAGACTCTTTCTGGTCTCTAGACCCTTTCCTTCTCTATGGACCCTTTCTTGGTCTATGGACCCTTTTCTGGTCTATGGACCCTTTCCCGGTCTCTAGACCCTTTCCTGGTCTGTAGACCCTTTCCTGGTCTCTGGACCCTTTCCCGGTCTCTGGACCGTCTTCTGGTCTCTGGACCCTGTCCTGGTCTCTAGACCCCTTGCCAGTCTCTAGAACCTTTTCTGGTCTCTGGACCCTTTCCCGGCCTATAGACCCTTTCCTGGTCTCTGGACCCTTTCCTGGTCTTTAGACCCTTTCCCGGTCTCTGGACCGTTTTCTGGTCTCTGGACCCTTTCCTGGTCTCTGGACCCTCTCCTTGTCTCTGGACCCTCTCCTTGTCTCTGGACCCTTTCCTTGTCTCTGGACTGTTTTCTGGTCTCTGGACCCTTTCCCGGTCTCTGGACCCTTTCCCGGTCTCTGGACCCTTTCCTGGTCTTTGGACCCTTTCCTGGTCTCTAGACCTTTTCCTGGTCTCTAGACCCTTTCCCGGTCTCTGGACCCTTTCCTGTTCCCTGGACCCTTTCCTGGTCTCTGGACCCTTTCCCGGTCTCTGGACCGTTTTCTGGTCTATGGACCCTTTCCTGGTCTCTGGACCCTTTCCCGGTCTCAAGACCCTCTCCTTGTCTCTGGACCCTTTCCTTGTCTCTGGACTGTTTTCTGGTCTCTGGACCCTTTCCCGGTCTCTGGACCCTTTCCTGGTCTCTGGACCCTTTCCTGGTCTCTAGACCTTTCCCTGGTCTCTAGACCCTTTCCCGGTCTCTGGACCCTTTCCTGGTCCCTGGACCCTTTCCTGGTCCCTGGACCCTTTCCCGGTCTCAAGACCCTCTCCTTGTCTCTGGACCCTTTCCTTGTCTCTGGACTGTTTTCTGGTCTCTAGACCCTTTCCTGGTCTTTAGCCTCTTTCCCGGTCTTTGGACCCTTTCTTGGTCTCTGGACCCTTTCCCGGTCTCTGGACCCTTTCCCGGTCTCTGGAACCTTTTCTGGTCTCTAGACCCTCTCTTGGTCTCTAGACCCTTTCCTGGTCTCTAGACCCTTTCCTGGTCTCTGGACCGTTTTCTGGTCTCTAGACCCTCCCCTGGTCTCTGGTCCCTTTCCTGGTCTCTGGACCCTTTTCTGGTCTCTAGACCCTCTCTTGGTGTCTAGATCCTATCCTGGTCTCTAGACCCTTTCCTGGTCTCTGGACCCTTTTACGGTCTCTAGACCCCTTCCTGGTCTCTGGACCCTTTCCCGGTCTCTGGACTCTTTCCTGGTCTCTAGACTCTTTCCTGGTCTCTAGACCCTTTCCTTCTCTATGGACCCTTTCTTGGTCTATGGACCCTTTTCTGGTCTATGGACCCTTTCCCGGTCTCTAGACCCTTTCCTGGTCTCTAGACCCTTTCCTGGTCTCTGGACCCTTTCCTGGTCTCTGGACCCTTTCCCGGTCTCTGGACCCTTTCCCGGTCTCTGGACCGTTTTCTGGTCTCTAGACCCCTTGCCAGTCTCTAGAACCTTTTCTGGTCTCTGGACCCTTTCCCGGCCTATAGACCCTTTCCTGGTCTCTGGACCATTTCCCGGTCTTTAGACCCTTTCCCGGTCTCAAGACCCTTTCCTGGTCTCTGGACCGTTTTCTGGTCTCTACACTCTTTCCTGGTCTCTAGACCCTTTCCTTCTCTATGGACCCTTTCTTGGTCTATGGACCCTTTTCTGGTCTATGGACCCTTTCCCGGTCTCTAGACCCTTTCCTGGTCTCTAGACCCTTTCCTGGTCTCTGGACCCTTTCCCGGTCTCTGGACCCGTTCCCGGTCTCTGGACCGTTTTCTGGTCTCTAGACCCCTTGCCAGTCTCTAGAACCTTTTCTGGTCTCTGGACCCTTTCCCGGCCTATAGACCCTTTCCTGGTCTCTGGACCCTTTCCCGGTCTTTAGACCCTTTCCCGGTCTCAAGACCCTTTCCTGGTCTCTGGACCGTTTTCTGGTCTCTAGACCTTTTCCTGGTCTCTAGACCCTTTCCCGGTCTCTGGACCCTTTCCTGTTCCCTGGACCCTTTCCTGGTCTCTGGACCCTTTCCCGGTCTCTGGACCGTTTTCTGGTCTCTGGACCCTTTCCTGGTCTCTGGACCCTTTCCCGGTCTCAAGACCCTCTCCTTGTCTCTGGACCCTTTCCTTGTCTCTGGACTGTTTTCTGGTCTCTGGACCCTTTCCCGGTCTCTGGACCCTTTCCTGGTCTCTGGACCCTTTCCTGGTCTCTAGACCTTTCCCTGGTCTCAAGACCCTTTCCCGGTCTCTGGACCCTTTCCTGGTCCCTGGACCCTTTCCCGGTCTCAAGACCCTCTCCTTGTCTCTGGACCCTTTCCTTGTCTCTGGACTGTTTTCTGGTCTCTAGACCCTTTCCTGGTCTTTAGCCTCTTTCCCGGTCTTTGGACCCTTTCTTGGTCTCTGGACCCTTTCCTGGTCTCTGGACCCTTTCCTGGTCTCTGGAACCTTTTCTGGTCTCTAGACCCTCTCTTGGTCTCTAGACCCTTTCCTGGTCTCTAGACCCTTTCCTGGTCTCTGGACCGTTTTCTGGTCTCTAGACCCTCCCCTGGTCTCTGGTCCCTTTCCTGGTCTCTGGACCGTTTTCTGGTCTCTAGACCCTTTTCTGGTCTCTAGACCCTCTCTTGGTGTCTAGATCCTATCCTGGTCTCTAGACCCTTTCCTGGTCTCTGGACCCTTTTACGGTCTCTAGACCCCTTCCTGGTCTCTGGACCCTTTCCCGGTCTCTGGACTCTTTCCTGGTCTCTAGACTCTTTCCTGGTCTCTAGACCCTTTCCTTCTCTATGGACCCTTTCTTGGTCTATGGACCCTTTTCTGGTCTATGGACCCTTTCCCGGTCTCTAGACCCTTTCCTGGTCTCTAGACCCTTTCCTGGTCTCTGGACCCTTTCCTGGTCTCTGGACCCTTTCCCGGTCTCTGGACCCTTTCCCGGTCTCTGGACCGTTTTCTGGTCTCTAGACCCCTTGCCAGTCTCTAGAACCTTTTCTGGTCTCTGGACCCTTTCCCGGCCTATAGACCCTTTCCTGGTCTCTGGACCCTTTCCCGGTCTTTAGACCCTTTCCCGGTCTCAAGACCCTTTCCTGGTCTCTGGACCGTTTTCTGGTCTCTACACTCTTTCCTGGTCTCTAGACCCTTTCCTTCTCTATGGACCCTTTCTTGGTCTATGGACCCTTTTCTGGTCTATGGACCCTTTCCCGGTCTCTAGACCCTTTCCTGGTCTCTAGACCCTTTCCTGGTCTCTGGACCCTTTCCCGGTCTCTGGACCCTTTCCCGGTCTCTGGACCGTTTTCTGGTCTCTAGACCCCTTGCCAGTCTCTAGAACCTTTTCTGGTCTCTGGACCCTTTCCCGGCCTATAGACCCTTTCCTGGTCTCTGGACCCTTTCCCGGTATTTAGACCCTTTCCCGGTCTCAAGACCCTTTCCTGGTCTCTGGACCGTTTTCTGGTCTCTAGACCCTTTCCCGGTCTCTAGACCCTTTCCTGATCTCTGGACCGTTTTCTGCTCTCTGGACCCTTTCCTGGTCTCTAGACCCTTTCGCGGACTGTAGACCCTTTCCTGGTCTCTACACACTTTCCTGGTCTCTGGACCCTTTTCTGGTCTCTGGACCCTTTCCTGGTGTCTAGACCCTTTCGCGGACTCTAGACCCCTTGGCGGTCTGTAGACAATTTTCTGGTCTCTAGACCCTTTTCTGGTCTCTGGACCCTTTCCCGGTCTCTGGACCCTTTCCCGGTCTCTGGACCCTTTCCTGGTCTCTAGACCTTTCCCTGGTCTCTGGACCCTTTCCCGGTCTCTAGACCCTTTCTTGGTCTCTGGACCCTTTCCCGGTCTCTGGACCTTTTCCTGGTCTCTGGAACCTTTTCTGGTCTCTAGACCCTCTCCTGTTCTCTGGACCCTTTCCTGGTCTCTAGACACTTTCCTGGTCTCTGGACCCTTTTCTGGTCTCTGGACCCTTTCCTGGTCTCTAGACCCTTTCGCGGACTCTAGACCCCTTGGCGGTCTCTAGACCCTTTTCTGGTCTCTAGACCCTTTTCTGGTCTCTGGACCCTTTCCCGGTCTCTGGACCCTTTCCTGGTCTCTAGACCTTTCCCTGGTCTCTGGACCCTTTCCCGGTCTCAAGACCCTTTCCTGGTCTCTGGACCGTTTTCTGGTCTCTAGACCCATTCCCGGTCTCTAGACCCTTTCCTGATCTCTGGACCGTTTTCTGCTCTCTGGACCCTTTCCTGGTCTCTAGACCCTTTCGCGGACTCTAGACCCTTTCCTGGTCTCTAGACCCTTTCCTGGTCTCTACACACTTTCCTGGTCTCTGGACCCTTTTCTGGTCTCTGGACCCTTTCCTGGTGTCTAGACCCGTTCGCGGACTCTAGACCCCTTGGCGGTCTGTAGACCATTTTCTGGTCTCTAGACCCTTTTCTGGTCTCTGGACCCTTTCCCGGTCTCTGGACCCTTTCCCGGTCTCTGGACCCTTTCCTGGTCTCTAGACCTTTCCCTGGTCTCTGGACCCTTTCCCGGTCTCTAGACCCTTTCCTGGTCTCTAGACCCTTTCCTGGTCCCTGGACCCTTTTACGGTCTCTAGACCCCTTCCTGGTCTCTAGACCCTTTCCCGGTCTCTGGACCGTTTTCTGGTCTCAAGACCCTTTCCTGGTCTCTGGGCACTTTCCTGGTCTCTGGACCCTTTCCTGGTTTAAGGACTCTATCCTAGTCTCTAGACCCTTTCCTGGTCTCTGGACCCTTTCCTGGTCTCTACACACTTTCCTGGTCTCTGGACACTTTCCTGGTCTCTAGACCCTTTCCTGGTCTCTAGACCCTTTCCTGGTCTCTTGACCCTTTTCTGGTCTCTGGACCCTTTCATGGTCTCTAGACCCTTTCCCGGTCTCTGGACTGTTTCCTGGTCTCTGGACCCTATCCTGGTCTCTTGGCCCTTTCCAGGTCTCTGGACCCTTTCCTGGTTTAAGGACTCTTTCCTGGTCTCTAGACCCTTTCCTGTTCTCTGGACTCTTTCCTGGTCTCTAGACCTTTTTCCTTTTCTCTAGAACCTTTTCTGATCTCTAGACTCTTTCTGGTCTCTAGACCCTTTCCTTCTCTATGGACCCTTTCTTGGTGTATGGACCCTTTTCTGGTCTATGGACCCTTTCCCAGTCTCTAGACCCTTTCCTGGTCTCTAGACCCTTTCCTGGTCTCTGGACCATTTCCCGGTCTCTAGACCCCTTGCCAGTCTCTAGACCCTTTCCTGGTCTCTGGACTCTTTCCCGGTCTCAAGACCCTTTCCTGGTCTCGACCGTTTCCTGGTCCCTGGACCCTTTCCTGGTCTCTGGACCGTTTCCTGGTCCCTGGACCCTTTCCCAGTCTCTGGACCCTTGCCTGGTCTCTGGACCTATTCCTGGTCTCTGGACCCTTTCCTGGTCTTTAGACTCTTTCCCGGTCTTTAAACCCTTTCCTGGTCTCTGGACCCTTTCCTGGTCTCTAGACCCTTTCCCGTTCTTTAGACCCTTTCCCGGTCTCTGGACCGTTTTCTGGTCTCTGGACCGTTTTCTGGTCTCTGGACTCTTTCCTGGTCTCTGGACTCTTTCCTGGTCTCTAGACTCTTTCCTGGTCTCTAGACTCTTTCTGGTCTCTAGACCCTTTCCTTCTCTATGGACCCTTTCTTGGTCTATGGACCCTTTCCCGGTCTCTAGACCCTTTCCTGGTCTCTAGACCCTTTCCTGGGCTCTGGACCCTTTCCCGGTCTCTGGACCGTCTTCTGGTCTCTGGACCCTGTCCTGGTCTCTAGACCCCTTGCCAGTCTCTAGAACCTTTTCTGGTCTCTGGACCCTTTCCCGGCCTATAGACCCTTTCCTGGTCTCTGGACCCTTTCCCGGTCTTTAAACCCTTTCCCGGTCTCTGGACCGTTTTCTGGTCTCTGGACCCTTTCCTGGTACCTGGACCCTTTCCTTGTCTCTGGACTGTTTTCTGGTCTCTGGACCCTTTCCCGGTCTCTGGACCCTTTCCCGGTCTCTGGACCCTTTCCCGGTCTCTGGACCCTTTCCTGGTCTCTGGACCCTTTCCTGGTCTCTAGACCTTTCCCTGGTCTCTAGACCCTTTCCCGGTCTCTGGACCCTTTCCTGGTCACGGGACCGTTTTCTGGTCTCTGGACCCTGTCCTGGTCTCTGGACCCTTTCCCGGTCTCTAGACCCTTTCCCGGTCTCTAGACCCTTTCCCGGTCTCTAGACCCTTTCCTGGTCTCTGGACCCTTTCCCGGTCTCTGGACCCTTTCCTGGTCTCTGGACCCTTTCCCGGTCTCTAGACCCTTTCCCGGTCTCTAGACCCTTTCCCGGTCTCTGGACCGTTTTCTGGTCTCAAGACCCTTTCCTGGTCTCTGGACTCTTTCCTGGTCTCTAGACTCTTTCCTGGTCTCTAGACTCTTTCTGGTCTCTAGACCCTTTCCTTCTCTATGGACCCTTTCTTGGTCTATGGACCCTTTTCTGGTCTATGGACCCTTTCCCGGTCTCTAGACCCTTTCCTGGTCTGTAGACCCTTTCCTGGTCTCTGGACCCTTTCCCGGTCTCTGGACCGTCTTCTGGTCTCTGGACCCTGTCCTGGTCTCTAGACCCCTTGCCAGTCTCTAGAACCTTTTCTGGTCTCTGGACCCTTTCCCGGCCTATAGACCCTTTCCTGGTCTCTGGACCCTTTCCTGGTCTTTAGACCCTTTCCCGGTCTCTGGACCGTTTTCTGGTCTCTGGACCCTTTCCTGGTCTCTGGACCCTCTCCTTGTCTCTGGACCCTCTCCTTGTCTCTGGACCCTTTCCTTGTCTCTGGACTGTTTTCTGGTCTCTGGACCCTTTCCCGGTCTCTGGACCCTTTCCCGGTCTCTGGACCCTTTCCTGGTCTTTGGACCCTTTCCTGGTCTCTAGACCTTTTCCTGGTCTCTAGACCCTTTCCCGGTCTCTGGACCCTTTCCTGTTCCCTGGACCCTTTCCTGGTCTCTGGACCCTTTCCCGGTCTCTGGACCGTTTTCTGGTCTCTGGACCCTTTCCTGGTCTCTGGACCCTTTCCCGGTCTCAAGACCCTCTCCTTGTCTCTGGACCCTTTCCTTGTCTCTGGACTGTTTTCTGGTCTCTGGACCCTTTGCCGGTCTCTGGACCCTTTCCTGGTCTCTGGACCCTTTCCTGGTCTCTAGACCTTTCCCTGGTCTCTAGACCCTTTCCCGGTCTCTGGACCCTTTCCTGGTCCCTGGACCCTTTCCTGGTCCCTGGACCCTTTCCCGGTCTCAAGACCCTCTCCTTGTCTCTGGACCCTTTCCTTGTCTCTGGACTGTTTTCTGGTCTCTAGACCCTTTCATGGTCTTTAGCCTCTTTCCCGGTCTTTGGACCCTTTCTTGGTCTCTGGACCCTTTCCCGGTCTCTGGACCCTTTCCTGGTCTCTGGAACCTTTTCTGGTCTCTAGACCCTCTCTTGGTCTCTAGACCCTCTCTTGGTCTCTAGACCCCTTCCTGGTCTCTGGACCCTTTCCCGGTCTCTGGACTCTTTCCTGGTCTCTAGACTCTTTCCTGGTCTCTAGACCCTTTCCTTCTCTATGGACCCTTTCTTGGTCTATGGACGCTTTTCTGGTCTATGGACCCTTTCCCGGTCTCTAGACCCTTTCCTGGTCTCTAGACCCTTTCCTGGTCTCTGGACCCTTTCCTGGTCTCTGGACCCTTTCCCGGTCTCTGGACCCTTTCCCGGTCTCTGGACCGTTTTCTGGTCTCTAGACCCCTAGCCAGTCTCTAGAACCTTTTCTGGTCTCTGGACCCTTTCCCGGCCTATAGACCCTTTCCTGGTCTCTGGACCCTTTCCCGGTCTTTAGACCCTTTCCCGGTCTCAAGACCCTTTCCTGGTCTCTGGACCGTTTTCTGGTCTCTACACTCTTTCCTGGTCTCTAGACCCTTTCCTTCTCTATGGACCCTTTCTTGGTCTATGGACCCTTTTCTGGTCTATGGACCCTTTCCCGGTCTCTAGACCCTTTCCTGGTCTCTAGACCCTTTCCTGGTCTCTGGACCCTTTCCCGGTCTCTGGACCCTTTCCCGGTCTCTGGACCGTTTTCTGGTCTCTAGACCCCTTGCCAGTCTCTAGAACCTTTTCTGGTCTCTGGACCCTTTCCCGGCCTATAGACCCTTTCCTGGTCTCCGGACCCTTTCCCGGTCTTTAGACCCTTTCCCGGTCTCAAGACCCTTTCCTGGTCTCTGGACCGTTTTCTGGTCTCTAGACCCTTTCCCGGTCTCTAGACCCTTTCCTGATCTCTGGACCGTTTTCTGCTCTCTGGACCCTTTCCTGGTCTCTAGACCCTTTCGCGGACTGTAGACCCTTTCCTGGTCTCTAGACCCTTTCCTGGTCTCTACACACTTTCCTGGTCTCTGGACCCTTTTCTGGTCTCTGGACCCTTTCCTGGTGTCTAGACCCTTTCGCGGACTCTAGA
Source organism: Telmatherina bonti (assembly GCF_933228915.1). Lineage (NCBI taxonomy): Eukaryota > Metazoa > Chordata > Actinopteri > Atheriniformes > Telmatherinidae > Telmatherina > Telmatherina bonti. The sequence continues at coordinate 40,808,287 of NC_136627.1, read as the reverse complement.
CCCCTTGGCGGTCTGTAGACAATTTTCTGGTCTCTAGACCCTTTTCTGGTCTCTGGACCCTTTCCCGGTCTCTGGACCCTTTCCCGGTCTCTGGACCCTTTCCTGGTCTCTAGACCTTTCCCTGGTCTCTGGACCCTTTCCCGGTCTCTAGACCCTTTCTTGGTCTCTGGACCCTTTCCCGGTCTCTGGACCTTTTCCTGGTCTCTGGAACCTTTTCTGGTCTCTAGACCCTCTCCTGTTCTCTGGACCCTTTCCTGGTCTCTAGACACTTTCCTGGTCTCTGGACCCTTTTCTGGTCTCTGGACCCTTTCCTGGTCTCTAGACCCTTTCGCGGACTCTAGACCCCTTGGCGGTCTCTAGACCCTTTTCTGGTCTCTAGACCCTTTTCTGGTCTCTGGACCCTTTCCCGGTCTCTGGACCCTTTCCTGGTCTCTAGACCTTTCCCTGGTCTCTGGACCCTTTCCCGGTCTCAAGACCCTTTCCTGGTCTCTGGACCGTTTTCTGGTCTCTAGACCCATTCCCGGTCTCTAGACCCTTTCCTGATCTCTGGACCGTTTTCTGCTCTCTGGACCCTTTCCTGGTCTCTAGACCCTTTCGCGGACTCTAGACCCTTTCCTGGTCTCTAGACCCTTTCCTGGTCTCTACACACTTTCCTGGTCTCTGGACCCTTTTCTGGTCTCTGGACCCTTTCCTGGTGTCTAGACCCGTTCGCGGACTCTAGACCCCTTGGCGGTCTGTAGACCATTTTCTGGTCTCTAGACCCTTTTCTGGTCTCTGGACCCTTTCCCGGTCTCTGGACCCTTTCCCGGTCTCTGGACCCTTTCCTGGTCTCTAGACCTTTCCCTGGTCTCTGGACCCTTTCCCGGTCTCTAGACCCTTTCCTGGTCTCTAGACCCTTTCCTGGTCCCTGGACCCTTTTACGGTCTCTAGACCCCTTCCTGGTCTCTAGACCCTTTCCCGGTCTCTGGACCGTTTTCTGGTCTCAAGACCCTTTCCTGGTCTCTGGGCACTTTCCTGGTCTCTGGACCCTTTCCTGGTTTAAGGACTCTATCCTAGTCTCTAGACCCTTTCCTGGTCTCTGGACCCTTTCCTGGTCTCTACACACTTTCCTGGTCTCTGGACACTTTCCTGGTCTCTAGACCCTTTCCTGGTCTCTAGACCCTTTCCTGGTCTCTTGACCCTTTTCTGGTCTCTGGACCCTTTCATGGTCTCTAGACCCTTTCCCGGTCTCTGGACTGTTTCCTGGTCTCTGGACCCTATCCTGGTCTCTTGGCCCTTTCCAGGTCTCTGGACCCTTTCCTGGTTTAAGGACTCTTTCCTGGTCTCTAGACCCTTTCCTGTTCTCTGGACCCTTTTCTGGTCTCTAGATCCTTTCCTGGTCTCTGGACCCTTTCCTGGTCTCTAGACCCTTTCCCGGTCTTTGGACCGTTTTCTGGTCTCTGGGCCCTTTCCCGGTCTCTAGACCCTTTCCCGGTCTCTGGACCCTTTCCTGTTCCCTGGACTCTTTCCAGGTCTCTGGACCCTTTCCTGGTCTCTGGACCCTGTCCTGGTTTCTGGACTCTTTCCCGGTCTCTAGACCCTTTCCTGGTCTCCAGACCCTTTCCCGGTCTCTGTACCCTTTCCCGGTCTCTAGACCCTTTCCTGGTCTCTGGACTCTTTCCCGGTCTCTAGACCCTTTCCTGGTCTCTGGACCGTTTCCTGGTCCCTGGACCCTTTCCTGGTCTCTGGACCGTTTTCTGGTCTCAAGACCCTTTCCTGGTCTCTGGACTCTTTCCTGGTCTCTGGACTCTTTCCTGGTCTCTAGACCTTTTTCCTTTTCTCTAGAACCTTTTCTGATCTCTAGACTCTTTCTGGTCTCTAGACCCTTTCCTTCTCTATGGACCCTTTCTTGGTGTATGGACCCTTTTCTGGTCTATGGACCCTTTCCCAGTCTCTAGACCCTTTCCTGGTCTCTAGACCCTTTCCTGGTCTCTGGACCATTTCCCGGTCTCTAGACCCCTTGCAAGTCTCTAGACCCTTTCCTGGTCTCTGGACTCTTTCCCGGTCTCAAGACCCTTTCCTGGTCTCGACCGTTTCCTGGTCCCTGGACCCTTTCCTGGTCTCTGGACCGTTTCCTGGTCCCTGGACCCTTTCCCAGTCTCTGGACCCTTGCCTGGTCTCTGGACCTATTCCTGGTCTCTGGACCCTTTCCTGGTCTTTAGACTCTTTCCCGGTCTTTAAACCCTTTCCTGGTCTCTGGACCCTTTCCTGGTCTCTAGACCCTTTCCCGTTCTTTAGACCCTTTCCCGGTCTCTGGACCGTTTTCTGGTCTCTGGACCGTTTTCTGGTCTCTGGACCGTTTTCTGGTCTCTGGACTCTTTCCTGGTCTCTGGACTCTTTCCTGGTCTCTAGACTCTTTCCTGGTCTCTAGACTCTTTCTGGTCTCTAGACCCTTTCCTTCTCTATGGACCCTTTCTTGGTCTATGGACCCTTTCCCGGTCTCTAGACCCTTTCCTGGTCTCTAGACCCTTTCCTGGGCTCTGGACCCTTTCCCGGTCTCTGGACCGTCTTCTGGTCTCTGGACCCTGTCCTGGTCTCTAGACCCCTTGCCAGTCTCTAGAACCTTTTCTGGTCTCTGGACCCTTTCCCGGCCTATAGACCCTTTCCTGGTCTCTGGACCCTTTCCCGGTCTTTAAACCCTTTCCCGGTCTCTGGACCGTTTTCTGGTCTCTGGACCCTTTCCTGGTACCTGGACCCTTTCCTTGTCTCTGGACTGTTTTCTGGTCTCTGGACCCTTTCCCGGTCTCTGGACCCTTTCCCGGTCTCTGGACCCTTTCCTGGTCTCTGGACCCTTTCCTGGTCTCTAGACCTTTCCCTGGTCTCTAGACCCTTTCCCGGTCTCTGGACCCTTTCCTGGTCACGGGACCGTTTTCTGGTCTCTGGACCCTGTCCTGGTCTCTGGACCCTTTCCCGGTCTCTAGACCCTTTCCCGGTCTCTAGACCCTTTCCCGGTCTCTAGACCCTTTCCTGGTCTCTGGACCCTTTCCCGGTCTCTGGACCCTTTCCTGGTCTCTGGACCCTTTCCCGGTCTCTAGACCCTTTCCCGGTCTCTAGACCCTTTCCCGGTCTCTGGACCGTTTTCTGGTCTCAAGACCCTTTCCTGGTCTCTGGACTCTTTCCTGGTCTCTAGACTCTTTCCTGGTCTCTAGACTCTTTCTGGTCTCTAGACCCTTTCCTTCTCTATGGACCCTTTCTTGGTCTATGGACCCTTTTCTGGTCTATGGACCCTTTCCCGGTCTCTAGACCCTTTCCTGGTCTGTAGACCCTTTCCTGGTCTCTGGACCCTTTCCCGGTCTCTGGACCGTCTTCTGGTCTCTGGACCCTGTCCTGGTCTCTAGACCCCTTGCCAGTCTCTAGAACCTTTTCTGGTCTCTGGACCCTTTCCCGGCCTATAGACCCTTTCCTGGTCTCTGGACCCTTTCCTGGTCTTTAGACCCTTTCCCGGTCTCTGGACCGTTTTCTGGTCTCTGGACCCTTTCCTGGTCTCTGGACCCTCTCCTTGTCTCTGGACCCTCTCCTTGTCTCTGGACCCTTTCCTTGTCTCTGGACTGTTTTCTGGTCTCTGGACCCTTTCCTGGTCTTTGGACCCTTTCCTGGTCTCTAGACCTTTTCCTGGTCTCTAGACCCTTTCCCGGTCTCTGGACCCTTTCCTGTTCCCTGGACCCTTTCCTGGTCTCTGGACCCTTTCCCGGTCTCTGGACCGTTTTCTGGTCTCTGGACCCTTTCCTGGTCTCTGGACCCTTTCCCGGTCTCAAGACCCTCTCCTTGTCTCTGGACCCTTTCCTTGTCTCTGGACTGTTTTCTGGTCTCTGGACCCTTTGCCGGTCTCTGGACCCTTTCCTGGTCTCTGGACCCTTTCCTGGTCTCTAGACCTTTCCCTGGTCTCTAGACCCTTTCCCGGTCTCTGGACCCTTTCCTGGTCCCTGGACCCTTTCCTGGTCCCTGGACCCTTTCCCGGTCTCAAGACCCTCTCCTTGTCTCTGGACCCTTTCCTTGTCTCTGGACTGTTTTCTGGTCTCTAGACCCTTTCATGGTCTTTAGCCTCTTTCCCGGTCTTTGGACCCTTTCTTGGTCTCTGGACCCTTTCCCGGTCTCTGGACCCTTTCCTGGTCTCTGGAACCTTTTCTGGTCTCTAGACCCTCTCTTGGTCTCTAGACCCTCTCTTGGTCTCTAGACCCTTTCCTGGTCTCTAGACCCTTTCCTGGTCTCTGGACCCTTTCCCGGTCTCTGGACCCTTTCCCGGTCTCTGGACCGTTTTCTGGTCTCTAGACCCCTTGCCAGTCTCTAGAACCTTTTCTGGTCTCTGGACCCTTTCCCGGCCTATAGACCCTTTCCTGGTCTCTGGACCCTTTCCCGGTCTTTAGACCCTTTCCCGGTCTCAAGACCCTTTCCTGGTCTCTGGACCATTTTCTGGTCTCTAGACCCTTTCCCGGTCTCTAGACCCTTTCCTGATCTCTGGACCGTTTTCTGCTCTCTGGACCCTTTCCTGGTCTCTAGACCCTTTCGCGGACTGTAGACCCTTTCCTGGTCTCTAGACCCTTTCCTGGTCTCTACACACTTTCCTGGTCTCTGGACCCTTTTCTGGTCTCTGGACCCTTTCCTGGTCTCTAGACCCTTTCGCGGACTCTAGACCCCTTGGCGGTCTGTAGACCATTTTCTGGTCTCTAGACCCTTTTCTGGTCTCTGGACCCTTTCCCGGTCTCTGGACCCTTTCCCGGTCTCTGGACCCTTTCCTGGTCTCTAGACCTTTCCCTGGTCTCTGGACCCTTTCCCGGTCTCTAGACCCTTTCCTGGTCTCTAGACCCTTTCCTGGTCCCTGGACCCTTTTCTGGTCTCTAGACCCCTTCCTGGTCTCTAGACCCTTTCCCGGTCTCTAGACCCTTTCCTGGTCTCTGGACCGTTTTCTGGTCTCAAGACCCTTTCCTGGTCTCTGGACCCTTTCCTGGTTTAAGGACTCTATCCTAGTCTCTAGACCCTTTCCTGGTCTCTGGACCCTTCCCTGGTCTCTACACACTTTCCTGGTCTCTGGACCCTTTCCTGGTCTCTAGACCCTTTCCTGGTCTCTAGACCCTTTCCTGGTCTTTTGACCCTTTTCTGGTCTCTTGACCCTTTTCTGGTCTCTGGACCCTTTCCTGGTCTCTAGACCCTTTCCTGGTCTCTAGACCCTTTCCCGGTCTCTGGACTGTTTCCTGGTCTCTGGACCCTTTCCTGGTCTCTTGGCCCTTTCCAGGTCTCTGGACCCTTTCCTGGTTTAAGGACTCTTTCCTGGTCTCTAGACCCTTTCCTGTTCTCTGGACCCTTTTCTGGTCTCTAGATCCTTTCCTGGTCTCTGGACCCTTTCCTGGTCTCTAGACCCTTTCCCGGTCTTTGGACCGTTTTCTGGTCTCTGGGCCCTGTCCCGGTCTCTGGACCCTGTCCTGGTCTTTGGACTCTTTTCTGGTCTCTGGACTCTTTCCAGGTCTCTGGACCCTTTCCTGGTCTCTGGACCGTTTCCTGGTCTCTGGACCCTGTCCTGGTTTCTGGACTCTTTCCCGGTCTCTAGACCCTTTCCTGGTCTCCAGACCCTTTCCCGGTCTCTGTACCCTTTCCCGGTCTCTAGACCCTTTCCCGGTCTCTAGACCCTTTCCTGGTCCCTGGACCGTTTCCTGGTCCCTGGACCCTTTCCTGGTCCCTGGACCCTTTCCTGGTCTCTGGACCGTTTTCTGGTCTCAAGACCCTTTCCTGGTCTCTGGACTCTTTCCTGGTCTCTGGACTCTTTCCTGGTCTCTAGACCTTTTTCCTTTTCTCTAGAACCTTTTCTGATCTCTAGACTCTTTCTGGTCTCTAGACCCTTTCCTTCTCTATGGACCCTTTCCTGTTCTCTGGACCCTTTTCTGGTCTCTAGATCCTTTCCTGGTCTCTGGACCCTTTCCTGGTCTCTAGACCCTTTTCTGGTCTATGGACCCTTTCCCGGTCTCTGGACCCTTTCCTGGTCTCTAGACCCTTTCCTGGTCTCTGGACCCTTTCCCGGTCTCTAGACCCCTTGCCAGTCTCTAGACTCTTTCCTGGTCTCTGGACTCTTTCCCGGTCTCAAGACCCTTTCCTGGTCTCTGGACCGTTTCCTGGTCCCTGGACCCTTTCCTGGTCTCTGGACCGTTTCCTGGTCCCTGGACCCTTTCCCAGTCTCTGGACCCTTGCCTGGTCTCTGGACCTTTTCCTGGTCTCTGGACCCTTTCCTGGTTATTAGACTCTTTCCCGGTCTTTAAACCCTTTCCTGGTCTCTGGACCCTTTCCTGGTCTCTAGACCCTTTCCCGTTCTTTAGACCCTTTCCCGGTCTCTGGACCGTTTTCTGCTCTCTGGACCGTTTTCTGGTCTCTGGACTCTTTCCTGGTCTCTGGACTCTTTCCTGGTCTCTACACTCTTTCCTGGTCTCTAGACTCTTTCTGGTCTCTAGACCCCTTCCTTCTCTATGGACCCTTTCTTGGTCTATGGACCCTTTCCCGGTCTATAGACCCTTTCCTGGTACCTGGACCCTTTCCTTGTCTCTGGACTGTTTTCTGGTCTCTGGACCCTTTCCCGGTCTCTGGACCCTTTCCTGGTCTCTGGACCCTTTCCTGGTCTCTAGACCCTTTCCTGGTCTCTGGACCCTTTCCTGGTCTTCAGACTCTTTCCTGGTCTTCAGACTCTTTCCTGGTCTTTAAACCCTTTCCTGGTCTCTAGACCCTTTCCTGGTCTCTGGACCCTTTTACGGTCTCTGGACCCCTTCCTGGTCTCTGGACCCTTTGCCGGTCTCTAGACCCTCTCTTGGTCTCTAGACCCTCTCTTGGTCTCTAGACCCTTTCCTGGTCTCTGGACCGTTTTCTGGTCTCTAGACCCTCCCCTGGTCTCTGGTCCCTTTCCTGGTCTCTGGACCGTTTTCTGGTCTCTAGACCCTTTTCTGGTCTCTAGACCCTCTCTTGGTGTCTAGATCCTATCCTGGTCTCTAGACCCTTTCCTGGTCTCTGGACCCTTTTCTGGTCTCTGGACCCTTTCCTGGTCTCTGGACTCTTTCCTGGTCTCTAGACTCTTTCCTGGTCTCTAGACCCTTTCCTTCTCTATGGACCCTTTCTTGGTCTATGGACCCTTTTCTGGTCTATGGACCCTTTCCCGGTCTCTAGACCCTTTCCTGGTCTCTAGACCCTTTCCTGGTCTCTGGACCCTTTCCCGGTCTCTGGACCCTTTCCCGGTCTCTGGACCCTTTCCCGGTCTCTGGACCGTTTTCTGGTCTCTAGACCCCTTGCCAGTCTCTAGAACCTTTTCTGGTCTCTGGACCCTTTCCCGGCCTATAGACCCTTTCCTGGTCTCTGGACCGTTTCCCGGTCTTTAGACCCTTTCCCGGTCTCAAGACCCTTTCCTGGTCTCTGGACCGTTTTCTGGTCTCTAGACCCTTTCCCGGTCTCTAGACCCTTTCCTGATCTCTGGACCGTTTTCTGCTCTCTGGACCCTTTCCTGGTCTCTAGACCCTTTCGCGGACTGTAGACCCTTTCCTGGTCTCTAGACCCTTTCCTGGTCTCTACACACTTTCCTGGTCTCTGGACCCTTTTCTGGTCTCTGGACCCTTTCCTGGTGTCTAGACCCTTTCGCGGACTCTAGACCCCATGGCGGTCTGTAGACCATTTTCTGGTCTCTAGACCCTTTTCTGGTCTCTGGACCCTTTCCCGGTCTCTGGACCCTTTCCCGGTCTCTGGACCCTTTCCTGGTCTCTAGACCTTTCCCTGGTCTCTGGACCCTTTCCCGGTCTCTAGACCCTTTCCTGGTCTCTAGACCCTTTCCTGGTCCCTGGACCCTTTTACGGTCTCTAGACCCCTTCCTGGTCTCTAGACCCTTTCCCGGTCTCTAGACCCTTTCCTGGTCTCTGGACCGTTTTCTGGTCTCAAGACCCTTTCCTGGTCTCTGGGCCCTTTCCTGGTCTCTGGACCCTTTCCTGGTTTAAGGACTCTATCCTAGTCTCTAGACCCTTTCCTGGTCTCTGGACCCTTCCCTGGTCTCTACACACTTTCCTGGTCTCTGGACACTTTCCTGGTCTCTAGACCCTTTCCTGGTCTCTAGACCCTTTCCTGGTCTCTTGACCCTTTTCCGGTCTCTTGACCCTTTTCTGGTCTCTGGACCAATTTCCTGGTCTCTAGACCCTTTCCCGGTCTCTGGACTGTTTCCTGGTCTCTGGACCCTTTCCTGGTCTCTTGGCCCTTTCCAGGTCTCTGGACCCTTTCCCGGTTTAAGGACTCTTTCCTGGTCTCTAGACCCTTTCCTGTTCTCTGGACCCTTTTCTGGTCTCTAGACCCTTTCCTGGTCTCTGGACCCTTTCCTGGTCTCTAGACCCTTTCCCGGTCTTTGGACCGTTTTCTGGTCTCTGGGCCCTGTCCCGGTCTCTGGACCCTGTCCTGGTCTTTGGACTCTTTTCTGGTCTCTGGACTCTTTCCAGGTCTCTGGACCCTTTCCTGGTCTCTGGACCGTTTCCTGGTCTCTGGACCCTGTCCTGGTTTCTGGACTCTTTCCCGGTCTCTAGACCCTTTCCTGGTCTCCAGACCCTTTCCCGGTCTCTGTACCCTTTCCCGGTCTCTAGACCCTTTCCTGGTCTCTGGACTCTTTCCCGGTCTCTAGACCCTTTCCTGGTCTCTGGACCGTTTCCTGGTCCCTGGACCCTTTCCTGGTCTCTGGACCGTTTTCTGGTCTCAAGACCCTTTCCTGGTCTCTGGACTCTTTCCTGGTCTCTGGACTCTTTCCTGGTCTCTAGACCTTTTTCCTTTTCTCTAGAACCTTTTCTGATCTCTAGACTCTTTCTGGTCTCTAGACCCTTTCCTTCTCTATGGACCCTTTCCTGTTCTCTGGACCCTTTTCTGGTCTCTAGATCCTTTCCTGGTCTCTGGACCCTTTCCTGGTCTCTACACCCTTTTCTGGTCTATGGACCCTTTCCCGGTCTCTAGACCCTTTCCTGGTCTCTAGACCCTTTCCTGGTCTCTGGACCCTTTCCCGGTCTCTAGACCCTTTGCCAGTCTCTAGACCCTTTCCTGGTCTCTGGACTCTTTCCCGGTCTCAAGACCCTTTCCTGGTCTCTGGACCGTTTCCTGGTCCCTGGACCCTTTCCTGGTCTCTGGACCGTTTCCTGGTCCCTGGACCCTTTCCCAGTCTCTGGACCCTTGCCTGGTCTCTGGACCTTTTCCTGGTCTCTGGACCCTTTCCTGGTCTTTAGACTCTTTCCCGGTCTTTAAACCCTTTCCTGGTCTCTGGACCCTTTCCTGGTCTCTAGACCCTTTCCCGTTCTTTAGACCCTTTCCCGGTCTCTGGACCGTTTTCTGGTCTCTGGACCGTTTTCTGGTCTCTGGACTCTTTCCTGGTCTCTGGACTCTTTCCTGGTCTCTACACTCTTTCCTGGTCTCTAGACTCTTTCTGGTCTCTAGACCCTTTCCTTCTCTATGGACCCTTTCTTGGTCTATGGACCCTTTCCCGGTCTCTAGACCCTTTCCTGGTCTCTAGACCCTTTCCTGGTCTCTGGACCCTTTCCCGGTCTCTGGACCGTCTTCTGGTCTCTGGACCCTGTCCTGGTCTCTAGACCCCTTGCCAGTCTCTAGAACCTTTTCTGGTCTCTGGACCCTTTCCCGGCCTATAGACCCTTTCCTGGTCTCTGGACCCTTTCCCGGTCTTTAGACCCTTTCCCGGTCTCTGGACCGTTTTCTGGTCTCTGGACCCTTTCCTGGTACCTGGACCCTTTCCTTGTCTCTGGACTGTTTTCTGGTCTCTGGACCCTTTCCCGGTCTCTGGACCCTTTCCCGGTCTCTGGACCCTTTCCCGGTCTCTGGACCCTTTCCTGGTCTCTGGACCCTTTCCTGGTCTCTAGACCTTTCCCTGGTCTCTAGACCCTTTCCCGGTCTCTGGACCCTTTCCTGGTCACGGGACCGTTTTCTGGTCTCTGGACCCTGTCCTGGTCTCTGGACCCTTTCCTGGTCTCTAGACCCTTTCCCGGTCTCTAGACCCTTTCCCGGTCTCTAGACCCTTTCCCGGTCTCTAGACCCTTTCCTGGTCTCTGGACCCTTTCCCGGTCTCTAGACCCTTTCCCGGTCTCTGGACCGTTTTCTGGTCTCAAGACCCTTTCCTGGTCTCTGGACTCTTTCCTGGTCTCTGGACTCTTTCTGGTCTCTAGACCCTTTCCTTCTCTATGGACCCTTTCTTGGTCTATGGACCCTTTTCTGGTCTATGGACCCTTTCCCGGTCTCTAGACCCTTTCCTGGTCTCTAGACCCTTTCCTGGTCTCTGGACCCTTTCCCGGTCTCTGGACCGTCTTCTGGTCTGTGGACCCTGTCCTGGTCTCTAGACCCCTTGCCAGTCTCTAGAACCTTTTCTGGTCTCTGGACGCTTTCCCGGCCTATAGACCCTTTCCTGGTCTCTGGACCCTTTCCTGGTCTTTAGACCCTTTTCTGGTCTCTGGACCCTTTCCTGGTCTCTGGACCCTCTCCTTGTCTCTGGACCCTCTCCTTGTCTCTGGACCCTTTCCTTGTCTCTGGACTGTTTTCTGGTCTCTGGACCCTTTCCTGGTCTCTAGACCTTTTCCTGGTCTCTAGACCCTTTCCCGGTCTCTGGACCCTTTCCCGGTCCCTGGACCCTTTCCTGGTCTCTGGACCCTTTCCTGGTCTTTGGACCCTTTCCCGGTCTCTGGACCCTTTCCCGGTCTCTGGACCCTTTCCTGGTCTCTGGACCCTTTCCTGGTCTCTAGACCTTTTCCTGGTCTCTAGACCCTCTCCTTGTCTCTGGACTGTTTTCTGGTCTCTGGACCCTTTCCCGGTCTCTGGACCCTTTCCTGGTCTCTGGACCCTTTCCTGGTCTCTAGACCTTTCCCTGGTCTCTAGACCTTTTCCTGGTCTCTAGACCCTCTCCTTGTCTCTGGACCCTTTCCTTGTCTCTGGACTGTTTTCTGGTCTCTGGACCCTTTCCCGGTCTCTGGACCCTTTCCCGGTCTCTGGACCCTTTCCTGGTCTCTGGACCCTTTCCTGGTCTCTAGACCTTTCCCTGGTCTCTAGACCCTTTCCCGGTCTCTGGACCCTTTCCTGGTCCCTGGACCCTTTCCTGGTCCCTGGACCCTTTCCCGGTCTCAAGACCCTCTCCTTGTCTCTGGACCCTTTCCTTGTCTCTGGACTGTTTTCTGGTCTCTAGACCCTTTCCTGGTCTTTAGCCTCTTTCCCGGTCTTTGGACCCTTTCTTGGTCTCTGGACCCTTTCCCGGTCTCTGGACCCTTTCCTGGTCTCTGGAACCTTTTCTGGTCTCTAGACCCCCTCTTGGTCTCTAGACCCTCTCTTGGTCTCTAGACCCTTTCCTGGTCTCTGGACCGTTTTCTGGTCTCTAGACCCTCCCCTGGTCTCTGGTCCCTTTCCTGGTCTCTGGACCGTTTTCTGGTATCTAGACCCTTTTCTGGTCTCTAGACCCTCTCTTGGTGTCTAGATCCTATCCTGGTCTCTAGACCCTTTCCTGGTCTCTGGACCCTTTTAAGGTCTCTAGACCCCTTCCTGGTCTCTGGACCCTTTCCCGGTCTCTGGACTCTTTCCTGGTCTCTAGACTCTTTCCTGGTCTCTAGACTCTTTCCTGGTCTCTAGACCCTTTCCTTCTCTATGGACCCTTTCTTGGTCTATGGACCCTTTTCTGGTCTATGGACCCTTTCCCGGTCTCTAGACCCTTTCCTGGTCTCTAGACCCTTTCCTGGTCTCTGGACCCTTTCCCGGTCTCTGGACCCTTTCCCGGTCTCTGGACCGTTTTCTGGTCTCTGGACCCTGTCCTGGTCTCTAGACCCCTTGCCAGTCTTTAGAACCTTTTCTGGTCTCTGGACCCTTTCCCGGCCTATAGACCCTTTCCTGGTCTCTGGACCCTTTCCAGGTCTTTAGACCCTTTCCAGGTCTCAAGACCCTCTCCTTGTCTCTGGACCCTTTCCTTGTCTCTGGACTGTTTTCTGGTCTCTGGACCCTTTCCCGGTCTCTGGACCCTTTCCCGGTCTCTGGACCTTTTCCTGGTCTCTGGACCCTTTCCCGGTCTCTAGACCCTTTCCTGGTCTCTGGACCCTTTCCCGGTCTCTAGACCCTTTCCTGGTCTCTAGACCGTTTTCTGGTCTCAAGACCCTTTCCTGGTCTCTAGACTCTTTCCTGGTCTCTAGACTCTTTCTGGTCTCTAGACCCTTTCCTTCTCTATGGACCGTTTCTTGGTCTATGGACCCTTTTCTGGTCTATGGACCCTTTCCCGGTCTCTAGACCCTTTCCTGGTCTGTAGACCCTTTCCTGGTCTCTGGACCCTTTCCCGGTCTCTGGACCGTCTTCTGGTCTCTGGACCCTGTCCTGGTCTCTAGACCCTTTCCTGGTCTCTAGACCCTTTCCTGGTCTCTAGACCCTTTCCTGGTCTCTGGACCCTTTCCCGGTCTCTGGACCCTTTCCCGGTCTCTGGACCGTTTTCTGGTCTCTGGACCCTGTCCTGGTCTCTAGACCCCTTGCCAGTCTTTAGAACCTTTTCTGGTCTCTGGACCCTTTCCCGGCCTATAGACCCTTTCCTGGTCTCTGGACCCTTTCCAGGTCTTTAGACCCTTTCCAGGTCTCAAGACCCTCTCCTTGTCTCTGGACCCTTTCCTTGTCTCTGGACTGTTTTCTGGTCTCTGGACCCTTTCCCGGTCTCTGGACCCTTTCCCGGTCTCTGGACCTTTTCCTGGTCTCTGGACCCTTTCCCGGTCTCTAGACCCTTTCCTGGTCTCTGGACCCTTTCCCGGTCTCTAGACCCTTTCCTGGTCTCTAGACCGTTTTCTGGTCTCAAGACCCTTTCCTGGTCTCTAGACTCTTTCCTGGTCTCTAGACTCTTTCTGGTCTCTAGACCCTTTCCTTCTCTATGGACCCTTTCTTGGTCTATGGACCCTTTTCTGGTCTATGGACCCTTTCCCGGTCTCTAGACCCTTTCCTGGTCTGTAGACCCTTTCCTGGTCTCTGGACCCTTTCCCGGTCTCTGGACCGTCTTCTGGTCTCTGGACCCTGTCCTGGTCTCTAGACCCCTTGCCAGTCTCTAGAACCTTTTCTGGTCTCTGGACCCTTTCCCGGCCTATAGACCCTTTCCTGGTCTCTGGACCCTTTCCTGGTCTTTAGACCCTTTCTGGTCTCTGGACCGTTTTCTGGTCTCTGGACTCTTTCCTGGTCTCTGGATCCTTTCCCGGTCTCAAGACCCTCTTCTTGTCTCTAGACCCGTTCCTTGTCTCTGGACTGTTTTCTGGTCTCTGGACCCTTTCCCGGTCTCTGGACCCTTTCCTGGTCTCTGGACCCTTTCCTGGTCTCTGGACCATTTCCTGGTCTCTAGACCTTTTCCTGGTCTCTAGACCCTTTCCCGGTCTCTGGACCCTTTCCTGGTCTCTGGACCCTTTCCTGGTCTCTGGACCCTTTCCCGGTCTCTGGACCGTTTTCTGGTCTCTGGACCCTTTCCTGGTCTCTGGACCCTTTCCCGGTCTCTGGACCCTTTCCTGGTCTCTGGACCCTTTCCTGGTCTCTAGACCTTTCCCTGGTCTCTAGACCCTTTCCCGGTCTCTGGACCCTTTCCTGGTCCCTGGACCCTTTCCCGGTCTCAAGACCCTCTCCTTGTCTCTGGACCCTTTCCTTGTCTCTGGACTGTTTTCTGGTCTCTAGACCCTTTCCTGGTCTTTAGCCTCTTTCCCGGTCTTTGGACCCTTTCTTGGTCTCTGGACCCTTTCCCGGTCTCTGGACCCTTTCCTGGTCTCTGGAACCTTTTCTGGTCTCTAGACCCTCTCTTGGTCTCTAGACCCTTTCCTGGTCTCTGGACCCTTTCCCGGTCTCTGGACCCTTTCCCGGTCTCTGGACCCTTTCCTGGTCTCTGGAACCTTTTCTGGTCTCTAGACCCTCTCTTGGTCTCTAGACCCTTTCCTGGTCTCTGGACCGTTTCCTGGTCCCTGGACCCTTTCCCAGTCTCTGGACCCTTGCCTGGTCTCTGGACCTTTTCCTGGTCTCTGGACCCTTTCCTGGTCTTTAGACTCTTTCCCGGTCTTTAAACCCTTTCCTGGTCTCTGGACCCTTTCCTGGTCTCTAGACCCTTTCCCGTTCTTTAGACCCTTTCCCGGTCTCTGGACCGTTTTCTGGTCTCTGGACCGTTTTCTGGTCTCTGGACCGTTTTCTGGTCTCTGGACTCTTTCCTGGTCTCTGGACTCTTTCCTGGTCTCTACACTCTTTCCTGGTCTCTAGACTCTTTCTGGTCTCTAGACCCTTTCCTTCTCTATGGACCCTTTCTTGGTCTATGGACCCTTTCCCGGTCTTTAAACCCTTTCCTGGTCTCTGGACCCTTTCCTGGTCTCTAGACCCTTTCCCGTTCTTTAGACCCTTTCCCGGTCTCTGGACCGTTTTCTGGTCTCTGGACCGTTTTCTGGTCTCTGGACTCTTTCCTGGTCTCTGGACTCTTTCCTGGTCTCTACACTCTTTCCTGGTCTCTAGACTCTTTCTGGTCTCTAGACCCTTTCCTTCTCTATGGACCCTTTCTTGGTCTATGGACCCTTTCCCGGTCTCTAGACCCTTTCCTGGTCTCTAGACCCTTTCCTGGTCTCTGGACCCTTTCCCGGTCTCTGGACCGTCTTCTGGTCTCTGGACCCTGTCCTGGTCTCTAGACCCCTTGCCAGTCTCTAGAACCTTTTCTGGTCTCTGGACCCTTTCCCGGCCTATAGACCCTTTCCTGGTCTCTGGACCCTTTCCCGGTCTTTAGACCCTTTCCCGGTCTCTGGACCGTTTTCTGGTCTCTGGACCCTTTCCTGGTACCTGGACCCTTTCCTTGTCTCTGGACTGTTTTCTGGTCTCTGGACCCTTTCCCGGTCTCTGGACCCTTTCCCGGTCTCTGGACCCTTTCCTGGTCTCTGGACCCTTTCCTGGTCTCTAGACCTTTCCCTGGTCTCTAGACCCTTTCCCGGTCTCTGGACCCTTTCCTGGTCACGAGACCGTTTTCTGGTCTCTGGACCCTGTCCTGGTCTCTGGACCCTTTCCTGGTCTCTAGACCCTTTCCCGGTCTCTAGACCCTTTCCCGGTCTCTAGACCCTTTCCCGGTCTCTAGACCCTTTCCTGGTCTCTGGACCCATTCCCGGTCTCTAGACCCTTTCCCGGTCTCTGGACCGTTTTCTGGTCTCAAGACCCTTTCCTGGTCTCTGGACTCTTTCCTGGTCTCTGGACTCTTTCTGGTCTCTAGACCCTTTCCTTCTCTATGGACCCTTTCTTGGTCTATGGACCCTTTTCTGGTCTATGGACCCTTTCCCGGTCTCTAGACCCTTTCCTGGTCTCTAGACCCTTTCCTGGTCTCTGGACCCTTTCCCGGTCTCTGGACCGTCTTCTGGTCTGTGGACCCTGTCCTGGTCTCTAGACCCCTTGCCAGTCTCTAGAACCTTTTCTGGTCTCTGGACGCTTTCCCGGCCTATAGACCCTTTCCTGGTCTCTGGACCCTTTCCTGGTCTTTAGACCCTTTTCTGGTCTCTGGACCCTTTCCTGGTCTCTGGACCCTCTCCTTGTCTCTGGACCCTCTCCTTGTCTCTGGACCCTTTCCTTGTCTCTGGACTGTTTTCTGGTCTCTGGACCCTTTCCTGGTCTCTAGACCTTTTCCTGGTCTCTAGACCCTTTCCCGGTCTCTGGACCCTTTCCCGGTCCCTGGACCCTTTCCTGGTCTCTGGACCCTTTCCTGGTCTTTGGACCCTTTCCCGGTCTCTGGACCCTTTCCCGGTCTCTGGACCCTTTCCTGGTCTCTGGACCCTTTCCTGGTCTCTAGACCTTTTCCTGGTCTCTAGACCCTCTCCTTGTCTCTGGACTGTTTTCTGGTCTCTGGACCCTTTCCCGGTCTCTGGACCCTTTCCTGGTCTCTGGACCCTTTCCTGGTCTCTAGACCTTTCCCTGGTCTCTAGACCTTTTCCTGGTCTCTAGACCCTCTCCTTGTCTCTGGACCCTTTCCTTGTCTCTGGACTGTTTTCTGGTCTCTGGACCCTTTCCCGGTCTCTGGACCCTTTCCCGGTCTCTGGACCCTTTCCTGGTCTCTGGACCCTTTCCTGGTCTCTAGACCTTTCCCTGGTCTCTAGACCCTTTCCCGGTCTCTGGACCCTTTCCTGGTCCCTGGACCCTTTCCTGGTCCCTGGACCCTTTCCCGGTCTCAAGACCCTCTCCTTGTCTCTGGACCCTTTCCTTGTCTCTGGACTGTTTTCTGGTCTCTAGACCCTTTCCTGGTCTTTAGCCTCTTTCCCGGTCTTTGGACCCTTTCTTGGTCTCTGGACCCTTTCCCGGTCTCTGGACCCTTTCCTGGTCTCTGGAACCTTTTCTGGTCTCTAGACCCCCTCTTGGTCTCTAGACCCTCTCTTGGTCTCTAGACCCTTTCCTGGTCTCTGGACCGTTTTCTGGTCTCTAGACCCTCCCCTGGTCTCTGGTCCCTTTCCTGGTCTCTGGACCGTTTTCTGGTATCTAGACCCTTTTCTGGTCTCTAGACCCTCTCTTGGTGTCTAGATCCTATCCTGGTCTCTAGACCCTTTCCTGGTCTCTGGACCCTTTTAAGGTCTCTAGACCCCTTCCTGGTCTCTGGACCCTTTCCCGGTCTCTGGACTCTTTCCTGGTCTCTAGACTCTTTCCTGGTCTCTAGACTCTTTCCTGGTCTCTAGACCCTTTCCTTCTCTATGGACCCTTTCTTGGTCTATGGACCCTTTTCTGGTCTATGGACCCTTTCCCGGTCTCTAGACCCTTTCCTGGTCTCTAGACCCTTTCCTGGTCTCTGGACCCTTTCCCGGTCTCTGGACCCTTTCCCGGTCTCTGGACCGTTTTCTGGTCTCTGGACCCTGTCCTGGTCTCTAGACCCCTTGCCAGTCTTTAGAACCTTTTCTGGTCTCTGGACCCTTTCCCGGCCTATAGACCCTTTCCTGGTCTCTGGACCCTTTCCAGGTCTTTAGACCCTTTCCAGGTCTCAAGACCCTCTCCTTGTCTCTGGACCCTTTCCTTGTCTCTGGACTGTTTTCTGGTCTCTGGACCCTTTCCCGGTCTCTGGACCCTTTCCCGGTCTCTGGACCTTTTCCTGGTCTCTGGACCCTTTCCCGGTCTCTAGACCCTTTCCTGGTCTCTGGACCCTTTCCCGGTCTCTAGACCCTTTCCTGGTCTCTAGACCGTTTTCTGGTCTCAAGACCCTTTCCTGGTCTCTAGACTCTTTCCTGGTCTCTAGACTCTTTCTGGTCTCTAGACCCTTTCCTTCTCTATGGACCGTTTCTTGGTCTATGGACCCTTTTCTGGTCTATGGACCCTTTCCCGGTCTCTAGACCCTTTCCTGGTCTGTAGACCCTTTCCTGGTCTCTGGACCCTTTCCCGGTCTCTGGACCGTCTTCTGGTCTCTGGACCCTGTCCTGGTCTCTAGACCCTTTCCTGGTCTCTAGACCCTTTCCTGGTCTCTAGACCCTTTCCTGGTCTCTGGACCCTTTCCCGGTCTCTGGACCCTTTCCCGGTCTCTGGACCGTTTTCTGGTCTCTGGACCCTGTCCTGGTCTCTAGACCCCTTGCCAGTCTTTAGAACCTTTTCTGGTCTCTGGACCCTTTCCCGGCCTATAGACCCTTTCCTGGTCTCTGGACCCTTTCCAGGTCTTTAGACCCTTTCCAGGTCTCAAGACCCTCTCCTTGTCTCTGGACCCTTTCCTTGTCTCTGGACTGTTTTCTGGTCTCTGGACCCTTTCCCGGTCTCTGGACCCTTTCCCGGTCTCTGGACCTTTTCCTGGTCTCTGGACCCTTTCCCGGTCTCTAGACCCTTTCCTGGTCTCTGGACCCTTTCCCGGTCTCTAGACCCTTTCCTGGTCTCTAGACCGTTTTCTGGTCTCAAGACCCTTTCCTGGTCTCTAGACTCTTTCCTGGTCTCTAGACTCTTTCTGGTCTCTAGACCCTTTCCTTCTCTATGGACCCTTTCTTGGTCTATGGACCCTTTTCTGGTCTATGGACCCTTTCCCGGTCTCTAGACCCTTTCCTGGTCTGTAGACCCTTTCCTGGTCTCTGGACCCTTTCCCGGTCTCTGGACCGTCTTCTGGTCTCTGGACCCTGTCCTGGTCTCTAGACCCCTTGCCAGTCTCTAGAACCTTTTCTGGTCTCTGGACCCTTTCCCGGCCTATAGACCCTTTCCTGGTCTCTGGACCCTTTCCTGGTCTTTAGACCCTTTCTGGTCTCTGGACCGTTTTCTGGTCTCTGGACTCTTTCCTGGTCTCTGGATCCTTTCCCGGTCTCAAGACCCTCTTCTTGTCTCTAGACCCTTTCCTTGTCTCTGGACTGTTTTCTGGTCTCTGGACCCTTTCCCGGTCTCTGGACCCTTTCCTGGTCTCTGGACCCTTTCCTGGTCTCTGGACCATTTCCTGGTCTCTAGACCTTTTCCTGGTCTCTAGACCCTTTCCCGGTCTCTGGACCCTTTCCTGGTCTCTGGACCCTTTCCTGGTCTCTGGACCCTTTCCCGGTCTCTGGACCGTTTTCTGGTCTCTGGACCCTTTCCTGGTCTCTGGACCCTTTCCCGGTCTCTGGACCCTTTCCTGGTCTCTGGACCCTTTCCTGGTCTCTAGACCTTTCCCTGGTCTCTAGACCCTTTCCCGGTCTCTGGACCCTTTCCTGGTCCCTGGACCCTTTCCCGGTCTCAAGACCCTCTCCTTGTCTCTGGACCCTTTCCTTGTCTCTGGACTGTTTTCTGGTCTCTAGACCCTTTCCTGGTCTTTAGCCTCTTTCCCGGTCTTTGGACCCTTTCTTGGTCTCTGGACCCTTTCCCGGTCTCTGGACCCTTTCCTGGTCTCTGGAACCTTTTCTGGTCTCTAGACCCTCTCTTGGTCTCTAGACCCTTTCCTGGTCTCTGGACCCTTTCCCGGTCTCTGGACCCTTTCCCGGTCTCTGGACCCTTTCCTGGTCTCTGGAACCTTTTCTGGTCTCTAGACCCTCTCTTGGTCTCTAGACCCTTTCCTGGTCTCTGGACCGTTTCCTGGTCCCTGGACCCTTTCCCAGTCTCTGGACCCTTGCCTGGTCTCTGGACCTTTTCCTGGTCTCTGGACCCTTTCCTGGTCTTTAGACTCTTTCCCGGTCTTTAAACCCTTTCCTGGTCTCTGGACCCTTTCCTGGTCTCTAGACCCTTTCCCGTTCTTTAGACCCTTTCCCGGTCTCTGGACCGTTTTCTGGTCTCTGGACCGTTTTCTGGTCTCTGGACCGTTTTCTGGTCTCTGGACTCTTTCCTGGTCTCTGGACTCTTTCCTGGTCTCTACACTCTTTCCTGGTCTCTAGACTCTTTCTGGTCTCTAGACCCTTTCCTTCTCTATGGACCCTTTCTTGGTCTATGGACCCTTTCCCGGTCTCTAGACCCTTTCCTGGTCTCTAGACCCTTTCCTGGTCTCTGGACCCTTTCCCGGTCTCTGGACCGTCTTCTGGTCTCTGGACCCTGTCCTGGTCTCTAGACCCCTTGCCAGTCTCTAGAACCTTTTCTGGTCTCTGGACCCTTTCCCGGCCTATAGACCATTTCCTGGTCTCTGGACCCTTTCCCGGTCTTTAGACCCTTTCCCGGTCTCTGGACCGTTTTCTGGTCTCTGGACCCTTTCCTGGTACCTGGACCCTTTCCTGGTCTCTAGACCCTTTCCCGGTCTCTAGACCCTTTCCCGGTCTCTAGACCCTTTCCCGGTCTCTGGACCCTTTCCTGGTCTCTGGACCCTTTCCTGGTCTCTAGACCTTTCCCTGGTCTCTAGACCCTTTCCCGGTCTCTAGACCCTTTCCCGGTCTCTGGACCCTTTCCTGGTCACGGGACCGTTTTCTGGTCTCTGGACCCTGTCCTGGTCTCTGGACCCTTTCCTGGTCTCTAGATCCTTTCCCGGTCTCTAGACCCTTTCCCGGTCTCTGGACCCTTTCCCGGTCTCTAGACCCTTTCCCGGTCTCTGGACCCTTTCCCGGTCTCTAGACCCTTTCCCGGTCTCTGGACCGTTTTCTGGTCTCAAGACCCTTTCCTGGTCTCTGGACTCTTTCCTGGTCTCTGGACTCTTTCCTGGTCTCTGGACTCTTTCCTGGTCTCTAGACTCTTTCCTGGTCTCTAGACTCTTTCTGGTCTCTAGACCCTTTCCTTCTCTATGGACCCTTTCTTGGTCTATGGACCCTTTTCTGGTCTATGGACCCTTTCCCGGTCTCTAGACCCTTTCCTGGTCTCTAGACCCTTTCCTGGTCTCTGGACCCTTTCCCGGTCTCTGGACCGTCTTCTGGTCTCTGGACCCTGTCCTGGTCTCTAGACCCCTTGCCAGTCTCTAGAACCTTTTCTGGTCTCTGGACGCTTTCCCGGCCTATAGACCCTTTCCTGGTCTCTGGACCCTTTCCTGGTCTTTAGACCCTTTTCTGGTCTCTGGACCCTTTCCTGGTCTCTGGACCCTCTCCTTGTCTCTGGACCCTCTCCTTGTCTCTGGACCCTTTACTTGTCTCTGGACTGTTTTCTGGTCTCTGGACCCTTTCCCGGTCTCTGGACCCTTTCCCGGTCTCTGGACCCTTTCCTGGTCTCTAGACCTTTTCCTGGTCTCTAGACCCTTTCCCGGTCTCTGGACCCTTTCCCGGTCCCTGGACCCTTTCCTGGTCTCTGGACCCTTTCCCGGTCTCTGGACCCTTTCCCGGTCTCTGGACCCTTTCCCGGTCTCTGGACCCTTTCCTGGTCTCTGGACCCTTTCCTGGTCTCTAGACCTTTTCCTGGTCTCTAGACCCTCTCCTTGTCTCCGGACCCTTTCCTTGTCTCTGGACTGTTTTCTGGTCTCTGGACCTTTTCCCGGTCTCTGGACCCTTTCCTGGTCTCTGGACCCTTTCCTGGTCTCTAGACCTTTCCCTGGTCTCTAGACCCTTTCCCGGTCTCTGGACCCTTTCCTGGTCCCTGGACCCTTTCCTGCTCCCTGGACCCTTTCCCGGTCTCAAGACCCTCTCCTTGTCTCTGGACCCTTTCCTTGTCTCTGGACTGTTTTCTGGTCTCTAGACCCTTTCCTGGTCTTTAGCCTCTTTCCCGGTCTTTGGACCCTTTCTTGGTCTCTGGACCCTTTCCCGGTCTCTGGACCCTTTCCTGGTCTCTGGAACCTTTTCTGGTCTCTAGACCCTCTCTTGGTCTCTAGACCCTCTCTTGGTCTCTAGACCCTTTCCTGGTCTCTGGACCGTTTTCTGGTCTCTAGACCCTCCCCTGGTCTCTGGTCCCTTTCCTGGTCTCTGGACCGTTTTCTGGTCTCTAGACCCTTTTCTGGTCTCTAGACCCTCTCTTGGTGTCTAGATCCTATCCTGGTCTCTAGACCCTTTCCTGGTCTCTGGACCCTTTTAAGGTCTCTAGACCCCTTCCTGGTCTCTGGACCCTTTCCCGGTCTCTGGACTCTTTCCTGGTCTCTAGACTCTTTCCTGGTCTCTAGACTCTTTCCTGGTCTCTAGACCCTTTCCTTCTCTATGGACCCTTTCTTGGTCTATGGACCCTTTTCTGGTCTATGGACCCTTTCCCGGTCTCTAGACCCTTTCCTGGTCTCTAGACCCTTTCCTGGTCTCTGGACCCTTTCCCGGTCTCTGGACCCTTTCCCGGTCTCTGGACCGTTTTCTGGTCTCTGGACCCTGTCCTGGTCTCTAGACCCCTTGCCAGTCTCTAGAACCTTTTCTGGTCTCTGGACCCTTTCCCGGCCTATAGACCCTTTCCTGGTCTCTGGACCCTTTCCAGGTCTTTAGACCTTTTCCCGGTCTCAAGACCCTCTCCTTGTCTCTGGACCCTTTCCTTGTCTCTGGACTGTTTTCTGGTCTCTGGACCCTTTCCCGGTCTCTGGACCCTTTCCCGGTCTCTGGACCCTTTCCTGGTCTCTAGACCTTTCCCGGTCTCTGGACCTTTTCCTGGTCTCTGGACCCTTTCCCGGTCTCTAGACCCTTTCCGGGTCTCTGGACCCTTTCCCGGTCTCTAGACCCTTTCCTGGTCTCTGGACCGTTTTCTGGTCTCAAGACCCTTTCCTGGTCTCTAGACTCTTTCCTGGTCTCTAGACTCTTTCTGGTCTCTAGACCCTTTCCTTCTCTATGGACCCTTTCTTGGTCTATGGACCCTTTTCTGGTCTATGGACCCTTTCCCGGTCTCTAGACCCTTTCCTGGTCTGTAGACCCTTTCCTGGTCTCTGGACCCTTTCCCGGTCTCTGGACCGTCTTCTGGTCTCTGGACCCTGTCCTGGTCTATAGACCCCTTGCCAGTCTCTAGAACCTTTTCTGGTCTCTGGACCCTTTCCCGGCCTATAGACCCTTTCCTGGTCTCTGGACCCTTTCCTGGTCTTTAGACCCTTTCTGGTCTCTGGACCGTTTTCTGGTCTCTGGACTCTTTCCTGGTCTCTGGACCCTTTCCCGGTCTCAAGACCCTCTCCTTGTCTCTGGACCCTTTCCTTGTCTCTGGACTGTTTTCTGGTCTCTGGACCCTTTCCCGGTCTCTGGACCCTTTCCCGGTCTCTGGACCCTTTCCTGGTCTCTGGACCATTTCCTGGTCTCTAGACCTTTCCCTGGTCTCTAGACCCTTTCCCGGTCTCTGGACCCTTTCCTGGTCCCTGGACCCTTTCCCGGTCTCAAGACCCTCTCCTTGTCTCTGGACCCTTTCCTTGTCTCTGGACTGTTTTCTGGTCTCTAGACCCTTTCCTGGTCTTTAGCCTCTTTCCCGGTCTTTGGACCCTTTCTTGGTCTCTGGACCCTTTCCCGGTCTCTGGACCCTTTCCTGGTCTCTGGAACCTTTTCTGGTCTCTAGACCCTCTCTTGGTCTCTAGACCCTTTCCTGGTCTCTGGACCCTTTCCCGGTCTCTGGACCCTTTCCCGGTCTCTGGACCCTTTCCCGGTCTCTGGACCGTTTTCTGGTCTCTGGACCCTGTCCTGGTCTCTAGACCCCTTGCCAGTCTCTAGAACCTTTTCTGGTCTCTGGACCCTTTCCCGGCCTATAGACCCTTTCCTGGTCTCTGGACCCTTTCCCGGTCTTTAGACCCTTTCCCGGTCTCTAGACCCTCTCCTGGTCTCTAGATCCTTTCCTGGTCTCTAGACCGTTTCCTGGTTTCTGGACTGCTTCCACCTTTGAAAAAGTGACCAGAGTAGGTTCTTACTGAAGTCATTGTCCTGGTAGAAATGCAGCTCGTTGCTGACGCTCCTCACGCAGACCTTCTCATCATCAGACCACCTGGGACACCTGGCGATTTCACAGTTATCTTAACTAATGGACAATAAATCATGAGGTGATGGCAGCGGGTTGGGGGAACTCACCAGGAGTCCACCTTCTTCTGGAACAGAGCTTTGATGAGACCACCGCTTGACAAGTTCCACAGCTGGAGGTTGGCCTCACCCTGAGGACTGTCCTGAGTCTCTGCAACAAGACAAGATCATCAGCATCCTCCCAATCCTCCCTTGTCCCGTCACATGATGTCTTACTGGAGTCTTACTTGTGTATGGTTGCCAGGTAACCAGGATGTTGTTGAGAGGAGAAAACTCCAGCAAGGCTGTCTTTGGAAGATCAAAGGTGGATACCACGCTGCTATCCAGAGACTTCACCACAGAGACACTGGAGGACGGACAGTGGACAGAGAGACGGTCAGTCAGGTGTACAGAGAGACGGACAGTCAGGTGGACAGAGAGACGGACAGGTGGACAGAGAGATGGACAGTCAGGTGGACAGAGAGATGGACAGGTGGACAGAGAGACGGACAGTCAGGTGGAAAGAGAGATGGACAGGTGGACAGAGAGATGGACAGTCAGATGGACAGAGAGACGGACAGTCAGGTGGACAGAGAGACGGACAGTCAGGTAGACAGAGAGATGGATAGGTAGACAGAGAGACGGACAGTCAGGTAGACAGAGAGATGGACAGTCAGGTAGACAGAGAGATGGACAGTCAGGTGGACAGAGAGATGGACAGTCAGGTAGACAGAGAGACGGACAGTCAGGTAGACAGAGAGACGGACAGTCAGGTAGACAGAGAGACGGACAGTCAGGTAGACAGAGAGATGGACAGTCAGGTAGACAGAGAGATGGACAGTCAGGTGGACAGAGAGATGGACAGTCAGATGGACAGAGAGACGGACAGTCAGGTGGACAGAGAGACGGACAGTCAGGTGGACAGAGAGACGGACAGGTGGACAGAGAGATGGACAGTCAGGTGGACAGAGAGATGGACAGGTGGACAGAGAGACGGACAGTCAGGTAGACAGAGAGATGGAAAGTCAGATGGACAGAGAGATGGACAGTCAGGTGGACAGAGAGACGGACAGGTGGCCAGAGAGATGGACAGTCAGGTAGACAGAGAGACGGACAGTCAGGTGGACAGAGAGATGGAAAGTCAGGTGGACAGAGAGATGGAAAGTCAGGTGGACAGTCAGATGGACAGTCAGACGGACAGTCAGGTGGACAGAGAGATGGACAGTCAGGTAGACAGAGAGATGGACAGTCAGGTGGACAGAGAGATGGACAGTCAGGTGGACAGAGAGATGGAAAGTCAGGTGGACAGAGAGATGGACAGTCAGATGGACAGAGAGATGGACAGGTGGACAGAGAGATGGAAAGTCAGGTGGACAGAGAGATGGACAGTCAGATGGACAGTCAGGTGGACAGAGAGACGGACAGGTGGACAGAGAGATGGACAGTCAGGTAGACAGAGAGATGGAAAGTCAGGTGGACAGAGAGATGGACAGGTGGACAGAGAGATGGAAAGTCAGATGGACAGAGAGATGGACAGTCAGGTGGACAGAGAGACGGACAGGTAGACAGAGAGATGGACAGTCAGGTAGACAGAGAGATGGACAGTCAGGTGGACAGAGAGATGGAAAGTCAGGTGGACAGAGAGATGGACAGGTGGACAGAGAGATGGAAAGTCAGGTGGACAGAGAGATGGACAGTCAGATGGACAGTCAGGTAGACAGAGAGACGGACAGTCAGGTAGACAGAGAGATGGAAAGTCAGATGGACAGAGAGATGGACAGTCAGGTGGACAGAGAGACAGACAGGAGGACAGAGAGACAGTCAGGTGGAAAGAGAGACAGTCAGGTGGACAGAGAGACAGTCAGGTGGACAGAGAGACAGTCAGGAGGACAGAGAGACAGGCCGGAGGAAAGAGAGACAGACAGGAGGACAGAGAGACAGTCAGGAGGACAGAGAGACAGGCCGGAGGACAGAGAGACAGACAGGAGGACAGAGAGACGGACAGAAGGACAGAGAGACAGACAGGAGGACAGAGAGACAGACAGGAGGACAGAGAGACAGTCAGGAGGACAGAGAGACAGACAGGAGGACAGAGAGACACTCAGGAGGACAGAGAGACAGACAGGAGGACAGAGAGACAGACAGGAGGACAGAGAGACAGTCAGGAGGACAGAGAGACAGGCAGGCCGGAGGACAGAGAGACAGACAGGTGGACAGAGAGACAGTCAGGTGGACAGAGAGACAGGCAGGCCGGAGGACAGAGAGACAGACAGGTGGACAGAGAGACAGTCAGGTGGACAGAGAGACAGGCAGGCCGGAGGACAGAGAGACAGACAGGTGGACAGAGAGACAGTCAGGAGGACAGAGAGACAGACAGGTGGACAGAGAGACAGTCAGGAGGACAGAGAGACAGGCAGGCCGGAGGACAGAGAGACAGACAGGAGGACAGAGAGACAGACAGGAGGACTGAGAGACAGTCAGGAGGACAGAGAGACAGTCAGGTGGACAGAGAGAAAGTCAGGCGGACAGAGAGACAGACAGGAGGACAGAGAGACAGTCAGGTGGACAGAGAGACAGTCAGGCGGACAGAGAGACAGTCAGGAGGACAGAGAGACAGACAGGAGGACAGAGAGACAGACAGGAGGACAGAGAGACAGTCAGGAGGACAGAGAGACAGTCAGGAGGACAGAGAGACAGTCAGGAGGACAGAGAGACAGTCAGGAGGACAGAGAGACAGTCAGGTGGACAGAGAGACAGGCCGGAGGACAGAGAGACAGTCAGGAGGACAGAGAGACAGGCCGGAGGACAGAGAGACAGACAGGAGGACAGAGAGACAGTCAGGAGGACAGAGAGACAGGCCGGAGGACAGAGAGACAGACAGGAGGACAGAGAGACAGTCAGGAGGACAGAGAGACAGACAGGAGGAAAGAGAGACAGTCAGGAGGACAGAGAGACAGACAGGTGGACAGAGAGACAGTCAGGAGGACAGAGAGACAGGCAGGCCGGAGGACAGAGAGACAGACAGGTGGACAGAGAGACAGTCAGGAGGAAAGAGAGACAGACAGGAGGACAGAGAGACAGACAGGTGGACAGAGAGACAGTCAGGAGGAAAGAGAGACAGACAGGAGGACAGAGAGACAGACAGGTGGACAGAGAGACAGTCAGGAGGAAAGAGAGACAGACAGGAGGACAGAGAGACAGACAGGTGGACAGAGAGACAGACAGGAGGACAGAGAGACAGACAGGTGGACAGAGAGACAGTCAGGAGGAAAGAGAGACAGACAGGAGGACAGAGAGACAGACAGGTGGACAGAGAGACAGTCAGGCGGACAGAGAGACAGACAGGAGGACAGAGAGACAGTCAGGAGGACAGAGAGAAAGACAGGAGGACAGAGAGACAGTCAGGAGGACCGAGAGACAGTCAGGAGGACAGAGAGAAAGACAGGAGGACAGAGAGACAGTCAGGAGGACCGAGAGACAGTCAGGAGGACAGAGAGAAAGACAGGAGGACAGAGAGACAGTCAGGAGGACAGAGAGAAAGACAGGAGGACAGAGAGACAGTCAGGAGGACCGAGAGACAGTCAGGAGGACAGAGAGAAAGACAGGAGGACAGAGAGACAGTCAGGAGGACAGAGAGACAGTCAGGAGGACAGAGAGAAAGACAGGAGGACAGAGAGACAGTCAGGAGGACCGAGAGACAGTCAGGTGGACAGAGAGACAGGCCGGAGGACAGAGAGACAGTCAGGAGGACAGAGAGACAGACAGGTGGACAGAGAGACAGGCCGGAGGACAGAGAGACAGACAGGAGGACAGAGAGACAGTCAGGAGGACAGAGAGACAGGCCGGAGGACAGAGAGACAGACAGGAGGACAGAGAGACAGTCAGGAGGACAGAGAGACAGACAGGAGGAAAGAGAGACAGTCAGGAGGACAGAGAGACAGACAGGTGGACAGAGAGACAGTCAGGAGGACAGAGAGACAGACAGGAGGACAGAGAGACAGTCAGGAGGACAGAGAGACAGACAGGAGGACAGAGAGACAGTCAGGAGGACAGAGAGACAGTCAGGTGGACAGAGAGACAGTCAGGAGGACAGAGAGACAGACAGGAGGACAGAGAGACAGACAGGAGGACAGAGAGACAGTCAGGTGGAAAGAGAGACAGACAGGAGGACAGAGAGACAGACAGGAGGACAGAGAGACAGTCAGGAGGACAGAGAGACAGTCAGGTGGACAGAGAGACAGTCAGGAGGACAGAGAGACAGACAGGAGGACAGAGAGACAGACAGGAGGACAGAGAGACAGTCAGGTGGACAGAGAGACAGACAGGAGGACAGAGAGACAGACAGGTGGACAGAGAGACAGTCAGGAGGACAGAGAGACAGACAGGAGGACAGAAAGACAGTCAGGAGGACAGAGAGACAGACAGGTGGACAGAGAGACAGTCAGGAGGACAGAGAGACAGACAGGTGGACAGAGAGACAGTCAGGAGGACAGAGAGACAGACAGGAGGACAGAGAGACAGTCAGGAGGACAGAGAGACAGTCAGGAGGACAGAGAGACAGACAGGAGGACAGAGAGACAGTCAGGAGGACAGAGAGAAAGACAGGAGGACAGAGAGACAGACAGGAGGACAGAGAGACAGACAGGTGGACAGAGAGACAGTCAGGAGGACAGAGAGACAGACAGGTGGACAGAGAGACAGTCAGGAGGACAGAGAGAAAGACAGGAGGACAGAGAGACAGGCCGGAGGACAGAGAGACAGACAGGAGGACAGAGAGACAGTCAGGAGGACAGAGAGACAGTCAGGTGGACAGAGAGACAGTCAGGTAGACAGAGAGACAGACAGGAGGACAGAGAGAAAGACAGGAGGACAGAGAAAGGCAGGAGGACAGAGAGACAGACAGGAGGACAGAGAAAAAGGCCGGAGGACAGAGAGACAGACAGGAGGACAGAGAGACAGACAGGAGGACAGAGAGACAGTCAGGAGGACTGAGAGACAGTCAGGAGGACAGAGAGACAGGCAGGCCGGAGGACAGAGAGACAGACAGGAGGACAGAGAGACAGTCAGGTGGACAGAGAGACAGGCAGGCCGGAGGACAGAGAGACAGACAGGTGGACAGAGAGACAGACAGGTGGACAGAGAGACAGTCAGGAGGACAGAGAGACAGGCAGGCCGGAGGACAGAGAGACAGACAGGAGGACAGAGAGACAGACAGGAGGACTGAGAGACAGTCAGGAGGACAGAGAGACAGGCAGGCCGGAGGACAGAGAGACAGACAGGTGGACAGAGAGACAGTCAGGAGGACAGAGAGACAGTCAGGTGGACAGAGAGACAGTCAGGCGGACAGAGAGACAGACAGGTGGACAGAGAGACAGTCAGGAGGACAGAGAGACAGACAGGAGGACAGAGAGACAGACAGGAGGACAGAGAGACAGACAGGTGGACAGAGAGACAGTCAGGAGGACAGAGAGACAGACAGGTGGACAGAGAGACAGTCAGGAGGACAGAGAGACAGTCAGGAGGACAGAGAGACAGTCAGGAGGACAGAGAGAAAGACAGGAGGACAGAGAGACAGTCAGGAGGACAGAGAGACAGTCAGGTGGACAGAGAGACAGGCCGGAGGACAGAGAGACAGTCAGGAGGACAGAGAGACAGGCCGGAGGACAGAGAGACAGACAGGAGGACAGAGAGACAGTCAGGAGGACAGAGAGACAGGCCGGAGGACAGAGAGACAGACAGGAGGACAGAGAGACAGTCAGGAGGACAGAGAGACAGACAGGAGGAAAGAGAGACAGTCAGGAGGACAGAGAGACAGACAGGTGGACAGAGAGACAGTCAGGAGGACAGAGAGACAGACAGGTGGACAGAGAGACAGTCAGGAGGACAGAGAGACAGGCAGGCCGGAGGACAGAGAGACAGACAGGTGGACAGAGAGACAGTCAGGAGGAAAGAGAGACAGACAGGAGGACAGAGAGACAGACAGGTGGACAGAGAGACAGTCAGGAGGACAGAGAGACAGTCAGGCGGACAGAGAGACAGACAGGTGGACAGAGAGACAGTCAGGTGGACAGAGAGACAGTCAGGCGGACAGAGAGACAGTCAGGTGGACAGAGAGACAGTCAGGAGGACAGAGAGACAGACAGGAGGACAGAGAGACAGACAGGTGGACAGAGAGACAGTCAGGAGGACAGAGAGACAGACAGGTGGACAGAGAGACAGTCAGGAGGACAGAGAGACAGTCAGGAGGACAGAGAGACAGTCAGGAGGACAGAGAGACAGTCAGGTGGACAGAGAGACAGGCCGGAGGACAGAGAGACAGTCAGGAGGACAGAGAGACAGGCCGGAGGACAGAGAGACAGACAGGAGGACAGAGAGACAGTCAGGAGGACAGAGAGACAGGCCGGAGGACAGAGAGACAGACAGGAGGACAGAGAGACAGTCAGGAGGACAGAGAGACAGACAGGAGGAAAGAGAGACAGTCAGGAGGACAGAGAGACAGACAGGAGGACAGAGAGACAGACAGGAGGACAGAGAGACAGTCAGGAGGACAGAGAGACAGACAGGAGGACAGAGAGACAGTCAGGAGGACAGAGAGACAGTCAGGTGGACAGAGAGACAGTCAGGAGGACAGAGAGACAGTCAGGAGGACAGAGAGACAGACAGGAGGACAGAGAGACAGTCAGGAGGACAGAGAGACAGTCAGGTGGACAGAGAGACAGACAGGAGGACAGAGAGACAGTCAGGAGGACAGAGAGACAGTCAGGTGGACAGAGAGACAGTCAGGAGGACAGAGAGACAGACAGGAGGACAGAGAGACAGTCAGGAGGACAGAGAGACAGTCAGGTGGACAGAGAGACAGTCAGGAGGACAGAGAGACAGACAGGAGGACAGAGAGACAGACAGGAGGACAGAGAGACAGTCAGGTGGAAAGAGAGACAGTCAGGAGGACAGAGAGACAGTCAGGTGGACAGAGAGACAGACAGGAGGACAGAGAGACAGACAGGTGGACAGAGAGACAGTCAGGAGGACAGAGAGACAGACAGGAGGACAGAAAGACAGTCAGGAGGACAGAGAGACAGACAGGTGGACAGAGAGACAGACAGGAGGACAGAGAGACAGACAGGAGGACAGAGAGACAGACAGGTGGACAGAGAGACAGTCAGGAGGACAGAGAGACAGACAGGAGGACAGAGAGACAGACAGGAGGACAGAGAGACAGTCAGGTGGACAGAGAGACAGTCAGGAGGAATGAGAGACAGTCAGGTGGACAGAGAGACAGTCAGGAGGACAGAGAGACAGTCAGGTGGACAGAGAGACAGACAGGAGGACAGAGAGACAGACAGGAGGACAGAGACAGACAGGAGGACAGAGAGACAGTCAGGAGGACAGAGAGACAGACAGGTGGACAGAGAGACAGACAGGAGGACAGAGAGAAAGACAGGAGGACAGAGAGACAGACAGGAGGACAGAGAGACAGACAGGTGGACAGAGAGACAGTCAGGAGGACAGAGAGACAGACAGGTGGACAGAGAGACAGTCAGGAGGACAGAGAGAAAGACAGGAGGACAGAGAGACAGGCCGGAGGACAGAGAGACAGACAGGAGGACAGAGAGACAGGCCGGAGGACAGAGAGACAGACAGGAGGACAAAGAGACAGTCAGGAGGACAGAGAGACAGTCAGGTGGACAGAGAGACAGTCAGGAGGACAGAGAGACAGACAGGAGGACAGAGAGACAGACAGGAGGACAGAGAGAAAGGCAGGAGGACAGAGAGACAGACAGGAGGACAGAGAGACAGTCAGGAGGACAGAGAGACAGGCCGGAGGACAGAGAGACAGTCAGGTGGACAGAGAGACAGTCAGGAGGACAGAGAGACAGTCAGGAGGACAGAGAGACAGACAGGAGGACAGAGAGACAGACAGGAGGACAGGGAGACAGGCAGGAGGACAGAGAGACAGACAGGAGGACAGAGAGACAGACAGGAGGACAGAGAGAAAGGCCGGAGGACGGAGAGACAGACAGGAGGACAGAGAGAAAGTCAGGTGGACAGAGAGACAGTCAGGTGGACAGAGAGACAGGCAGGAGGACAGAGAGACAGGCAGGTGGACAGAGAGACAGTCAGGAGGACAGAGAGACAGTCAGGTGGACAGAGAGACAGGCAGGCCGGAGGACAGAGAGACAGTCAGGTGGACAGAGAGACAGGCAGGAGGACAGAGAGACAGGCAGGTGGACAGAGAGACAGTCAGGTGGACAGAGAGACAGGCAGGAGGACAGAGAGACAGGCAGGTGGACAGAGAGACAGTCAGGAGGACAGAGAGACAGTCAGGAGGACAGACAGACAGTCAGGAGGACAGAGAGACAGGCAGGCCGGAGGACAGAGAGACAGTCAGGAGGACAGAGAGACAGTCAGGAGGACAGAGAGACAGTCAGGAGGACTGAGAGACAGGCCGGAGGACTGAGAGACAGACAGGAGGACAGAGAGACAGTCAGGAGGACAGAGAGACAGTCAGGAGGACAGAGAGACAGACAGGTGGACAGAGAGACAGTCAGGAGGACAGAGAGAAAGACAGGAGGACAGAGAGACAGGCCGGAGGACAGAGAGACAGACAGGAGGACAGAGAGAACGACAGGAGGACAGAGAGACAGACAGGTGGACAGAGAGACAGGCCGGAGGACAGAGAGACAGGCCGGAGGACAGAGAGAACGACAGGAGGACAGAGAGACAGACAGGTGGACAGAGAGACAGTCAGGAGGACAGAGAGACAGACAGGTGGACAGAGAGACAGTCAGGAGGACAGAGAGAAAGACAGGAGGACAGAGAGACAGGCCGGAGGACAGAGAGACAGACAGGAGGACAGAGAGACAGGCCGGAGGACAGAGAGACAGACAGGAGGACAGAGAGACAGTCAGGAGGACAGAGAGACAGTCAGGTGGACAGAGAGACAGTCAGGAGGACAGAGAGACAGACAGGAGGACAGAGAGACAGACAGGAGGACAGAGAGAAAGGCAGGAGGACAGAGAGACAGACAGGAGGACAGAGAAAAAGGCCGGAGGACAGAGAGACAGACAGGAGGACAGAGAGACAGACAGGAGGACAGAGAGACAGTCAGGAGGACAGAGAGACAGTCAGGAGGACAGAGAGACAGGCCGGAGGACAGAGAGACAGTCAGGAGGACAGAGAGACAGTCAGGAGGACAGAGAGACAGACAGGAGGACAGAGAGACAGACAGGAGGACAGGGAGACAGGCAGGAGGACAGAGAGACAGACAGGAGGACAGAGAGACAGACAGGAGGACAGAGAGACAGGCCGGAGGACGGAGAGACAGACAGGAGGACAGAGAGAAAGTCAGGTGGACAGAGAGACAGTCAGGTGGACAGAGAGACAGGCAGGAGGACAGAGAGACAGGCAGGAGGACAGAGAGACAGGCAGGCCGGAGGACAGAGAGACAGTCAGGTGGACAGAGAGACAGTCAGGTGGACAGAGAGACAGTCAGGAGGACAGACAGACAGTCAGGAGGACAGAGAGACAGGCAGGCCGGAGGACAGAGAGACAGTCAGGAGGACAGAGAGACAGTCAGGAGGACAGAGAGACAGTCAGGAGGACTGAGAGACAGGCCGGAGGACAGAGAGACAGACAGGAGGACAGAGAGACAGTCAGGAGGACAGAGAGACAGGCCGGAGGACAGAGAGACAGGCCGGAGGACAGAGAGAACGACAGGAGGACAGAGAGACAGACAGGAGGACAGAGAGACAGTCAGGAGGACAGAGAGACAGGCCGGAGGACAGAGAGGCAGTCAGGAGGACAGAGAGACAGGCAGGCCGGAGGACAGAGAGACAGACAGGAGGACAGAGAGACAGTCAGGAGGACAGAGAGACAGTCAGGTGGACAGAGAGACAGACAGGAGGACAGATAGACAGACAGGAGGACAGAGAGACAGGCAGGCCGGAGGACAGAGAGACAGACAGGTGGACAGAGAGACAGTCAGGAGGACAGAGAGACAGACAGGTGGACAGAGAGACAGTCAGGAGGACAGAGAGACAGACAGGAGGACAGAGAGACAGTCAGGAGGACAGAGAGACAGTCAGGTGGACAGAGAGACAGTCAGGTAGACAGAGAGACAGACAGGAGGACAGAGAGACAGACAGGTGGACAGAGAGACAGTCAGGAGGACAGAGAGACAGACAGGTGGACAGAGAGACAGACAGGTGGACAGAGAGACAGTCAGGAGGACAGAGAGACAGTCAGGTGGACAGAGAGACAGTCAGGAGGACAGAGAGAAAGGCAGGAGGACAGAGAGACAGTCAGGAGGAAAGAGAGACAGTCAGGTGGACAGAGAGACAGTCAGGAGGACAGAGAGACAGACAGGTGGACAGAGAGACAGACAGGTGGACAGAGAGACAGTCAGGAGGACAGAGAGACAGACAGGTGGACAGAGAGACAGTCAGGAGGAAAGAGAGACAGTCAGGTGGACAGAGAGACAGACAGGAGGACAGAGAGACAGGCAGGAGGACAGAGAGACAGACAGGAGGACAGAGAGAAAGGAAGGAGGACAGAGAGACAGACAGGAGGACAGAGAAAAAGGCCGGAGGACAGAGAGACAGTCAGGAGGACAGAGAGACAGTCAGGTGGACAGAGAGACAGTCAGGTGGACAGAGAGACAGTCAGGAGGACAGAGAGACAGTCAGGAGGACAGAGAGACAGACAGGTGGACAGAGAGACAGTCAGGTGGACAGTGAGACAGTCAGGAGGACAGAGAGACAGTCAGGAGGACAGAGAGACAGACAGGAGGACAGAGAGACAGACAGGAGGACAGAGAGACAGTCAGGTGGACAGAGAGACAGTCAGGTGGACAGAGAGACAGTCAGGAGGACAGAGAGAAAGGCAGGAGGACAGAGAGACAGTCAGGTGGACAGAGAGACAGACAGGAGGACAGAGAGACAGACAGGAGGACAGAGAGACAGGCAGGAGGACAGAGAGACAGACAGGAGGACAGAGAGAAAGGAAGGAGGACAGAGAGACAGACAGGAGGACAGAGAAAAAGGCCGGAGGACAGAGAGACAGACAGGAGGACAGAGAGACAGGCCGGAGGACAGAGAGACAGTCAGGTGGACAGAGAGAAAGTCAGGAGGACAGAGAGACAGACAGGAGGACAGAGAGACAGACAGGTGGACAGAGAGACAGTCAGGAGGACAGAGAGACAGTCAGGAGGACAGAGAGACAGACAGGTGGACAGAGAGACAGGCAGGAGGACAGAGAGACAGACAGGAGGACAGAGAGAAAGGCAGGAGGACAGAGAGAAAGACAGGAGGACAGAGAGACAGGCCGGAGGACAGAGAGACAGACAGGAGGACAGAGAGACAGACAGGAGGACAGAGAGACAGACAGGAGGACAGAGAGACAGGCAGGCCGGAGGACAGAGAGACAGACAGGAGGACAGAGAGACAGTCAGGAGGACAGAGAGACAGTCAGGTGGACAGAGAGACAGTCAGGAGGACAGAGAGACAGTCAGGTGGACAGAGAGACAGTCAGGAGGACAGAGAGACAGACAGTAGGACAGAGAGACAGGCAGGCCGGAGGACAGAGAGACAGTCAGGAGGACAGAGAGACAGTCAGGAGGACAGAGAGACAGGCAGGCCGGAGGACAGAGAGACAGTCAGGCCGGAGGACAGAGAGACAGTCAGGAGGACAGAGAGACAGACAGGTGGACAGAGAGACAGGCCGGAGGACAGAGAGACAGGCCGGAGGACAGAGAGACAGACAGGAGGACAGAGAGACAGTCAGGAGGACAGAGAGACAGGCCGGAGGACAGAGAGACAGACAGGAGGACAGAGAGACAGTCAGGAGGACAGAGAGACAGTCAGGAGGACAGAGAGAAAGACAGGTGGACAGAGAGACAGGCAGGCCGGAGGACAGAGAGACAGACAGGAGGACAGAGAGACAGACAGGAGGACAGAGAGACAGTCAGGAGGACAGAGAGACAGTCAGGTGGACAGAGAGAAAGACAGGTGGACAGAGAGACAGGCAGGCCGGAGGACAGAGAGACAGACAGGAGGACAGAGAGACAGACAGGAGGACAGAGAGACAGTCAGGAGGACAGAGAGACAGTCAGGAGGACAGAGAGACAGTCAGGTGGACAGAGAGACAGTCAGGTGGACAGAGAGACAGTCAGGAGGACAGAGAGACAGACAGGAGGACAGAGAGACAGTCAGGAGGACAGAGAGACAGGCCGGAGGACAGAGAGACAGACAGGAGGACAGAGAGACAGTCAGGAGGACAGAGAGACAGACAGGTGGACAGAGAGACAGAAAGGTGGACAGAGAGACAGTCAGGAGGACAGAGAGACAGACAGGTGGACAGAGAGACAGTCAGGAGGACAGAGAGACAGTCAGGAGGACAGAGAGACAGACAGGAGGACAGAGAGACAGTCAGGAGGACAGAGAGACAGTCAGGTGGACAGAGAGACAGACAGGAGGACAGAGAGACAGACAGGAGGACAGAGAGACAGGCAGGAGGACAGAGAGACAGACAGGAGGACAGAGAGAAAGGCAGGAGGACAGAGAGACAGACAGGAGGACAGAGAGACAGGCCGGAGGACAGAGAGACAGACAGGTGGACAGAGAGACAGTCAGGAGGACAGAGAGACAGACAGGAGGACAGAGAGACAGTCAGGTGGACAGAGAGACAGTCAGGTGGACAGAGAGACAGTCAGGAGGACAGAGAGACAGACAGGTGGACAGAGAGACAGTCAGGAGGACAGAGAGAAAGGCAGGAGGACAGAGAGACAGACAGGAGGACAGAGAGACAGGCCGGAGGACAGAGAGACAGACAGGAGGACAGAGAGACAGTCAGGAGGACAGAGAGACAGTCAGGAGGACAGAGAGACAGACAGGAGGACAGAGAGACAGTCAGGAGGACAGAGAGACAGTCAGGAGGACAGAGAGACAGTCAGGAGGACAGAGAGACAGACAGGAGGACAGAGAGACAGTCAGGAGGACAGAGAGACAGTCAGGAGGACAGAGAGACAGTCAGGAGGACAGAGAGACAGTCAGGTGGACAGAGAGACAGTCAGGAGGAATGAGAGACAGTCAGGTGGACAGAGAGACAGTCAGGAGGACAGAGAGACAGTCAGGTGGACAGAGAGACAGACAGGAGGACAGAGAGACAGACAGGAGGACAGAGACAGACAGGAGGACAGAGAGACAGTCAGGAGGACAGAGAGACAGACAGGTGGACAGAGAGACAGACAGGAGGACAGAGAGAAAGACAGGAGGACAGAGAGACAGACAGGAGGACAGAGAGACAGACAGGTGGACAGAGAGACAGTCAGGAGGACAGAGAGACAGACAGGTGGACAGAGAGACAGTCAGGAGGACAGAGAGAAAGACAGGAGGACAGAGAGACAGGCCGGAGGACAGAGAGACAGACAGGAGGACAGAGAGACAGGCCGGAGGACAGAGAGACAGACAGGAGGACAGAGAGACAGTCAGGAGGACAGAGAGACAGTCAGGTGGACAGAGAGACAGTCAGGAGGACAGAGAGACAGACAGGAGGACAGAGAGACAGACAGGAGGACAGAGAGAAAGGCAGGAGGACAGAGAGACAGACAGGAGGACAGAGAGACAGACAGGAGGACAGAGAAAAAGGCCGGAGGACAGAGAGACAGACAGGAGGACAGAGAGACAGACAGGAGGACAGAGAGACAGTCAGGAGGACAGAGAGACAGTCAGGAGGACAGAGAGACAGGCCGGAGGACAGAGAGACAGTCAGGTGGACAGAGAGACAGTCAGGAGGACAGAGAGACAGTCAGGAGGACAGAGAGACAGACAGGAGGACAGAGAGACAGACAGGAGGACAGGGAGACAGGCAGGAGGACAGAGAGACAGACAGGAGGACAGAGAGACAGACAGGAGGACAGAGAGAAAGGCCGGAGGACGGAGAGACAGACAGGAGGACAGAGAGAAAGTCAGGTGGACAGAGAGACAGTCAGGTGGACAGAGAGACAGGCAGGAGGACAGAGAGACAGGCAGGCCGGAGGACAGAGAGACAGTCAGGTGGACAGAGAGACAGTCAGGAGGACAGAGAGACAGTCAGGTGGACAGAGAGACAGTCAGGAGGACAGACAGACAGTCAGGAGGACAGAGAGACAGGCAGGCCGGAGGACAGAGAGACAGTCAGGAGGACAGAGAGACAGTCAGGAGGACAGAGAGACAGTCAGGAGGACTGAGAGACAGGCCGGAGGACAGAGAGACAGACAGGAGGACAGAGAGACAGTCAGGAGGACAGAGAGACAGGCAGGAGGACAGAGAGACAGGCCGGAGGACAGAGAGAACGACAGGAGGACAGAGAGACAGACAGGTGGACAGAGAGACAGTCAGGAGGACAGAGAGACAGACAGGAGGACAGAGAGAAAGACAGGAGGACAGAGAGACAGGCCGGAGGACAGAGAGACAGACAGGAGGACAGAGAGACAGGCCGGAGGACAGAGAGACAGACAGGAGGACAGAGAGACAGTCAGGAGGACAGAGAGACAGTCAGGTGGACAGAGAGACAGACAGGAGGACAGAGAGAAAGGCAGGAGGACAGAGAGACAGACAGGAGGACAGAGAAAAAGGCCGGAGGACAGAGAGACAGACAGGAGGACAGAGAGACAGACAGGAGGACAGAGAGACAGACAGGTGGACAGAGAGACAGTCAGGAGGACAGAGAGAAAGACAGGAGGACAGAGAGACAGGCCGGAGGACAGAGAGACAGACAGGAGGACAGAGAGACAGGCCGGAGGACAGAGAGACAGACAGGAGGACAGAGAGACAGTCAGGAGGACAGAGAGACAGTCAGGTGGACAGAGAGACAGACAGGAGGACAGAGAGAAAGGCAGGAGGACAGAGAGACAGACAGGAGGACAGAGAAAAAGGCCGGAGGACAGAGAGACAGACAGGAGGACAGAGAGACAGACAGGAGGACAGAGAGACAGTCAGGAGGACAGAGAGACAGTCAGGAGGACAGAGAGACAGACAGGAGGACAGAGAGACAGTCAGGAGGACAGAGAGACAGACAGGAGGACAGAGAGACAGACAGGAGGACAGAGAGAAAGGCAGGAGGACAGAGAGACAGACAGGAGGACAGAGAAAAAGGCCGGAGGACAGAGAGACAGACAGGAGGACAGAGAGACAGACAGGAGGACAGAGAGACAGTCAGGAGGACAGAGAGACAGGCCGGAGGACAGAGAGACAGTCAGGTGGACAGAGAGACAGTCAGGAGGACAGAGAGACAGTCAGGAGGACAGAGAGACAGACAGGAGGACAGAGAGACAGACAGGAGGACAGAGAGACAGACAGGAGGACAGAGAGACAGACAGGAGGACAGAGAGACAGGCCGGAGGACGGAGAGACAGACAGGAGGACAGAGAGAAAGTCAGGTGGACAGAGAGACAGTCAGGTGGACAGAGAGACAGGCAGGAGGACAGAGAGACAGGCAGGCCGGAGGACAGAGAGACAGTCAGGTGGACAGAGAGACAGTCAGGAGGACAGAGAGACAGTCAGGT
The DNA here is from genome assembly GCF_933228915.1 of Telmatherina bonti. NCBI lineage: Eukaryota > Metazoa > Chordata > Actinopteri > Atheriniformes > Telmatherinidae > Telmatherina > Telmatherina bonti. The sequence goes on along the minus strand of NC_136627.1, from coordinate 40,769,536 downwards.
GGACAGAGAGACAGTCAGGAGGACAGACAGACAGTCAGGAGGACAGAGAGACAGGCAGGCCGGAGGACAGAGAGACAGTCAGGAGGACAGAGAGACAGTCAGGTGGACAGAGAGACAGTCAGGAGGACTGAGAGACAGGCCGGAGGACAGAGAGACAGACAGGAGGACAGAGAGACAGTCAGGAGGACAGAGAGACAGGCCGGAGGACAGAGAGACAGGCCGGAGGACAGAGAGAACGACAGGAGGACAGAGAGACAGACAGGAGGACAGAGAGACAGTCAGGAGGACAGAGAGACAGGCCGGAGGACAGAGAGGCAGTCAGGAGGACAGAGAGACAGGCAGGCCGGAGGACAGAGAGACAGACAGGAGGACAGAGAGACAGTCAGGAGGACAGAGAGACAGTCAGGTGGACAGAGAGACAGACAGGAGGACAGAGAGACAGACAGGAGGACAGAGAGACAGGCAGGCCGGAGGACAGAGAGACAGACAGGAGGACAGAGAGACAGACAGGAGGACAGAGAGACAGGCAGGAGGACAGAGAGACAGACAGGAGGACAGAGAGACAGTCAGGAGGACAGAGAGAAAGACAGGAGGACAGAGAGACAGACAGGAGGACAGAGAGACAGACAGGTGGACAGAGAGACAGTCAGGAGGACAGAGAGACAGACAGGTGGACAGAGAGACAGTCAGGAGGACAGAGAGACACACAGGTGGACAGAGAGACAGACAGGTGGACAGAGAGACAGTCAGGAGGACAGAGAGACAGACAGGTGGACAGAGAGACAGTCAGGAGGACAGAGAGACAGACAGGTGGACAGAGAGACAGTCAGGAGGACAGAGAGAAAGACAGGAGGACAGAGAGACAGATAGGAGGACAGAGAGACAGACAGGTGGACAGAGAGACAGTCAGGAGGACAGAGAGACAGACAGGTGGACAGAGAGACAGTCAGGAGGACAGAGAGACAGACAGGAGGACAGAGAGACAGTCAGGAGGACAGAGAGACAGTCAGGTGGACAGAGAGACAGTCAGGTAGACAGAGAGACAGACAGGAGGACAGAGAGACAGACAGGTGGACAGAGAGACAGTCAGGAGGACAGAGAGACAGACAGGTGGACAGAGAGACAGACAGGTGGACAGAGAGACAGTCAGGAGGACAGAGAGACAGTCAGGTGGACAGAGAGACAGTCAGGAGGACAGAGAGAAAGGCAGGAGGACAGAGAGACAGACAGGAGGACAGAGAGACAGGCAGGAGGACAGAGAGACAGACAGGAGGACAGAGAGAAAGGAAGGAGGACAGAGAGACAGACAGGAGGACAGAGAAAAAGGCCGGAGGACAGAGAGACAGACAGGAGGACAGAGAGACAGGCCGGAGGACAGAGAGACAGTCAGGTGGACAGAGAGACAGACAGGAGGACAGAGAGACAGACAGGTGGACAGAGAGACAGACAGGAGGACAGAGAGACAGACAGGTGGACAGAGAGACAGTCAGGAGGACAGAGAGACAGTCAGGAGGACAGAGAGACAGACAGGTGGACAGAGAGACAGGCAGGAGGACAGAGAGACAGACAGGAGGACAGAGAGAAAGGCAGGAGGACAGAGAGAAAGACAGGAGGACAGAGAGACAGGCCGGAGGACAGAGAGACAGTCAGGAGGACAGAGAGACAGGCCGGAGGACAGAGAGACAGGCCGGAGGACAGAGAGACAGACAGGAGGACAGAGAGACAGTCAGGAGGACAGAGAGACAGGCCGGAGGACAGAGAGACAGTCAGGCCGGAGGACAGAGAGACAGTCAGGAGGACAGAGAGACAGTCAGGAGGACAGAGAGACAGGCCGGAGGACAGAGAGACAGGCCGGAGGACAGAGAGACAGACAGGAGGACAGAGAGACAGTCAGGAGGACAGAGAGACAGGCCGGAGGACAGAGAGACAGACAGGAGGACAGAGAGACAGTCAGGAGGACAGAGAGACAGTCAGGAGGACAGAGAGAAAGACAGGTGGACAGAGAGACAGGCAGGCCGGAGGACAGAGAGACAGACAGGAGGACAGAGAGACAGACAGGAGGACAGAGAGACAGTCAGGAGGACAGAGAGACAGTCAGGTGGACAGAGAGACAGTCAGGTGGACAGAGAGACAGTCAGGAGGACAGAGAGAAAGACAGGTGGACAGAGAGACAGGCAGGCCGGAGGACAGAGAGACAGACAGGAGGACAGAGAGACAGACAGGAGGACAGAGAGACAGTCAGGAGGACAGAGAGACAGTCAGGAGGACAGAGAGACAGTCAGGTGGACAGAGAGACAGTCAGGTGGACAGAGAGACAGTCAGGAGGACAGAGAGACAGACAGGAGGACAGAGAGACAGTCAGGAGGACAGAGAGACAGGCCGGAGGACAGAGAGACAGACAGGAGGACAGAGAGACAGTCAGGAGGACAGAGAGACAGACAGGTGGACAGAGAGACAGAAAGGTGGACAGAGAGACAGTCAGGAGGACAGAGAGACAGACAGGTGGACAGAGAGACAGTCAGGAGGACAGAGAGACAGTCAGGAGGACAGAGAGACAGTCAGGAGGACAGAGAGACAGACAGGAGGACAGAGAGACAGTCAGGTGGACAGAGAGACAGACAGGAGGACAGAGAGACAGACAGGAGGACAGAGAGACAGGCAGGAGGACAGAGAGACAGACAGGAGGACAGAGAGAAAGGCAGGAGGACAGAGAGACAGACAGGAGGACAGAGAGACAGGCCGGAGGACAGAGAGACAGACAGGTGGACAGAGAGACAGTCAGGAGGACAGAGAGACAGACAGGAGGACAGAGAGACAGTCAGGTGGACAGAGAGACAGTCAGGTGGACAGAGAGACAGTCAGGAGGACAGAGAGACAGACAGGTGGACAGAGAGACAGTCAGGAGGACAGAGAGACAGACAGGAGGACAGAGAGACAGTCAGGAGGACAGAGAGACAGTCAGGTGGACAGAGAGACAGTCAGGTGGACAGAGAGACAGACAGGAGGACAGAGAGACAGACAGGAGGACAGAGAGACAGACAGGAGGACAGAGAGACAGTCAGGAGGACAGAGAGACAGACAGGAGGACAGAGAGACAGACAGGTGGACAGAGAGACAGTCAGGAGGACAGAGAGACAGACAGGTGGACAGAGAGACAGACAGGTGGACAGAGAGACAGTCAGGAGGACAGAGAGACAGTCAGGTGGACAGAGAGACAGTCAGGAGGACAGAGAGAAAGGCAGGAGGACAGAGAGACAGACAGGAGGACAGAGAGACAGGCAGGAGGACAGAGAGACAGACAGGAGGACAGAGAGAAAGGAAGGAGGACAGAGAGACAGACAGGAGGACAGAGAAAAAGGCCGGAGGACAGAGAGACAGACAGGAGGACAGAGAGACAGGCCGGAGGACAGAGAGACAGTCAGGTGGACAGAGAGACAGACAGGAGGACAGAGAGACAGACAGGTGGACAGAGAGACAGACAGGAGGACAGAGAGACAGACAGGTGGACAGAGAGACAGTCAGGAGGACAGAGAGACAGTCAGGAGGACAGAGAGACAGACAGGTGGACAGAGAGACAGGCAGGAGGACAGAGAGACAGACAGGAGGACAGAGAGAAAGGCAGGAGGACAGAGAGAAAGACAGGAGGACAGAGAGACAGGCCGGAGGACAGAGAGACAGTCAGGAGGACAGAGAGACAGGCCGGAGGACAGAGAGACAGGCCGGAGGACAGAGAGACAGACAGGAGGACAGAGAGACAGTCAGGAGGACAGAGAGACAGGCCGGAGGACAGAGAGACAGTCAGGCCGGAGGACAGAGAGACAGTCAGGAGGACAGAGAGACAGTCAGGAGGACAGAGAGACAGGCCGGAGGACAGAGAGACAGGCCGGAGGACAGAGAGACAGACAGGAGGACAGAGAGACAGTCAGGAGGACAGAGAGACAGGCCGGAGGACAGAGAGACAGACAGGAGGACAGAGAGACAGTCAGGAGGACAGAGAGACAGTCAGGAGGACAGAGAGAAAGACAGGTGGACAGAGAGACAGGCAGGCCGGAGGACAGAGAGACAGACAGGAGGACAGAGAGACAGACAGGAGGACAGAGAGACAGTCAGGAGGACAGAGAGACAGTCAGGTGGACAGAGAGACAGTCAGGTGGACAGAGAGACAGTCAGGAGGACAGAGAGAAAGACAGGTGGACAGAGAGACAGGCAGGCCGGAGGACAGAGAGACAGACAGGAGGACAGAGAGACAGACAGGAGGACAGAGAGACAGTCAGGAGGACAGAGAGACAGTCAGGAGGACAGAGAGACAGTCAGGTGGACAGAGAGACAGTCAGGTGGACAGAGAGACAGTCAGGAGGACAGAGAGACAGACAGGAGGACAGAGAGACAGTCAGGAGGACAGAGAGACAGGCCGGAGGACAGAGAGACAGACAGGAGGACAGAGAGACAGTCAGGAGGACAGAGAGACAGACAGGTGGACAGAGAGACAGAAAGGTGGACAGAGAGACAGTCAGGAGGACAGAGAGACAGACAGGTGGACAGAGAGACAGTCAGGAGGACAGAGAGACAGTCAGGAGGACAGAGAGACAGTCAGGAGGACAGAGAGACAGACAGGAGGACAGAGAGACAGTCAGGTGGACAGAGAGACAGACAGGAGGACAGAGAGACAGACAGGAGGACAGAGAGACAGGCAGGAGGACAGAGAGACAGACAGGAGGACAGAGAGAAAGGCAGGAGGACAGAGAGACAGACAGGAGGACAGAGAGACAGGCCGGAGGACAGAGAGACAGACAGGTGGACAGAGAGACAGTCAGGAGGACAGAGAGACAGACAGGAGGACAGAGAGACAGTCAGGTGGACAGAGAGACAGTCAGGTGGACAGAGAGACAGTCAGGAGGACAGAGAGACAGACAGGTGGACAGAGAGACAGTCAGGAGGACAGAGAGACAGACAGGAGGACAGAGAGACAGTCAGGAGGACAGAGAGACAGTCAGGTGGACAGAGAGACAGTCAGGTGGACAGAGAGACAGACAGGAGGACAGAGAGACAGACAGGAGGACAGAGAGACAGACAGGAGGACAGAGAGACAGTCAGGAGGACAGAGAGACAGACAGGAGGACAGAGAGACAGGCAGGAGGACAGAGAGACAGACAGGAGGACAGAGAGACAGTCAGGAGGACAGAGAGACAGACAGGAGGACAGAGAGACAGACAGGAGGACAGAGAGACAGACAGGAGGACAGAGAGACAGACAGGAGGACAGAGAGACAGACAGGAGGACAGAGAGACAGGCAGGAGGACAGAGAGACAGACAGGAGGACAGAGAGACAGACAGGAGGACAGAGAGACAGTCAGGTGGACAGAGAGACAGTCAGGAGGACAGAGAGACAGACAGGAGGACAGAGAGACAGACAGGCCGGAGGACAGAGAGACAGTCAGGAGGACAGAGAGACAGACAGGAGGACAGAGAGACAGTCAGGAGGACAGAGAGACAGACAGGAGGACAGAGAGACAGACAGGAGGACAGAGAGACAGACAGGAGGACAGAGAGACAGTCAGGAGGACAGAGAGACAGACAGGAGGACAGAGAGACAGACAGGAGGACAGAGAGACAGTCAGGAGGACAGAGAGACAGTCAGGAGGACAGAGAGACAGACAGGAGGACAGAGAGACAGTCAGGAGGACAGAGAGACAGTCAGGAGGACAGAGAGACAGACAGGAGGACAGAGAGACAGTCAGGAGGACAGAGAGACAGTCAGGAGGACAGAGAGACAGACAGGAGGACAGAGAGACAGACAGGAGGACAGAGAGACAGTCAGGAGGACAGAGAGACAGTCAGGAGGACAGAGAGACAGTCAGGAGGACAGAGAGACAGACAGGAGGACAGAGAGACAGTCAGGAGGACAGAGAGACAGACAGGAGGACAGAGAGACAGTCAGGAGGACAGAGAGACAGACAGGCCGGAGGACAGTCTGTTGCTCGGTGACAGCGAGACGTACCTGTGTCCGTTACACCAAGCGAACAAGGTTCCATCTCTGCTGAAGGTGAAACACCTGCTGGGCCGACAGTCCCTGAAACAAGATGCCATGTTTGTTGTTGTTTTTATTCTGACAAAGTTTAAATACGTTTCCATGTGAGGAAAAACTATGAAAGTACCCGGGCACTAAAATCGTCCAAAAATTCGCGTGAAACGATGAAACCATTGAACCGCCACCATGTTGCTGATGAAGCGGAGGGGAGGGACTTTCCACCAATTTTCCAGAGCTGAATGATGGCGGTGATTAGCCCAGCGGCGCTGGTCCCAACAGAGGGTCATTTGTATAAATGTACGTATTAAGTCATTTCATTATGATTCCAATAAATTGAGATCCGGTTCGTTATTGTTACGCCAAACTTTGGCATGCTGCTCCTACAGGTCACTTCAACCGTTCACATCTCGAACCCTGCAGCTCCTTCAGGAGATGTGTGCTACGACTTTTGTCTTTTCAAATCTTTTTTTCAAATTTTGCAAAAATTAATTAAGCCTTGTGATTGGATGAAAGTCTGTCAAACCCACTGTTCATTGGACATTGCAAATATTTAGCTCTGTGATTGGTCGGTTTTTGCATAATGAGCTGAAAACTACTTCAACAGGGTTTCAGAGCTCTGCACCGGTTTGCAGTGTCCGGTTCATCAAGTTCCCGTCCCCAGTGTCTTCCCTGCAAAATGTTTGGCACGCTGCTCCTCCTACACCGTTTGCCTCACTTCAACCATTCAGATATCAAACTGTCAGGCGATATGTGCTCTGACTTTTGGTCTTTCGAACATGTAAACTTTTCAAGTTATTCACAATTTTGCCAAATGTTAAAATCCTCTCCAGTGATTGGACAAAAGGGAATTCAGCTCAGCGATTGGTCCATTTTGTGCACCGGTACACAGATACACATACAAGGCACGGGTTCCAGTGCAGCATTTAGCGTATAGCTCCGGTGAGGTTTGTCGGCTGTTGCTTGTGTGATGGCATGCAGTTCTGCAGGCTGCTCAACATGAACTAAACCCTGCTGCCGCTGGAAACAGCGGCAATTGCAACTTTAAGCAGCTCACCATCAGTGCTGCTGGTAAGTTTTGCTGCTGATATAAAGTTAATTTTTGCCGTGACTGAGATGTGACTTAACCTGATGCAGATAATGCTAACGCTAATGCTAACTGGACAAGCCTAAAGGTTTAAACTCCTGCTGTGTACAAATGAGCCCCGTGTTTTATTTTCTTACATCTATCTTACGCTCTGCCACGTAAATGTTTGTAAAAGACTTCTCTATTTCTTATTTTTCATATCTGCTACCCCACAGTAAGTACAGTATCCATGATGGTTGGTTTGTTATGATGCCAGTGTTTTCTTCCGACCACGACATGGCAGTTGTTATCATTTAATCTAACACGGTGACCAAAACCTTCAAAACCTTTATTACCAGGCTAACGGTAAGAAATTAAACGAATAATTTAAAACAGTTAAAAACTCCAATCACACCAACCCGGTCACTCTGGATAACAACGAAGAAGATCTCACCAGCCCGATAGAGGTAATCGAAGAAAGCTTCCAGCGGATCGTAACGGGGAAAACCAGCAACACCGCGGCAACGGCGTCCAAAACCGGTTCCACCTCCAAAAGAGTTCGCCCAGCGGATTCCCCCGAAGTAACCTTGCCAGGTTCTCCAACAGGTAGTGTTACGACAGATATCCTAATCTCCATCGACGGGAAGTTATCCAGCCTAGACGCCAGGCTTTCCCCGCTGGAAGTTCTACACCGGGAGTTCCAGTCGTTAAAGCACAGTCTAGAATACAGCCAGCAGCAGGTAGAAGCTTTAGCTACGGAGAACAACGCGCTTAGAGACTCTGTTAAGACTCTCACGGATGGAGTATGCCGACTAACGGAGGAAAATAAAAAAATGAAAGAATTAGTCTTAGATATCCAGGCCATAGCATGAGAGATAACTTAGTTATTTCAGGGCTCCCTGAGCAGCCAGAGGAAGACGCAGAGGTAACCATGAAAGAATTCATCCGATCCCACCTGAAGCTTCCAGAGGAAAAGGTAAAAGCCATCTCCTTTCACCGTGTTCATCGCATGGGAAGGAAAACATCGGAGGGCAGACCAAGACCAATAGTTGCTAAATTCGTGCTACATAAAGAAAAAGAAGAGGTGAAGCGCTGTGGGAGACAGCTCCGTGGGACTAATATCAGCATCAGTTCCCCAGAGAGATCCTGGAGCGTCGTAAGATCTTGTTCCCCATCAGGAGGAAATTCCTGGACGGAGGAGCCCGCGCGGTCATCTCGGTGGACAAGCTCTATGTCAATGGCCAGCTACATCGTGACCATAACACCACTCCCTGGCTCTACTAACCTCAGATATGTATCCACACTCTACACGCTTTGCACTGGTGATATTAAGGCTAATAAGTCTCACTGGGATTTAATCAGAGTTTAATGTTTGCTCACAATAGTTAACAACACTGCCAGTCTCTTTCACAAAACAGATCTCCTTATGGGTTTGTTTTTCCTTTTCACCCACTTTCCTCTTTTGGTCAACTTCTGGCTCATCTTTTTCTCTCTTCTTCCATACTCTCTTCTTTCTTTCTTTTCTAGCTGCCACCTCACAGAACTAAATAGCACAGATGCAAAACTACACAGTTCATTAGATAACACTTACATACATAACCCCACACTCTCACTGTTATTATTTCAAACATATTTAGTAACATTCAATACAGTCATACAACACAAGGCATACATACTTACACCTGCGCACACACTTATTCACATCAAGTGGAAGCATCTAACACCTACCCTGTCACCACAAGCATGACAGTACTTAGGTTTATCACACGGAGCTGGGACCAGAGAGAAGAGACTAACAATCTTTAACAGGCTAAATGATCTACAGGCAGACATTGTGTTCTTACAGGAGATTCATATGACAAATACTTCAGTGGACGCTCTCTCTACATCCCAGTTTCCTCATGTTTACTCCGCCTGCTATAACTCCAGACAGAGAGGAGTTGCCATTTTGATAAATAGAAAAGTGACATTCACAGAAATCAACAGAACCACAGATCCAGAGGGAAGATTTATTATAGGGACATTAACTATCCAAAATATGAAGTTATGTTTAGCTAACATATATGGGCCAAATGTGGATGATTCCTCCTTCTTTCATTCCTTTTTTAAAACTGTCTCAGAACACTCAGACAACACACTTATATCATAGGAGGAGATTTTAATGTGGTAATGGGTCCCGTAGACAGGACGAATAATTCAGAAAACAATAGAACCTGGCAGTCTACAGACACTGTTAAACAATATATGGAGGAACTTGGTCTTTGCGATATATGGCGGTCTTTTCATCCTAATATCAAGGAATACACTTGTTTTTCCTCAGTTCACCACTCATATTCTAGGCTAGATTATTTCCTGGTTAGCAGCTTGTTGGTGTGTATGATTTCAGAAACCCAGATCCACCCCGTTACAGTCAGCGATCATGCACCAGTTTCCTTCACTGTAAGAAATACGAGAATCACACCACCTGCTAAAAGCTGGAGGTTCAATACAGCACTGCTTAAAGACCCCGACTTTATCCGCTATTTCACAAAAGAATGGGCTGTTTACCTAGAAAATAATGATAAACCAGGAGTTTCAGCATGTGTTCTGTGGGAAGCAGGTAAGGCGGTAATGAGAGGAAAAATGATCTCTTTTGCATCATATAAAAAAAAGAAGGATAACTCAAAAATATCAGAACTAGAATTAAGAATTAATTCATTAGAGGATGCCTACAGTGCTTTACCAAATGAACAAACGTTGTATCAAATAAGGGAGGCGAAACTTGAATTAAACAAAATAATCAATGAAAGAACGGAGTTTCTGGTGCAAAGGTTACGCTTGGAGAGGTTTAAACACAGCAACAAATCTGGAAAATTTTTAGCCAGTCAACTAAAAACAAACAAAGAGAGAGCAACTATTTCATCTGTTAAAGATCCAGCAGGTAATATCTTACATGACCCTGACACAATAAATAACATTTTTAGAGACTTCTATAAAAATCTGTATACATCCCGATTAGATCCATCAGATAATGACATAAATCAGTTTCTTAATAATATAGACCTCCCAGGACTACAGCAGGAAGACGTTACAGCCTTAGATTCCCCCCTTACAGCAGAGGAGCTACATGAAGCCCTCAAACATATGCCATGTAAAAAAGCCCCAGGACCGGATGGCTTCCCAGCAGAGTTCTATCAGGTATTCTGGACAACACTGGCCCCTACGTTTTTCTAAATGGTGACACAAATAAAGGAAAATGGCTACTTACCCCAAAACATGAGTTCTGCCAGCATAATTGTACTGTTAAAACCAGGCAAAGACTCCACACTTCCATCTAGCTACAGACCCATATCACTGATAAATGCAGACCTTAAAATAATCTGCAAAGCTTTAGCTGCAAGGTTAGAGAAAGTAACTCCACTTATTATACACCCTGATCAGACAGGCTTTATAAAAGGCAGATATTCCTCTGTTAACATGCGCAGGCTAATCAATATAATAGATTACTCTACCATCAATAACCTGGAAACAACTATAGTTTCTCTGGATGCAGAGAAGGCTTTTGATAGAGTGAATTGGAAATTCTTACTAGCTACTTTAAGTAGATTTGGCTTTGGACCTTCCTTTCTTGACTGGATCAAAATCTTCTACAGCTCCCCTAATGCGAGAGTCAGGACGAACGATCAAACCTCTCCAAGTTTTAATCTTCAAAGGTTGTCCACTCTCTCCCTCACTTTTTGCTGTATTTATTGAACCACTAGCTGCTGCAATTCGACAGAATCAAATTATAAAGGGCATCCAGTCCAAAAATATAATTCATAAAATAAGCCTTTATGCCGATGATATTTTACTATTCCTCCAAAACTCACAAACATCATTATCTGAAACAATCTCACTAATTAATAAATTCTCATCACTGTCTGACTACTCTATTAATTGGTCTAAGAGCACAGTCCTACCAATTAACTGTAGGTTTAGAAATCCATCCAACATTAATTTACAATCAGGTAACATTAGATACTTAGGCATAAATATTCCCCCCAGGCTCTCAGAACTGATAAAATGTAATTACACTAACCTTCTTAAGACAATAGAAGATGATCTCACTCGCTGGAAGTCACTTCCCATTTCACTTTTGGGGAGAGTTGCTACGATAAAAATGATGGTTCTACCCAAAATCAACTACCTGTTCTCCATGATTCCTATGAAACCTCCCTCCACCTGGTTCAAATCACTAGAATCATACACTTCCCAATTTCTCTGGAAGAATAAACCACCCCGGATTAGTTTAAAAACCTTACAAAAACCTAAAGATCAGGGAGGCTTAGACTTGCCTAACTTTCAACATTATTTCTTAGCCAATAGGCTGCAATATATCTTAAAATGGCTTAAACCGAGTCCATTAGATGAACCATGGATAGACTTAGAACAAACATTCTGTGACAATGTGGAAATCTCTAATCTTCCATTATTCAGCTTCAGTGTAAAAAAGTTAAAGTGCTTCAAAAGCGTCAACATCAGCACCTCTCTGACAGCTTGGTGGGAAGTTCTAAAAGGAAACAATTCATCAATAATCCCATGTAAACTCACACCTATCTGGAACAACCCTGACATTCTTCTAAACAAAAGTATGATCAACTTTAAACAATGGATTAATAAAGGAATTAATTATTTAGAGCACATTATCCATAACAGAAGAATTTTATCTTTTGACACACTATCATTACAATATGGAATTAATAGTAGCAGATTTCTAGAATATCAGCAACACAAATCCATTATACTTAGGAAATTCCCGCTTCATCAAATAGACTTGGAACTTCCTCCCACAGTAGCAGAATTTATGGAACTTCGTAGCCCAAAGTTACTTTCAAAAATATACAGGTCGATGTCAAAAATAGATGATTGAAATTCCTTGCCAACTTCCAAATGGGAGGCAGACCTATCTATCAGTCTCAGTCAACCTTCTTGGCTGCAAATATGTCTAAATGCTTTTAATATGACAGACAGTTCAAATCTACAACTCATCCAGTACAAAATCCTTCATAGAACACATTACACAGGACAAAGAATGTTCAAGATGGGTCTAAATCACTCAGAGATCTGCACACAGTGCACATGTAACGCAGTAGATAATTATTTACATGCTCTATGGCTCTGTCCACCTGTTCAAAATGTCTGGAATAAGGTTTGTGGGGAATTATCAACATGGTTCAGATGCAGCATTCCTGCATGCCCCAAGCTTTGCTTACTGGGAGACCTTAGTGACATCAACATGGACCCCAACAACACACACACTATCCTTGTGGCCCGATGTGTAGCAAAAAAACTGTCCTGTTAAACTGGAAGTCCAAAAGAAGTCTAAGTATTAATCACTACAAAAATCTCCTGGTGGAACACATAAGTCTCCAGATCACATCTGCTTCCATCAAAAATGAATCGGCCAATGCTCTCTCTCCCTGGACCCTGCTAATTAATCACATCACTTAGTAGGACTGGGGGCTGGGACCTTGGCGGCCCTTTTTAACTTGCACTACAACCACGACCCACCCATGCACACACCACAGATGCCGGCGGGCCGGCAGGGGTCTTCCTAAGCCCCCTCTTCGTGGGGAGCACTCGGGGTATGGAGGCGGGCCTGGTGCTGGCCTGGGGGTTGGGGACGGGGCGCTGCGGGGGCCCTCTGTCCTGGGCGATGCCTGGGCCGCATGAGGGGGCCGGCAGGGTCTCTGGTCTCAGGTGTGTGGAATGGGAGGGAGGGGTGGGGAGCGGGGTTGGAGGAAGGGGGGTTTGGGGACGGTAGGGCTTGGGAGGGAGAGGGATGGGGAGGGTGCTGGTGAGGGAGGGAGGGGGGATAGGAAGCAGCGGGAGGGTTGTGGGGAGGGGTTGTTGGGGGGAGGGTCTACTGGACGTGTCCTTGTCCTTGGGGATCCCGCCCCTGGTATCGTGGTGGCGCCGGCCCGCGATGGTTTTGCTCTGGGTGGGCGGGGCCCGCTGGGTCTTGGCCGGGGCTCTGCCGGGGGGGACGGGTGGTCCTGGGGCCTGTGGGCTGCCGGCTCTCTGTGCGGCCCGCGCTTCAGCACCCGGCGCCCGCCGGGCCGGCGTGCCGTCGCCCTGTGCTACCCGGTGCCCCTGCCTCGTGGCGCCGGGTGGCGCCTGCCTGGAGGCTTCCACTGCTCTGGGCTCGGGGGACGGAGGCTCTCTCTGCTTTGCCTGCCCGGGCTCTGTGCGCGGTGGGCTTGCCGGGCCCTGGGGGCCTTGGCTTCCTCCCCTACACCTCGGGTCGTGGTCGTGCTCCCCTACAAGCACTCAGCTGATCTTTGATTGCATGATCACAGCTTGAACACTCACACGTGCACGCCCACATGCGCTCATCTTCCCATCTGGTTCCTACTAAATGTTGCTGATGACTCTCTGTAGGTATATTTAATAACGGTTGCTATTGGAATTGTTATTTTATTCATTCATTTACTTTTTTTTTAACTTTTCTTTTTCATTTTTTTTGTCTGTTTTTGAATATTGTCACTATCCTACTGATGTCTTGTTGTATTTTTTCAGTACTTTATATTGTTTTGCAAATACTGTAACTTTAGCAGCTTAGACACGCCTTTCTTTTCTCTCTCTCTTTTTCCTCCTTTCAGTTCCTCTTTTTTCCTCTTTCCCTGCCAGGTCCAGCTCAGCCATATCAAGACTGGCGATGATTGCAAAATGATAAAAGGAAAAAAAAAAAAAAAGTAAAATAAAATAATTATCATAATAATAAAAATATTCAGATTATCAAGGGCAGCTATTTACTTGAGATGTCTCCCTTGACAGAGCAAATCTGTCTGGCAAAAATACGGCACGCAGATTGTTGTTCTGTCTGCTGAGATGCTGGACAGGACAGGTTAAATAAAATATATATATATATATATATATATATATATATATATATATATCACGGTGACCATCATGTAATCTGATGCTGCCATCATCTCATCAGGGAGGAGATGTATTTGTTTAAAAAAAATTACATCTTACTGCTTTTTCATTTACAATAGATTATCCAATAGATAATCAGATTTTATCACTGAACCATCAACCATTAATTTCTCTGATATTTTGACGTGTGCAAAATGGGAGCTGTGCAGGACGTAACATTTGTAGATAAATTTTACTGGTAACACTGGGCAGAAATGATCCTCCTGGAGGCTGAAGCTGGTGAACTGTCTGTTTCAGAGGCTGTTGTCTGTGCAGTGTGTGAAAAAAATGAGTGTGTTTTTAATATTCTATGTTGTATATTTTGGTGTGAAAACATGTTTTATTTATTTATTTATTTTTTTTAAAGCTTTGGCATGAAAGTTCTTTATAAAGTTTGATTTCATCTATTGGTATTACAATATTTTGATGACTCATGAACTGCAGCTATTTACACCTACAATCTATTCATGAGATGATCTGAAATTTTCTTAACTTCTATTTGCAGATTTTAGTCCAGCACATCTCATGCCATGTGCAGCACCAGCGGCCTACAGGTAGATGTTGACTGATAGACTGACCCGGCAATGAAGGCAACAACTGGAACACAGGTGTCATTAAGGACTTTTTGCCCTCACGTCAGAATTACAGGTTTGTCATCTTTTTCATTCATTTCACATTCAGAAATGATAATTAATCAACACATATACATTCTTAATGGAAGCTAAGAGACACTTTTATTGCTTGTTCTGATGTCAGTATCTGGTTCTGTGCAGAAAAGGAACCCAGGCGACAGCAGTGAAGATGATGTTGGAGTCTGCTCATCTCCTGATACCGTGGTTCCAGCCTTCCCTGGTCCTCTACACCAGGGATCCCCAACCCTGGTCCTCGAAAACCGGTGACTTGCAGGTTTTCCAAGTGTTCCTGCTGAAACACACCTAACTCTGACAAGCTCTGCACATGTGTGCTCCACACATATTGAATTGAATCAGGTGTGGTGCAGCAGGGAAATTTGGAAAACTTACATGACACCGGTCCTCGAGGACCCGGGTTGGGGATCCCTGCTCTACACCAACAAAGCCATCACTGAAGAAGCCTCAACTCAGTCTGGAGAAAGAGGAAGATTTCTTTGGAGGCTTGCTCAGTAGCTCCAGAACCACCTAACACCAAATTTAACCACATTTAACCCAGAAACCTCAGCTGTTCTGTTCACAGAATCAATAACAAAGAGTGAAAAATATCATTTTCATCCATCCATCTTCTGCCGCTTATCCGGGGTCGGGTCGCGGGGGCAGCAGCCTAAGCAGGGAAGCCCAGACTTCCCTCTCCCCAGCCACATTTGCCAACTCTGCGGGGGGATCCCGAGGCGTTCCCAGGCCAGCCGAGAGATATAATCCCTCCAGCGTGTCCTGGGTCTTCCCCGGGGTCTCCTCCCAGAGGGACGTGCCTGGAACACCTCACCAGGGAGGTCCAGGAGGCATCCTGACCAGATGCCCGAGCCACCTCAACTGGTTCCTCTCGATGCGAAGGAGCAGCGGCTCTACTCTGATCTCCTCCCGGATGACCGAGCTCCTCACCCTATCTCTAAGGGAGAGCCCGGCCACCCTGCGGAGGAAACTCATTTCAGCCGCCTGTATACGAGATCTCCTTCTTTCGGGCACGACCCACAGCTCATGACCATAGGTGAGGGTAGGAACATAGATCGACTGGTAAATGGAGAGCTTCGCCTTCTGGCTCAGCTCCTTCTTCACCACGACAGACCGGCGCAGAGTCCGCATTACTGCAGACGCCGCATCGATCCGTCTGTCAATCTCACGCTCCATCCTTCCCTCACTCGTGAACAAGACCCCGAGATATTTAAACTCCTCCACTTGAGGCAGGACCTGACTCCCGACCCGGAGAGGGCAATCCACCCTATTCCGGCTGAGGACCATGGTCTCAGATTTGGAGGTGCTGATTCTCATCCCAGCCGCTTCACACTCGGCCGCGAATCGCTCAAGCGAGAGCTGGAGATCACGACCAGATGAAGCCAACAGGACCACGTCATCTGCAAAAAGCAGAGACCCAATCCTGAGGCCACCAAGCCGGATCCCCTCAACACCTCGGCTGCGCCTAGAAATTCTGTCCATATAAGTTATGAACAGAATCGGTGATAAAGGGCAGCCTTGGCGGAGTCCAACCCTCACTGGAAACGGATCCGACTTACTACCGGCAATGTGGACCAAGCTCTGACACCTGTCGCACAGGGACTGGACAGCTCGTACAAGGGGGTCCGGTACCCCGTACTCCCAGAGTACCCCCCACAGGAGCCCCCGGGGGACACGGTCGAATGCCTTCTCCAGGTCCACAAAGCACATGTAGACTGGTTGGGCAAACTCCCATGCCCCCTCCAGGACCCCAGAGAGGGTATAGAGCTGGTCCACTGTTCCGCAACCAGGACGAAAACCACACTGCTCCTCCTCAATCCGGGATTCGACTATCCGGCGGACCCTCCTCTCCAGGACCCCTGAATAGACCTTACCAGGGAGGCTGAGGAGTGTGATTCCCCTGTAATTGGAACACACCCTCCGGTCCCCCTTCTTAAAAAGGGGGACCACCACCCCAGTCTGCCAATCCAGCGGTACTGCCCCCGATGTCCACGCGATGCTGCAGAGGCGTGTCAGCCAGGACAGCCCCACAGCATCCAGAGCCTTAAGGAACTCCGGGCGGATCTCGTCCACCCCCGGGGCCTTGCCGCCAAGGAGCCTTTTGACCACCTCAGCGACTTCAGCCCCAGAGATAGGAGAGTCCACCCCTGAGTCCACCAGCTCTGCTTCCTCATCGGAAGACGTGTTGGTAGGATTGAGGAGGTCTTAGAAGTATTCCTTCCACCGACGCACAACATCCCGAGTTGAGTTCAGCAGCTCCCCACCTCCACTGTACACAGTATTGATGGAGCACTGCTTCCCCCTCCTGAGCCGCCGGATGGTGGACCAGAATCTCCTCGAAGCCGTCCGGAAGTCTTTCTCTATGGCCGCGCCGAACTCCTCCCATGCCCGAGTTTTTGCCTCGGCAACAGCCGAAGCCACATGCCGCTTAGCCCGCCGGTACCCATCAGCTGCCTCCAGAGTCCCACAGGCCAAGAAGGCCCGATAGGACTCCTTCTTCAGCTTGACGGCATCCCTCACTGCTGGTGTCCACCAACGAGTCCTGGGATTACCGCCACGACAGGCACCAACGACCTTACAGCCACAGCTCCGGCCGGCCGCCTCAGCAATAGAGGCACGGAACACAGCCCATTCGGACTCAATGTCCCCCGCCTCACTCGGGACATGGTTGAAGCTCTGCTGAAGGTGGGAGTTGAAGCTCGCTCTGACAGGGGACTCAGCCAGACGTTCCCAGCAGACCCTCACAACACGTTTTGGCCTGCCAGATCTGACCGGCTTCCTCCCCCACCATCTGAGCCAACTCACCACCAGGCGGTGATCAGTTGACAGCTCTGCCCCCCTCTTAACCCGAGTGTCCAAGGCATGTGGCCGCAGGTCCGACGATACGACTACAAAATCGATCATCGAACTGCGGCCCAGGGAATCCTGATGCCAGGTGTACATATGGACACTCTTATGTTGGAACATGGTGTTCGTTATGGACAATCCATAACGAGCACAGAAGTCCAATAACAAAACACCATTTGGGTTCAGGGGGGGGGGGGGGGCATGCCTCCCAATCACTCCCCTCCAGGTCTCACTGTCATTGCCCACGTGAGCATTGAAGTCCCCCAGCAGAACAATGGAGTCCCCAGAAGGAGCACCCTCCAGCACTCCCTCCAAGGACTCCAGAAAGGGTGGGTACTCTGAACTGCTGTTCGGCGCATAAGCACAGACAACAGTCAGGACCCGTCCCCCCACCCGGAAGTGGAGGGAAACTACCCTTTCATCCACCGGGGTAAACCCCAACGTGCAGGCACCAAGCTGGGGGCTGATGAGAATGCCCACACCTGCTCGGCGCCTCTCACCATGAGCAACTCCAGAGTGGAAGAAAGTCCAGCCCCTCTCGAGGGTTCTGGTTCCAGAGCCCAAGCCATGCGTCGAGGTGAGTCCAACTATATCTAGCCGGAACCGCTCAACCTCGCGCACAAGCTCAGGCTCCTTCCCCACCAGAGAGGTGACGTTCCACGTCCCTAGAGCCAGCTTCTGCAGCTGGGGATCGGACCGCCAGGGTCCCCGCCCCTTGCTGCCGCCCAGCTCACATTGCACCCGACCCCTACGGCTCCTCCCGCAGATGGTGACCCCACGGGAGGTGGGGCCCATGTAACCCTTTCGGGCTGAGCCCGACCGGGCCCCATGGGCGAAGGCCCGGCCACCAGACGCTCGCTCTCGTACCCCGCCTCCAGGCCTGGCTCCAGAGGGGGTCCCGGTAACTCGCATCCGGGCAAGGGAACATTTATGCCCAGGTTGGTTGTCATCATAGGGGTCTATGAGCCGTGCTTGGTCTGGTCCCTCCCCTCGACACCTGTTTGCCATGGGTGACCCTACCAGGGGCATAAAGCCCCCGACAACATAGCTGCTAGGATCTTCAGGACACATAAACCCCTCCACCACAATAAGGTGACGGCTCAGGGAGGGGTATCAATTTCATTTTATTAAAAATGAGCATTGATTTTATTTCTGTACACTAATAAAACATTGTGTTTTAATGAGCTGTTTTTACTTCAGCTTTAAATTTTATATTCAGAAATCAGATGCAGAAATGTGTGTGTTAAAGTTGGGTATTTACTTTAATTCAAGTACTTTTGTCCTATGTGACTGCAGCAAAGTTTCTATTTGTTGCACAAAATGACAAGAACATATATATAATCACCTTTTACCGTCATTTGCCATTTGATTAGCTTTATTTCTGAATATTTTGGTATAGAAGAGAAACGTTCATCTCATTTCCTCCAATAGGTAGATGTACACAATCCTGCTTATAAATGTTTCTTGCATTTTGTAATGAAAAAGCATTTAAACAGACAGGTTCCACGCCAGGATGTTGGATCAGACACGGGGGAGTTTGGAGCTTCATCGTTCCCTATGAGCACCTGAGAAATGAAAAAGAAGCATTTTATTTTCTAAACACAGTAATAAGTAATACTTTGCTGTGTCCCTGTTCTCTTTCTATCACGAGAGACAATAATTAGAACATAAAAGATGGCAGGTGATGCTGCATATATAAAACGCCGGTCTACATAGGTCAGCAGGAAGCCTCATCAGCCACACTGTGAGCTTCATTTATACAAGATAAATGACTTCATGTAATTTATCTGTACAGTAACACGGCAGCTACAACAGGTATTACACACCACATCAGTGACTAAATAAACCAGAGATCTGTCATGTGGAAATAACCACAGTTTCCAGACTCCTGGCTAAAACATCTAAATAGGCGAATTAATCAAGATAAACACTGACGGTAAAATAAAACCTAAAGTAAACGCGCTGCTTTGTGCAGTTCCATGTCGTAAAAATGTGTGTGTGGTTATCTGGTTGCCAGTAAGTTCAGTGTGGTGTCTGTGTAAGTTTGGTAGGGAAATATGATGCAGCGGTCAACATTACTTTATTTTTTACATCTTTAACTTCAGATTTGCTTTTAAAAAGTACATTCATAGTTTAAAAAATTGTCCAACACAGAATAAAACTGAGACGTATTAACATGAACGACATGCCTCGTTGTCAACATGCTATCTGACTTTTCAGCAAGGTGAGCAGACATTAAAATGATGACTTTACCATTCAGAGACAGTTTGTTGTAAACGTGCTCCTTCCACCATCTCCTTATCTTCTCTCTCAGGCTCGGGTTCAAACATAAATGGTTGATTTCAGAAAGCTACCGTTGTCAGTTAGCTTGCTATCCCTAACTGCTGTATTTTGTTTTTTGTTTTAGCATCAGATGTACTAGCCCCGACCCCTTTTCCGGCACTGGCCTTCCAGAGACCAATCAGCGCGCACCTAATTGACATTATTTAAACTAACATCTGTGTTGATCAAAATCTCGCATGAAATCTCACAAGAAAAGTTTTGTTATTAATAAGGGGATAGAACAAGTACTTTTTAATTTTTTGGTTTCATAAGTTTTTAAACAAATATTTAAAAACACTTAGAGGACAGAGGAGACATGAAAAGACCAGGTTATGAATCCTTTAAGCGTTCCTGAACTGGGAACGCTTAAAGGATTTAACTTGCTGGACGAGGCAGTAGGGAGGAGGCTGTCTGTGACACTGCCTGTTCTCTGTACCTCATCCAGCCAAGAGGTGGAAGTGAGGTCACCCCTCCTGGAGAGAGAAGCACGGCCTCCACCCTGTCAACCCAAAAAGGCTGCGTGTGAATAGGATGGAGGACGGCCATTACGGGCAAAAACCAAACCTAGTTGCCAACAATGGTAAAATATTGGTCATGAAATTTTGTTTTCCAAAATGTTTTGACAGAACAAATTACAGCCATTACAAACCATTGGAGACCATTGCAGCCATTACAGCTTATTTCAGTCCATTGCAGCCATCGCAGACCATTGCAGCTGTTACCGACCATTACAGGCCACTGCAGACCATTGCAGCCATTACAGCCTATTGCAGCCATTGCAGCCATTACAGCCTATTGCAGGCCATTGCAGCCATTACAGCCTATTGCAGGCCATTGCAGCCATTACAGCCTATTGCAGACCATTGCAGCCATTACAGCCTATTGCAGACCATTGCAGCCATTGCAGCCATTACAGCCTATTGCAGGCCATTGCAGCCATTACAGCCTATTGCAGACCATTGCAGCCATTACAGCCTATTGCAGACCATTGCAGCCATTACAGCCTATTGCAGACCATTGCAGCCATTACAGCCTATTGCAGACCATTGTAGCCATTACAGCCTATTGCAGGCCATTGCAGCCATTACAGCCTATTGCAGGCCATTGCAGCCATTACAGCCTATTGCAGACCATTGCAGCCATTACAGCCTATTGCAGACCATTGCAGCCATTGCAGCCATTACAGCCTATTGCAGGCCATTGCAGCCATTACAGCCTATTGCAGACCATTGTAGCCATTACAGCCTATTGCAGGCCATTGCAGCCATTACAGCCTATTGCAGGCCATTGCAGCCATTACAGCCTATTGCAGACCATTGCAGCCATTACAGCCTATTGCAGACCATTGTAGCCATTACAGCCTATTGCAGACCATTGCAGCCATTACAGCCTATTGCAGACCATTGCAGCCATTACAGCCTATTGCAGACCATTGCAGCCATTACAGCCTATTGCAGACCATTGTAGCCATTACAGCCTATTGCAGGCCATTGCAGCCATTACAGCCTATTGCAGACCATTGCAGCCATTACAGCCTATTGCAGACCATTGCAGCCATTGCAGCCATTACAGGCTATTGCAGGCTATTGTAGACCATTGCAGCCTATTGCAGACCATTGCAGCCATTACAGCCTATTGCAGACCATTGCAGCCATTGCAGCCATTACAGCCTATTGCAGGCCATTGCGGCCATTACAGCCTATTGCAGACCATTGCAGCCATTACAGCCTATTGCAGACCATTGTAGCCATTACAGCCTATTGCAGACCATTGTAGCCATTACAGCCTATTGCAGACCATTGCAGCCATTACAGCCATTACAGGCTATTGCAGGCTATTGTAGACCATTGCAGCCTATTGCAGACCATTGCAGCCATTACAGCCTATTGCAGACCATTGCAGCCATTACAGCCTATTGCAGACCATTGCAGCCATTACAGCCTATTGCAGACCATTGCAGCCATTACAGCCTATTGCAGACCATTGTAGCCATTACAGCCTATTGCAGACCATTGTAGCCATTACAGCCTATTGCAGACCATTGTAGCCATTAGAGCCTATTGCAGACCATTGCAGCCATTACAGCCTATTGCAGACCATTGTAGCCATTACAGCCTATTGCAGACCATTGTAGCCATTACAGCCTATTGCAGACCATTGTAGCCATTAGAGCCTATTGCAGACCATTGCAGCCATTACAGCCATTACAGCCTATTGCAGACCATTGTAGCCATTACAGCCTATTGCAGACCATTGCAGCCATTACAGCCTATTGCAGACCATTGTAGCCATTACAGCCTATTGCAGACCATTGCAGCCATTACAGCCTATTGCAGACCATTGTAGCCATTAGAGCCTATTGCAGACCATTGCAGCCATTACAGCCATTACAGCCTATTGCAGGCCACTGCAGCCATTACAGACCAATACAGACCATTACAGACCATTGCAGTCATTACAGACCATTACTGGTCATAATGGACAGGAGGCACTGGGAGGCTGCTGGTAGGGAGAAGAGGCGGCACTGGGAGACTACTGGGAGCGAGGAGAGGAGGCACTGGAAGGCTGTTGCTGGTCCTGATGCTGTTCCCAATGCTTGTCCCCAGGTCACCATTGCTCATGCAGATGTTGTCTAGGACAGTGCAGCAGACAATGGCCTCTGGCACATACTTCACCTCCGCCTCCAGAGCCTTCAAGAAGATGGACCTCCATCTGGTCTTTAGTATCTTATGAGACCTCTCCACAAAACACCTGGACTTGGACAGGTAACGGTTGAAGCGAGCTTGGAGGTGGTTTCGGACAGGCTGCTTGAAGGGCAGATGGGCTGCAACAAACAGGGGTAGCCACCATCTCCAAAGATGAAGCAACCTGGCATGGGATAGGACTGTTCGGTCTGCAGGACTGAGACATTATGAATTGACCAACAGTATCCAACAAAGATGTTCAGAAACCTCCCAGTGTCATTGCAGATGGCCTGCAGCTGGGCTGAATGGAATAGGCGGCGTCCTCTGCACCTGGACATGGCAACCATCAATGGCTTCAACCACTTGATTGAAGGCTGCAGATCCAGCTAGACAGGTGAAGTGGGACCCCAAGCAAGGGAGTTCCTCTGCAGTGAGATGGTGGACCACTTGGCAGAGGAGACCAGTGATCTTTGCACTCACTCTGTGCACCTTTCGGTGAATGTTTGCCTGAGGCATGCCAAAAGCCCTGGCAACCACACGGTAAGAGGTGGCACTGGCCAGCCAGAACAAAAACACTGAGGTGTCGGTTTCTGGGCCCCAAAGATGGTCAGATTTTTTTTTCGACCACAGCCATGAGGACGTTGAAGGACTGCCTTGTCAGGCGGAAGTCAACCTGTCGGTCACTGTGGCCATCAAAGTACCATGCTAGCCTGAGGACCCTGGCACAATCACCTCTGGTTTGGATGCTGCTTTGGAGAAGTGATGAGAGAAATGTTTCAGAAATGTTTGCTGCATCCCTGTACTTTACTATCTTCTTTACAGCATTGCATTTGCTAAAGGATTATTTATAATTTGTTTCCTGTTGCCAAATGTGCATTGTGTCAGAGACAACACCAATTAAAACTGATGTGTATACTGTAAAGCACATCAATTCACTGAAATATCTTTGCATATATAAAAGCTGCTTTATTTGTGTTTTGATTTGCACTTTATTATGCTAATAGGTATGTCGGAGACGTGCAAACACACGACAGTCTGATGTTGCTTTCTATTGTTTTCAACTGAGCTAGACCACGATAGCGTCGGCCATGAAATATGATGAAATGTGATACAACTTTACAAAGAACTAAGTGGGACAAACTGTCCCAGAAACGGTGAGCCAGTAACAAAGCGGGGCTGGCAATAGACACGCATGTAGGCAGCTCATACACGTAAAAAGTTAAATAAGCATACATACAAACTCATGTTCAGCCGATCAGAGGATCCTGTGTCGGATGGGACATAGTTTTAGGAAGTGGTAAACAAAGGACAGTAAAATGACAAGTATGAAATTCATCCTTGTAAATCAGATTTCTTTCATTTTTGGTGGCAGAAGAATCATGGTCAAATGCATGTAAGTCCCTCCCGGTACGTGTGTTATGTTCAGAGTTCCATTTCGGACAACACTACAGAAAAAAGTGTTCGTCAATGTACTGAGACACACTGTATGCGTTTACAGGCTGAGTGCTGCTGCGTTACCTCTGGAAGGTGGAGAGCTGTTCACACCGAGGAGGACCGGACAGCAGAGACGTTCCATCTGATCCACGAACTGAAACACAAACACCTCAGTTACAGCACGATAAAATCGGTACTGGTCCCACGTCCAGACCCAGTCCCAAACCTGAGACCCAAAATTGGTCTCAGACTGAGAAATGAACCCAGATCTCACAGAGAAAAGAAGAAGTCCAGTCTTTCTGTACTCCACCCAGAGTGCAATCTCGACAGAGAAACACATCAAAGCCAACAATATGCATACTTTGTGGCCATTTCTGATAAAGCAGACTCTGAAACAAACACGTCGGTTAAAAGGAAGTGTAAACCTCAGCCATTGCAGTCAGAACTTCCAGAGAACATTGTCAGCATCCTAGTGGAAAAGATGGAAGAAAACACGAAAAATCTGCCTGGCCTGATAAAAAACATACTGATGCCACTGAAGAGTTAAAAGAATCCTCCTAGTTTCTTTACAAAGAAGTCCAGGATACCAAAGAGGGCATGTCATCACTGAACCAAACAGACAGACATCAGGAGGAGATACAGATCTTGGAAGAAAAACTAAATGATATGGACCGAAGAAGATGGAAACGGAGATTCAACGGCCCGCCAGAACAAGGGGTAGGACACCCAACAGAGTGGCTGCTATCTGTCATAGCACAATCTTGGAAAAGATGTTCAACTTTATATTAATGTGAGCTAGGGGACTGGTTGCAGACAGGCTGGAAAAACCTGTCCAGTAATCACAAGATTCATCTAAAAAACGACAAGGGATCTGGTCTGGGAGGCCAGCAGGAACTCTGAGGTTTAATCATTAAAGAAATGAAGATTTGGAGAAGGCCTGACCAACAAAGATGAGGAAACTCTGCTCAAACTGGCCACAGATAGGGCAGCAGCAAAGGAAAAAAAAGCCTTCTTCATTGGCTCTAAAGTCATGACTGTAGGGAAGGAGGGTTAGTCCTTTAACAGTCCTTCAAGGAGCAAATACTTATTTGCAGCAGTAACATACAAATGAATTATCTGAAAAAAATCATACGTGATATCCAAATTTCAAAGATGAAAATTTCCAACTCTCCATGATTTCTAAGTAAGAGAACACCCCTCCCTGAGCCGTCACCTTATCGTGGTGGAGGGGTTTGTGTGTCCCAAAGATCCTAGCAGCTATGTTGTATGGCTCATCGACCTCTATGATGACAACAAACCTGGGCAGAAATGTTCCCTTGCCCGGACCCCCCTCTGGAGCCAGGCCTGGAGGCGGGGTACGAGAGCGAGCGTCTGGTGGCCGGGCCTTCGCCCATGGAGCCCGGTCGGGCTCAGACCGAAAGGGTTACATGGGCCCCACCTCCCGTGGGTTCACCATCTGCGGGAGGAGCCGTAGGGGTCGGGTGCAGTGTGAGCTGGGCGGCAGCAAGGGGCGGGGATCCTGGCGGTCCGATCCCCGCTGCACAAGCTGGCTCTAGGGACGTGGAACGTCACCTCTCTGGTGGGGAAGGAGCCTGAGCTTGTGCGCGAGGTTGAGCGGTTCCGACTAGATATAGTTGGACTCACCTCGACGCATGGCTTGGGCTCTGGAACCAGAACCCTCAAGAGGGGCTGGACCTTCTTCCACTCTGGAGTTGCTCATGGTGAGAGGCGCCGAGCAGGTGTGGGCGTTCTCATCAGCCCCCAGCTTGGTGCCTGCACGTTGGGGTTTACCCCGGTGGATGAAAGGGTAGTTTCCCTCCACTTCCGGGTGGGGGGACGGGTCCTGACTGTTGTCTGTGCTTATGCACCAAACAGCAGTTCAGAGTACCCACCCTTTCTGGAGTCCTTGGAGGGAGTGCTGGAGGGTGCTTCTTCTGGGGAAATTGAGTCTGAATGGGCTGTGTTCCGTGCCTCTATTGCTGAGGCGGCCAGCCGGAACTGTGGCTGTAAGGTCGTTGGTGCCTGTCGTGGCGGTAATCCCAGGACTCGTTGGTGGACACCAGCAGTGAGGGATGCCGTCAAGCTGAAGAAGGAGTCCTATCGGGCCTTCTTGGCCTGTGGGACTCTGGAGGCAGCTGATGGGTACCGACAGGCTAAGCGGCATGCGGCTTCGGCTGTTGCCAAGGCAAAAACTTGGGCATGGGAAGAGTATGGCGAGGCCATGGAGAAAGACTTCCGGACGGCTTCGAGGCGATTCTGGTCCACCATCCGGCGGCTCAGGAGGGGGAAGCGGTGCTCCATCAACACTGTGTACAGTGGAGATGGGGAGCTGCTGACCTCAACTAGGGACGTTGTGGGTCGGTGGAGGGAATACTTCGAAGACCTCCTCAATCCTACCAACACGTCTTCCGATGAGGAAGCAGAGCTGGTGGACTCAGGGGTGGACTCTCCTATCTCTGGGGCTGAAGTCGGTGAGGTGGTTAAAAAGCTACTAGGCGGCAAGGCCCCGGACCAGCTCTATCCAACCCCCCCCCCCGCTCCGGATGCATGGACGCCATGCATCCACCCAGGAGGTGGCAGAAGGGGGGCCCCAGCAGAGCCCCCATGGTCAGGGGGAACAGGCCCTAGCAGACCTGGCCCGGGCACCGGCCACCCATGGCAGACAGAGTGCGGGCCCCAGGACCCCAGGAGCCCGAAGGCAACCCCCCCCACCCCCGTAGGCAGAAGGTACAGCCCACGCCAATGGAGAACCAAGACACCCAGACCGCCACCGAATGGCAGCCGGGCCGTGCTCCCCGGGCACCAAGGCCCTTTCACCCCTCCCACACACTCACATACACTCACACACTCATACACACACACACACACACACACACACACACACACACACACACACACACACGTGCGCACACACTCCCTTCCTACGCACACACACACACAATCGATCATGTTGCTTACAGACACCCCATCTCGCACTCCCCCACCCCTCTGCCATCCCCCCCATTCACACTCACACCCCATAACATCCCGCCTCACACACTCCCCTCGACACACCCTCACACTCATCACACGCCCCCTACTCAGTCCCCATCCACACACACTTCTGCTTTACACTCACCCCCCCCCCCCGTTCCCCTTTTACACTGTCCCCCTATACATGCCCACACTCCGACCCCATCCCTCCACCTCTATACACCCACACACACCCCATCACATACTCTACACACATACACACCCCCTAACGCCCCTTCCATCCGGCCTCATATTCCTTATACACACTACATCATGCACGCATCCATCTCATTGTGTCCCCCCTAACACGCCTCTTCCCATACCCCAGCCATCCTCATCCCATTGCCCACCCACTTACCTGAATTTTTTCCCCCTTATTTCTCCCCCCCACCCACACACACACACACACACACACACACACACACCTCTCACCTTCCATTTATAACTTCACCCGTTCGCTCACAGTCGCCCTCCTCTCTCCTTCCCAACATGCCCCGAGTGCGATGCCCCATGGGGACAGAGGGCAGGCAGGCCCTGACAAAGGCCCCCATGACCACCGCCCACCACCCCCAGTGCCCTCCATCCCCCACAGATGCAACAGACCAGCACCCCCTCAGGGCCAGCAGTGCCCACTCCCAGCCAAGCCAGCTGGGGCCCAGGTCTGTTTTGTGTTGTGGTGACTAAATGTGATTAAAACTGAGAGGTGAGCAGATACTGGGTGCAGTGATCAAGACCACCTTGATGGCCTTTCTCACCACCTGCGCACCGTGCCCACCCCCCAACGCCCTAGCTGTGTGTGATGGAGAGCGGGGAAGGAGAAGGGACCGGGGATTTTTGTCCAGAGGGAAGTGGGTTCTTCCTCCAGAAGATGAGCCGCCAGCGGCACCAGGCACCCCCCCCCCCCCCCCCCCATCCAGGGCCCGGAAGGACCAGGACAAGCCAGGGACACTTGTGAACAAATGAGAATTCTTCACCTCTTGTGTTGCATCAATTCTAGAGGTAAAGCAGCAGTTTGGTTCCAAAATGAGGTGATGGTTCGAGATTAGGGACAACAGCGCTTGTCACAGGTGAACAGGACACGTTTCCATTTAGTACCATTCCTCCACTACCTTTTCAGCTGTACAACAGGTTTCCTCCTGGGCATGGAGGCACCTCCACCTGCCTCCATCTGCCCGATGGCCGCTACACCACGTCTGGCTGTGGAGAACATCGTTCTGTTCCTCTGCTCTGGGTTGGGAAAAGGAGCGGACCCGACCTGTCAGTCCCTTCCCTTTGGAAGGTGCCGGACTGGAGTCCAGAGTCTCCATGTTCCATGTCCACCAGCAGGGACAGATAAGCCACATTGGGGAGCATTTTATATCCAACCATCACTTCATGTTCTGTATCTGCAGGTGGAGGAAACACCTGAGCAGCCTGATGATGGGCTGTTGTCATGGCGACCGCCTCCTTTTACCTGCAGGTCTTCATGTAGAGCTTTATTAGTATGGCAGTAAGGAGCTGTCTGAGTTGGAAGGGAGGGTATAGGAAACCTGCTCACACAGCTGTGTAGGGCTGACGCGTCTCAGCTTTCTGTGCTAGGAAACCAGCTTTGGAGCCTCTTGAGAGTCATGCGGAAGGAGGGCTGAGAATTTGACCAGGAAGTGGTCTGAGAGGTGCAGTGGGGTGACTGACAGATCCGCTGGGGATCAGTTTTTGGTCAGTACCAGATCAATAGTGCTTTGTGTGTTGGAGGAGACTGAAGGCAAGATTTAAAGGCACGATTGCAGCTATTAGCTCCGTATCCCCTCCCTCTCGTGTAGATTCTGCTGTTTTGTCAGAGAGCTCAGTTGTTCTTGAGCACTTTGATCAGGTGACACTTTCTGTACTCTCTGACATGGTTTTTGGCATAAAACCTTCTTTTTGTCCCCTTGCTAGTTGTCACCCTGCTGTTATTAAAAGTAATTTTAGCTTTGCCGGCCCTATCATTATGTCCATGATGAATTCCTGTCCTCGGGCTGTGTTCCTGCTGCCTTTAAGCTCTTGAGCAGCCTCTTCTAAAGAAACCTGACGTGGATCCATTGGTTGTGTTCCACTACAGGTTGATTCTAAGTTACCATTTTATCTAAAGGTTTAGAAAGGATAGCGTCCATACAGTTACGGGCACTCTTAGAGTCTGGTAAGGTTTTAGAGAAATTTCAGTCTGGTTTTAAACCTCTCCACAGGACTGAAACTGCACTTTTACTCGACTTTTACAGGAGTCCAACTGTTTGGATTCTTTTGGACCAAACTGCAGCCTTTGACACAGTTGACCACCAAACCCTCCTGTCACGCTAATCTTGGAGAGTTTTCTTCAGCTGCAGCCCCTCTCAGTTATGGGATTCCACAGGGGTCCATTTTCGGTCCACTTCTTTTCTCCCTGTATACGTTACCCCGGGGTTTTACTTATCAGAGGCATGATATTGCTTATCATTGCTTTGCTGACGACATTTAGATCTATTTACTCTGAAACCACAGAGGGATTCTCTGAATAACCTCCTCAGCTGCTTGTATGATCTAAAAGGATTTAAACTTTATTCACTTAAATAAAGAAAAAACTCATTGTGGTGTTTGGAAGCTCTTTGCTTTTAAAAGGTACTGTCAGTCTTCTTAGTCTGCTTTCCTCATATTGTTGGACCCATGCAAACAATCTGGGTGTCATTATCAACGATTCCTTTTAATTTCCATGGGCAGGTTGACTCTGGAGTTAAAAGTGTTTTCTTTCATTAAAAGCTGATTGGCAAATTAAAGCCTTATCTTCCCAACCTGCCCTAGAGAACATTGTCCACCTGCTCATGATGTCCCATTGAGATTATTGCAACTCTCTTTATTTTGGTATTGATCAGCTGACTTTGGACCAACTGCAGCTTGCCCAAAATACTGCAGCTCAATTGCTTACAGTTACAAGATGATATGATCACATCACTCCGGTGCTTGCCTCCCTGCATTGGCTTCCTGTTACCTTTTGAATAAAAATGTAAGGGTTTCGTGGTTGTTTTTAAGTGTTTAAACTCCATGGGACCGTCTTATCTAACTGATTTGTTGCAGCCTTATACCCCTCCAGAGTCCTGGGGTCAGCCGATCAGCTCTTGTTGGCTGTTACCAAAACCAGGCAAAAGACCAGAGTTTGTAAGACTCATCTGAGGTCGTCTCAGTCTGGGTTAATTTTAGTCTAGACTGAAAACAGATTTTCTTTGTCTTTACTTTATGCTGACATTTTGGGGTACAACTTGGCTTTTATACTGTTTTGTATTATTTTATCTTCATCTTCATCCCGCTTATCCGGGGTCGGGTCGCGGGGGCAGCAGCCTAAGCAGGGAAGCCCAGACTTCCCTCTCCCCAGCCACATTTGCCAACTCTGCGGGGGGGATCCCGAGGCGTTCCCAGGCCAGCAGAGAGATATAATCCCTCCATCGTGTCCTGGGTCTTCCCCGGGGTCTCCTCCCAGAGGGACGTGCCTGGAACACCTCACCAGGGAGGTCCAGGAGGCATCCTGACCAGATGCCCGAGCCACCTCAACTGGTTCCTCTTGATGCGGAGGAGCAGCGGCTCTACTCTGTTCTCCTCCCGGATGACCGAGCTCCTCACCCTATCTCTAAGGGAGAGCCCGGCCACCCTGCGGAGGAAACTCATTTCAGCCGCCTGTATACGAGATCTCCTTCTTTCGGTCACGACCCACAGCTCATGACCATAGGTGAGGGTAGGAACGTAGATCGACTGGTAAATCTAGAGCTTCGCCTTCTGGCTCAGCTCCTTCTTCACCACGACAGACCGGCGCAGACCGCCCCTGTTATTCCAACACACCCTCCGGTCCCCCTTCTTAAAAAGGGGGACCACCACCCCAGTCTGCCAGTCCAGAGGCACTGTCCCCGATGTCCACGCGGTGCTGCAGAGGCGTGTCAGCCAGGACAGCCCCACAGCATCCAGAGCCTTAAGGAACTCCGGGCGGATCTCATCCACCCCCGGGGCCTTGCTGCCAAGGAGCTTTTTGACCACCTCAGCGACTTCAGCCCCAGAGATAGGAGAGTCCACCCCTGAGTCCACCAGCTCTGCTCCCTCATGGGAAGACGTGTTGGTAGGATTGAGGAGGTCTTAGAAGTATTCCCTCCACCGACCCACAACGTCCCGAGTTGAGGTCAGCAGCTCCCCACCTCCACTGTACACAGTGTTGACGGAGCACTGCTTCCCCCTCCTGAGCCGCCGGATGGTGGACCAGAATCACCTCAAAGCCGTCCCGAAGTCTTTTTTCCATGGCCTCGCCGAACTCCTCCCATGCCCGAGTTTTTGCCTGATCAATACACATCCATTTAAATGGGTCAGTATAGAAAAGAGAGAAATAAACAGGAGCCAACCAGCTGCCTTCCTCAGAGACCAACAGGTTCGTAAGGTCCTTAACTCGTCCATCTTTACAGGTTTAAACCAAGCAGCAACCTCCGGCGGTTAAAAGTGAAGCCTATGCAGAAGTGCATAAAACTGCAGGTCCCCCCATCATCCACTACGGGCTGGCTGCAAAACAGAAAGGCCAACTTCACGGCAGAAATAAGCATGTTTACAGCAGAAATAAACATGTTTACAGCAGAAATAAACATGTTTACAGCCTGGTTCAAAAATCTATTTTAGGTTTAATAGGTCAGGTTTACCTTCATGACAACTGTGGGGGGAGTGAATTTTTTTCTAACTCGCCCGTTTTAAAGTAATTTAATCTCGAAGTTCAGCATATTTAGGGGTGTGTTATTTTGACTGACAGGTACCAATCTCTGGCTTCAAATAAGAAGAACGTAGAACAACCACAGTTTTTAGACGGTTAACAACGTGACTTAGCTTTAGCCCGCTTACCTCCAATAGCTGATTATCTCCAGGTTAGCTCGGTTAGCTCTTAGCTACAGAAAGCTCGGAGTTCGCTCGATGTCAATCATCCGCCATGACACTCACGGCCCCCCTCTCAGCTTCACCTCTTTGCCCATATTTGTATTTTCCGGGCGAGACGACGCGCATGACACTGCCAACATGGCGATGGTAGGAACCGCCCACCGAGCTTCAATTTAGCTCTTCAGAAACCTACTGGTGACGTCACGGAGGCTCCGCCCATCTCTATATACAGTCTATGGTTAAAACGTTAAAAAAAAAAGTCCCTTCCTGCCTATTAAATGGAACGATAAACCTCCTGCTGACCTGGTCTCCACCAGCAGGATCCCTCTGAAGGTATCCCATTGAAACTGGAACCAGTATGGCATGGTAAAAATGACTGGTTGAGAACATTCCCCTCCTTTAGGTGTTCAGGGTTAGTTAGGATCAGTTTTAAGTGTTGGCTGATGGCAGATCTCTCTGTTAAAGGATTCTTCTCCCATCCCCAAGTCCTTTCTTCACATGGACCTGGAATCTTCCCAACGTCCGTCTGGAAAAACAAACCTGGTCCTCTGAGCCAGCCTGGATGTATTGGAGCTCCACCCTGAAGACCTCCTGATACATCTTCTACAGGATTAAACTAAATGGTTCTTCTACCAAAGGCCGACAGAATTCCTCTTAAAATCCAGTTTGAAGTCACAAAACTCCTGTTTATCCGCCATTGTTTCAGAAACAAACTAGTTAATTATAAACTATTTCTCCCCCATAAACATCTCATTTGGAATAATAAATACATCTCTGTTTTCTGTCTGTCTGTTAAAACAATAAATAATAAAAATTTGTTGGAAGCTGGAATCACACACCTGCTAGCAGTGGGACGGGGGCCGCCATCTTTCCGTGCCGTGTGCCGGAAGGAGAAAGAGATGCAGCGGAAATGACGTGAGGTAGAGGCGGGACTCTCAGTGCCACGTCAGCATACAAACGATTTTTAGCTGTGAACTTGTTCGTTTAAAAATCGCTGATTTCATCGTCTAATCACATTTTTGGCAGAAAGATCGAATAAAACGGTTCTTAAAGCTTTAAGAAGTCAGAAATCGTTGTCTGACGCCACAACGTGAAGTCGGCGGGAAAACATTGAGGCAACTTCCGGTTTAAAAACCCACGATAAAACCTCCAGACCAGGGGGTCACGAAAGGTGGTCTACAAGTCAGGGGGGGCAGATTGCTTAGAGGTGCGTTAAATGATTTATAATCCTCTTGCACCTGGGGTTTCCACCTGAATGAAAAAAAAGGGACGGCCACCGCTGTCCAGGTTTAGTGGTGCTCCAGTTATGGTTATGTGTCTTCAGTAAAGGAACCATCAAGTAATCAGTTAATCAAACTTAAAGATTGAAATGCTTTAATGAATACATTCTTATGCAACATTATTGGACATAAAGTGATGCTAGTTAGACTTCATACAGCTGGGATTACATGGATCTCTACTAACTTATGAGTAAAAATATAATATAGTGCCATATGTGCAATATTTAGCTCTTATTTAGTAATTAACCTAGTTAAGACTGTCTGATGAATCACATGGCAACAGCACTGGTGGCACTTAAAGGAAGATTTCTGTGTGCAACACTATAACCCTTTCATGCACTGTGACTTATTTATAAGCTTTTTTTGCACATTTATGAATGAGGGTGGTATTTTTGTAAATAAACCACTTCAGTGGATGTTAGTGGGTCGTTTCCAACACGTTTACACTCACTGGAGAATAAATAATTATATGATATAATTGAACATCGTGTAAATATACAAGTTTGCGTTTGTGAAAAGGCAAATGATACAGCTATATTTTATAGAAGATTTACATAATATAATTACAATTCTATTTTATTTTATAAATACTTATAGAATACAATGAAACAAATCATAAATAAATTCTAAATATCACTAATAAACTAAAAGTATCATTGCATATGTATGTAGAGGTAAAATACTGTATTTAAAAAAATGTTGCATTGTTTTTATTAATTCATGCATGAAAGGGTTAAAAAAAATGACACCTGTGTCGCTTCACCTGCAGTGACATAGAGGGGAGGAGTGGGATGACAAATGGTTAATATCATTTATACAATGTTCAGTGATAATTCGGCATGATAATACTGTTGCATTGTTCTGTTGGACGTTTCCATAGCAACACATTGCCATGGCAACATGCTGTGAGATACACGTATTCTCATTGTTTATTTTACATATTGACATGTATTTGTTTGCTGCCTGTCTCATGATTTGAAGTGAAGTCATGCCATCATAACACTTTAACAGTATGAATAAAATAGTTGACTGAATGATCATTTAACACAGATTCCTTTAAATAATCACATACAAAACACAGAAAGCATTTTAATTTTGGAAAAGCATTTTAATCATAAATGAATGTATAGGGAAACATTTTAGTGTATTTATTAACTTTTCATTCATTAAAAATATGTTTCAATGACCATTTATATTGGTTAATACAGCATATAAATAAATGATCCCACTCTCCTGATGAGTGCTGTCAGACGTAAAGGACTGAACACTGAAACGTTTTAGACTTTGTCTTGTAAACATCTTCACCGACGCTGCAGCCGAGAATAAAACTCTTCTCACTCACATCTGTTTAGCAGCGCTGTGGTTTGGAGGACGTACAGTACCAGGTACAGTACCAGTAGACATTCTAAAGGCCATGTGTGAGAGAGAACACCACAAGCAGGACCAGGACTAAGACTGAGCAGTGGATCTGGTCCAGCAGGACCAGGACTTACCAGTGGATCTGGTGGTAGGGAACCAGTA
This sequence comes from Telmatherina bonti, assembly GCF_933228915.1. NCBI lineage: Eukaryota > Metazoa > Chordata > Actinopteri > Atheriniformes > Telmatherinidae > Telmatherina > Telmatherina bonti. The sequence goes on along the minus strand of NC_136627.1, from coordinate 40,734,878 downwards.
GCAGACAGGAGACCAGTTCCAGACTGATGTGGATCTAACTGGTTTCCATCATGGAGGAACTGGGAGAGTGAAGACGACCCGCTCCAGTAGTGTGGACATGAACGGCACCAGTGGGACCAGCCGGTAGTTTCCAACCTGGACTGGGTTGAGTGTGGGTTTCTTCAGCAGCGGGGTGACCCGAGCTTGCTGGAAGACAGAGGGAAAGACAGCGGATTCCAGAGAGGAGATGATAATATGGGTCACTGCAGATTGATTGGAGGTAAAATGCTCTGCAGGATGTCGGTAGGGACCGGATCCAGAGGACAGCTAGTGGCTTTAGAGTTGACTAGAAGTTTAGAGACTTGGTCCTCATTCAGAGGGCAGAAAGAGCAAAGTGAGGCACCACTAGCTGGATGTGGTGGACTGAGCTGGTCAGGCTCAGAGAAGTGATTCCTGATGGTAGCAACCTTTTCAGTAAAACAGGAAGCCAACATGTCTGCAGTCAGCGTGGCGGGAGGCTGAGCAGCTGCTGGAGAAAGAAGACAGTTAAAGGCCATGAACAGCTGCCGTGTGTTGGGAGCTTTGTGGATCTGCTTCTGATAGAAGTCTATGTTGGCAGCCGTCAGGCTGGATGTGAAGACTGAGAGGTTCTGCTGGGACTCTGACAAGTCAGGGACTTCTTTTCTTTCTGCTGGCCTGAGACCTGCTCTGTGACGTCTCAGTGAGCCATGGACTGGGAGGATTTAGTCTGGCTGCTTCAGACAGCAGAGGACAGAGTTTGTCCAGAGAGGAGCAGAGTGTTTCTGGAGCCTCATTAACAGACAGGAAAAAGTTTTTCACCTTAAATCACTTTTACAGTTTTAGCCCAGTTCCATCCAGCTCACTGTAGTCCAACAGTTCAGTTCTCTGATCCCTGGTTGCATGTATAACTGTGTTCCTGTAGAGAAATGAGATTTTGGGCCTGTGACGGAGCAGTCAGCCAGAGACCTGTCCAGGTGTACCTGCCTCTTGCCTGATGCTTCCATGGAACTGGATTACGACGCATAGAAAATACACAAATGAATAATGACATTATAACTGGTTCACATCTTAAAGTTTTACGTGACTTTTTATCAACAGAACGATCCACTCAGCCTCCTTTTAAACAGAAAAATCAGCGCCATCTTTGCTTTAATTTGGAAAGAACTCACCGGAAGTCTTCGTTTGGCGCCAGTAGCTTCACGCGGGCAGCGACCCGCTTTGGGCGTGGTCAGTAGATGTGGGCGTGGCTTCTGCTTTTTGAGTACGTAGACAAACCGTGGTTCTTCCCAGTCCACCGGAGCGGGTCAGGGTGCGCGCGGACCGAACCGGACAGAACAGAACAGAACAGAACAGAACAGAACAGAAAGATGGTGGCGAAGCAGAGGATCCGGATGGCCAACGAGAAGCACAGCAAGAACATCACGCAGAGAGGAAACGTGGCCAAGTCCACGGTGAGTGGACCGAACCGCTCCGTGTCTGGACCGGCTCCGTGTCTGGACCAGCTCCGTGTCTGGACCGGCTCCGGGTCTGGACCGGCTCCGTGTCTGGACCAGCTCCGGGTCTGGACCGGCTCCGGGTCTGGACCAGCTCCGTGTCTGGACCGGCTCCGTGTCTGGACCAGCTCCGGGTCTGGACCGGCTCCGGGTCTGGACCAGCTCCGGGTCTGGACCGGCTCCGGGTCTGGACCAGCTCCGTGTCTGGACCGGCTCCGTGTCTGGACCAGCTCCGGGTCTGGACCGGCGCTCCGGGTCTGAACTGGCTCCGTGTCTGGACCCGAACCGCTCCGGAACTGGGCCGGGTCTGGACCGGACCCAGCGCCGCTTCCTGCCTCTGCTCCGTCACGCGGAGGGTTTTTAGTTCGGATCAATAAGTCACCAGAATGGTTCCGGATCATTCTGATCGATCTGCTCACTTTGATTCAACCCTTCTTAGTGATCAATGACCGGATGAATAAAGTGATCAGTTTGACACTAATCTGTAGCTGCTGTCAGGCTGGTGATGACGTCACGGAGCAGCCGATTGGCTGATTTCCAGTTGCATATCAATAAGATCTAATCGGCTAATCAATAATCAGGTTCTGGCAGGAAGTAGAACATAAAGCAGCAGCAGCAGCAGAAGAAGAAATGATCAGAGATCGATAAGTTCAGACTGGTTTTTTAGCTGTGGTGATCAATAACCCAAAGCAGCCTGATCGATTATCAATAACGTGTGTGTGTGTGTGTGTGTGTGTGTGTGTGTGTGTGTGTGTGTGTGTGTAGAGGACTCTGGGGGACGATAAGGGAGTGGGACCCTGGCTGCTCGCGCTCTTCATCTTTGTCGTCTGTGGATCAGGTGGGTCATCCTAATCGATTGATCAATCAGAAATATTGATTTTTTTTCTTCCATCATAAACTCTTTAAAGTATCTTTGAAACCTGCTGACGTCACGTGGTGGGCGGAGCCTGCGCAACAGCGTGTCATAGTGACACCTGGACTGCAGGTGTGTTTACCAGGTGACGCAGATGGTTTGTCGACAAGAGGTCTCACTTCGTCCAGATCAGCTGATCAATCAGAGGATAAATCGGCTGATTTCACGTGAATATGATGAAGGGCTACTTCATCTTCGTCTTCAGTCAACAAAAACTGTTTTATTAGTTTATTGATTTGAAAAGGGCTGCACGGTGGCACAGTGGTTAGCACTGTGGCCTCACAGCAAGAAGGTCGCTGGTTCGATCCTTGGCTGGTTTGGTCAGTGGCCTTTCTGTGGGGAGTCTGCATGTTCTCCCCGTGTATGCGTGGGTTCTCTCCGGGTTCTCCGGCTTCCTCCCACCATCCAAAGACATGTTAGGTTAATTGGTTACTCTAAATTGCCCCTAGGAGTGAGTGAGCGTGAGTGGTTGTGTGTCTCTGTGTGGCCCTGCGATGGACTGGCGAGCTGTCCAGGGTGTACCCTGCCTGTCGCCCAAAGCCAGCTGGGATAGGCTCCAGCCTCCCCGCGACCCTGAATTGGAATAAGCGGTTCAGAAAATGAATGAATGAATGGATGAATGATTTGACAGTTTGTTTGTTTTTAAAAAAAACATTTTTTAATTGAAATTCATTTGTTAGAAATGTTTTGTTTGATGCCAGAAGCGGTTTCTCACCTGTCTGTCTCACCTGCAGCCATCTTTCAGATCATCCAGAGCATCAGGATGGGAATGTAATGACGTCATCAGTGGTGGGCGGGGCCTCGTCTCAGCGACCAAACATTCCAGAACTCTAACAAGCCCCGCCCCCTGGACGCCCACCTGTTGACTCAGGTGTCCTCGCCGCTGACCTTCTCACGCCGTGTCAGTCACCTCGTGCCTTTTCTGTTAACCTAACAGCTGATCGGGACTGATAGGAATTAAGGTTCTGACAGGTGTGTCTGCACCGTGTGCAGCACCGGAACATTCCTGTTTGTTTAAATAAAGTTTCATTGTGAACAATCTGGTTCTGCTGGTTTTGATGATCAGAGCCACTGAGGAGTCCAATGGTGTCCGGTCCAAAGCAATCAGACGAACTCCTTGAGACCTACTGGACCCGGTCCTGTCTGCTGGAACCGGTCCCGTCAGACCCAGTCTGGTCTCCCGGAACCGGTCCCGTCAGACCCGGTCCTGTCTCCCGGAACCGGTCCCGTCAGACCCGGTCAGACTTGGTCGTGAAGCTGCAGTTGCTGCATGTGTCCACCAGGTGGTGCTGATGGTCCAGTTGGGTCTGACTGATGTCCAGCCGACGGAACCGGAGAACCGGATCTGGTCCTGCTGCTTTCTGAGCGTCTGGAATCCATCAGTGGAAGAAAATCTTGTAGAACCTTTATGCAAATTATTCCTGTATAAAGACACCTAATGTTCAAACTGAGAAACTTTACTGTTCTCTGCAAATGAACAGTGATGCAGCAGGTTCTGGTGAGGCGGGACAGGATCCAAACACACCTGGTTGGATCACGCCACAGGTGGAAGCAGGTGGGTGTCATGATTGGTTACAAAAGGAGCATTTCATGCACCAGGTTCTCCATTGTGTGGAGAACAACCGCCAAATGAGTAAACAAGGTTTCTCCACGCAGCAAATTCAGGACTTCATCATCTACAGATCCACGGCATGTCGGTGACCTTTGACCCCTCATTAAAAAGCGACATCGTCGTAGTGGCTGCAGGGTTTTTGGGGGGGGCGGGTGTTGGTGGGCAACCTGCACATCTGTGATGGTATGGGGGGTTTGCTAGAGCGACGTGACGTGGTTTCCAGAGACGTTCTGAAGGTGTTGCACCAGCATGGCTCGGTGCAGAACTCAACAGAGACCCCCCCACTGTTGGACAGTTGCTGTACATGAAGCCAGAACAGCAACAATTATTGTCTTTAGTTCCAAAATGAAGTGCTGAAAGGTGATCATAACCCTGTTCCAAATTTACTGGAACTTCTTGCAGGAAAAAGACAGTTTACAAGTTTGAACATTAAATGTATTTTGTGCATAAAGCTGAATAAAAGTTTTAGATTTATTAATAACTAGGTTTTACTGGACACTGAGGCAGTTAACATCACATGTTATCTAGTGCTGCAGACCTCAGATTATATTGCAAATGAAAGGCTAGAAACCAAACCGACTGCTGCCTTGTTTTCGATTAATCATTTTAATTATTAATTATAATAATGCTATGCTAACACTAATAAGAAATGACCCACCATTATTTTTATGTCCTAGGTCTGACGCGCAAATCAATTAAATCAATCTGTTGGCCTGGTCATTAGCTCGGGTACTACGCTGTCTATTAGCGAGGTCGTTAGCTCGGGTACTACGCTGTCTATTAGCGAGGTCGTTAGCTCGGGTACTACGCTGTCTGTTGGCCTGGTCGTTAGCTCGGGTACTATGCTGTCTGATGGCCTGGTCGTTAGCTCGGGTACTACGCTGTCTGTTAGCGAGGTCGTTAGCTCGGGTACTACGCTGTCTGTTGGCCTGGTCGTTAGCTCGGGTACTATGCTGTCTGATGGCCTGGTCGTTAGCTCGGGTACTACGCTGTCTGTTAGCGAGGTCGTTAGCTCGGGTACTACGTTGTCTGTTGGCCTGGTCGTTAGCTCGGGTACTACGCTGTCTGTTGGCCTGGTCGTTAGCTCGGGTACCATGCTGTCTATTAGCGAGGTCGTTAGCTCGGGTACTACGCTGTCTGTTGGCCTGGTCGTTAGCTCGGGTACTACGCTGTCTATTAGCGAGGTCGTTAGCTCGGGTACTACGCTGTCTGTTGGCCTGGTCGTTAGCTCGGGTACTACGCTGTCTATTAGCGAGGTCGTTAGCTCGGGTACTACGCTGTCTGTTAGCGAGGTCGTTAGCTCGGGTACTACGCTGTCTTTTGGCCTGGTCGTTAGCTCGGGTACTACGCTGTCTTTTGGCCTGGTCGTTAGCTCGGGTACTACGCTGTCTTTTGGCCTGGTCGTTAGCTCGGGTACTACGCTGTCTTTTGGCCTGGTCGTTAGCTCGGGTACTACGCTGTCTTTTGGCCTGGTCGTTAGCTCGGGTACTACGCTGTCTTTTGGCCTGGTCGTTAGCTCGGGTACTACGCTGTCTTTTGGCCTGGTCGTTAGCTCGGGTACTACGTTGTCTGTTGGCCTGGTCATTAGCTCGGGTACTACGCTGTCTGTTGGCCTGGTCGTTAGCTCGGGTACTACGTTGTCTGTTGGCCTGGTCGTTAGCTCGGGTACTACGTTGTCTGTTGGCCTGGTCGTTAGCTCGGGTACTACGCTGTCTTTTGGCCTGGTCGTTAGCTCGGGTACTACGCTGTCTTTTGGCCTGGTCGTTAGCTCGGGTACTACGTTGTCTGTTGGCCTGGTCATTAGCTCGGGTACTACGCTGTCTGTTAGCGAGGTCGTTAGCTCGGGTACTACGCTGTCTTTTGGCCTGGTCATTAGCTCGGGTACTACGCTGTCTATTAGCGAGGTCGTTAGCTCGGGTACTACGCTGTCTGTTGGCCTGGTCGTTAGCTCGGGTACTACGTTGTCTGTTGGCCTGGTCGTTAGCTCGGGTGCTACGCTGTCTGTTGGCCTGGTCGTTAGCTCGGGTACTACGCTGTCTGTTGGCCTGGTCATTAGCTCGGGTACTACGCTGTCTATTAGCGAGGTCGTTAGCTCGGGTACTACGCTGTCTGTTGGCCTGGTCGTTAGCTCGGGTACTACGTTGTCTGTTGGCCTGGTCGTTAGCTCGGGTGCTACGCTGTCTGTTGGCCTGGTCGTTGGCTCGGGTACTACGCTGTCTATTAGCGAGGTCGTTAGCTCGGGTACTACGCTGTCTATTAGCGAGGTCGTTAGCTCGGGTACTACGTTGTCTGTTGGCCTGGTCGTTAGCTCGGGTGCTACGCTGTCTGTTGGCCTGGTCGTTGGCTCGGGTACTACGCTGTCTATTAGCGAGGTCGTTAGCTCGGGTACTACGCTGTCTGTTGGCCTGGTCGTTAGCTCGGGTACTACGCTGTCTGTTGGCCTGGTCGTTAGCTCGGGTACTACGCTGTCTGTTGGCCTGGTCATTAGCTCGGGTACTACGCTGTCTATTAGCGAGGTCGTTAGCTCGGGTACTACGCTGTCTGTTGGCCTGGTCGTTAGCTCGGGTACTACGTTGTCTGTTGGCCTGGTCGTTAGCTCGGGTACTACGCTGTCTGTTAGCGAGGTCGTTAGCTCGGGTACTACGCTGTCTATTAGCGAGGTCGTTAGCTCGGGTACTACGCTGTCTGTTGGCCTGGTCGTTAGCTCGGGTACTACGCTGTCTGTTGGCCTGGTCGTTAGCTCGGGTACTACGCTGTCTGTTGGCCTGGTCGTTAGCTCGGGTACTACGCTGTCTGTTAGCCTGGTCGTTAGCTCGGGTACTACGCTGTCTGTTGGCCTGGTCGTTAGCTCGGGTACTACGCTGTCTGTTAGCGAGGTCGTTAGCTCGGGTACTACGCTGTCTGTTGGCCTGGTCGTTAGCTTGGGTACTACGCTTTCTGTTGGCCTGGTCGTTAGCTCGAGTCTCTAACTGGACCGAGTCTCTAACCGGACCGAATCCCCGACCGGACCGAGTTCCCGACCGGACCGAGTCTCCAAACAGACCGAGTCTTGCATACTATCCTGATGGGAATGCTCCCTCAGTGGGAAGAAGACTCCTCTTCACCCATTTATCTTCCTCGATCCAGACTGAGGATGATGAAGAGAAGAAAAACGGACTCCTGGCTTATAAAGTCTGGAGTGTGATTGCCGTGGCGAGCCTCCTCCCTCCGTCTGAGGCCTCTGCTGGACATGTGAAACCAAGCGGACAGACGCTCTCAGAGGAGATGTTTGCAGAGAAAACAAAAGCCAGAGAACAAAGAGTGTCTGGCTTTAACCCTCGGTGACCCACATGCGAGACTGATGTGGGTCAGTAAAGCTGGACCAGGATCCTGCTGAACCACAGTGGAGACGCATGTTTCACCACAGCTTGTTCCCAGATCAGTCCCCAAAACCCCAAATCGACCATTTGGTCTTTTACAGACTGGACTTCTGTGAAGGGGAGAAAATCTGACCAGAAGAGATTCTGGTTTATATACAATACATGCAATGCAGAGTCACACTGATGCTAATAATAATAATGTTAAGTGGGATTACTGCAGTTTATTGGTGTTCAACTGTTTTATTTAAATGGAACAGACATGATGTGAACCAGAATAAGTTGGTCTGGTCTAGTCTGGGTTTGGTTGTTCAGTCTGGTATCTCAGACCTGGCCAGCATTTGCTGATGAAACAAATACTGTAAATAAATTATGCAAATCATACTTTCGGGCATTATCAGCCTGTAACTCCACCCACTAATCCCACCCACGACCACCACCCACTAACCCCACCCACTAACTCCACCACTAACTCCACCCACTAACCCCACCACTAACTCCACCCCTAATCCCACCCACGACCACCACCCACTAACCCCACCACTAACTCCACCCCTAATCCCACCCACGACCACCACCCACTAACCCCACCCACTAACTCCACCCACTAACCCCACCCACTAACTCCACCCACTAACCCCACCCACTAACTCCACCCACTAACCCCACTCAGCCACATGCACGAGCAGCAGTGATCCCACCGTTGAGGACAAAGTGTCTCATGAAGGATGGCACAAGTAGTGAGGACAGGCTCCAGGACAGGTTCTTGAAGCGGAGGATGGACTTATTGATCCTTGTTCAGATTGTTCTACTCCCTGTTCTTGGATGTAAAAATGACCTTTCTGTTCTGGGTGTCCACCTTGAATCCTTGCAAAAAGGATCAGCTGTTGGACGGCGGCTCCGGTTTCAGCCGGATGGCCCAGGAGTTAGCGGATATAATGTTTCCCCGCCGATGGACCCGGCATGTGTAGATGCCCTCGTTGAACTCGTTGGCAACAATGCGGAGGTCTCTGTCCTTCATTACGATGTAGCCGGGGATGGTGGACAGTATCTGCTCACCATCTTTGTACCAGCTGCAGAGACAGGAGACAAAATGAGGGTCAGACATTTCCAGAGTTATCAGACTCAGTCCGCCTGATGGACTCCACAACAGGTCATAGCAGAAGAAAAACCTAGAGGACGGGAGTTTGTGGACTCACAAACCTAGTTTTCAGACTAAACTTAGTCCACCATGCAGAGGACAGTGGGACTGTTGGAGGAACAAGGCTTCAGTTTCCAGCAGGAACGTCATCTCTTTCCTCTGGAACTGGCACTAACAGAAACATCTAAGCCTGGATGGAGGATCTAGGTGGTTAATCAGAGTTTATGCAATGTAACTTTGACCCCCTTCCTGTCAGCTGATCTATTTCAGGATGTTTCTGTCTTTCGTGTTTTGAACAAAGTTTACTGGAGAGAAACCTGAAAGATAGAAACATTCGCAAAGTTGCAGAAGAAGCGAGGGTGATGTCACATGCCCTTCATCAGAGTATAAGGCTACGTTCACACTACAGGCTGAAGTGACTTAAATCCGGTGTTTGAGCCCCTTTGCGACGTGTAACTGATCTTTTCTTGACAGTCTGAACGACACAAATCTGATATTTTCTAATGCGACCCAAGCTGCTTGGATATGTGGTCCTAAATCCGATACGTACCCGATCTTTTGCCATGCGACTTCAGTCTGAACGGTCAGGTCGCATTAATCTGACACGCGACAAACGTCGTTATTCTGCGTTCGTTGTGAATGAACTCTTTATCGGTAAATGCGCTCACATCACTCTCCCAACACCCTGACTGCGACTCTGAACCCAAACGTTTCTCTCTACAGTTGTCGCTGCCACAGCTCCACAAAGATCAAAACTTTTACTTTCCTCTTCTGTCAATGTCTCCTTAAAACGAACCCATTCAGCTACGGTTGGACAAAACGTTTAAAATAGCAAATGCTCTGCTGCCGTCCATATTTACTTCTGCAAACACAAAGACGTCACACTCACGCTCACTGCACGTCGCCGTGTCTTCTACGTATGCAGGACGCTTCTGGTGCGCACGAGGTTCATACAGGATATCACATAAAAGTCACATTTGATCGGAAATGTGAACGGACTTTCAAAAAACTCGGATTTCACAAAAACATCCGATATGAGCAGCGAGCCCTGCAGTGTGAGCGTAGCCTTAATACCTGCCATCTCATAGCTGACCTGACTTTAGGGAGGTGACGGGGCTTCTTGGTCCCACATCGGAAACCCACCACCTTCCCCCGAGGAACCATTTTGACCTTGACGTTGACTGGAGAAGGTGTTGGCGTGGCAACCACCTCCGGAGGCTCTGCAGCAGAAACAAGTTCAAGAGCAGAGATTAATCTGATGTGGAAGAAAACGTCCATGGGACAAGGGTCAGGATGAGGGTCGGAACTCACCAAAGCAGAGGTCACATCGGCGAGGACAGTTCTTCCTCATGAAGGTTTTCCTCCGCTCACAGAATCCAAGCCGAGCCCAAGGATCACAAACCCGCTTCTTATCCAAACATCCTGCAGACACCCACACAGGAAGAACGTTTGGCTCAACAACAAAACCTGAATCTAAGATCCAGGCATCAATGCAGACCATCTGTTTGGGTCTAAACCAGGTTACCATAGAGTCTCTGGATGCCCCTGATGTCATCCTGGGCGATGTTCCTCTGTCCAGTGTAGGTGGCGTTGGGATGCATCAAAGCTTCAGGGTCTCTGGAGTGCCACAGACCCAGAGCATGGCCAATCTCATGAGCCGCCACCTGGACCAGGTCATTCAGCCAGACTCCTGCAGAATCAGAATTAGAGACACTTTGGTCCCATGTACGTTCACCCTCTCATTATAATTCTGACCATAAACAGGCCAGGCCTCTTTAGTATCTGACATACAGTTTTCTGGTTTACAAACTTTCTGGGTTAAAGCTGAATATGAAAAATACATCTGATAAAGATGTGGTCTGTACTTCTTCATGTCTCTGATAGAAAGTTTTATATGAATATGTAAACATGAGAACAGGCTGTCCCCTCCTGTGATCTCACCACCCACTGGTACGATACTAATGAAGCTGAATTGAATTGAACTCAACGGCTGACATGTTCATGTACACACGTTTCACCACACCAGGCTGCAATTTCTACTTGCTTTATGTACAAAGACTCTGCTTGGTAGGCACCTTGTTTCCAACTGAACCTGGATTTGCCAAGAATCCAGAACTCGTGGTTGTCGAAGTGAATTTCTCCTCTCGGCGGCAGGAAGGCGTGGGCAAGCTCGCCATTCAGCCCGTCGAAGCAGGGATGGAGAGGAGACCACCAGCAGTCGGTGTGGTTAAAGGTGTAGAAACCTAACAAGAAACGTTTCCAGAAGAGGATTTCAGTCAGAGAAGAGACTTAGACTGTCTCCTAGGATAAAACCAGTACAGGTCTGTTGTCATGGAAACATGGTTCCCTAACGGACACAGTCGGACCCAGAGCCATTTTGTAAGAGAATTACGGCACTCTATGAACTCGCCGACAAGCGTTCACTGGGTTCATGTAGCCTCAATAGATCCAAACAGTTGAGTGCAGACAGTCCACTTGATTCTGGTTCTGGTGAGAGGCATTGCAAATACATCAATTTTCCTCCAAGTTTTCCCTCAGTATTGCCAAAAATAATGTGTATTGATTACTATATTCAGTATAGTTTGTCAAAGCTTTATTTTTGGTAGCAGCAGAGGGACGAAATTGATCATAGTTTTACACTGTGGAAAGAAACGAGACAGTAAACACACCAGTCAATACATTTATAGATTATATGTAGTGATCAAAAATAAATATTGAAGTTAATGAAATACCCATAATGTGTCGTTTATTTGACAAGGAAAAACACAGAGTTCTAACCCCTGTTTTATAGCTGATTTTCTCTGCATGCTAGCATGGGATCGCTACACCTCGTCCTGCTACACTGTGCCAAAGATAAAACCTGTCTGAGCTTCCCTTCAAAATTTATATGATACAATAACGCTGTAATATTACTGTCTGTTCCAGGATTTACTGTCTGCAAACACCGCAGCAGTGGAAACCAGTCAGTCTGGCTGTTTGGAACCGTGGGGGTGAAACTGTCGGGGTTTGGAACCGTGGTGGTGGAACTGTCGGGGTTTGGAACCGTGGTGGTGGAACTGTCGGGGTTTGGAACCGTGGTGGTGGAATTGTCAGGTTTTGGAACCGTGGTGGTGGAACTGTCGAGGTTTGGAACCGTAGTGGTGGAATTGTCGAGGTTTGGAACCGTGGTGGTGGAATTGTTGGGGTTTGGAACCGTGGTGGTGGAACTGTCGGGGTTTGGAACCGTGGTGGTGGAACTGTCGAGGTTTGGAACCGTGGTGGTGGAACTGTCGAGGTTTGGAACCGTGGTGGAACTGTCGGGGTTTGGAACCGTGGTGGTGGAATTGTCAGGGTTTGGAACCGTGGTGGTGGAACTGTCGGGGTTTGGAACCGTGGTGGTGGAACTGTCGAGGTTTGGAACCGTGGTGGAACTGTCGGGGTTTGGAACCGTGGTGGTGGAATTGTGGGGGTTTGGAACCGTGGTGGTGGAACTGTCGGGGTTTGGAACCGTGGGGGTGGAACTGTCGCCGTTTGGAACCGTGGTGGTGGAATTGTCGGGGTTTGGAACCGTGGGGGTGAAACTGTCGGGGTTTGAAACCGTGGTGGTGGAACTGTCGGGGTTTGAAACCGTGGTGGTGGAACTGTCGGGGTTTGGAACCGTGGTGGTGGAACTGTCGGAGTTTGGAACCGTGGTGGTGGAACAGTCGGTGTTTGAAACAGTCGTGGTGGAACTGTCGCCGTTTGGAACCGTGGTGGTGGAACTGTCGCCGTTTGGAACCGTGGTGGTGGAACTGTCGGGATTTGGAACCGTGGTGGTGGAACTGTCGGGGTTTGGACCCGTGGTGGTGGAACTGTCGGGGTTTGGAACCGTGGTGGTGGAACTGTCGGGGTTTGGAACCGTGGTGGTGGAACTGTCGAGGTTTGGAACCGTGGTGGAACTGTCGGGGTTTGGAACCGTGGTGGTGGAATTGTGGGGGTTTGGAACCGTGGTGGTGGAACTGTCGGGGTTTGGAACCGTGGGGGTGAAACTGTCGGGGTTTGGAACCGTGGTGGTGGAATTGTCGGGGTTTGGAACCGTGGGGGTGAAACTGTCGGGGTTTGAAACCGTGGTGGTGGAACTGTCGGGGTTTGGAACCGTGGTGGTGGAACTGTCGGAGTTTGGAACCGTGGTGGTGGAACTGTCGGTGTTTGAAACAGTCGTGGTGGAACTGTCGGGGTTTGGAACCGTGGTGGTGGAACTGTCGGGGTTTGGAACCGTGGTGGTGGAACTGTCGGGATTTGGAACCGTGGTGGTGGAACTGTCGGGGTTTGGACGCGTGGTGGTGGAACTGTCGGGGTTTGGAACCGTGGTGGTGGAACTGTCGGGGTTCGGAACCGTGGTGGTGGAACTGTCGGGGTTTGGAACCGTGGTGGTGGAACTGTCCGGGTTTGGAACAGTCGTGGTGGAGCTGTCGGGGTTTGGAACCGTGGGGGTGGAACTGTCGGGGTTTGGAACAGTCGTGGGGGAACTGTCGCCATTTGGAACCATGGGGGTGGAACTGTCGGGGTTTGGAACCGTGGTGGTGGAACTGTCGGTGTTTGGAACAGTCGTGGTGGAACTGTCGCCATTTGGAACCATGGGGGTGGAACTGTCGGGGTTTGGAACCGTGGTGGTGGAACTGTCGCCGTTTGGAACCGTGGTGGTGGAACTGTCGCCGTTTGGAACCGTGGTGGTGCAACTGTCGCCGTTTGGAACCGTGGTGATGGAACTGTCGCCGTTTGGAACCGTGGTGGTGCAACTGTCGCCGTTCGGAACCGTGGTGGTGCAACTGTCGCCGTTTGGAACCGTGGTGGTGGAACTGTCGGGGTTTGGAACAGTCGTGGTGGAACTGTCGGGGTTTGGAACAGTCGTGATGGAACTATCGGGGTTTGGAACAGTGTTGGTTGAACTGTCGGGGTTTGGAACCGTGGGGGTGGAACAGTCGCCATTTAGAACCGTGGTGGTGGAACTGTCGGGGTTTGGAACCGTGGTGGTGGAACTGTCGGGGTTTGGAACAGTCGTGGTTGAACTGTCGGGGTTTGGAACCATCGGGGTGGAACTGTCGGAGTTTGGAACCGTGGTGGTTGAACTGTCGGGGTTTGGAACAGTGTTGGTGGAACTGTCGGGGTTTGGAACAGTCATGGTGGAACTGTCGGGGTTTGGAACCGTGGGGGTGGAACTGTCGGTGTTTGGAACAGTCGTGGTGGAACTGTCGCCATTTGGAACCATGGGGGTGGAACTGTCGGGGTTTGGAACCGTGGTGGTGGAACTGTCGCCGTTTGGAACCGTAGTGGTGGAATTGTCGCCGTTTGGAACCGTGGTGGTGCAACTGTCGCCGTTTGGAACCGTGGTGATGGAACTGTCGCCGTTTGGAACCGTGGTGGTGCAACTGTCGCCGTTCGGAACCGTGGTGGTGCAACTGTCGCCGTTTGGAACCGTGGTGGTGGAACTGTTGGGGTTTGGAACAGTCGTGGTGGAACTGTCGGGGTTTGGAACAGTCGTGGTGGAACTATCGGGGTTTGGAACAGTGTTGGTTGAACTGTCGGGGTTTGGAACCGTGGGGGTGGAACAGTCGCCATTTAGAACCGTGGTGGTGGAACTGTCGGGGTTTGGAACCGTGGTGGTGGAACTGTCGGGGTTTGGAACAGTCGTGGTGGAACTGTCGGGGTTTGGAACCATCGGGGTGGAACTGTCGGAGTTTGGAACCGTGGTGGTGGAACTGTCGGGGTTTGGAACAGTGTTGGTGGAACTGTCGGGGTTTGGAACAGTCATGGTGGAACTGTCGGGGTTTGGAACCGTGGTGGTGGAACTGTCGGGGTTTGGAACTGTGGGGGTGGAATTGTCGGGGTTTGGAACAGTCGTGGTGGAACTGTCGGGGTTTGGAACCGTGGGGGTGGAACTGTCTGGGTTTGGAACAGTCGTGGTGGAACTGTCGGGGTTTGGAAAAGTCGTGGTGGAACTGTCTGGGTTTGGAACCGTGGTGGTGGAACTGTCGGGCTTTGGAACCGTGGTGGTGGAACTGTCAGGGCTTTGGAACATTGGGGGTGGAACTGTCGGGGTTTGGAACCATCGTGGTGGAATTGTCGGGGTTTGGAACAGTCGTGGGGGAACTGTCGCCATTTGGAACCATGGGGGTGGAACTGTCGGGGTTTGGAACCGTGGGGGTGGAACTGTCGGGGTTTAGAACAGTCGTGGTGGAACTGTCGGGGTTTGGAACCGTGGTGGTGGAACTGTCGGGGTTTGGAAAAGTCGTGGTAGAACTGTCGGGGTTTGGAACAGTGTTGGTGGAACTGTCGGGGTTTGGAACAGTCGCGGTGGAACTGTCAGGGTTTGGAACCGTGGTGGTGGAACTGTCGGGCTTTGGAACCGTGGGGGTGGAACTGTCGGGGTTTCGGAACCGTGGGGGTGGAACTGTCGAGGTTTGGAACAGTCGTGGGGGAACTGTCGGGGTTTGGAACCATGGGGGTGGAACTGTCGGGGTTTGGAACAGTCGTGGTGGAACTGTCGCCGTTTAGAACCGTGGTGGTGGAACTGTCGGGGTTTGGAGCAGTCGTGGTGGAACTGTCGCCGTTTAGAACCGTGGGGGTGGAACTGTCAGGGTTTGGAACAGTCGTGGTGGAACTGTCGGGGTTTGGAACAGTCGTGGTGGAACTGTCGGGGTTTGGAACAGTCGTGGTGGAACTATCGGGGTTTGGAACAGTGTTGGTGGAACTGTCGGGGTTGGGAACCATGGGGGTGGAACTGTCAGGGTTTGGAACAGTCGTGGTGGAACTGTCGGGGTTTGGAACAGTCGTGGTGGAACTATCGGGGTTTGGAACAGTGTTGGTGGAACTGTCGGGGTTGGGAACAGTCGTGGTGGAACTGTCGGGGTTTGGAACCGTGGGGGTGGAACTGTCTGGGTTTGGAAAAGTCGTGGTGGAACTGTCTGGGTTTGGAACCGTGGTGGTGGAACTGTCGGGGTTTGGAACCGTGGTGGAACTGTTGGGGTTTGGAACAGTCGTGGTGGAACTGTCGGGGTTTGGAACTGTGGTGGTGGAACTGTCGGGGTTTGGAACCGTGGTGGTGGAACTGTCGGGGTTTGGAACCGTGGTGGTGGAACTGTCAGGGCTTTGGAACCGTGGGGGTGGAACTGTCGGGGTTTGGAACCGTCGTGGTGGAATTGTCGGGGTTTGGAACAGTCGTGGGGGAACTGTCGCCATTTGGAACCATGGGGGTGGAACTGTCGGGGTTTGGAACCGTGGTGGTGGAACTGTCGGGCTTTGGAACCGTGGGGGTGGAACTGTCGGTGTTTGGAACCGTGGGGGTGGAACTGTCGGGGTTTGGAACTGTCGTGGGGGAACTGTCGCCACTTGGAACCATGGGGGTGGAACTGTCGGGGTTTGGAACCGTGGTGGTGGAACTGTCGCCGTTTTGAACCGTGGTGGTGGAACTGTCGCCGTTTGGAACCGTGGGGGTGGAACTGTCGCCGTTTGGAACCGTGGTGGTGGAACTGTCGGGGTTTGGAACAGTCGTCGTGGAGCTGTCGACGCTTGGAACCGTGGGGGTGGAACTGTCGGGGTTTGGAACCGTGGTGGTGGAACTGTCGGTGTTTGGAACAGTCGTGGTGGAACTGTCGCCATTTGGAACCATGGGGGTGGAACTGTCGGGGTTTGGAACCGTGGTGGTGGAACTGTCGCCGTTTGGAACCGTGGTGGTGGAACTGTCGCCGTTTGGAACCGTAGTGGTGGAATTGTCGCCGTTTGGAACCGTGGTGGTGCAACTGTCGCCGTTTGGAACCGTGGTGATGGAACTGTCGCCGTTTGGAACCGTGGTGGTGCAACTGTCGCCGTTCGGAACCGTGGTGGTGCAACTGTCGCCGTTTGGAACCGTGGTGGTGGAACTGTCGCGGTTTGGAACAGTCGTGGTGGAACTGTCCGGGTTTGGAACCATGGGGGTGGAACTGTCAGGGTTTGGAACAGTCGTGGTGGAACTGTCTGGGTTTGGAACAGTCGTGGTGGAACTGTCGCCGTTTAGAACCGTAGTGGTGGAACTGTCGGGGTTTGGAACAGTCGTGGTGGAACTGTCGCCGTTTAGAACCGTGGGGGTGGAACTGTCGGGGTTTGGAACCATGGGGGTGGAACTGTCAGGGTTTGGAACAGTCGTGGTGGAACTGTCGGGGTTTGGAACAGTCGTGGTGGAACTATCGGGGTTTGGAACAGTGTTGGTGGAACTGTCGGGGTTTGGAACAGTCGTGGTGGAACTGTCGGGGTTTGGAACCGTGGGGGTGGAACTGTCTGGGTTATGAAAAGTCGTGGTGGAACTGTCTGGGTTTGGAACCGTGGTGGTGGAACTGTCGGGGTTTGGAACCGTGGTGGAACTGTTGGGGTTTGGAACAGTCGTGGTGGAACTGTCGGGGTTTGGAACCGTGGTGGTGGAACTGTCGGGGTTTGGAACCGTGGTGGTGGAACTGTCGGGGTTTGGAACCGTGGTGGTGGAACTGTCAGGGCTTTGGAACCGTGGGGGTGGAACTGTCGGGGTTTGGAACCGTCGTGGTGGAATTGTCGGGGTTTGGAACCGTCGTGGTGGAATTGTCGGGGTTTGGAACAGTCGTGGTGGAACTGTCGGGGTTTGGAACCGTGGTGGTGGAACTGTCGGGCTTTGGAACCGTGGGGGTGGAACTGTCGGTGTTTGGAACCGTGGGGGTGGAACTGTCGGGGTTTGGAACTGTCGTGGGGGAACTGTCGCCACTTGGAACCATGGGGGTGGAACTGTCGGGGTTTGGAACCGTGGTGGTGGAACTGTCGCCGTTTTGAACCGTGGTGGTGGAACTGTCGCCGTTTGGAACCGTGGGGGTGGAACTGTCGCCGTTTGGAACCGTGGTGGTGGAACTGTCGGGGTTTGGAACAGTCGTGGTGGAGCTGTCGACGTTTGGAACCGTGGGGGTGGAACTGTCGGGGTTTGGAACCGTGGGGGTGGAACTGTCGGGGTTTGGAACAGTCGTGGGGGAACTGTCGCCATTTGGAACCATGGGGGTGGAACTGTCGGGGTTTGGAACCGTGGTGGTGGAACTGTCGGTGTTTGGAACAGTCGTGGTGGAACTGTCGCCATTTGGAACCATGGGGGTGGAACTGTCGGGGTTTGGAACCGTGGTGGTGGAACTGTCGCCGTTTGGAACCGTGGTGGTGGAACTGTCGCCGTTTGGAACCGTAGTGGTGGAATTGTCGCCGTTTGGAACCGTGGTGGTGCAACTGTCGCCGTTTGGAACCGTGGTGATGGAACTGTCGCCGTTTGGAACCGTGGTGGTGCAACTGTCGCCGTTCGGAACCGTGGTGGTGCAACTGTCGCCGTTTGGAACCGTGGTGGTGGAACTGTCGCGGTTTGGAACAGTCGTGGTGGAACTGTCCGGGTTTGGAACCATGGGGGTGGAACTGTCAGGGTTTGGAACAGTCGTGGTGGAACTGTCTGGGTTTGGAACAGTCGTGGTGGAACTATCGGGGTTTGGAACAGTGTTGGTTGAACTGTCGGGGTTTGGAACCGTGGGGGTGGAACAGTCGCAATTTAGAACCGTGGTGGTGGAACTGTCGGGGTTTGGAACCGTGGTGGTGGAACTGTCGGGGTTTGGAACCGTGGGGGTGGAACTGTCGGGGTTTGGAAAAGTCGTGGTGGAACTGTCGGGGTTTGGAACAGTGTTGGTGGAACTGTCGGGGTTTGGAACAGTCGCGGTGGAACTGTCGGGGTTTGGAACCGTGGTGGTGGAACTGTCGGGCTTTGGAAACGTGGGGGTGGAACTGTCGGGGTTTGGAACCGTGGGGGTGGAACTGTCGAGGTTTGGAACAGCCGTGGGGGAACTGTCGGGGTTTGGAACCATGGGGGTGGAACTGTCGGGGTTTGGAACAGTCGTGGTGGAACTGTCGCCGTTTAGAACCGTGGTGGTGGAACTGTCGGGGTTTGGAACAGTCGTGGTGGAACTGTCGCCGTTTAGAACCGTGGGGGTGGAACTGTCGGGGTTTGGAACCATGGGGGTGGAACTGTCAGGGTTTGGAACAGTCGTGGTGGAACTATCGGGGTTTGGAACAGTGTTGGTGGAACTGTCGGGGTTTGGAACAGTCGTGGTGGAACTGTCGGGGTTTGGAACCGTGGTGGAACTGTCAGGGTTTGGAACAGTCGTGGTGGAACTGTCGGGGTTTGGAACAGTGTTGGTGGAACTGTCTGGGTTTGGAACAGTCGTGGTGGAACTGTCGGAGTTTGGAAAAGTCGTGGTGGAACTGTCTGGGTTTGGAACCGTGGTGGTGGAACTGTCGGGGTTTGAAACCGTGGGGGTGGAACTGTTGGGGTTTGGAACAGTCGTGGTGGAACTGTCGGGGTTTGGAACCGTGGTGGTGGAACTGTCGGGGTTTGGAACCGTGGTGGTGGAACTGTTGGGGTTTGGAACAGTCGTGGTGGAACTATCGGGGTTTGGAACAGTGTTGGTGGAACTGTCGGGGTTTGGAACAGTCGTGGTGGAACTGTCGGGGTTTGGAACCGTGGTGGAACTGTCAGGGTTTGGAACAGTCGTGGTGGAACTGTCGGGGTTTGGAACAGTGTTGGTGGAACTGTCTGGGTTTGGAACAGTCGTAGTGGAACTGTCGGAGTTTGGAAAAGTCGTGGTGGAACTGTCTGGGTTTGGAACCGTGGTGGTGGAACTGTCGGGGTTTGAAACCGTGGTGGAACTGTTGGGGTTTGGAACAGTCGTGGTGGAACTGTCGGGGTTTGGAACCGTGGTGGTGGAACTGTCGGGGTTTGGAACCGTGGTGGTGGAACTGTTGGGGTTTGGAACAGTCGTGGTGGAACTGTCTGGGTTTGGAACCGTGGTGGTGGAACTGTCGGGGTTTGAAACCGTGGTGGAACTGTTGGGGTTTGGAACAGTCGTGGTGGAACTGTCGGGGTTTGGAACCGTGGTGGTGGAACTGTTGGGGTTTGGAACCGTGGTGGTGGAACTGTCGGGGTTTGAAACCGTGGTGGAACTGTCGGGGTTTGGAACAGTCGTGGTGGAACTGTCGGGGTTTGGAACCGTGGTGGTGGAACTGTTGGGGTTTGGAACAGTCGTGGTGGAACTGTCGGGGTTTGGAACCGTGGTGGTGGAACTGTTGGGGTTTGGAACCGTGGTGGTGGAACTGTCGGGGTTTGAAACCGTGGGGGTGGAACTGTTGGGGTTTGGAACAGTCGTGGTGGAACTGTCGGGGTTTGGAACCGTGGTGGTGGAACTGTCGGGGTTTGGAACCGTGGTGGTGGAACTGTTGGGGTTTGGAACCGTGGTGGTGGAACTGTCGGGGTTTGAAACCGTGGGGGTGGAACTGTTGGGGTTTGGAACAGTCGTGGTGGAACTGTCGGGGTTTGGAACCGTGGTGGTGGAACTGTCGGGGTTTGGAACCGTGGTGGTGGAACTGTTGGGGTTTGGAACAGTCGTGGTGGAACTATCGGGGTTTGGAACAGTGTTGGTGGAACTGTCGGGGTTTGGAACAGTCGTGGTGGAACTGTCGGGGTTTGGAACCGTGGTGGAACTGTCAGGGTTTGGAACAGTCGTGGTGGAACTGTCGGGGTTTGGAACAGTGTTGGTGGAACTGTCTGGGTTTGGAACAGTCGTAGTGGAACTGTCGGAGTTTGGAAAAGTCGTGGTGGAACTGTCTGGGTTTGGAACCGTGGTGGTGGAACTGTCGGGGTTTGAAACCGTGGTGGAACTGTTGGGGTTTGGAACAGTCGTGGTGGAACTGTCGGGGTTTGGAACCGTGGTGGTGGAACTGTCGGGGTTTGGAACCGTGGTGGTGGAACTGTTGGGGTTTGGAACAGTCGTGGTGGAACTGTCTGGGTTTGGAACAGTGTTGGTGGAACTGTCTGGGTTTGGAACAGTCGTGGTGGAACTGTCGGAGTTTGGAAAAGTCGTGGTGGAACTGTCTGGGTTTGGAACCGTGGTGGTGGAACTGTCGGGGTTTGAAACCGTGGGGGTGGAACTGTTGGGGTTTGGAACAGTCGTGGTGGAACTGTCGGGGTTTGGAACCGTGGTGGTGGAACTGTCGGGGTTTGGAACCGTGGTGGTGGAACTGTTGGGGTTTGGAACAGTCGTGGTGGAACTATCGGGGTTTGGAACAGTGTTGGTGGAACTGTCGGGGTTTGGAACAGTCGTGGTGGAACTGTCGGGGTTTGGAACCGTGGTGGAACTGTCAGGGTTTGGAACAGTCGTGGTGGAACTGTCGGGGTTTGGAACAGTGTTGGTGGAACTGTCTGGGTTTGGAACAGTCGTAGTGGAACTGTCGGAGTTTGGAAAAGTCGTGGTGGAACTGTCTGGGTTTGGAACCGTGGTGGTGGAACTGTCGGGGTTTGAAACCGTGGTGGAACTGTTGGGGTTTGGAACAGTCGTGGTGGAACTGTCGGGGTTTGGAACCGTGGTGGTGGAACTGTCGGGGTTTGGAACCGTGGTGGTGGAACTGTTGGGGTTTGGAACAGTCGTGGTGGAACTGTCTGGGTTTGGAACCGTGGTGGTGGAACTGTCGGGGTTTGAAACCGTGGTGGAACTGTTGGGGTTTGGAACAGTCGTGGTGGAACTGTCGGGGTTTGGAACCGTGGTGGTGGAACTGTTGGGGTTTGGAACCGTGGTGGTGGAACTGTCGGGGTTTGAAACCGTGGTGGAACTGTCGGGGTTTGGAACAGTCGTGGTGGAACTGTCGGGGTTTGGAACCGTGGTGGTGGAACTGTTGGGGTTTGGAACAGTCGTGGTGGAACTGTCGGGGTTTGGAACCGTGGTGGTGGAACTGTTGGGGTTTGGAACCGTGGTGGTGGAACTGTCGGGGTTTGAAACCGTGGGGGTGGAACTGTTGGGGTTTGGAACAGTCGTGGTGGAACTGTCGGGGTTTGGAACCGTGGTGGTGGAACTGTCGGGGTTTGGAACCGTGGTGGTGGAACTGTTGGGGTTTGGAACAGTCGTGGTGGAACTATCGGGGTTTGGAACAGTGTTGGTGGAACTGTCGGGGTTTGGAACAGTCGTGGTGGAACTGTCGGGGTTTGGAACCGTGGTGGAACTGTCAGGGTTTGGAACAGTCGTGGTGGAACTGTCGGGGTTTGGAACAGTGTTGGTGGAACTGTCTGGGTTTGGAACAGTCGTAGTGGAACTGTCGGAGTTTGGAAAAGTCGTGGTGGAACTGTCTGGGTTTGGAACCGTGGTGGTGGAACTGTCGGGGTTTGAAACCGTGGTGGAACTGTTGGGGTTTGGAACAGTCGTGGTGGAACTGTCGGGGCTTGGAACCGTGGTGGTGGAACTGTCGGGGTTTGGAACCGTGGTGGTGGAACTGTTGGGGTTTGGAACAGTCGTGGTGGAACTGTCTGGGTTTGGAACCGTGGTGGTGGAACTGTCGGGGTTTGAAACCGTGGTGGAACTGTTGGGGTTTGGAACAGTCGTGGTGGAACTGTCGGGGTTTGGAACCGTGGTGGTGGAACTGTCAGGGTTTGGAACAGTCGTGGTGGAACTGTCGGGGTTTGGAACAGTCGTGGTGGAACTATCGGGGTTTGGAACAGTGTTGGTGGAACTGTCGGGGTTTGGAACAGTCGTGGTGGAACTGTCGGGGTTTGGAACCGTGGGGGTGGAACTGTCTGGGTTTGGAAAAGTCGTGGTGGAACTGTCTGGGTTTGGAACCGTGGTGGTGGAACTGTCGGGGTTTGGAACCGTGGTGGAACTGTTGGGGTTTGGAACAGTCGTGGTGGAACTGTCGGGGTTTGGAACCGTGGTGGTGGAACTGTCGGGGTTTGGAACCGTGGTGGTGGAACTGTCGGGGTTTGGAACCGTGGTGGTGGAACTGTCAGGGCTTTGGAACCGTGGGGGTGGAACTGTCGGGGTTTGGAACCGTCGTGGTGGAATTGTCGGGGTTTGGAACAGTCGTGGGGGAACTGTCGCCATTTGGAACCATGGGGGTGGAACTGTCGGGGTTTGGAACCGTGGTGGTGGAACTGTCGGGGTTTGAAACCGTGGTGGAACTGTTGGGGTTTGGAACAGTCGTGGTGGAACTGTCGGGGTTTGGAACCGTGGTGGTGGAACTGTCAGGGTTTGGAACAGTCGTGGTGGAACTGTCGGGGTTTGGAACAGTCGTGGTGGAACTATCGGGGTTTGGAACAGTGTTGGTGGAACTGTCTGGGTTTGGAACCGTGGTGGTGGAACTGTCGGGGTTTGGAACCGTGGGGGTGGAACTGTTGGGGTTTGGAACAGTCGTGGTGGAACTGTCGGGGTTTGGAACCGTGGTGGTGGAACTGTCGGGGTTTGGAACCGTGGTGGTGGAACTGTCGGGGTTTGGAACCGTGGTGGTGGAACTGTCAGGGCTTTGGAACCGTGGGGGTGGAACTGTCGGGGTTTGGAACCGTCGTGGTGGAATTGTCGGGGTTTGGAACAGTCGTGGGGGAACTGTCGCCATTTGGAACCATGGGGGTGGAACTGTCGGGGTTTGGAACCGTGGTGGTGGAACTGTCGGGCTTTGGAACCGTGGGGGTGGAACTGTCGGGGTTTGGAACCGTCGTGGTGGAATTGTCGGGGTTTGGAACAGTCGTGGGGGAACTGTCGCCATTTGGAACCATGGGGGTGGAACTGTCGGGGTTTGGAACCGTGGTGGTGGAACTGTCGGGCTTTGGAACCGTGGGGGTGGAACTGTCGGTGTTTGGAACCGTGGGGGTGGAACTGTCGGGGTTTGGAACTGTCGTGGGGGAACTGTCGCCACTTGGAACCATGGGGGTGGAACTGTCGGGGTTTGGAACCGTGGTGGTGGAACTGTCGCCGTTTGGAACCGTAGTGGTGGAATTGTCGCCGTTTGGAACCGTGGTGGTGCAACTGTCGCCGTTTGGAACCGTGGGGGTGGAACTGTCGGGGTTTGGAACCGTGGGGGTGGAACTGTCGAGGTTTGGAACAGCCGTGGGGGAACTGTCGGGGTTTGGAACCATGGGGGTGGAACTGTCGGGGTTTGGAACAGTCGTGGTGGAACTGTCGCCGTTTAGAACCGTGGTGGTGGAACTGTCGGGGTTTGGAACAGTCGTGGTGGAACTGTCGCCGTTTAGAACCGTGGGGGTGGAACTGTCGGGGTTTGGAACCATGGGGGTGGAACTGTCAGGGTTTGGAACAGTCGTGCTGGAACTATCGGGGTTTGGAACAGTGTTTGTGGAACTGTCGGGGTTTGGAACAGTCGTGGTGGAACTGTCGGGGTTTGGAACCGTGGTGGAACTGTCAGGGTTTGGAACAGTCGTGGTGGAACTGTCGGGGTTTGGAACAGTGTTGGTGGAATTGTCTGGGTTTGGAACAGTCGTGGTGGAACTGTCGGAGTTTGGAAAAGTCGTGGTGGAACTGTCTGGGTTTGGAACCGTGGTGGTGGAACTGTCGGGGTTTGAAACCGTGGGGGTGGAACTGTTGGGGTTTGGAACAGTCGTGGTGGAACTGTCGGGGTTTGGAACCGTGGTGGTGGAACTGTCGGGGTTTGGAACCGTGGTGGTGGAACTGTTGGGGTTTGGAACAGTCGTGGTGGAACTATCGGGGTTTGGAACAGTGTTGGTGGAACTGTCGGGGTTTGGAACAGTCGTGGTGGAACTGTCGGGGTTTGGAACCGTGGTGGAACTGTCAGGGTTTGGAACAGTCGTGGTGGAACTGTCGGGGTTTGGAACAGTGTTGGTGGAACTGTCTGGGTTTGGAACAGTCGTGGTGGAACTGTCGGAGTTTGGAAAAGTCGTGGTGGAACTGTCTGGGTTTGGAACCGTGGTGGTGGAACTGTCGGGGTTTGAAACCGTGGTGGAACTGTTGGGGTTTGGAACAGTCGTGGTGGAACTGTCGGGGTTTGGAACCGTGGTGGTGGAACTGTCGGGGTTTGGAACCGTGGGGGTGGAACTGTTGGGGTTTGGAACAGTCGTGGTGGAACTGTCGGGGTTTGGAACCGTGGTGGTGGAACTGTCGGGGTTTGGAACCGTGGTGGTGGAACTGTCGGGGTTTGGAACCGTGGTGGTGGAACTGTCAGGGCTTTGGAACCGTGGGGGTGGAACTGTCGGGGTTTGGAACCGTCGTGGTGGAATTGTCGGGGTTTGGAACAGTCGTGGGGGAACTGTCGCCATTTGGAACCATGGGGGTGGAACTGTCGGGGTTTGGAACCGTGGTGGTGGAACTGTCGGGCTTTGGAACCGTGGGGGTGGAACTGTCGGGGTTTGGAACCGTCGTGGTGGAATTGTCGGGGTTTGGAACAGTCGTGGGGGAACTGTCGCCATTTGGAACCATGGGGGTGGAACTGTCGGGGTTTGGAACCGTGGTGGTGGAACTGTCGGGCTTTGGAACCGTGGGGGTGGAACTGTCGGTGTTTGGAACCGTGGGGGTGGAACTGTCGGGGTTTGGAACTGTCGTGGGGGAACTGTCGCCACTTGGAACCATGGGGGTGGAACTGTCGGGGTTTGGAACCGTGGTGGTGGAACTGTCGCCGTTTGGAACCGTAGTGGTGGAATTGTCGCCGTTTGGAACCGTGGTGGTGCAACTGTCGCCGTTTGGAACCGTGGGGGTGGAACTGTCGGGGTTTGGAACCGTGGGGGTGGAACTGTCGAGGTTTGGAACAGCCGTGGGGGAACTGTCGGGGTTTGGAACCATGGGGGTGGAACTGTCGGGGTTTGGAACAGTCGTGGTGGAACTGTCGCCGTTTAGAACCGTGGTGGTGGAACTGTCGGGGTTTGGAACAGTCGTGGTGGAACTGTCGCCGTTTAGAACCGTGGGGGTGGAACTGTCGGGGTTTGGAACCATGGGGGTGGAACTGTCAGGGTTTGGAACAGTCGTGCTGGAACTATCGGGGTTTGGAACAGTGTTTGTGGAACTGTCGGGGTTTGGAACAGTCGTGGTGGAACTGTCGGGGTTTGGAACCGTGGTGGAACTGTCAGGGTTTGGAACAGTCGTGGTGGAACTGTCGGGGTTTGGAACAGTGTTGGTGGAATTGTCTGGGTTTGGAACAGTCGTGGTGGAACTGTCGGAGTTTGGAAAAGTCGTGGTGGAACTGTCTGGGTTTGGAACCGTGGTGGTGGAACTGTCGGGGTTTGAAACCGTGGGGGTGGAACTGTTGGGGTTTGGAACAGTCGTGGTGGAACTGTCGGGGTTTGGAACCGTGGTGGTGGAACTGTCGGGGTTTGGAACCGTGGTGGTGGAACTGTTGGGGTTTGGAACAGTCGTGGTGGAACTATCGGGGTTTGGAACAGTGTTGGTGGAACTGTCGGGGTTTGGAACAGTCGTGGTGGAACTGTCGGGGTTTGGAACCGTGGTGGAACTGTCAGGGTTTGGAACAGTCGTGGTGGAACTGTCGGGGTTTGGAACAGTGTTGGTGGAACTGTCTGGGTTTGGAACAGTCGTGGTGGAACTGTCGGAGTTTGGAAAAGTCGTGGTGGAACTGTCTGGGTTTGGAACCGTGGTGGTGGAACTGTCGGGGTTTGAAACCGTGGTGGAACTGTTGGGGTTTGGAACAGTCGTGGTGGAACTGTCGGGGTTTGGAACCGTGGTGGTGGAACTGTCGGGGTTTGGAACCGTGGTGGTGGAACTGTTGGGGTTTGGAACAGTCGTGGTGGAACTGTCTGGGTTTGGAACCGTGGTGGTGGAACTGTCGGGGTTTGAAACCGTGGTGGAACTGTTGGGGTTTGGAACAGTCGTGGTGGAACTGTCGGGGTTTGGAACCGTGGTGGTGGAACTGTCGGGGTTTGGAACCGTGGTGGTGGAACTGTCGGGGTTTGGAACCGTGGTGGTGGAACTGTCAGGGCTTTGGAACCGTGGGGGTGGAACTGTCGGGGTTTGGAACCGTCGTGGTGGAATTGTCGGGGTTTGGAACAGTCGTGGGGGAACTGTCGCCATTTGGAACCATGGGGGTGGAACTGTCGGGGTTTGGAACCGTGGTGGTGGAACTGTCGGGCTTTGGAACCGTGGGGGTGGAACTGTCGGTGTTTGGAACCGTGGGGGTGGAACTGTCGGGGTTTGGAACTGTCGTGGGGGAACTGTCGCCACTTGGAACCATGGGGGTGGAACTGTCGGGGTTTGGAACCGTGGTGGTGGAACTGTCGCCGTTTTGAACCGTGGTGGTGGAACTGTCGGGGTTTGGAACCGTGGGGGTGGAACTGTCGGGGTTTGAAACAGTCGTGGGGGAACTGTCGCCATTTGGAACCATGGGGGTGGAACTGTCGGGGTTTGGAACCGTGGTGGTGGAACTGTCGGTGTTTGGAACAGTCGTGGTGGAACTGTCGCCATTTGGAACCATGGGGGTGGAACTGTCGCCGTTTGGAACCGTGGTGGTGGAACTGTCGCCGTTTGGAACCGTAGTGGTGGAATTGTCGCCGTTTGGAACCGTGGTGGTGCAACTGTCGCCGTTTGGAACCGTGGTGATGGAACTGTCGCCGTTTGGAACCGTGGTGGTGCAACTGTCGCCGTTCGGAACCGTGGTGGTGCAACTGTCGCCGTTTGGAACCGTGGTGGTGGAACTGTCGCGGTTTGGAACAGTCGTGGTGGAACTGTCCGGGTTTGGAACCATGGGGGTGGAACTGTCAGGGTTTGGAACAGTCGTGGTGGAACTGTCTGGGTTTGGAACAGTCGTGGTGGAACTGTCGCCGTTTAGAACCGTGGTGGTGGAACTGTCGGGGTTTGGAACAGTCGTGGTGGAACTGTCGCCGTTTAGAACCGTGGGGGTGGAACTGTCGGGGTTTGGAACCATGGGGGTGGAACTGTCAGGGTTTGGAACAGTCGTGGTGGAACTGTCGGGGTTTGGAACAGTCGTGGTGGAACTATCGGGGTTTGGAACAGTGTTGGTGGAACTGTCGGGGTTTGGAACAGTCGTGGTGGAACTGTCGGGGTTTGGAACCGTGGGGGTGGAACTGTCTGGGTTTGGAAAAGTCGTGGTGGAACTGTCTGGGTTTGGAACCGTGGTGGTGGAACTGTCGGGGTTTGGAACCGTGGTGGAACTGTTGGGGTTTGGAACAGTCGTGGTGGAACTGTCGGGGTTTGGAACCGTGGTGGTGGAACTGTCGGGGTTTGGAACCGTGGTGGTGGAACTGTCGGGGTTTGGAACCGTGGTGGTGGAACTGTCAGGGCTTTGGAACCGTGGGGGTGGAACTGTCGGGGTTTGGAACCGTCGTGGTGGAATTGTCGGGGTTTGGAACAGTCGTGGGGGAACTGTCGCCATTTGGAACCATGGGGGTGGAACTGTCGGGGTTTGGAACCGTGGTGGTGGAACTGTCGGGCTTTGGAACCGTGGGGGTGGAACTGTCGGTGTTTGGAACCGTGGGGGTGGAACTGTCGGGGTTTGGAACTGTCGTGGGGGAACTGTCGCCACTTGGAACCATGGGGGTGGAACTGTCGGGGTTTGGAACCGTGGTGGTGGAACTGTCGCCGTTTTGAACCGTGGTGGTGGAACTGTCGCCGTTTGGAACCGTGGGGGTGGAACTGTCGCCGTTTGGAACCGTGGTGGTGGAACTGTCGGGGTTTGGAACAGTCGTGGTGGAGCTGTCGACGTTTGGAACCGTGGGGGTGGAACTGTCGGGGTTTGGAACCGTGGTGGTGGAACTGTCGGGGTTTGGAACCGTGGGGGTGGAACTGTCGGGGTTTGGAACAGTCGTGGGGGAACTGTCGCCATTTGGAACCATGGGGGTGGAACTGTCGGGGTTTGGAACCGTGGTGGTGGAACTGTCGGTGTTTGGAACAGTCGTGGTGGAACTGTCGCCATTTGGAACCATGGGGGTGGAACTGTCGGGGTTTGGAACCGTGGTGGTGGAACTGTCGCCGTTTGGAACCGTGGTGGTGGAACTGTCGCCGTTTGGAACCGTAGTGGTGGAATTGTCGGCGTTTGGAACCGTGGTGGTGCAACTGTCGCCGTTTGGAACCGTGGTGATGGAACTGTCGCCGTTTGGAACCGTGGTGGTGCAACTGTCGCCGTTCGGAACCGTGGTGGTGCAACTGTCGCCGTTTGGAACCGTGGTGGTGGAACTGTCGCGGTTTGGAACAGTCGTGGTGGAACTGTCCGGGTTTGGAACCATGGGGGTGGAACTGTCAGGGTTTGGAACAGTCGTGGTGGAACTGTCTGGGTTTGGAACAGTCGTGGTGGAACTATCGGGGTTTGGAACAGTGTTGGTTGAACTGTCGGGGTTTGGAACCGTGGGGGTGGAACAGTCGCAATTTAGAACCGTGGTGGTGGAACTGTCGGGGTTTGGAACCGTGGTGGTGGAACTGTCGGGGTTTGGAACCGTGGGGGTGGAACTGTCGGGGTTTGGAAAAGTCGTGGTGGAACTGTCGGGGTTTGGAACAGTGTTGGTGGAACTGTCGGGGTTTGGAACAGTCGCGGTGGAACTGTCGGGGTTTGGAACCGTGGTGGTGGAACTGTCGGGCTTTGGAAACGTGGGGGTGGAACTGTCGGGGTTTGGAACCGTGGGGGTGGAACTGTCGAGGTTTGGAACAGCCGTGGGGGAACTGTCGGGGTTTGGAACCATGGGGGTGGAACTGTCGGGGTTTGGAACAGTCGTGGTGGAACTGTCGCCGTTTAGAACCGTGGTGGTGGAACTGTCGGGGTTTGGAACAGTCGTGGTGGAACTGTCGCCGTTTAGAACCGTGGGGGTGGAACTGTCGGGGTTTGGAACCATGGGGGTGGAACTGTCAGGGTTTGGAACAGTCGTGGTGGAACTATCGGGGTTTGGAACAGTGTTGGTGGAACTGTCGGGGTTTGGAACAGTCGTGGTGGAACTGTCGGGGTTTGGAACCGTGGTGGAACTGTCAGGGTTTGGAACAGTCGTGGTGGAACTGTCGGGGTTTGGAACAGTGTTGGTGGAACTGTCTGGGTTTGGAACAGTCGTAGTGGAACTGTCGGAGTTTGGAAAAGTCGTGGTGGAACTGTCTGGGTTTGGAACCGTGGGGGTGGAACTGTTGGGGTTTGGAACAGTCGTGGTGGAACTGTCGGGGTTTGGAACCGTGGTGGTGGAACTGTCGGGGTTTGAAACCGTGGGGGTGGAACTGTTGGGGTTTGGAACAGTCGTGGTGGAACTGTCGGGGTTTGGAACCGTGGTGGTGGAACTGTCGGGGTTTGGAACCGTGGTGGTGGAACTGTCGCCGTTTGGAACCGTGGTGGTGCAACTGTCGCCGTTCGGAACCGTGGTGGTGCAACTGTCGCCGTTTGGAACCGTGGTGGTGGAACTGTCGCGGTTTGGAACAGTCGTGGTGGAACTGTCCGGGTTTGGAACCATGGGGGTGGAACTGTCAGGGTTTGGAACAGTCGTGGTGGAACTGTCTGGGTTTGGAACAGTCGTGGTGGAACTGTCGCCGTTTAGAACCGTGGTGGTGGAACTGTCGGGGTTTGGAACAGTCGTGGTGGAACTGTCGCCGTTTAGAACCGTGGGGGTGGAACTGTCGGGGTTTGGAACCATGGGGGTGGAACTGTCAGGGTTTGGAACAGTCGTGGTGGAACTGTCGGGGTTTGGAACAGTCGTGGTGGAACTATCGGGGTTTGGAACAGTGTTGGTGGAACTGTCGGGGTTTGGAACAGTCGTGGTGGAACTGTCGGGGTTTGGAACCGTGGGGGTGGAACTGTCTGGGTTTGGAAAAGTCGTGGTGGAACTGTCTGGGTTTGGAACCGTGGTGGTGGAACTGTCGGGGTTTGGAACCGTGGTGGAACTGTTGGGGTTTGGAACAGTCGTGGTGGAACTGTCGGGGTTTGGAACCGTGGTGGTGGAACTGTCGGGGTTTGGAACCGTGGTGGTGGAACTGTCGGGGTTTGGAACCGTGGTGGTGGAACTGTCAGGGCTTTGGAACCGTGGGGGTGGAACTGTCGGGGTTTGGAACCGTCGTGGTGGAATTGTCGGGGTTTGGAACAGTCGTGGGGGAACTGTCGCCATTTGGAACCATGGGGGTGGAACTGTCGGGGTTTGGAACCGTGGTGGTGGAACTGTCGGGCTTTGGAACCGTGGGGGTGGAACTGTCGGTGTTTGGAACCGTGGGGGTGGAACTGTCGGGGTTTGGAACTGTCGTGGGGGAACTGTCGCCACTTGGAACCATGGGGGTGGAACTGTCGGGGTTTGGAACCGTGGTGGTGGAACTGTCGCCGTTTTGAACCGTGGTGGTGGAACTGTCGCCGTTTGGAACCGTGGGGGTGGAACTGTCGCCGTTTGGAACCGTGGTGGTGGAACTGTCGGGGTTTGGAACAGTCGTGGTGGAGCTGTCGACGTTTGGAACCGTGGGGGTGGAACTGTCGGGGTTTGGAACCGTGGTGGTGGAACTGTCGGGGTTTGGAACCGTGGGGGTGGAACTGTCGGGGTTTGGAACAGTCGTGGGGGAACTGTCGCCATTTGGAACCATGGGGGTGGAACTGTCGGGGTTTGGAAACGTGGTGGTGGAACTGTCGGTGTTTGGAACAGTCGTGGTGGAACTGTCGCCATTTGGAACCATGGGGGTGGAACTGTCGGGGTTTGGAACCGTGGTGGTGGAACTGTCGCCGTTTGGAACCGTGGTGGTGGAACTGTCGCCGTTTGGAACCGTAGTGGTGGAATTGTCGGCGTTTGGAACCGTGGTGGTGCAACTGTCGCCGTTTGGAACCGTGGTGATGGAACTGTCGCCGTTTGGAACCGTGGTGGTGCAACTGTCGCCGTTCGGAACCGTGGTGGTGCAACTGTCGCCGTTTGGAACCGTGGTGGTGGAACTGTCGCGGTTTGGAACAGTCGTGGTGGAACTGTCCGGGTTTGGAACCATGGGGGTGGAACTGTCAGGGTTTGGAACAGTCGTGGTGGAACTGTCTGGGTTTGGAACAGTCGTGGTGGAACTATCGGGGTTTGGAACAGTGTTGGTTGAACTGTCGGGGTTTGGAACCGTGGGGGTGGAACAGTCGCAATTTAGAACCGTGGTGGTGGAACTGTCGGGGTTTGGAACCGTGGTGGTGGAACTGTCGGGGTTTGGAACCGTGGGGGTGGAACTGTCGGGGTTTGGAACAGTCGTGGTGGAACTGTCGGGGTTTGGAACCGTGGTGGAACTGTCAGGGTTTGGAACAGTCGTGGTGGAACTGTCGGGGTTTGGAACAGTGTTGGTGGAACTGTCTGGGTTTGGAACAGTCGTGGTGGAACTGTCGGAGTTTGGAAAAGTCGTGGTGGAACTGTCTGGGTTTGGAACCGTGGTGGTGGAACTGTCGGGGTTTGAAACCGTGGTGGAACTGTTGGGGTTTGGAACAGTCGTGGTGGAACTGTCGGGGTTTGGAACCGTGGTGGTGGAACTGTCGGGGTTTGGAACCGTGGTGGTGGAACTGTTGGGGTTTGGAACAGTCGTGGTGGAACTGTCTGGGTTTGGAACCGTGGTGGTGGAACTGTCGGGGTTTGAAACCGTGGTGGAACTGTTGGGGTTTGGAACAGTCGTGGTGGAACTGTCGGGGTTTGGAACCGTGGTGGTGGAACTGTCGGGGTTTGGAACCGTGGTGGTGGAACTGTCGGGGTTTGGAACCGTGGTGGTGGAACTGTCAGGGCTTTGGAACCGTGGGGGTGGAACTGTCGGGGTTTGGAACCGTCGTGGTGGAATTGTCGGGGTTTGGAACAGTCGTGGGGGAACTGTCGCCATTTGGAACCATGGGGGTGGAACTGTCGGGGTTTGGAACCGTGGTGGTGGAACTGTCGGGCTTTGGAACCGTGGGGGTGGAACTGTCGGTGTTTGGAACCGTGGGGGTGGAACTGTCGGGGTTTGGAACTGTCGTGGGGGAACTGTCGCCACTTGGAACCATGGGGGTGGAACTGTCGGGGTTTGGAACCGTGGTGGTGGAACTGTCGCCGTTTTGAACCGTGGTGGTGGAACTGTCGGGGTTTGGAACCGTGGGGGTGGAACTGTCGGGGTTTGAAACAGTCGTGGGGGAACTGTCGCCATTTGGAACCATGGGGGTGGAACTGTCGGGGTTTGGAACCGTGGTGGTGGAACTGTCGGTGTTTGGAACAGTCGTGGTGGAACTGTCGCCATTTGGAACCATGGGGGTGGAACTGTCGCCGTTTGGAACCGTGGTGGTGGAACTGTCGCCGTTTGGAACCGTAGTGGTGGAATTGTCGCCGTTTGGAACCGTGGTGGTGCAACTGTCGCCGTTTGGAACCGTGGTGAGGGAACTGTCGCCGTTTGGAACCGTGGTGGTGCAACTGTCGCCGTTCGGAACCGTGGTGGTGCAACTGTCGCCGTTTGGAACCGTGGTGGTGGAACTGTCGCGGTTTGGAACAGTCGTGGTGGAACTGTCCGGGTTTGGAACCATGGGGGTGGAACTGTCAGGGTTTGGAACAGTCGTGGTGGAACTGTCTGGGTTTGGAACAGTCGTGGTGGAACTGTCGCCGTTTAGAACCGTGGTGGTGGAACTGTCGGGGTTTGGAACAGTCGTGGTGGAACTGTCGCCGTTTAGAACCGTGGGGGTGGAACTGTCGGGGTTTGGAACCATGGGGGTGGAACTGTCAGGGTTTGGAACAGTCGTGGTGGAACTGTCGGGGTTTGGAACAGTCGTGGTGGAACTATCGGGGTTTGGAACAGTGTTGGTGGAACTGTCGGGGTTTGGAACAGTCGTGGTGGAACTGTCGGGGTTTGGAACCGTGGGGGTGGAACTGTCTGGGTTTGGAAAAGTCGTGGTGGAACTGTCTGGGTTTGGAACCGTGGTGGTGGAACTGTCGGGGTTTGGAACCGTGGTGGAACTGTTGGGGTTTGGAACAGTCGTGGTGGAACTGTCGGGGTTTGGAACCGTGGTGGTGGAACTGTCGGGGTTTGGAACCGTGGTGGTGGAACTGTCGGGGTTTGGAACCGTGGTGGTGGAACTGTCAGGGCTTTGGAACCGTGGGGGTGGAACTGTCGGGGTTTGGAACCGTCGTGGTGGAATTGTCGGGGTTTGGAACAGTCGTGGGGGAACTGTCGCCATTTGGAACCATGGGGGTGGAACTGTCGGGGTTTGGAACCGTGGTGGTGGAACTGTCGGGCTTTGGAACCGTGGGGGTGGAACTGTCGGTGTTTGGAACCGTGGGGGTGGAACTGTCGGGGTTTGGAACTGTCGTGGGGGAACTGTCGCCACTTGGAACCATGGGGGTGGAACTGTCGGGGTTTGGAACCGTGGTGGTGGAACTGTCGCCGTTTTGAACCGTGGTGGTGGAACTGTCGCCGTTTGGAACCGTGGGGGTGGAACTGTCGCCGTTTGGAACCGTGGTGGTGGAACTGTCGGGGTTTGGAACAGTCGTGGTGGAGCTGTCGACGTTTGGAACCGTGGGGGTGGAACTGTCGGGGTTTGGAACCGTGGTGGTGGAACTGTCGGGGTTTGGAACCGTGGGGGTGGAACTGTCGGGGTTTGGAACAGTCGTGGGGGAACTGTCGCCATTTGGAACCATGGGGGTGGAACTGTCGGGGTTTGGAACCGTGGTGGTGGAACTGTCGGTGTTTGGAACAGTCGTGGTGGAACTGTCGCCATTTGGAACCATGGGGGTGGAACTGTCGGGGTTTGGAACCGTGGTGGTGGAACTGTCGCCGTTTGGAACCGTGGTGGTGGAACTGTCGCCGTTTGGAACCGTAGTGGTGGAATTGTCGGCGTTTGGAACCGTGGTGGTGCAACTGTCGCCGTTTGGAACCGTGGTGATGGAACTGTCGCCGTTTGGAACCGTGGTGGTGCAACTGTCGCCGTTCGGAACCGTGGTGGTGCAACTGTCGCCGTTTGGAACCGTGGTGGTGGAACTGTCGCGGTTTGGAACAGTCGTGGTGGAACTGTCCGGGTTTGGAACCATGGGGGTGGAACTGTCAGGGTTTGGAACAGTCGTGGTGGAACTGTCTGGGTTTGGAACAGTCGTGGTGGAACTATCGGGGTTTGGAACAGTGTTGGTTGAACTGTCGGGGTTTGGAACCGTGGGGGTGGAACAGTCGCAATTTAGAACCGTGGTGGTGGAACTGTCGGGGTTTGGAACCGTGGTGGTGGAACTGTCGGGGTTTGGAACCGTGGGGGTGGAACTGTCGGGGTTTGGAAAAGTCGTGGTGGAACTGTCGGGGTTTGGAATAGTGTTGGTGGAACTGTCGGGGTTTGGAACAGTCGCGGTGGAACTGTCGGGGTTTGGAACCGTGGTGGTGGAACTGTCGGGCTTTGGAAACGTGGGGGTGGAACTGTCGGGGTTTGGAACCGTGGGGGTGGAACTGTCGAGGTTTGGAACAGCCGTGGGGGAACTGTCGGGGTTTGGAACCATGGGGGTGGAACTGTCGGGGTTTGGAACAGTCGTGGTGGAACTGTCGCCGTTTAGAACCGTGGTGGTGGAACTGTCGGGGTTTGGAACAGTCGTGGTGGAACTGTCGCCGTTTAGAACCGTGGGGGTGGAACTGTCGGGGTTTGGAACCATGGGGGTGGAACTGTCAGGGTTTGGAACAGTCGTGGTGGAACTATCGGGGTTTGGAACAGTGTTGGTGGAACTGTCGGGGTTTGGAACAGTCGTGGTGGAACTGTCGGGGTTTGGAACCGTGGTGGAACTGTCAGGGTTTGGAACAGTCGTGGTGGAACTGTCGGGGTTTGGAACAGTGTTGGTGGAACTGTCTGGGTTTGGAACAGTCGTAGTGGAACTGTCGGAGTTTGGAAAAGTCGTGGTGGAACTGTCTGGGTTTGGAACCGTGGGGGTGGAACTGTTGGGGTTTGGAACAGTCGTGGTGGAACTGTCGGGGTTTGGAACCGTGGTGGTGGAACTGTCGGGGTTTGAAACCGTGGGGGTGGAACTGTTGGGGTTTGGAACAGTCGTGGTGGAACTGTCGGGGTTTGGAACCGTGGTGGTGGAACTGTCGGGGTTTGGAACCGTGGTGGTGGAACTGTTGGGGTTTGGAACAGTCGTGGTGGAACTATCGGGGTTTGGAACAGTGTTGGTGGAACTGTCGGGGTTTGGAACAGTCGTGGTGGAACTGTCGGGGTTTGGAACCGTGGTGGAACTGTCAGGGTTTGGAACAGTCGTGGTGGAACTGTCGGGGTTTGGAACAGTGTTGGTGGAACTGTCTGGGTTTGGAACAGTCGTAGTGGAACTGTCGGAGTTTGGAAAAGTCGTGGTGGAACTGTCTGGGTTTGGAACCGTGGTGGTGGAACTGTCGGGGTTTGAAACCGTGGTGGAACTGTTGGGGTTTGGAACAGTCGTGGTGGAACTGTCGGGGTTTGGAAGCGTGGTGGTGGAACTGTCGGGGTTTGGAACCGTGGTGGTGGAACTGTTGGGGTTTGGAACAGTCGTGGTGGAACTGTCTGGGTTTGGAACCGTGGTGGTGGAACTGTCGGGGTTTGAAACCGTGGTGGAACTGTTGGGGTTTGGAACAGTCGTGGTGGAACTGTCGGGGTTTGGAACCGTGGTGGTGGAACTGTCGGGGTTTGGAACCGTGGTGGTGGAACTGTCAGGGCTTTGGAACCGTGGTGGTGGAACTGTCAGGGCTTTGGAACCGTGGGGGTGGAACTGTCGGGGTTTGGAACCGTCGTGGTGGAATTGTCGGGGTTTGGAACAGTCGTGGGGGAACTGTCGCCATTTGGAACCATGGGGGTGGAACTGTCGGGGTTTGGAACCGTGGTGGTGGAACTGTCGGGCTTTGGAACCGTGGGGGTGGAACTGTCGGTGTTTGGAACCGTGGGGGTGGAACTGTCGGGGTTTGGAACTGTCGTGGGGGAACTGTCGCCACTTGGAACCATGGGGGTGGAACTGTCGGGGTTTGGAACCGTGGTGGTGGAACTGTCGCCGTTTGGAACCGTAGTGGTGGAATTGTCGCCGTTTGGAACCGTGGTGGTGCAACTGTCGCCGTTTGGAACCGTGGGGGTGGAACTGTCGGGGTTTGGAACCGTGGGGGTGGAACTGTCGAGGTTTGGAACGGCCGTGGGGGAACTGTCGGGGTTTGGAACCATGGGGGTGGAACTGTCGGGGTTTGGAACAGTCGTGGTGGAACTGTCGCCGTTTAGAACCGTGGTGGTGGAACTGTCGGGGTTTGGAACAGTCGTGGTGGAACTGTCGCCGTTTAGAACCGTGGGGGTGGAACTGTCGGGGTTTGGAACCATGGGGGTGGAACTGTCAGGGTTTGGAACAGTCGTGGTGGAACTATCGGGGTTTGGAACAGTGTTGGTGGAACTGTCGGGGTTTGGAACAGTCGTGGTGGAACTGTCGGGGTTTGGAACCGTGGTGGAACTGTCAGGGTTTGGAACAGTCGTGGTGGAACTGTCGGGGTTTGGAACAGTGTTGGTGGAACTGTCTGGGTTTGGAACAGTCGTGGTGGAACTGTCGGAGTTTGGAAAAGTCGTGGTGGAACTGTCTGGGTTTGGAACCGTGGTGGTGGAACTGTCGGGGTTTGAAACCGTGGGGGTGGAACTGTTGGGGTTTGGAACAGTCGTGGTGGAACTGTCGGGGTTTGGAACCGTGGTGGTGGAACTGTCGGGGTTTGGAACCGTGGTGGTGGAACTGTTGGGGTTTGGAACAGTCGTGGTGGAACTATCGGGGTTTGGAACAGTGTTGGTGGAACTGTCGGGGTTTGGAACAGTCGTGGTGGAACTGTCGGGGTTTGGAACCGTGGTGGAACTGTCAGGGTTTGGAACAGTCGTGGTGGAACTGTCGGGGTTTGGAACAGTGTTGGTGGAACTGTCTGGGTTTGGAACCGTGGTGGTGGAACTGTCAGGGCTTTGGAACCGTGGGGGTGGAACTGTCGGGGTTTGGAACCGTCGTGGTGGAATTGTCGGGGTTTGGAACAGTCGTGGGGGAACTGTCGCCATTTGGAACCATGGGGGTGGAACTGTCGGGGTTTGGAACCGTGGTGGTGGAACTGTCGGGCTTTGGAACCGTGGGGGTGGAACTGTCGGTGTTTGGAACCGTGGGGGTGGAACTGTCGGGGTTTGGAACTGTCGTGGGGGAACTGTCGCCACTTGGAACCATGGGGGTGGAACTGTCGGGGTTTGGAACCGTGGTGGTGGAACTGTCGCCGTTTTGAACCGTGGTGGTGGAACTGTCGGGGTTTGGAACCGTGGGGGTGGAACTGTCGGGGTTTGAAACAGTCGTGGGGGAACTGTCGCCATTTGGAACCATGGGGGTGGAACTGTCGGGGTTTGGAACCGTGGTGGTGGAACTGTCGGTGTTTGGAACAGTCGTGGTGGAACTGTCGCCATTTGGAACCATGGGGGTGGAACTGTCGCCGTTTGGAACCGTGGTGGTGGAACTGTCGCCGTTTGGAACCGTAGTGGTGGAATTGTCGCCGTTTGGAACCGTGGTGGTGCAACTGTCGCCGTTTCGAACCGTGGTGGTGGAACTGTCGCCGTTTCGAACCGTGGTGGTGGAACTGTCGCCGTTTCGAACCGTGGTGGTGCAACTGTCGCCGTTTGGAACCGTGGTGGTGGAACTGTCGGGCTTTGGAACCGTGGGGGTGGAACTGTCGCCACTTGGAACCATGGGGGTGGAACTGTCGGGGTTTGGAACCGTGGTGGTGGAACTGTCGCCGTTTTGAACCGTGGTGGTGGAACTTTCGCCGTTTGGAACCGTGGGGGTGGAACTGTCGCCGTTTGGAACCGTGGTGGTGGAACTGTCGGGGTTTGGAACAGTCGTGGTGGAGCTGTCGACGTTTGGAACCGTGGTGGTGGAACTGTCGCCGTTTGGAACCGTGGTGATGGAACTGTCGCCGTTTGGAACCGTGGTGGTGCAACTGTCGCCGTTCGGAACCGTGGTGGTGCAACTGTCGCCGTTTGGAACCGTGGTGGTGGAACTGTCGCGGTTTGGAACAGTCGTGGTGGAACTGTCCGGGTTTGGAACCATGGGGGTGGAACTGTCAGGGTTTGGAACAGTCGTGGTGGAACTGTCTGGGTTTGGAACAGTCGTGGTGGAACTATCGGGGTTTGGAACAGTGTTGGTTGAACTGTCGGGGTTTGGAACCGTGGGGGTGGAACAGTCGCAATTTAGAACCGTGGTGGTGGAACTGTCGGGGTTTGGAACCGTGGTGGTGGAACTGTCGGGGTTTGGAACCGTGGGGGTGGAACTGTCGGGGTTTGGAAAAGTCGTGGTGGAACTGTCGGGGTTTGGAACAGTGTTGGTGGAACTGTCGGGGTTTGGAACAGTCGCGGTGGAACTGTCGGGGTTTGGAACCGTGGTGGTGGAACTGTCGGGCTTTGGAAACGTGGGGGTGGAACTGTCGGGGTTTGGAACCGTGGGGGTGGAACTGTCGAGGTTTGGAACAGCCGTGGGGGAACTGTCGGGGTTTGGAACCATGGGGGTGGAACTGTCGGGGTTTGGAACAGTCGTGGTGGAACTGTCGCCGTTTAGAACCGTGGTGGTGGAACTGTCGGGGTTTGGAACAGTCGTGGTGGAACTGTCGCCGTTTAGAACCGTGGGGGTGGAACTGTCGGGGTTTGGAACCATGGGGGTGGAACTGTCAGGGTTTGGAACAGTCGTGGTGGAACTATCGGGGTTTGGAACAGTGTTGGTGGAACTGTCGGGGTTTGGAACAGTCGTGGTGGAACTGTCGGGGTTTGGAACCGTGGTGGAACTGTCAGGGTTTGGAACAGTCGTGGTGGAACTGTCGGGGTTTGGAACAGTGTTGGTGGAACTGTCTGGGTTTGGAACAGTCGTAGTGGAACTGTCGGAGTTTGGAAAAGTCGTGGTGGAACTGTCTGGGTTTGGAACCGTGGGGGTGGAACTGTTGGGGTTTGGAACAGTCGTGGTGGAACTGTCGGGGTTTGGAACCGTGGTGGTGGAACTGTCGGGGTTTGAAACCGTGGGGGTGGAACTGTTGGGGTTTGGAACAGTCGTGGTGGAACTGTCGGGGTTTGGAACCGTGGTGGTGGAACTGTCGGGGTTTGGAACCGTGGTGGTGGAACTGTTGGGGTTTGGAACAGTCGTGGTGGAACTATCGGGGTTTGGAACAGTGTTGGTGGAACTGTCGGGGTTTGGAACAGTCGTGGTGGAACTGTCGGGGTTTGGAACCGTGGTGGAACTGTCAGGGTTTGGAACAGTCGTGGTGGAACTGTCGGGGTTTGGAACAGTGTTGGTGGAACTGTCTGGGTTTGGAACAGTCGTAGTGGAACTGTCGGAGTTTGGAAAAGTCGTGGTGGAACTGTCTGGGTTTGGAACCGTGGTGGTGGAACTGTCGGGGTTTGAAACCGTGGTGGAACTGTTGGGGTTTGGAACAGTCGTGGTGGAACTGTCGGGGTTTGGAAGCGTGGTGGTGGAACTGTCGGGGTTTGGAACCGTGGTGGTGGAACTGTTGGGGTTTGGAACAGTCGTGGTGGAACTGTCTGGGTTTGGAACCGTGGTGGTGGAACTGTCGGGGTTTGAAACCGTGGTGGAACTGTTGGGGTTTGGAACAGTCGTGGTGGAACTGTCGGGGTTTGGAACCGTGGTGGTGGAACTGTCGGGGTTTGGAACCGTGGTGGTGGAACTGTCGGGGTTTGGAACCGTGGTGGTGGAACTGTCAGGGCTTTGGAACCGTGGGGGTGGAACTGTCGGGGTTTGGAACCGTCGTGGTGGAATTGTCGGGGTTTGGAACAGTCGTGGGGGAACTGTCGCCATTTGGAACCATGGGGGTGGAACTGTCGGGGTTTGGAACCGTGGTGGTGGAACTGTCGGGCTTTGGAACCGTGGGGGTGGAACTGTCGGTGTTTGGAACCGTGGGGGTGGAACTGTCGGGGTTTGGAACTGTCGTGGGGGAACTGTCGCCACTTGGAACCATGGGGGTGGAACTGTCGGGGTTTGGAACCGTGGTGGTGGAACTGTCGCCGTTTGGAACCGTAGTGGTGGAATTGTCGCCGTTTGGAACCGTGGTGGTGCAACTGTCGCCGTTTGGAACCGTGGGGGTGGAACTGTCGGGGTTTGGAACCGTGGGGGTGGAACTGTCGAGGTTTGGAACAGCCGTGGGGGAACTGTCGGGGTTTGGAACCATGGGGGTGGAACTGTCGGGGTTTGGAACAGTCGTGGTGGAACTGTCGCCGTTTAGAACCGTGGTGGTGGAACTGTCGGGGTTTGGAACAGTCGTGGTGGAACTGTCGCCGTTTAGAACCGTGGGGGTGGAACTGTCGGGGTTTGGAACCATGGGGGTGGAACTGTCAGGGTTTGGAACAGTCGTGGTGGAACTATCGGGGTTTGGAACAGTGTTGGTGGAACTGTCGGGGTTTGGAACAGTCGTGGTGGAACTGTCGGGGTTTGGAACCGTGGTGGAACTGTCAGGGTTTGGAACAGTCGTGGTGGAACTGTCGGGGTTTGGAACAGTGTTGGTGGAACTGTCTGGGTTTGGAACAGTCGTGGTGGAACTGTCGGAGTTTGGAAAAGTCGTGGTGGAACTGTCTGGGTTTGGAACCGTGGTGGTGGAACTGTCGGGGTTTGAAACCGTGGGGGTGGAACTGTTGGGGTTTGGAACAGTCGTGGTGGAACTGTCGGGGTTTGGAACCGTGGTGGTGGAACTGTCGGGGTTTGGAACCGTGGTGGTGGAACTGTTGGGGTTTGGAACAGTCGTGGTGGAACTATCGGGGTTTGGAACAGTGTTGGTGGAACTGTCGGGGTTTGGAACAGTCGTGGTGGAACTGTCGGGGTTTGGAACCGTGGTGGAACTGTCAGGGTTTGGAACAGTCGTGGTGGAACTGTCGGGGTTTGGAACAGTGTTGGTGGAACTGTCTGGGTTTGGAACAGTCGTAGTGGAACTGTCGGAGTTTGGAAAAGTCGTGGTGGAACTGTCTGGGTTTGGAACCGTGGTGGTGGAACTGTCGGGGTTTGAAACCGTGGTGGAACTGTTGGGGTTTGGAACAGTCGTGGTGGAACTGTCGGGGTTTGGAAGCGTGGTGGTGGAACTGTCGGGGTTTGGAACCGTGGTGGTGGAACTGTTGGGGTTTGGAACAGTCGTGGTGGAACTGTCTGGGTTTGGAACCGTGGTGGTGGAACTGTCGGGGTTTGAAACCGTGGTGGAACTGTTGGGGTTTGGAACAGTCGTGGTGGAACTGTCGGGGTTTGGAACCGTGGTGGTGGAACTGTCGGGGTTTGGAACCGTGGTGGTGGAACTGTCGGGGTTTGGAACCGTGGTGGTGGAACTGTCAGGGCTTTGGAACCGTGGGGGTGGAACTGTCGGGGTTTGGAACCGTCGTGGTGGAATTGTCGGGGTTTGGAACAGTCGTGGGGGAACTGTCGCCATTTGGAACCATGGGGGTGGAACTGTCGGGGTTTGGAACCGTGGTGGTGGAACTGTCGGGCTTTGGAACCGTGGGGGTGGAACTGTCGGTGTTTGGAACCGTGGGGGTGGAACTGTCGGGGTTTGGAACTGTCGTGGGGGAACTGTCGCCACTTGGAACCATGGGGGTGGAACTGTCGGGGTTTGGAACCGTGGTGGTGGAACTGTCGCCGTTTGGAACCGTAGTGGTGGAATTGTCGCCGTTTGGAACCGTGGTGGTGCAACTGTCGCCGTTTGGAACCGTGGGGGTGGAACTGTCGGGGTTTGGAACCGTGGGGGTGGAACTGTCGAGGTTTGGAACAGCCGTGGGGGAACTGTCGGGGTTTGGAACCATGGGGGTGGAACTGTCGGGGTTTGGAACAGTCGTGGTGGAACTGTCGCCGTTTAGAACCGTGGTGGTGGAACTGTCGGGGTTTGGAACAGTCGTGGTGGAACTGTCGCCGTTTAGAACCGTGGGGGTGGAACTGTCGGGGTTTGGAACCATGGGGGTGGAACTGTCAGGGTTTGGAACAGTCGTGGTGGAACTATCGGGGTTTGGAACAGTGTTGGTGGAACTGTCGGGGTTTGGAACAGTCGTGGTGGAACTGTCGGGGTTTGGAACCGTGGTGGAACTGTCAGGGTTTGGAACAGTCGTGGTGGAACTGTCGGGGTTTGGAACAGTGTTGGTGGAACTGTCTGGGTTTGGAACAGTCGTGGTGGAACTGTCGGAGTTTGGAAAAGTCGTGGTGGAACTGTCTGGGTTTGGAACCGTGGTGGTGGAACTGTCGGGGTTTGAAACCGTGGGGGTGGAACTGTTGGGGTTTGGAACAGTCGTGGTGGAACTGTCGGGGTTTGGAACCGTGGTGGTGGAACTGTCGGGGTTTGGAACCGTGGTGGTGGAACTGTTGGGGTTTGGAACAGTCGTGGTGGAACTATCGGGGTTTGGAACAGTGTTGGTGGAACTGTCGGGGTTTGGAACAGTCGTGGTGGAACTGTCGGGGTTTGGAACCGTGGTGGAACTGTCAGGGTTTGGAACAGTCGTGGTGGAACTGTCGGGGTTTGGAACAGTGTTGGTGGAACTGTCTGGGTTTGGAACCGTGGTGGTGGAACTGTCAGGGCTTTGGAACCGTGGGGGTGGAACTGTCGGGGTTTGGAACCGTCGTGGTGGAATTGTCGGGGTTTGGAACAGTCGTGGGGGAACTGTCGCCATTTGGAACCATGGGGGTGGAACTGTCGGGGTTTGGAACCGTGGTGGTGGAACTGTCGGGCTTTGGAACCGTGGGGGTGGAACTGTCGGTGTTTGGAACCGTGGGGGTGGAACTGTCGGGGTTTGGAACTGTCGTGGGGGAACTGTCGCCACTTGGAACCATGGGGGTGGAACTGTCGGGGTTTGGAACCGTGGTGGTGGAACTGTCGCCGTTTTGAACCGTGGTGGTGGAACTGTCGGGGTTTGGAACCGTGGGGGTGGAACTGTCGGGGTTTGAAACAGTCGTGGGGGAACTGTCGCCATTTGGAACCATGGGGGTGGAACTGTCGGGGTTTGGAACCGTGGTGGTGGAACTGTCGGTGTTTGGAACAGTCGTGGTGGAACTGTCGCCATTTGGAACCATGGGGGTGGAACTGTCGCCGTTTGGAACCGTGGTGGTGGAACTGTCGCCGTTTGGAACCGTAGTGGTGGAATTGTCGCCGTTTGGAACCGTGGTGGTGCAACTGTCGCCGTTTCGAACCGTGGTGGTGGAACTGTCGCCGTTTCGAACCGTGGTGGTGGAACTGTCGCCGTTTCGAACCGTGGTGGTGCAACTGTCGCCGTTTGGAACCGTGGTGGTGGAACTGTCGGGCTTTGGAACCGTGGGGGTGGAACTGTCGGTGTTTGGAACCGTGGGGGTGGAACTGTCGGGGTTTGGAACTGTCGTGGGGGAACTGTCGCCACTTGGAACCATGGGGGTGGAACTGTCGGGGTTTGGAACCGTGGTGGTGGAACTGTCGCCGTTTTGAACCGTGGTGGTGGAACTTTCGCCGTTTGGAACCGTGGGGGTGGAACTGTCGCCGTTTGGAACCGTGGTGGTGGAACTGTCGGGGTTTGGAACAGTCGTGGTGGAGCTGTCGACGTTTGGAACCGTGGTGGTGGAACTGTCAGGGCTTTGGAACCGTGGGGGTGGAACTGTCGGGGTTTGGAACCGTCGTGGTGGAATTGTCGGGGTTTGGAACAGTCGTGGGGGAACTGTCGCCATTTGGAACCATGGGGGTGGAACTGTCGGGGTTTGGAACCGTGGTGGTGGAACTGTCGGGCTTTGGAACCGTGGGGGTGGAACTGTCGGTGTTTGGAACCGTGGGGGTGGAACTGTCGGGGTTTGGAACTGTCGTGGGGGAACTGTCGCCACTTGGAACCATGGGGGTGGAACTGTCGGGGTTTGGAACCGTGGTGGTGGAACTGTCGCCGTTTTGAACCGTGGTGGTGGAACTGTCGGGGTTTGGAACCGTGGGGGTGGAACTGTCGGGGTTTGAAACAGTCGTGGGGGAACTGTCGCCATTTGGAACCATGGGGGTGGAACTGTCGGGGTTTGGAACCGTGGTGGTGGAACTGTCGGTGTTTGGAACAGTCGAGGTGGAACTGTCGCCATTTGGAACCATGGGGGTGGAACTGTCGCCGTTTGGAACCGTGGTGGTGGAACTGTCGCCGTTTGGAACCGTAGTGGTGGAATTGTCGCCGTTTGGAACCGTGGTGGTGCAACTGTCGCCGTTTGGAACCGTGGTGGCGGACCTGTCGCCGTTTCGAACCGTGGTGGTGGAACTGTCGCCGTTTCGAACCGTGGTGGTGCAACTGTCGCCGTTTGGAACCGTGGTGGTGGAACTGTCGGGCTTTGGAACCGTGGGGGTGGAACTGTCGGTGTTTGGAACCGTGGGGGTGGAACTGTCGGGGTTTGGAACTGTCGTGGGGGAACTGTCGCCACTTGGAA
The DNA here is from genome assembly GCF_933228915.1 of Telmatherina bonti. Taxonomy (NCBI): domain Eukaryota; kingdom Metazoa; phylum Chordata; class Actinopteri; order Atheriniformes; family Telmatherinidae; genus Telmatherina; species Telmatherina bonti. The sequence goes on along the minus strand of NC_136627.1, from coordinate 40,690,305 downwards.
CCATGGGGGTGGAACTGTCGGGGTTTGGAACCGTGGTGGTGGAACTGTCGCCGTTTTGAACCGTGGTGGTGGAACTTTCGCCGTTTGGAACCGTGGGGGTGGAACTGTCGCCGTTTGGAACCGTGGTGGTGGAACTGTCGGGGTTTGGAACAGTCGTGGTGGAGCTGTCGACGTTTGGAACCGTGGGGGTGGAACTGTCGGGGTTTGGAACCGTGGGGGTGGAACTGTCGGGGTTTGGAACAGTCGTGGGGGAACTGTCAGGGCTTTGGAACCGTGGGGGTGGAACTGTCGGGGTTTGGAACCGTCGTGGTGGAATTGTCGGGGTTTGGAACAGTCGTGGGGGAACTGTCGCCATTTGGAACCATGGGGGTGGAACTGTCGGGGTTTGGAACCGTGGTGGCGGAACTGTCGGGCTTTGGAACCGTGGGGGTGGAACTGTCGGTGTTTGGAACCGTGGGGGTGGAACTGTCGGGGTTTGGAACTGTCGTGGGGGAACTGTCGCCACTTGGAACCATGGGGGTGGAACTGTCGGGGTTTGGAACCGTGGTGGTGGAACTGTCGCCGTTTTGAACCGTGGTGGTGGAACTGTCGGGGTTTGGAACCGTGGGGGTGGAACTGTCGGGGTTTGAAACAGTCGTGGGGGAACTGTCGCCATTTGGAACCATGGGGGTGGAACTGTCGGGGTTTGGAACCGTGGTGGTGGAACTTTCGCCGTTTGGAACCGTGGGGGTGGAACTGTCGCCGTTTGGAACCGTGGTGGTGGAACTGTCGGGGTTTGGAACAGTCGTGGTGGAGCTGTCGACGTTTGGAACCGTGGTGGTGGAACTGTCAGGGCTTTGAAACCGTGGGGGTGGAACTGTCGGGGTTTGGAACCGTCGTGGTGGAATTGTCGGGGTTTGGAACAGTCGTGGGGGAACTGTCGCCATTTGGAACCATGGGGGTGGAACTGTCGGGGTTTGGAACCGTGGTGGTGGAACTGTCGGGCTTTGGAACCGTGGGGGTGGAACTGTCGGTGTTTGGAACCGTGGGGGTGGAACTGTCGGGGTTTGGAACTGTCGTGGGGGAACTGTCGCCACTTGGAACCATGGGGGTGGAACTGTCGGGGTTTGGAACCGTGGTGGTGGAACTGTCGCCGTTTTGAACCGTGGTGGTGGAACTGTCGGGGTTTGGAACCGTGGGGGTGGAACTGTCGGGGTTTGAAACAGTCGTGGGGGAACTGTCGCCATTTGGAACCATGGGGGTGGAACTGTCGGGGTTTGGAACCGTGGTGGTGGAACTGTCGGTGTTTGGAACAGTCGAGGTGGAACTGTCGCCATTTGGAACCATGGGGGTGGAACTGTCGCCGTTTGGAACCGTGGTGGTGGAACTGTCGCCGTTTGGAACCGTAGTGGTGGAATTGTCGCCGTTTGGAACCGTGGTGGTGCAACTGTCGCCGTTTGGAACCGTGGTGGCGGAACTGTCGCCGTTTCGAACCGTGGTGGTGGAACTGTCGCCGTTTCGAACCGTGGTGGTGCAACTGTCGCCGTTTGGAACCGTGGTGGTGGAACTGTCGGGCTTTGGAACCGTGGGGGTGGAACTGTCGGTGTTTGGAACCGTGGGGGTGGAACTGTCGGGGTTTGGAACTGTCGTGGGGGAACTGTCGCCACTTGGAACCATGGGGGTGGAACTGTCGGGGTTTGGAACCGTGGTGGTGGAACTGTCGCCGTTTTGAACCGTGGTGGTGGAACTTTCGCCGTTTGGAACCGTGGGGGTGGAACTGTCGCCGTTTGGAACCGTGGTGGTGGAACTGTCGGGGTTTGGAACAGTCGTGGTGGAGCTGTCGACGTTTGGAACCGTGGGGGTGGAACTGTCGGGGTTTGGAACCGTGGGGGTGGAACTGTCGGGGTTTGGAACAGTCGTAGGGGAACTGTCAGGGCTTTGGAACCGTGGGGGTGGAACTGTCGGGGTTTGGAACCGTCGTGGTGGAATTGTCGGGGTTTGGAACAGTCGTGGGGGAACTGTCGCCATTTGGAACCATGGGGGTGGAACTGTCGGGGTTTGGAACCGTGGTGGTGGAACTGTCGGGCTTTGGAACCGTGGGGGTGGAACTGTCGGTGTTTGGAACCGTGGGGGTGGAACTGTCGGGGTTTGGAACTGTCGTGGGGGAACTGTCGCCACTTGGAACCATGGGGGTGGAACTGTCGGGGTTTGGAACCGTGGTGGTGGAACTGTCGCCGTTTTGAACCGTGGTGGTGGAACTGTCGGGGTTTGGAACCGTGGGGGTGGAACTGTCGGGGTTTGAAACAGTCGTGGGGGAACTGTCGCCATTTGGAACCATGGGGGTGGAACTGTCGGGGTTTGGAACCGTGGTGGTGGAACTGTCGGTGTTTGGAACAGTCGTGGTGGAACTGTCGCCATTTGGAACCATGGGGGTGGAACTGTCGCCGTTTGGAACCGTGGTGGTGGACCTGTCGCCGTTTGGAACCGTAGTGGTGGAATTGTCGCCGTTTGGAACCGTGGTGGTGCAACTGTCGCCGTTTGGAACCGTGGTGGTGGAACTGTCGCCGTTTCGAACCGTGGTGGTGGAACTGTCGCCGTTTCGAACCGTGGTGGTGCAACTGTCGCCGTTTGGAACCGTGGTGGTGGAACTGTCGCCGTTTGGAACCGTGGTGGTGGAACTGTCGGGCTTTGGAACCGTGGGGGTGGAACTGTCGGTGTTTGGAACCGTGGGGGTGGAACTGTCGGGGTTTGGAACTGTCGTGGGGGAACTGTCGCCACTTGGAACCATGGGGGTGGAACTGTCGGGGTTTGGAACCGTGGTGGTGGAACTGTCGCCGTTTTGAACCGTGGTGGTGGAACTTTCGCCGTTTGGAACCGTGGGGGTGGAACTGTCGCCGTTTGGAACCGTGGTGGTGGAACTGTCGGGGTTTGGAACAGTCGTGGTGGAGCTGTCGACGTTTGGAACCGTGGGGGTGGAACTGTTGGGGTTTGGAACCGTGGGGGTGGAACTGTCGGGGTTTGGAACAGTCGTGGGGGAACTGTCGCCATTTGGAACCATGGGGGTGGAACTGTCGGGGTTTGGAACCGTGGTGGTGGAACTGTCGGTGTTTGGAACAGTCATGGTGGAACTGTCGCCATTTGGAACCATGGGGGTGGAACTGTCGGGGTTTGGAACCGTGGTGGTGGAACTGTCGCCGTTTGGAACCGTGGCGGTGGAACTGTCGCCGTTTGGAACCGTGGTGGTGGAACTGTCGCCGTTTCGAACCGTGGTGGTGCAACTGTCGCCGTTTGGAACCGTGGTGGTGGAACTGTCGGGGTTTGGAACAGTCGTGGTGGAACTGTCGCCGTTTAGAACCGTGGGGGTGGAACTGTCGGGGTTTGGAACCATGGGGGTGGAACTGTCAGGGTTTGGAACAGTCGTGGTGGAACTGTCGGGGTTTGGAACAGTCGTGGTGGAACTATCGGGGTTTGGAACAGTGTTGGTGGAACTGTCGGGGTTTGGAACCGTGGGGGTGGAACTGTCGGGGTTTGGAACAGTGTTGGTGGAACTGTCGGGGTTTGGAACAGTCGTGGTGGAACAGTCGTGGTGGAACTATCGGGGTTTCGAACCATGGGGGTGGAACAGTCGCCATTTGGAACCGTGGTGGTGGAACTGTCGGGGTTTGGAACCGTGGTGGTGGAACTGTCGGGGTTTGAAACCGTGGTGGAACTGTTGGGGTTTGGAACAGTCGTGGTGGAACTGTCTGGGTTTGGAACCGTGGTGGTGGAACTGTCGGGGTTTGAAACCGTGGTGGAACTGTTGGGGTTTGGAACAGTCGTGGTGGAACTGTCGGGGTTTGGAACCGTGGTGGTGGAACTGTCGGGGTTTGGAACCGTGGTGGTGGAACTGTCGGGATTTGGAACCGTAGTGGTGGAATTGTCGGGGTTTGGAACAGTCGTGGGGGAACTGTCGCCATTTGGAACCATGGGGGTGGAACTGTCGGGGTTTGGAACCGTGGTGGTGGAACTGTCGGGCTTTGGAACCGTGGGGGTGGAACTGTCGGTGTTTGGAACCGTGGGGGTGGAACTGTCGGGGTTTGGAACTGTCGTGGGGGAACTGTCGCCACTTGGAACCATGGGGGTGGAACTGTCGGGGTTTGGAACCGTGGTGGTGGAACTGTCGCCGTTTTGAACCGTGGTGGTGGAACTGTCGGGGTTTGGAACCGTGGGGGTGGAACTGTCGGGGTTTGAAACAGTCGTGGGGGAACTGTCGCCATTTGGAACCATGGGGGTGGAACTGTCGGGGTTTGGAACCGTGGTGGTGGAACTGTCGGTGTTTGGAACAGTCGTGGGGGAACTGTCGCCATTTGGAACCATGGGGGTGGAACTGTCGGGGTTTGGAACCGTGGTGGTGGAACTGTCGGGCTTTGGAACCGTGGGGGTGGAACTGTCGGTGTTTGGAACCGTGGGGGTGGAACTGTCGGGGTTTGGAACTGTCGTGGGGGAACTGTCGCCACTTGGAACCATGGGGGTGGAACTGTCGGGGTTTGGAACCGTGGTGGTGGAACTGTCGCCGTTTTGAACCGTGGTGGTGGAACTGTCGGGGTTTGGAACCGTGGGGGTGGAACTGTCGGGGTTTGAAACAGTCGTGGGGGAACTGTCGCCATTTGGAACCATGGGGGTGGAACTGTCGGGGTTTGGAACCGTGGTGGTGGAACTGTCGGGGTTTGGAACCGTGGGGGTGGAACTGTCGGTGTTTGGAACAGTCGTGGTGGAACTGTCGCCATTTGGAACCATGGGGGTGGAACTGTCGCCGTTTGGAACCGTGGTGGTGGAACTGTCGCCGTTTGGAACCGTAGTGGTGGAATTGTCGCCGTTTGGAACCGTGGTGGTGCAACTGTCGCCGTTTGGAACCGTGGTGGTGGAACTGTCGCCGTTTCGAACCGTGGTGGTGGAACTGTCGCCGTTTCGAACCGTGGTGGTGCAACTGTCGCCGTTTGGAACCGTGGTGGTGGAACTGTCGGGCTTTGGAACCGTGGGGGTGGAACTGTCGGTGTTTGGAACCGTGGGGGTGGAACTGTCGGGGTTTGGAACCGTGGGGGTGGAACTGTCGCCGTTTGGAACCGTGGTGGTGGAACTGTCGGGGTTTGGAACAGTCGTGGTGGAGCTGTCGACGTTTGGAACCGTGGGGGTGGAACTGTTGGGGTTTGGAACCGTGGGGGTGGAACTGTCGGGGTTTGGAACAGTCGTGGGGGAACTGTCGCCATTTGGAACCATGGGGGTGGAACTGTCGGGGTTTGGAACCGTGGTGGTGGAACTGTCGGTGTTTGGAACAGTCATGGTGGAACTGTCGCCATTTGGAACCATGGGGGTGGAACTGTCGGGGTTTGGAACCGTGGTGGTGGAACTGTCGCCGTTTGGAACCGTGGCGGTGGAACTGTCGCCGTTTGGAACCGTGGTGGTGGAACTGTCGCCGTTTCGAACCGTGGTGGTGCAACTGTCGCCGTTTGGAACCGTGGTGGTGGAACTGTCGGGGTTTGGAACAGTCGTGGTGGAACTGTCGCCGTTTAGAACCGTGGGGGTGGAACTGTCGGGGTTTGGAACCATGGGGGTGGAACTGTCAGGGTTTGGAACAGTCGTGGTGGAACTGTCGGGGTTTGGAACAGTCGTGGTGGAACTATCGGGGTTTGGAACAGTGTTGGTGGAACTGTCGGGGTTTGGAACCGTGGGGGTGGAACTGTCGGGGTTTGGAACAGTGTTGGTGGAACTGTCGGGGTTTGGAACAGTCGTGGTGGAACAGTCGTGGTGGAACTATCGGGGTTTCGAACCATGGGGGTGGATCAGTCGCCATTTGGAACCGTGGTGGTGGAACTGTCGGGGTTTGGAACCGTGGTGGTGGAACTGTCGGGGTTTGAAACCGTGGTGGAACTGTTGGGGTTTGGAACAGTCGTGGTGGAACTGTCTGGGTTTGGAACCGTGGTGGTGGAACTGTCGGGGTTTGAAACCGTGGTGGAACTGTTGGGGTTTGGAACAGTCGTGGTGGAACTGTCGGGGTTTGGAACCGTGGTGGTGGAACTGTCGGGGTTTGGAACCGTGGTGGTGGAACTGTCGGGATTTGGAACCGTGGTGGTGGAACTGTCAGGGCTTTGGAACCGTGGGGGTGGAACTGTCGGGGTTTGGAACCGTCGTGGTGGAATTGTCGGGGTTTGGAACAGTCGTGGGGGAACTGTCGCCATTTGGAACCATGGGGGTGGAACTGTCGGGGTTTGGAACCGTGGTGGTGGAACTGTCGGGCTTTGGAACCGTGGGGGTGGAACTGTCGGTGTTTGGAACCGTGGGGGTGGAACTGTCGGGGTTTGGAACTGTCGTGGGGGAACTGTCGCCACTTGGAACCATGGGGGTGGAACTGTCGGGGTTTGGAACCGTGGTGGTGGAACTGTCGCCGTTTTGAACCATGGTGGTGGAACTGTCGGGGTTTGGAACCGTGGGGGTGGAACTGTCGGGGTTTGAAACAGTCGTGGGGGAACTGTCGCCATTTGGAACCATGGGGGTGGAACTGTCGGGGTTTGGAACCGTGGTGGTGGAACTGTCGGTGTTTGGAACAGTCGTGGTGGAACTGTCGCCATTTGGAACCATGGGGGTGGAACTGTCGCCGTTTGGAACCGTGGTGGTGGAACTGTCGCCGTTTGGAACCGTAGTGGTGGAATTGTCGCCGTTTGGAACCGTGGTGGTGCAACTGTCGCCGTTTGGAACCGTGTTGGTGGAACTGTCGCCGTTTGGAACCGTGGTGGTGGAACTGTCGCCGTTTCGAACCGTGGTGGTGGAACTGTCGCCGTTTCGAACCGGGGTGGTGCAACTGTCGCCGTTTGGAACCGTGGTGGTGGAACTGTCGGGGTTTGGAACAGTCGTGGTGGAACTGTCGCCGTTTAGAACCGTGGGGGTGGAACTGTCGGGGTTTGGAACCATGGGGGTGGAACTGTCAGGGTTTGGAACAGTCGTGGTGGAACTGTCTGGGTTTGGAACAGTCGTGGTGGAACTATCGGGGTTTGGAACAGTGTTGGTGGAACTGTCGGGGTTTGGAACCGTGGGGGTGGAACTGTCGGGGTTTGGAACAGTGTTGGTGGAACTGTCGGGGTTTGGAACAGTCGTGGTGGAACAGTCGTGGTGGAACTATCGGGGTTTCGAACCATGGGGGTGGAACAGTCGCCATTTGGAACCGTGGTGGTGGAACTGTCGGGGTTTGGAACCGTGGTGGTGGAACTGTCGGGGTTTGGAACAGTCGTGGTGGAACTGTCGGGGTTTGGAACCATCGGGGTGGAACTGTCGGAGTTTGGAACCGTGGTGGTGGAACTGTCGGGGTTTGGAACCGTGGTGGTGGAACTGTCGGTGTTTGGAACAGTCGTGGTACAACTGTCGCCGTTTGGAACCGTGGTGGTGGAACTGTCGCCGTTTCGAACCGTGGTGGTGGAACTGTCGCCGTTTCGAACCGTGGTGGTGCAACTGTCGCCGTTCGGAACCGTGGTGGTGCAACTGTCGCCGTTTGGAACCGTGGTGGTGGAACTGTCGGGGTTTGGAACAGTCGTGGTGGAACTGTCGCCGTTTAGAACCGTGGGGGTGGAACTGTCGGGGTTTGGAACCATGGGGGTGGAACTGTCAGGGTTTGGAACAGTCGTGGTGGAACTGTCGGGGTTTGGAACAGTCGTGGTGGAACTATCGGGGTTTGGAACAGTGTTGGTGGAACTGTCGGGGTTTGGAACCGTGGGGGTGGAACAGTCGCCATTTAGAACCGTGGTGGTGGAACTGTCGGGGTTTGGAACCGTGGTGGTGGAACTGTCGGGGTTTGGAACAGTGTTGGTGGAACTGTCGGGGTTTGGAACAGTCGTGGTGGAACAGTCGTGGTGGAACTATCGGGGTTTCGAACCGTGGGGGTGGAACAGTCGCCATTTGGAACCGTGGTGGTGGAACTGTCGGGGTTTGGAACCGTGGTGGTGGAACTGTCGGGGTTTGGAACAGTCGTGGTGGAACTGTCGGGGTTTGGAACCATCGGGGTGGAACTGTCGGAGTTTGGAACCGTGGTAGTGGAACTGTCGGGGTTTGGAACCGTGGGGGTGGAATTGTCGGGGTTTGGAACAGTCGTGGTGGAACTGTCGGGGTTTGGAACCGTGGGGGTGGAACTGTGTGGGTTTGGAACCGTGGGGGTGGAACTGTCTGGGTTTGGAACAGTCGTGGTGGAACTGTCGGGGTTTGGAAAAGTCGTGGTGGAACTGTCTGGGTTTGGAACCGTGGTGGTGGAACTGTTGGGGTTTGGAACCGTGGTGGTGGAACTGTCGGGGATTGGTACCGTGGTGGTGGAACTGTCGGGGTTTGGAACCGTGGTGGTGGAACTGTCAGGGCTTTGGAACATTGGGGGTGGAACTGTCGGGGTTTGGAACCGTCGTGGTGGAATTGTCGGGGTTTGGAACAGTCGTGGGGGGGACTGTCGCCATTTGGAACCATGGGGGTGGAACTGTCGGGGTTTGGAACCGTGGGGGTGGAACTGTCGGGGTTTAGAACAGTCGTGGTGGAACTGTTGGGGTTTGGAACCGTGGTGGTGCAACTGTCGGGGTTTGGAAAAGTCGTGGTGGAACTGTCGGGGTTTGGAACAGTGTTGGTGGAACTGTCGGGGTTTGGAACAGTCGCGGTGGAACTGTCGGGGTTTGGAACCGTGGTGGTGGAACTGTCGGGCTTTGGAAACGTGGGGGTGGAACTGTCGGGGTTTGGAACCGTGGGGGTGGAACTGTCGAGGTTTGGAACAGTCGTGGGGGAACTGTCGGGGTTTGGAACCATGGGGGTGGAACTGTCGGGGTTTGGAACAGTCGTGGTGGAACTGTCGCCGTTTAGAACCGTGGGGGTGGAACTGTCGGGGTTTGGAACAGTCGTGGTGGAACTATCGGGGTTTGGAACAGTGTTGGTGGAACTGTCGGGGTTTGGAACAGTCGTGGAGGAACTGTCGCCGTTTAGAACCGTGGTGGTGGAACTGTCGGGGATTGGTACCGTGGTGGTGGAACTGTCTGGGTTTGGAACAGTCGTGGTGGAGCTGTCGACGTTTGGAACAGTCGTGGTGGAACTGTCGGGGTTTGGAACCGTGGGGGTGGAACTGTCAGGGTTTGGAACAGTCGTGGGGGGACTGTCGCCATTTGGAACCATGGGGGTGGAACTGTCGGGGTTTGGAACCGTGGTGGTGGAACTGTCGGTGTTTGGAACAGTCGTGGTGGAACTGTCGCCATGTGGGTTTGGAACCGTGGGGGTGGAACTGTCTGGGTTTGGAACAGTCGTGGTGGAGCTGTCTGGGTTTTGAACCGTGGTGGTGGAACTGTTGGGGTTTGGAACCGTGGGGGTGGAACTGTCTGGGTTTGGAACAGTCGTGGTGGAGCTGTCGACGTTTGGAACAGTCGTGGTGGAACTGTCGGGGTTTGGAACCGTGGGGGTGGAACTGTCAGGGTTTGGAACAGTCGTGGGGGAACTGTCGCCATTTGGAACCATGGGGGTGGAACTGTCGGGGTTTGGAACCGTGGTGGTGGAACTGTCTGGGTTTGGAACCGTGGTGGTGGAACTGTTGGGGTTTGGAACCGTGGGGGTGGAACTGTCTGGGTTTGGAACAGTCGTGGTGGAACTGTCGGGGTTTGGAAAAGTCGTGGTGGAACTGTCTGGGTTTGGAACCGTGGTGGTGGAACTGTTGGGGTTTGGAACCGTGGTGGTGGAACTGTCGGGGTTTGGAACCGTGGTGGTGGAACTGTCAGGGCTTTGGAACATTGGGGGTGGAACTGTCGGGGTTTGGAACCGTCGTGGTGGAACTGTCGGGGTTTGGAACAGTCGTGGGGGGGACTGTCGCCATTTGGAACCATGGGGGTGGAACTGTCGGGGTTTGGAACCGTGGTGGTGCAACTGTCGGGGTTTGGAAAAGTCGTGGTGGAACTGTCGGGGTTTGGAACAGTGTTGGTGGAACTGTCGGGGTTTGGAACAGTCGCGGTGGAACTGTCAGGGTTTGGAACCGTGGTGGTGGAACTGTCGGGCGTTGGAACCGTGGTGGTGGAACTGTCGGGGTTTGGAACAGTGTTGGTGGAACTGTCGGGGTTTGGAACAGTCATGGTGGAACTGTCGGGGTTTGGAACCGTGGTGGTTGAACTGTCGGGGTTTGGAACCGTGGGGTTGGAATTGTCGGGGTTTGGAACAGTCGTGGTGGAACTGTCGGGGTTTGGAACCGTGGGGGTGGAACTGTCGGGGTTTGGAACCGTGGTGGTGGAACTGTCGGGGTTTGGAACCGTGGGGGTGGAACTATCGGGGTTTGGAACAGTGTTGGTGGAACTGTCGGGGTTTGGAACCGTGGGGGTGGAACAGTCGCCATTTAGAACCGTGGTGGTGGAACTGTCGGGGTTTGGAACCGTGGTGGTGGAACTGTCGGGGTTTGGAACAGTGTTGGTGGAACTGTCGGGGTTTGGAACAGTCGTGGTGGAACAGTCGTGGTGGAACTATCGGGGTTTCGAACCGTGGGGGTGGAACAGTCGCCATTTGGAACCGTGGTGGTGGAACTGTCGGGGTTTGGAACCGTGGTGGTGGAACTGTCGGGGTTTGGAACAGTCGTGGTGGAACTGTCGGGGTTTGGAACCATCGGGGTGGAACTGTCGGAGTTTGGAACCGTGGTAGTGGAACTGTCGGGGTTTGGAACCGTGGGGGTGGAATTGTCGGGGTTTGGAACAGTCGTGGTGGAACTGTCGGGGTTTGGAACCGTGGGGGTGGAACTGTGTGGGTTTGGAACCGTGGGGGTGGAACTGTCTGGGTTTGGAACAGTCGTGGTGGAACTGTCGGGGTTTGGAAAAGTCGTGGTGGAACTGTCGGGGTTTGGAACCGTGGTGGTGGAACTGTCGGGGATTGGTACCGTGGTGGTGGAACTGTTGGGGTTTGGAACCGTGGTGGTGGAACTGTCGGGGATTGGTACCGTGGTGGTGGAACTGTCGGGGATTGGTACCGTGGTGGTGGAACTGTGTGGGTTTGGAACCGTGGGGGTGGAACTGTCTGGGTTTGGAACTGTGGTGGTGGAACTGTTGGGGTTTGGAACCGTGGTGGTGGAACTGTCGGGGATTGGTACCGTGGTGGTGGAACTGTCGGGGTTTGGAACCGAGGTGGTGGAACTGTCAGGGCTTTGGAACATTGGGGGTGGAACTTTCGGGGTTTGGAACCGTCGTGGTGGAATTGTCGGGGTTTGGAACAGTCGTGGGGGGGACTGTCGCCATTTGGAACCATGGGGGTGGAACTGTCGGGGTTTGGAACCGTGGGGGTGGAACTGTCGGGGTTTAGAACAGTCGTGGTGGAACTGTCGGGGTTTGGAACCGTGGTGGTGCAACTGTCGGGGTTTGGAAAAGTCGTGGTGGAACTGTCGGGGTTTGGAACAGTGTTGGTGGAACTGTCGGGGTTTGGAACAGTCGCGGTGGAACTGTCGGGGTTTGGAACCGTGGTGGTGGAACTGTCGGGCTTTGGAAACGTGGGGGTGGAACTGTCGGGGTTTGGAACCGTGGGGGTGGAACTGTCGAGGTTTGGAACAGTCGTGGGGGAACTGTCGGGGTTTGGAACCATGGGGGTGGAACTGTCGGGGATTGGAACAGTCGTGGTGGAACTGTCGCCGTTTAGAACCGTGGGGGTGGAACTGTCGGGGTTTGGAACAGTCGTGGTGGAACTATCGGGGTTTGGAACAGTGTTGGTGGAACTGTCGGGGTTTGGAACAGTCGTGGTGGAACTGTCGCCGTTTAGAACCGTGGTGGTGGAACTGTCGGGGATTGGTACCGTGGTGGTGGAACTGTCTGGGTTTGGAACAGTCGTGGTGGAGCTGTCGACGTTTGGAACAGTCGTGGTGGAACTGTCGGGGTTTGGAACCGTGGGGGTGGAACTGTCAGGGTTTGGAACAGTCGTGGGGGAACTGTCGCCATTTGGAACCATGGGGGTGGAACTGTCGGGGTTTGGAACCGTGGTGGTGGAACTGTCGGTGTTTGGAACAGTCGTGGTGGAACTGTCGCCATGTGGGTTTGGAACCGTGGGGGTGGAACTGTCTGGGTTTGGAACAGTCGTGGTGGAGCTGTCTGGGTTTTGAACCGTGGTGGTGGAACTGTTGGGGTTTGGAACCGTGGGGGTGGAACTGTCTGGGTTTGGAACAGTCGTGGTGGAGCTGTCGACGTTTGGAACAGTCGTGGTGGAACTGTCGGGGTTTGGAACCGTGGGGGTGGAACTGTCAGGGTTTGGAACAGTCGTGGGGGAACTGTCGCCATTTGGAACCATGGGGGTGGAACTGTCGGGGTTTGGAACCGTGGTGGTGGAACTTTCTGGGTTTGGAACCGTGGTGGTGGAACTGTTGGGGTTTGGAACCGTGGGGGTGGAACTGTCTGGGTTTGGAACAGTCGTGGTGGAACTGTCGGGGTTTGGAAAAGTCGTGGTGGAACTGTCTGGGTTTGGAACCGTGGTGGTGGAACTGTTGGGGTTTGGAACCGTGGTGGTGGAACTGTCGGGGTTTGGAACCGTGGTGGTGGAACTGTCAGGGCTTTGGAACATTGGGGGTGGAACTGTCGGGGTTTGGAACCGTCGTGGTGGAACTGTCGGGGTTTGGAACAGTCGTGGGGGGGACTGTCGCCATTTGGAACCATGGGGGTGGAACTGTCGGGGTTTGGAACCGTGGTGGTGCAACTGTCGGGGTTTGGAAAAGTCGTGGTGGAACTGTCGGGGTTTGGAACAGTGTTGGTGGAACTGTCGGGGTTTGGAAAAGTCGTGGTGGAACTGTCAGGGTTTGGAACCGTGGTGGTGGAACTGTCGGGCGTTGGAACCGTGGTGGTGGAACTGTCGGGGTTTGGAACAGTGTTGGTGGAACTGTCGGGGTTTGGAACAGTCATGGTGGAACTGTCGGGGTTTGGAACCGTGGTGGTTGAACTGTCGGGGTTTGGAACCGTGGGGTTGGAATTGTCGGGGTTTGGAACAGTCGTGGTGGAACTGTCGGGGTTTGGAACCGTGGGGGTGGAACTGTCGGGGTTTGGAACCGTGGTGGTGGAACTGTCGGGGTTTGGAACCGTGGGGGTGGAATTGTCGGGGTTTGGAACAGTCGTGGTGGAACTGTCGGGGTTTGGAACCGTGGGGGTGGAACTGTGTGGGTTTGGAACCGTGGGGGTGGAACTGTCTGGGTTTGGAACAGTCGTGGTGGAACTGTCGGGGTTTGGAAAAGTCGTGGTGGAACTGTCTGGGTTTGGAACCGTGGTGGTGGAACTGTTGGGGTTTGGAACCGTGGGGGTGGAATTGTCGGGGTTTGGAACAGTCGTGGTGGAACTGTCGGGGTTTGGAACCGTGGGGGTGGAACTGTCGGGGTTTGGAACCGTGGTGGTGGAACTGTCAGGGTTTGGAACAGTGTTGGTGGAACTGTCGGGGTTTGGAAAAGTCGTGGTGGAACTGTCTGGGTTTGGAACCGTGGTGGTGGAACTGTTGGGGTTTGGAACCGTGGGGGTGGAATTGTCGGGGTTTGGAACAGTCGTGGTGGAACTGTCGGGGTTTGGAACCGTGGGGGTGGAACTGTCGGGGTTTGGAACCGTGGTGGTGGAACTGTCAGGGTTTGGAACAGTCGTGGTGGAACTGTCGGGGTTTGGAACAGTCGTGGTGGAACTATCGGGGTTTGGAACAGTGTTGGTGGAACTGTCGGGGTTTGGAACCGTGGGGGTGGAACAGTCGCCATTTGGAACCGTGGTGGTGGAACTGTCGGGGTTTGGAACCGTGGTGGTGGAACTGTCGGGGTTTGAAACCGTGGTGGAACTGTTGGGGTTTGGAACAGTCGTGGTGGAACTGTCTGGGTTTGGAACCGTGGTGGTGGAACTGTCGGGGTTTGAAACCGTGGTGGAACTGTTGGGGTTTGGAACAGTCGTGGTGGAACTGTCGGGGTTTGGAACCGTGGTGGTGGAACTGTCGGGGTTTGGAACCGTGGTGGTGGAACTGTCGGGATTTGGAACCGTGGTGGTGGAACTGTCAGGGCTTTGGAACCGTGGGGGTGGAACTGTCGCGGTTTGGAACCGTCGTGGTGGAATTGTCGGGGTTTGGAACAGTCGTGGGGGAACTGTCGCCATTTGGAACCATGGGGGTGGAACTGTCGGGGTTTGGAACCGTGGTGGTGGAACTGTCGGGCTTTGGAACCGTGGGGGTGGAACTGTCGGTGTTTGGAACCGTGGGGGTGGAACTGTCGGGGTTTGGAACTGTCGTGGGGGAACTGTCGCCACTTGGAACCATGGGGGTGGAACTGTCGGGGTTTGGAACCGTGGTGGTGGAACTGTCGCCGTTTTGAACCGTGGTGGTGGAACTGTCGGGGTTTGGAACCGTGGGGGTGGAACTGTCGGGGTTTGAAACAGTCGTGGGGGAACTGTCGCCATTTGGAACCATGGGGGTGGAACTGTCGGGGTTTGGAACCGTGGTGGTGGAACTGTCGGTGTTTGGAACAGTCGTGGTGGAACTGTCGCCATTTGGAACCATGGGGGTGGAACTGTCGCCGTTTGGAACCGTGGTGGTGGAACTGTCGCCGTTTGGAACCGTAGTGGTGGAATTGTCGCCGTTTGGAACCGTGGTGGTGCAACTGTCGCCGTTTCGAACCGTGTTGGTGGAACTGTCGCCGTTTCGAACCGTGGTGGTGGAACTGTCGCCGTTTCGAACCGTGGTGGTGCAACTGTCGCCGTTTGGAACCGTGGTGGTGGAACTGTCGGGGTTTGGAACAGTCGTGGTGGAACTGTCGCCGTTTAGAACCGTGGGGGTGGAACTGTCGGGGTTTGGAACCATGGGGGTGGAACTGTTTGGGTTTGGAACAGTCGTGGTGGAACTGTCGGGGTTTGGAACAGTCGTGGTGGAACTATCGGGGTTTGGAACAGTGTTGGTGGAACTGTCGGGGTTTGGAATCGTGGGGGTGGAACTGTCGGGGTTTGGAACAGTGTTGGTGGAACTGTCGGGGTTTGGAACAGTCGTGGTGGAACAGTCGTGGTGGAACTATCGGGGTTTCGAACCATGGGGGTGGAACAGTCGCCATTTGGAACCATGGGGGTGGAACTGTCGGGGTTTGGAACCGTGGTGGTGGAACTGTCGGTGTTTGGAACAGTCGTGGTGGAACTGTCGCCATGTGGGTTTGGAACCGTGGTGGTGGAACTGTCGCCGTTTCGAACCGTGGTGGTGGAACTGTCGCCGTTTCGAACCGTGGTGGTGCAACTGTCGCCGTTCGGAACCGTGGTGGTGCAACTGTCGCCGTTTGGAACCGTGGTGGTGGAACTGTCGGGGTTTGGAACAGTCGTGGTGGAACTGTCGCCGTTTAGAACCGTGGGGGTGGAACTGTCGGGGTTTGGAACCATGGGGGTGGAACTGTCAGGGTTTGGAACAGTCGTGGTGGAACTGTCGGGGTTTGGAACAGTCGTGGTGGAACTATCGGGGTTTGGAACAGTGTTGGTGGAACTGTCGGGGTTTGGAACCGTGGGGGTGGAACAGTCGCCATTTAGAACCGTGGTGGTGGAACCGTCGGGGTTTGGAACCGTGGTGGTGGAACTGTCGGGGTTTGGAACAGTGTTGGTGGAACTGTCGGGGTTTGGAACAGTCGTGGTGGAACAGTCGTGGTGGAACTATCGGGGTTTCGAACCGTGGGGGTGGAACAGTCGCCATTTGGAACCGTGGTGGTGGAACTGTCGGGGTTTGGAACAGTCGTGGTGGAACTGTCGGGGTTTGGAACCATCGGGGTGGAACTGTCGGAGTTTGGAACCGTGGTAGTGGAACTGTCGGGGTTTGGAACCGTGGGGGTGGAATTGTCGGGGTTTGGAACAGTCGTGGTGGAACTGTCGGGGTTTGGAACCGTGGGGGTGGAACTGTGTGGGTTTGGAACCGTGGGGGTGGAACTGTCTGGGTTTGGAACAGTCGTGGTGGAACTGTCGGGGTTTGGAAAAGTCGTGGTGGAACTGTCTGGGTTTGGAACCGTGGTGGTGGAACTGTTGGGGTTTGGAACCGTGGTGGTGGAACTGTCGGGGATTGGTACCGTGGTGGTGGAACTGTCGGGGTTTGGAACCGTGGTGGTGGAACTCTCAGGGCTTTGGAACATTGGGGGTGGAACTGTCGGGGTTTGGAACCGTCGTGGTGGAATTGTCGGGGTTTGGAACAGTCGTGGGGGGGACTGTCGCCATTTGGAACCATGGGGGTGGAACTGTCGGGGTTTGGAACCGTGGGGGTGGAACTGTCGGGGTTTAGAACAGTCGTGGTGGAACTGTCGGGGTTTGGAACCGTGGTGGTGCAACTGTCGGGGTTTGGAAAAGTCGTGGTGGAACTGTCGGGGTTTGGAACAGTGTTGGTGGAACTGTCGGGGTTTGGAACAGTCGCGGTGGAACTGTCGGGGTTTGGAACCGTGGTGGTGGAACTGTCGGGCTTTGGAAACGTGGGGGTGGAACTGTCGGGGTTTGGAACCGTGGGGGTGGAACTGTCGAGGTTTGGAACAGTCGTGGGGGAACTGTCGGGGTTTGGAACCATGGGGGTGGAACTGTCGGGGTTTGGAACAGTCGTGGTGGAACTGTCGCCGTTTAGAACCGTGGGGGTGGAACTGTCGGGGTTTGGAACAGTCGTGGTGGAACTATCGGGGTTTGGAACAGTGTTGGTGGAACTGTCGGGGTTTGGAACAGTCGTGGTGGAACTGTCGCCGTTTAGAACCGTGGTGGTGGAACTGTCGGGGATTGGTACCGTGGTGGTGGAACTGTCTGGGTTTGGAACAGTCGTGGTGGAACTGTCTGGGTTTGGAACCGTGGTGGTGGAACTGTCGGGGTTTGGAACCGTGGTGGAACTGTTGGGGTTTGGAACAGTCGTGGTGGAGCTGTCGACGTTTGGAACAGTCGTGGTGGAACTGTCGGGGTTTGGAACCGTGGGGGTGGAACTGTCAGGGTTTGGAACAGTCGTGGGGGAACTGTCGCCATTTGGAACCATGGGGGTGGAACTGTCGGGGTTTGGAACCGTGGTGGTGGAACTGTCGGTGTTTGGAACAGTCGTGGTGGAACTGTCGCCATGTGGGTTTGGAACCGTGGGGGTGGAACTGTCTGGGTTTGGAACAGTCGTGGTGGAGCTGTCTGGGTTTTGAACCGTGGTGGTGGAACTGTTGGGGTTTGGAACCGTGGGGGTGGAACTGTCTGGGTTTGGAACAGTCGTGGTGGAGCTGTCGACGTTTGGAAAAGTCGTGGTGGAACTGTCGGGGTTTGGAACCGTGGGGGTGGAACTGTCAGGGTTTGGAACAGTCGTGGGGGAACTGTCGCCATTTGGAACCATGGGGGTGGAACTGTCGGGGTTTGGAACCGTGGTGGTGGAACTGTCGGTGTTTGGAACAGTCGTGGTGGAACTGTCGCCATGTGGGTTTGGAACCGTGGGGGTGGAACTGTCGGGGTTTGGAAAAGTCGTGGTGGAACTGTCTGGGTTTGGAACCGTGGTGGTGGAACTGTTGGGGTTTGGAACCGTGGGGGTGGAACTGTCTGGGTTTGGAACAGTCGTGGTGGAACTGTCGGGGTTTGGAAAAGTCGTGGTGGAACTGTCTGGGTTTGGAACCGTGGTGGTGGAACTGTTGGGGTTTGGAACCGTGGTGGTGGAACTGTCGGGGATTGGTACCGTGGTGGTGGAACTGTCGGGGTTTGGAACCGTGGTGGTGGAACTGTCAGGGCTTTGGAACATTGGGGGTGGAACTGTCGGGGTTTGGAACCGTCGTGGTGGAACTGTCGGGGTTTGGAACAGTCGTGGGGGGGACTGTCGCCATTTGGAACCATGGGGGTGGAACTGTCGGGGTTTGGAACCGTGGTGGTGCAACTGTCGGGGTTTGGAAAAGTCGTGGTGGAACTGTCGGGGTTTGGAACAGTGTTGGTGGAACTGTCGGGGTTTGGAACAGTCGCGGTGGAACTGTCAGGGTTTGGAACCGTGGTGGTGGAACTGTCGGGCGTTGGAACCGTGGTGGTGGAACTGTCGGGGTTTGGAACAGTGTTGGTGGAACTGTCGGGGTTTGGAACAGTCATGGTGGAACTGTCGGGGTTTGGAACCGTGGTGGTTGAACTGTCGGGGTTTGGAACCGTGGGGTTGGAATTGTCGGGGTTTGGAACAGTCGTGGTGAACTGTCGGGGTTTGGAACCGTGGGGGTGGAACTGTCGGGGTTTGGAACCGTGGTGGTGGAACTGTCGGGGTTTGGAACCGTGGGGGTGGAATTGTCGGGGTTTGGAACAGTCGTGGTGGAACTGTCGGGGTTTGGAACCGTGGGGGTGGAACTGTGTGGGTTTGGAACCGTGGGGGTGGAACTGTCTGGGTTTGGAACAGTCGTGGTGGAACTGTCGGGGTTTGGAAAAGTCGTGGTGGAACTGTCTGGGTTTGGAACCGTGGTGGTGGAACTGTTGGGGTTTGGAACCGTGGGGGTGGAATTGTCGGGGTTTGGAACAGTCGTGGTGGAACTGTCGGGGTTTGGAACCGTGGGGGTGGAACTGTCGGGGTTTGGAACCGTGGTGGTGGAACTGTCGGGGTTTGGAACCGTGGTGGTGGAATTGTCGGGGTTTGGAACAGTCGTGGTGGAACTGTCGGGGTTTGGAACCGTGGGGGTGGAACTGTGTGGGTTTGGAACCGTGGGGGTGGAACTGTTGGGGTTTGGAACAGTCGTGGTGGAACTGTCGGGGTTTGGAACCGTGGTGGTGGAACTGTCGGGGTTTGGAACCGTGGTGGTGGAACTGTCAGGGCTGTGGAACCGTGGGGGTGGAACTGTCGGGGTTTGGAACAGTCGTGGTGGAATTGTTGGGGTTTGGAACAGTCGTGGGGGAACTGTCGCCATTTGGAACCATGGGGGTGGAACTGTCGGGGTTTGGAACCGTGGTGGTGGAACTGTCGGGCTTTGGAACCGTGGGGGTGGAACTGTCGGTGTTTGGAACCGTGGGGGTGGAACTGTCGGGGTTTGGAACTGTCGTGGGGGAACTGTCGCCACTTGGAACCATGGGGGTGGAACTGTCGGGGTTTGGAACCGTGGTGGTGGAACTGTCGCCGTTTTGAACCGTGGTGGTGGAACTGTCGCCGTTTGGAACCGTGGGGGTGGAACTGTCGCCGTTTGGAACCGTGGTGGTGGAACTGTCGGGGTTTGGAACAGTCGTGGTGGAGCTGTCGACGTTTGGAACAGTCGTGGTGGAACTGTCGGGGTTTGGAACCATGGGGGTGGAACTGTCAGGGTTTGGAACAGTCGTGGGGGAACTGTCGCCATTTGGAACCATGGGGGTGGAACTGTCGGGGTTTGGAACCGTGGTGGTGGAACTGTCGGTGTTTGGAACAGTCGTGGTGGAACTGTCGCCATGTGGGTTTGGAACCGTGGGGGTGGAACTGTCTGGGTTTGGAACAGTCGTGGTGGAACTGTCGGGGTTTGGAAAAGTCGTGGTGGAACTGTCTGGGTTTGGAACCGTGGTGGTGGAACTGTTGGGGTTTGGAACCGTGGGGGTGGAACTGTCTGGGTTTGGAACAGTCGTGGTGGAACTGTCGGGGTTTGGAAAAGTCGTGGTGGAACTGTCTGGGTTTGGAACCGTGGTGGTGGAACTGTTGGGGTTTGGAACCGTGGTGGTGGAACTGTCGGGGATTGGTACCGTGGTGGTGGAACTGTCGGGGTTTGGAACCGTAGTGGTGGAACTGTCAGGGCTTTGGAACATTGGGGGTGGAACTGTCGGGGTTTGGAACCGTCGTGGTGGAATTGTCGGGGTTTGGAACAGTCGTGGGGGGGACTGTCGCCATTTGGAACCATGGGGGTGGAACTGTCGGGGTTTGGAACCGTGGTGGTGCAACTGTCGGGGTTTGGAAAAGTCGTGGTGGAACTGTCGGGGTTTGGAACAGTGTTAGTGGAACTGTCGGGGTTTGGAACAGTCGCGGTGGAACTGTCAGGGTTTGGAACCATGGTGGTGGAACTGTCGGGCTTTGGAACCGTGGTGGTGGAACTGTCGGGGTTTGGAACAGTGTTGGTGGAACTGTCGGGGTTTGGAAGAGTCATGGTGGAACTGTCGGGGTTTGGAACCGTGGTGGTTGAACTGTCGGGGTTTGGAACCGTGGGGGTGGAATTGTCGGGGTTTGGAACCGTCGTGGTGGAACTGTCGGGGTTTGGAACCGTGGGGGTGGAACTGTCGGGGTTTGGAACCGTGGTGGTGGAACTGTCGGGGTTTGGAACCGTGGGGGTGGAATTGTCGGGGTTTGGAACAGTCGTGGTGGAACTGTCGGGGTTTGGAACCGTGGGGGTGGAACTGTCTGGGTTTGGAACAGTCGTGGTGGAACTGTCGGGGTTTGGAAAAGTCGTGGTGGAACTGTCTGGGTTTGGAACCGTGGGGGTGGAACTGTCGGGGTTTGGAACCGTGGTGGTGGAACTGTCGGGGTTTGGAACCGTGGGGGTGGAACTGTTGGGGTTTGGAAAAGTCGTGGTGGAACTGTCTGGGTTTGGAACCGTGGGGGTGGAACTGTCGGGGTTTGGAACCGTGGTGGTGGAACTGTTGGGGTTTGGAACCGTGGGGGTGGAATTGTCGGGGTTTGGAACAGTCGTGGTGGAACTGTCGGGGTTTGGAACCGTGGGGGTGGAACTGTCGGGGTTTGGAACCGTGGTGGTGGAACTGTCGGGGTTTGGAACCGTGGGGGTGGAATTGTCGGGGTTTGGAACAGTCGTGGTGGAACTGTCGGGGTTTGGAACCGTGGGGGTGGAACTGTGTGGGTTTGGAACCGTGGGGGTGGAACTGTCTGGGTTTGGAACAGTCGTGGTGGAACTGTCGGGGTTTGGAAAAGTCGTGGTGGAACTGTCTGGGTTTGGAACCGTGGTGGTGGAACTGTTGGGGTTTGGAACCGTGGTGGTGGAACTGTTGGGGTTTGGAACCGTGGTGGTGGAACTGTCGGGGATTGGAACCGTGGTGGTGGAACTGTCAGGGCTTTGGAACATTGGGGGTGGAACTGTCGGGGTTTGGAACCGTCGTGGTGGAATTGTCGGGGTTTGGAACAGTCGTGGGGGGGACTGTCGCCATTTGGAACCATGGGGGTGGAACTGTCGGGGTTTGGAACCGTGGGGGTGGAACTGTCGGGGTTTAGAACAGTCGTGGTGGAACTGTCGGGGTTTGGAACCGTGGTGGTGCAACTGTCGGGGTTTGGAAAAGTCGTGGTGGAACTGTCGGGGTTTGGAACAGTGTTGGTGGAACTGTCGGGGTTTGGAACCGTGGTGGTGGAACTGTTGGGGTTTGGAACCGTGGTGGTGGAACTGTCGGGGATTGGTACCGTGGTGGTGGAACTGTCGGGGTTTGGAACCGTGGTGGTGGAACTGTCAGGGCTTTGGAACATTGGGGGTGGAACTGTCGGGGTTTGGAACCGTCGTGGTGGAATTGTCGGGGTTTGGAACAGTCGTGGGGGGGACTGTCGCCATTTGGAACCATGGGGGTGGAACTGTCAGGGTTTGGAACCGTGGTGGTGCAACTGTCGGGGTTTGGAAAAGTCGTGGTGGAACTGTCGGGGTTTGGAACAGTGTTGGTGGAACTGTCGGGGTTTGGAACAGTCGCGGTGGAACTGTCAGGGTTTGGAACCGTGGTGGTGGAACTGTCGGGCTTTGGAACCGTGGTGGTGGAACTGTCGGGGTTTGGAACAGTGTTGGTGGAACTGTCGGGGTTTGGAACAGTCATGGTGGAACTGTCGGGGTTTGGAACCGTGGTGGTTGAACTGTCGGGGTTTGGAACCGTGGGGGTGGAATTGTCGGGGTTTGGAACAGTCGTGGTGGAACTGTCGGGGTTTGGAACCGTGGGGGTGGAACTGTCGGGGTTTGGATCCGTGGTGGTGGAACTGTCGGGGTTTGGAAAAGTCGTGGTGGAACTGTCTGGGTTTGGAACCGTGGTGGTGGAACTGTTGGGGTTTGGAACCGTGGTGGTGGAACTGTTGGGGTTTGGAACCGTGGTGGTGGAACTGTCGGGGATTGGAACCGTGGTGGTGGAACTGTCAGGGCTTTGGAACATTGGGGGTGGAACTGTCGGGGTTTGGAACCGTCGTGGTGGAATTGTCGGGGTTTGGAACAGTCGTGGGGGGGACTGTCGCCATTTGGAACCATGGGGGTGGAACTGTCGGGGTTTGGAACCGTGGGGGTGGAACTGTCGGGGTTTAGAACAGTCGTGGTGGAACTGTCGGGGTTTGGAACCGTGGTGGTGCAACTGTCGGGGTTTGGAAAAGTCGTGGTGGAACTGTCGGGGTTTGGAACAGTGTTGGTGGAACTGTCGGGGTTTGGAACCGTGGTGGTGGAACTGTTGGGGTTTGGAACCGTGGTGGTGGAACTGTCGGGGATTGGTACCGTGGTGGTGGAACTGTCGGGGTTTGGAACCGTGGTGGTGGAACTGTCAGGGCTTTGGAACATTGGGGGTGGAACTGTCGGGGTTTGGAACCGTCGTGGTGGAATTGTCGGGGTTTGGAACAGTCGTGGGGGGGACTGTCGCCATTTGGAACCATGGGGGTGGAACTGTCAGGGTTTGGAACCGTGGTGGTGCAACTGTCGGGGTTTGGAAAAGTCGTGGTGGAACTGTCGGGGTTTGGAACAGTGTTGGTGGAACTGTCGGGGTTTGGAACAGTCGCGGTGGAACTGTCAGGGTTTGGAACCGTGGTGGTGGAACTGTCGGGCTTTGGAACCGTGGTGGTGGAACTGTCGGGGTTTGGAACAGTGTTGGTGGAACTGTCGGGGTTTGGAACAGTCATGGTGGAACTGTCGGGGTTTGGAACCGTGGTGGTTGAACTGTCGGGGTTTGGAACCGTGGGGGTGGAATTGTCGGGGTTTGGAACAGTCGTGGTGGAACTGTCGGGGTTTGGAACCGTGGGGGTGGAACTGTCGGGGTTTGGATCCGTGGTGGTGGAACTGTCGGGGTTTGGAACCGTGGGGGTGGAATTGTCGGGGTTTGGAACAGTCGTGGTGGAACTGTCGGGGTTTGGAACCGTGGGGGTGGAACTGTCTGGGTTTGGAACAGTCGTGGTGGAACTGTCGGGGTTTGGAAAAGTCGTGGTGGAACTGTCTGGGTTTGGAACCGTGGTGGTGGAACTGTTGGGGTTTGGAACCGTGGGGGTGGAACTGTCTGGGTTTGGAACAGTCGTGGTGGAACTGTCGGGGTTTGGAAAAGTCGTGGTGGAACTGTCTGGGTTTGGAACCGTGGTGGTGGAACTGTTGGGGTTTGGAACCGTGGTGGTGGAACTGTCGGGGATTGGTACCGTGGTGGTGGAACTGTCGGGGTTTGGAACAGTCGTGGTGGAACTGTCGGGGTTTGGAACCGTGGTAGTGGAACTGTCGGGGTTTGGAACAGTCATGGTGGAACTGTCGGGGTTTGGAACAGTGTTGGTGGAACTGTCGGGGTTTGGAACAGTCGCGGTGGAACTGTCAGGGTTTGGAACCGTGGTGGTGGAACTGTCGGGCTTTGGAACCGTGGTGGTGGAACTGTCGGGGTTTGGAACAGTGTTGGTGGAACTGTCGGGGTTTGGAACAGTCATGGTGGAACTGTCGGGGTTTGGAACCGTGGTCGTTGAACTATCGGGGTTTGGAACCGTGGGGGTGGAATTGTCGGGGTTTGGAACAGTCGTGGTGGAACTGTCGGGGTTTGGAACCGTGGGGGTGGAACTGTCGGGGTTTGGATCCGTGGTGGTGGAACTGTCGGGGTTTGGAACCGTGGGGGTGGAATTGTCGGGGTTTGGAACAGTCGTGGTGGAACTGTCGGGGTTTGGAACCGTGGGGGTGGAACTGTCTGGGTTTGGAACAGTCGTGGTGGAACTGTCGGGGTTTGGAAAAGTCGTGGTGGAACTGTCTGGGTTTGGAACCGTGGTGGTGGAACTGTTGGGGTTTGGAACCGTGGGGGTGGAACTGTCTGGGTTTGGAACAGTCGTGGTGGAACTGTCGGGGTTTGGAAAAGTCGTGGTGGAACTGTCTGGGTTTGGAACCGTGGTGGTGGAACTGTTGGGGTTTGGAACCGTGGTGGTGGAACTGTCGGGGATTGGTACCGTGGTGGTGGAACTGTCGGGGTTTGGAACCGTAGTGGTGGAACTGTCAGGGCTTTGGAACATTGGGGGTGGAACTGTCGGGGTTTGGAACCGTCGTGGTGGAATTGTCGGGGTTTGGAACAGTCGTGGGGGGGACTGTCGCCATTTGGAACCATGGGGGTGGAACTGTCGGGGTTTGGAACCGTGGTGGTGCAACTGTCGGGGTTTGGAAAAGTCGTGGTGGAACTGTCGGGGTTTGGAACAGTGTTAGTGGAACTGTCGGGGTTTGGAACAGTCGCGGTGGAACTGTCAGGGTTTGGAACCGTGGTGGTGGAACTGTCGGGCTTTGGAACCGTGGTGGTGGAACTGTCGGGGTTTGGAACAGTGTTGGTGGAACTGTCGGGGTTTGGAACAGTCATGGTGGAACTGTCGGGGTTTGGAACCGTGGTGGTTGAACTGTCGGGGTTTGGAACCGTGGGGGTGGAATTGTCGGGGTTTGGAACAGTCGTGGTGGAACTGTCGGGGTTTGGAACCGTGGGGGTGGAACTGTCGGGGTTTGGAACCGTGGTGGTGGAACTGTCGGGGTTTGGAACCGTGGGGGTGCAATTGTCGGGGTTTGGAACAGTCGTGGTGGAACTGTCGGGGTTTGGAACCGTGGGGGTGGAACTGTCGGGGTTTGGAACCGTGGGGGTGGAACTGTCGGGGTTTGGAACCGTGGTGGTGGAACTGTCGGGGTTTGGAACCGTGGGGGTGGAATTGTCTGGGTTTGGAACAGTCGTGGTGGAACTGTCGGGGTTTGGAAAAGTCGTGGTGGAACTGTCTGGGTTTGGAACCGTGGTGGTGGAACTGTTGGGGTTTGGAACCGTGGTGGTGGAACTGTTGGGGTTTGGAACCGTGGTGGTGGAACTGTCGGGGATTGGAACCGTGGTGGTGGAACTGTCAGGGCTTTGGAACATTGGGGGTGGAACTGTCGGGGTTTGGAACCGTCGTGGTGGAATTGTCGGGGTTTGGAACAGTCGTGGGGGGGACTGTCGCCATTTGGAACCATGGGGGTGGAACTGTCGGGGTTTGGAACCGTGGGGGTGGAACTGTCGGGGTTTAGAACAGTCGTGGTGGAACTGTCGGGGTTTGGAACCGTGGTGGTGCAACTGTCGGGGTTTGGAAAAGTCGTGGTGGAACTGTCGGGGTTTGGAACAGTGTTGGTGGAACTGTCGGGGTTTGGAACCGTGGTGGTGGATCTGTTGGGGTTTGGAACCGTGGTGGTGGAACTGTCGGGGATTGGTACCGTGGTGGTGGAACTGTCGGGGTTTGGAACCGTGGTGGTGGAACTGTCGGGGATTGGTACCGTGGTGGTGGAACTGTCGGGGTTTGGAACCGTAGTGGTGGAACTGTCAGGGCTTTGGAACATTGGGGGTGGAACTGTCGGGGTTTGGAACCGTCGTGGTGGAATTGTCGGGGTTTGGAACAGTCGTGGGGGGGACTGTCGCCATTTGGAACCATGGGGGTGGAACTGTCGGGGTTTGGAACCGTGGTGGTGCAACTGTCGGGGTTTGGAAAAGTCGTGGTGGAACTGTCGGGGTTTGGAACAGTGTTAGTGGAACTGTCGGGGTTTGGAACAGTCGCAGTGGAACTGTCAGGGTTTGGAACCGTGGTGGTGGAACTGTCGGGCTTTGGAACCGTGGTGGTGGAACTGTCGGGGTTTGGAACAGTGTTGGTGGAACTGTCGGGGTTTGGAACAGTCATGGTGGAATTGTCGGGGTTTGGAACAGTCGTGGGGGGGACTGTCGCCATTTGGAACCATGGGGGTGGAACTGTCGGGGTTTGGAACCGTGGTGGTGCAACTGTCGGGGTTTGGAAAAGTCGTGGTGGAACTGTCGGGGTTTGGAACAGTGTTAGTGGAACTGTCGGGGTTTGGAACAGTCGCGGTGGAACTGTCAGGGTTTGGAACCGTGGTGGTGGAACTGTCGGGCTTTGGAACCGTGGTGGTGGAACTGTCGGGGTTTGGAACAGTGTTGGTGGAACTGTCGGGGTTTGGAACAGTCATGGTGGAACTGTCGGGGTTTGGAACCGTGGTGGTTGAACTGTCGGGGTTTGGAACCGTGGGGGTGGAATTGTCGGGGTTTGGAACAGTCGTGGTGGAACTGTCGGGGTTTGGAACCGTGGGGGTGGAACTGTCGGGGTTTGGAACCGTCGGGGTTTGGAACCGTGGGGGGGGCAATTGTCGGGGTTTGGAACAGTCGTGGTGGAACTGTCGGGGTTTGGAACCGTGGGGGTGGAACTGTCGGGGTTTGGAACCGTGGTGGTGGAACTGTCGGGGTTTGGAACCGTGGGGGTGCAATTGTCGGGGTTTGGAACAGTCGTGGTGGAACTGTCTGGGTTTGGAACAGTCGTGGTGGAACTGCCGGGGTTTGGAAAAGTCGTGGTGGAACTGTCTGGGTTTGGAACCGTGGTGGTGGAACTGTTGGGGTTTGGAACCGTGGGGGTGGAATTGTCGGGGTTTGGAACAGTCGTGGTGGAACTGTCGGGGTTTGGAACCGTGGGGGTGGAACTGTCGGGGTTTGGAACCGTGGGGGTGGAATTGTCGGGGTTTGGAACAGTCGTGGTGGAACTGTCGGGGTTTGGAACCGTGGGGGTGGAACTGTGTGGGTTTGGAACCGTGGTGGTGGAACTGTTGGGGTTTGGAACCGTGGGGGTGGAATTGTCGGGGTTTGGAACAGTCGTGGTGGAACTGTCGGGGTTTGGAACCGTGGGGGTAGAACTGTCGGGGTTTGGAACCGTGGTGGTGGAACTGTCGGGGTTTGGAACCGTGGGGGTGGAATTGTCTGGGTTTGGAACAGTCGTGGTGGAACTGTCGGGGTTTGGAAAAGTCGTGGTGGAACTGTCTGGGTTTGGAACCGTGGTGGTGGAACTGTTGGGGTTTGGAACCGTGGTGGTGGAACTGTTGGGGTTTGGAACCGTGGTGGTGGAACTGTCGGGGATTGGAACCGTGGTGGTGGAACTGTCAGGGCTTTGGAACATTGGGGGTGGAACTGTCGGGGTTTGGAACCGTCGTGGTGGAATTGTCGGGGTTTGGAACAGTCGTGGGGGGGACTGTCGCCATTTGGAACCATGGGGGTGGAACTGTCGGGGTTTGGAACCGTGGGGGTGGAACTGTCGGGGTTTAGAACAGTCGTGGTGGAACTGTCGGGGTTTGGAACCGTGGTGGTGCAACTGTCGGGGTTTGGAAAAGTCGTGGTGGAACTGTCGGGGTTTGGAACAGTGTTGGTGGAACTGTCGGGGTTTGGAACCGTGGTGGTGGATCTGTTGGGGTTTGGAACCGTGGTGGTGGAACTGTCGGGGATTGGTACCGTGGTGGTGGAACTGTCGGGGTTTGGAACCGTGGTGGTGGAACTGTCGGGGATTGGTACCGTGGTGGTGGAACTGTCGGGGTTTGGAACCGTAGTGGTGGAACTGTCAGGGCTTTGGAACATTGGGGGTGGAACTGTCGGGGTTTGGAACCGTCGTGGTGGAATTGTCGGGGTTTGGAACAGTCGTGGGGGGGACTGTCGCCATTTGGAACCATGGGGGTGGAACTGTCGGGGTTTGGAACCGTGGTGGTGCAACTGTCGGGGTTTGGAAAAGTCGTGGTGGAACTGTCGGGGTTTGGAACAGTGTTAGTGGAACTGTCGGGGTTTGGAACAGTGTTGGTGGAACTGTCGGGGTTTGGAACAGTCGCAGTGGAACTGTCAGGGTTTGGAACCGTGGTGGTGGAACTGTCGGGCTTTGGAACCGTGGTGGTGGAACTGTCGGGGTTTGGAACAGTGTTGGTGGAACTGTCGGGGTGTGGAACAGTCATGGTGGAATTGTCGGGGTTTGGAACAGTAGTGGGGGGGACTGTCGCCATTTGGAACCATGGGGGTGGAACTGTCGGGGTTTGGAACCGTGGTGGTGCAACTGTCGGGGTTTGGAAAAGTCGTGGTGGAACTGTCGGGGTTTGGAACAGTGTTAGTGGAACTGTCGGGGTTTGGAACAGTCGCGGTGGAACTGTCAGGGTTTGGAACCGTGGTGGTGGAACTGTCGGGCTTTGGAACCGTGGTGGTGGAACTGTCGGGGTTTGGAACAGTGTTGGTGGAACTGTCGGGGTTTGGAACAGTCATGGTGGAACTGTCGGGGTTTGGAACCGTGGTGGTTGAAATGTCGGGGTTTGGAACCGTGGGGGTGGAATTGTCGGGGTTTGGAACAGTCGTGGTGGAACTGTCGGGGTTTGGAACCGTGGGGGTGGAACTGTCGGGGTTTGGAACCGTGGTGGTGGAACTGTCGGGGTTTGGAACCGTGGGGGGGGCAATTGTCGGGGTTTGGAACAGTCGTGGTGGAACTGTCGGGGTTTGGAACCGTGGGGGTGGAACTGTCGGGGTTTGGAACCGTGGTGGTGGAACTGTCGGGGTTTGGAACCGTGGGGGTGCAATTGTCGGGGTTTGGAACAGTCGTGGTGGAACTGTCTGGGTTTGGAACAGTCGTGGTGGAACTGCCGGGGTTTGGAAAAGTCGTGGTGGAACTGTCTGGGTTTGGAACCGTGGTGGTGGAACTGTTGGGGTTTGGAACCGTGGGGGTGGAATTGTCGGGGTTTGGAACAGTCGTGGTGGAACTGTCGGGGTTTGGAACCGTGGGGGTGGAACTGTCGGGGTTTGGAACCGTGGTGGTGGAACTGTCGGGGTTTGGAACCGTGGGGGTAGAATTGTCGGGGTTTGGAACAGTCGTGGTGGAACTGTCGGGGTTTGGAACCGTGGGGGTGGAACTGTGTGGGTTTGGAACCGTGGGGGTGGAACTGTCTGGGTTTGGAACAGTCGTGGTGGAACTGTCGGGGTTTGGAAAAGTCGTGGTGGAACTGTCGGGGTTTGGAAAAGTCGTGGTGGAACTGTCTGGGTTTGGAACCGTGGTGGTGGAACTGTTGGGGTTTGGAACCGTGGGGGTGGAATTGTCGGGGTTTGGAACAGTCGTGGTGGAACTGTCGGGGTTTGGAACCGTGGGGGTGGAACTGTCGGGGTTTGGAACCGTGGTGGTGGAACTGTCGGGGTTTGGAACCGTGGGGGTGGAATTGTCGGGGTTTGGAACAGTCGTGGTGGAACTGTCGGGGTTTGGAACCGTGGGGGTGGAACTGTGTGGGTTTGGAACCGTGGGGGTGGAACTGTCTGGGTTTGGAACAGTCGTGGTGGAACTGTCGGGGTTTGGAAAAGTCGTGGTGGAACTGTCTGGGTTTGGAACCGTGGTGGTGGAACTGTTGGGGTTTGGAACCGTGGGGGTGGAATTGTCGGGGTTTGGAACAGTCGTGGTGGAACTGTCGGGGTTTGGAACCGTGGGGGTGGAACTGTCGGGGTTTGGAACCGTGGTGGTGGAACTGTCGGGGTTTGGAACCGTGGGGGTGGAATTGTCGGGGTTTGGAACAGTCGTGGTGGAACTGTCGGGGTTTGGAACAGTGGGGGTGGAACTGTGTGGGTTTGGAACCGTGGGGGTGGAACTGTCTGGGTTTGGAACAGTCGTGGTGGAACTGTCGGGGTTTGGAAAAGTCGTGGTGGAACTGTCTGGGTTTGGAACCGTGGTGGTGGAACTGTTGGGGTTTGGAACCGTGGTGGTGGAACTGTTGGGGTTTGGAACCGTGGTGGTGGAACTGTCGGGGATTGGAACCGTGGTGGTGGAACTGTCAGGGCTTTGGAACATTGGGGGTGGAACTGTCGGGGTTTGGAACCGTCGTGGTGGAATTGTCGGGGTTTGGAACAGTCGTGGGGGGGACTGTCGCCATTTGGAACCATGGGGGTGGAACTGTCGGGGTTTGGAACCGTGGGGGTGGAACTGTCGGGGTTTAGAACAGTCGTGGTGGAACTGTCGGGGTTTGGAACCGTGGTGGTGCAACTGTCGGGGTTTGGAAAAGTCGTGGTGGAACTGTCGGGGTTTGGAACAGTGTTGGTGGAACTGTCGGGGTTTGGAACCGTGGTGGTGGAACTGTTGGGGTTTGGAACCGTGGTGGTGGAACTGTCGGGGATTGGTACCGTGGTGGTGGAACTGTCGGGGTTTGGAACCGTGGTGGTGGAACTGTCAGGGCTTTGGAACATTGGGGGTGGAACTGTCGGGGTTTGGAACCGTCGTGGTGGAATTGTCGGGGTTTGGAACAGTCGTGGGGGGGACTGTCGCCATTTGGAACCATGGGGGTGGAACTGTCGGGGTTTGGAACCGTGGTGGTGCAACTGTCGGGGTTTGGAAAAGTCGTGGTGGAACTGTCGGGGTTTGGAACAGTGTTGGTGGAACTGTCGGGGTTTGGAACAGTCGCGGTGGAACTGTCAGGGTTTGGAACCGTGGTGGTTGAACTGTCGGGGTTTGGAACCGTGGGGGTGGAATTGTCGGGGTTTGGAACAGTCGTGGTGGAACTGTCGGGGTTTGGAACCGTGGGGGTGGAACTGTCGGGGTTTGGAACCGTGGTGGTGGAACTGTCGGGGTTTGGAACCGTGGGGGTGGAATTGTCGGGGTTTGGAACAGTCGTGGTGGAACTGTCGGGGTTTGGAACCGTGGGGGTGGAACTGTCTGGGTTTGGAACAGTCGTGGTGGAACTGTCGGGGTTTGGAAAAGTCGTGGTGGAACTGTCTGGGTTTGGAACCGTGGTGGTGGAACTGTTGGGGTTTGGAACCGTGGGGGTGGAATTGTCGTGGTTTGGAACAGTCGTGGTGGAACTGTCGGGGTTTGGAACCGTGGTGGTGGAACTGTCGGGGTTTGGAACCGTGGTGGTGGAACTGTCTGGGTTTGGAACAGTCGTGGTGGAACTGTCGGGGTTTGGAAAAGTCGTGGTGGAACTGTCTGGGTTTGGAACCGTGGTGGTGGAACTGTTGGGGTTTGGAACCGTGGGGGTGGAATTGTCGCCATTTGGAACAGTCGTGGTGGAACTGTAGGGGTTTGGAACCGTGGGGGTGGAACTGTCGGGGTTTGGAACCGTGGTGGTGGAACTGTCGGGGTTTGGAACCGTGGGGGTGGAATTGTCGGGGTTTGGAACAGTCGTGGTGGAACTGTCGGGGTTTGGAACAGTCGTGGTGGAACTGTCGGGGTTTGGAACCGTGGGGGTGGAACTGTCTGGGTTTGGAACAGTCGTGGTGGAACTGTCGGGGTTTGGAAAAGTCGTGGTGGAACTGTCTGGGTTTGGAACCGTGGTGGTGGAACTGTTGGGGTTTGGAACCGTGGTGGTGGAACTGTTGGGGTTTGGAACCGTGGTGGTGGAACTGTCGGGGATTGGTACCGTGGTGGTGGAACTGTCGGGGTTTGGAACCGTGGTGGTGGAACTGTCAGGGCTTTGGAACATTGGGGGTGGAACTGTCGGGGTTTGGAACCGTCGTGGTGGAATTGTCGGGGTTTGGAACAGTCGTGGGGGGGACTGTCGCCATTTGTAACCATGGGGGTGGAACTGTCGGGGTTTGGAACCGTGGGGGTGGAACTGTCGGGGTTTAGAACAGTCGTGGTGGAACTGTCGGGGTTTGGAACCGTGGTGGTGCAACTGTCGGGGTTTGGAAAAGTCGTGGTGGAACTGTCGGGGTTTGGAACAGTGTTGGTGGAACTGTCGGGGTTTGGAACAGTCGCGGTGGAACTGTCGGGGTTTGGAACCGTGGTGGTGGAACTGTCGGGCTTTGGAAACGTGGGGGTGGAACTGTCGGGGTTTGGAACCGTGGGGGTGGAACTGTCGAGGTTTGGAACAGTCGTGGGGGAACTGTCGGGGTTTGGAACCATGGGGGTGGAACTGTCGGGGTTTGGAACAGTCGTGGTGGAACTGTCGCCGTTTAGAACCGTGGTGGTGGAACTGTCGGGGTTTGGAACAGTCGTGGTGGAACTGTCGCCGTTTAGAACCGTGGGGGTGGAACTGTCGGGGTTTGGAACCATGGGGGTGGAACTGTCAGGGTTTGGAACAGTCATGGTGGAACTATCGGGGTTTGGAACAGTGTTGGTGGAACTGTCGGGGTTTGGAACAGTCGTGGTGGAACTGTCGGGGTTTGGAACCGTGGGGGTGGAACTGTCTGGGTTTGGAACCGTGGTGGTGGAACTGTCGGGATTTGGAACCGTGGTGGAACTGTTGGGGGTTGGAACCGTGGTGGTGGAACTGTCGGGGTTTGGAACCGTGGTGGTGGAACTGTCGGGGTTTGGAACCGTGGTGGAACTGTTGGGGTTTGGAACAGTCGTGGTGGAACTGTCGGGGTTTGGAACCGTGGTGGTGGAACTGTCGGGGTTTGGAACCATGGGGGTGGAACTGTCAGGGTTTGGAACAGTCGTGGTGGAACTATCGGGGTTTGGAACAGTGTTGGTGGAACTGTCGGGGTTTGGAACAGTCGTGGTGGAACTGTCGGGGTTTGGAACCGTGGGGGTGGAACTGTCTGGGTTTGGAACAGTCGTGGTGGAACTGTCGGAGTTTGGAAAAGTCGTGGTGGAACTGTCTGGGTTTGGAACCGTGGTGGTGGAACTGTCGGGGTTTGGAACCGTGGTGGAACTGTTGGGGTTTGGAACAGTCGTGGTGGAACTGTCGGGGTTTGGAACCGTGGTGGTGGAACTGTCGGGGTTTGGAACCGTGGTGGTGGAACTGTCGGGGTTTGGAACCGTGGTGGAACTGTTGGGGTTTGGAACAGTCGTGGTGGAACTGTCGGGGTTTGGAACCGTGGTGGTGGAACTGTCGGGGTTTGGAACCGTGGTGGTGGAACTGTCAGGGCTTTGGAACCGTGGGGGTGGAACTGTCGGGGTTTGGAACCGTCGTGGTGGAATTGTCGGGGTTTGGAACAGTCGTGGGGGAACTGTCGCCATTTGGAACCATGGGGGTGGAACTGTCGGGGTTTGGAACCGTGGTGGTGGAACTGTCGGGCTTTGGAACCGTGGGGGTGGAACTGTCGGTGTTTGGAACCGTGGGGGTGGAACTGTCGGGGTTTGGAACTGTCGTGGGGGAACTGTCGCCACTTGGAACCATGGGGGTGGAACTGTCGGGGTTTGGAACCGTGGTGGTGGAACTGTCGCCGTTTGGAACCGTGGGGGTGGAACTGTCGCCGTTTGGAACCGTGGTGGTGGAACTGTCGGGGTTTGGAACAGTCGTGGTGGAGCTGTCGACGTTTGGAACAGTCGTGGTGGAACTGTCGGGGTTTGGAACCGTGGGGGTGGAACTGTCGGGGTTTGGAACAGTCGTGGGGGAACTGTCGCCATTTGGAACCATGGGGGTGGAACTGTCGGGGTTTGGAACCGTGGTGGTGGAACTGTCGGTGTTTGGAACAGTCGTGGTGGAACTGTCGCCATGTGGGTTTGGAACCGTGGGGGTGGAACTGTCTGGGTTTGGAACAGTGGTGGTGGAACTGTCGGGGTTTGGAAAAGTCGTGGTGGAACTGTCTGGGTTTGGAACCGTGGTGGTGGAACTGTTGGGGTTTGGAACCGTGGGGGTGGAACTGTCTGGGTTTGGAACAGTCGTGGTGGAACTGTCGGGGTTTGGAAAAGTCGTGGTGGAACTGTCTGGGTTTGGAACCGTGGTGGTGGAACTGTTGGGGTTTGGAACCGTGGTGGTGGAACTGTCGGGGATTGGTACCGTGGTGGTGGAACTGTCGGGGTTTGGAACCGTGGTGGTGGAACTGTCAGGGCTTTGGAACATTGGGGGTGGAACTGTCGGGGTTTGGAACCGTCGTGGTGGAATTGTCGGGGTTTGGAACAGTCGTGGGGGGGACTGTCGCCATTTGGAACCATGGGGGTGGAACTGTCGGGGTTTGGAACCGTGGTGGTGCAACTGTCGGGGTTTGGAAAAGTCGTGGTGGAACTGTCGGGGTTTGGAACAGTGTTGGTGGAACTGTCGGGGTTTGGAACAGTCGCGGTGGAACTGTCAGGGTTTGGAACCGTGGTGGTGGAACTGTCGGGCTTTGGAACCGTGGTGGTGGAACTGTCGGGGTTTGGAACAGTCGTGGTGGAGCTGTCGACGTTTGGAACAGTCGTGGTGGAACTGTCGGGGTTTGGAACCGTGGGGGTGGAACTGTCGGGGTTTGGAACAGTCGTGGGGGAACTGTCGCCATTTGGAACCATGGGGGTGGAACTGTCGGGGTTTGGAACCGTGGTGGTGGAACTGTCGGTGTTTGGAACAGTCGTGGTGGAACTGTCGCCATGTGGGTTTGGAACCGTGGGGGTGGAACTGTCTGGGTTTGGAACAGTCGTGGTGGAACTGTCGGGGTTTGGAAAAGTCGTGGTGGAACTGTCTGGGTTTGGAACCGTGGTGGTGGAACTGTTGGGGTTTGGAACCGTGGGGGTGGAACTGTCTGGGTTTGGAACAGTCGTGGTGGAACTGTCGGGGTTTGGAAAAGTCGTGGTGGAACTGTCTGGGTTTGGAACCGTGGTGGTGGAACTGTTGGGGTTTGGAACCGTGGTGGTGGAACTGTCGGGGATTGGTACCGTGGTGGTGGAACTGTCGGGGTTTGGAACCGTGGTGGTGGAACTGTCAGGGCTTTGGAACATTGGGGGTGGAACTGTCGGGGTTTGGAACCGTCGTGGTGGAATTGTCGGGGTTTGGAACAGTCGTGGGGGGGACTGTCGCCATTTGGAACCATGGGGGTGGAACTGTCGGGGTTTGGAACCGTGGTGGTGCAACTGTCGGGGTTTGGAAAAGTCGTGGTGGAACTGTCGGGGTTTGGAACAGTGTTGGTGGAACTGTCGGGGTTTGGAACAGTCGCGGTGGAACTGTCAGGGTTTGGAACCGTGGTGGTGGAACTGTCGGGCTTTGGAACCGTGGTGGTGGAACTGTCGGGGTTTGGAACAGTGTTGGTGGAACTGTCGGGGTTTGGAACAGTCATGGTGGAACTGTCAGGGTTTGGAACCGTGGTGGTTGAACTGTCGGGGTTTGGAACCGTGGGGGTGGAATTGTCGGGGTTTGGAACAGTCGTGGTGGAACTGTCGGGGTTTGGAACCGTGGGGGTGGAACTGTCGGGGTTTGGAACCGTGGTGGTGGAACTGTCGGGGTTTGGAACCGTGGGGGTGGAATTGTCGGGGTTTGGAACAGTCGTGGTGGAACTGTCGGGGTTTGGAACCGTGGGGGTGGAACTGTCTGGGTTTGGAACAGTCGTGGTGGAACTGTCGGGGTTTGGAAAAGTCGTGGTGGAACTGTCTGGGTTTGGAACCGTGGTGGTGGAACTGTTGGGGTTTGGAACCGTGGTGGTGGAACTGTCGGGGATTGGTACCGTGGTGGTGGAACTGTCGGGGTTTGGAACTGTGGTGGTGGAACTGTCAGGGCTTTGGAACATTGGGGGTGGAACTGTCGGGGTTTGGAACAGTCGTGGTGGAATTGTCGGGATTTGGAACAGTCGTGGGGGGGACTGTCGCCATTTGGAACCATGGGGGTGGAACTGTCGGGGTTTGGAACCGTGGGGGTGGAACTGTCGGGGTTTGGAAAAGTCGTGGTGGAACTGTCGGGGTTTGGAACAGTGTTGGTGGAACTGTCGGGGTTTGGAACAGTCGCGGTGGAACTGTCGGGGTTTGGAAAAGTCGTGGTGGAACTGTCGGGGTTTGGAACAGTGTTGGTGGAACTGTCGGGGTTTGGAACAGTCGCGGTGGAACTGTCGGGGTTTAGAACAGTCGTGGTGGAACTGTCGGGGTTTGGAACCGTGGTGGTGCAACTGTCGGGGTTTGGAACCGTCGTGGTAGAACTGTCGGGGTTTGGAACAGTGTTGGTGGAACTGTCGGGGTTTGGAACAGTCGCGGTGGAACTGTTGGGGTTTGGAACCGTGGTGGTGGAACTGTCGGGCTTTGGAAACGTGGGGGTGGAACTGTCGGGGTTTGGAACCGTGGGGGTGGAACTGTCGCCGTTTAGAACCGTGGTGGTGGAACTGTCGGGGTTTGGAACAGTCATGGTGGAACTGTCGCCGTTTAGAACCATGGGGGTGGAACTGTCGGGGTTTGGAACCATGGGGGTGGAACTGTCAGGGTTTGGAACAGTCGTGGTGGAACTATCGGGGTTTGGAACAGTGTTGGTGGAACTGTCGGGGTTTGGAACAGTCGTGGTGGAACTGTCGGGGTTTGGAACCGTGGGGGTGGAACTGTCTGGGTTTGGAACAGTCGTGGTGGAACTGTCGGAGTTTGGAAAAGTCGTGGTTGAACTGTCGGGGTTTGGAACCGTGGGGGTGGAACTGTCTGGGTTTGGAACCGTGGTGGTGGAACTATCGGGGTTTGGAACCGTGGTGGAACTGTTGGGGTTTGGAACAGTCGTGGTGGAACTGTCGGGGTTTGGAACCGTGGTGGTGGAACTGTCGGGGTTTGGAACCGTGGTGGTGGAACTGTCGGGGTTTGGAACCGTGGTGGTGGAACTGTCAGGGCTTTGGAACCGTGGGGGTGGAACTGTCGGGGTTTGGAACCGTCGTGGTGGAATTGTCGGGGTTTGGAACAGTCGTGGGGGAACTGTCGCCATTTGGAACCATGGGGGTTGAACTGTCGGGGTTTGGAACCGTGGTGGTGGAACTGTCGGGCTTTGGAACCGTGGGGGTGGAACTGTCGGCGTTTGGTACCGTGGGGGTGGAACTGTCGGGGTTTGGAACTGTCGTGGGGGAACTGTCGCCACTTGGAACCATGGGGGTGGAACTGTTGGGGTTTGGAACCGTGGTGGTGGAACTGTCGCCGTTTGGAACCGTGGGGGTGGAACTGTCGCCGTTTGGAACCGTGGTGGTGGAACTGTCGGGGTTTGGAACAGTCGTGGTGGAGCTGTCGACGTTTGGAACAGTCGTGGTGGAACTGTCGAGGTTTGGAACCGTGGGGGTGGAACTGTCGGGGTTTGGAACAGTCGTGGGGGAACTGTCGCCATTTGGAACCATGGGGGTGGAACTGTCGGGGTTTGGATACGCGGTGGTGGAACTGTCGGTGTTTGGAACAGTCGTGGTGGAACTGTCGCCATTTGGAACCATGGGGGTGGAACTGTCGCCGTTTGGAACCGTGGTGGTGGAACTGTCGCCGTTTGGAACCGTAGTGGTGGAATTGTCGCCGTTTGGAACCGTGGTGGTGGAACTGTCGCCGTTTCGAACCGTGGTGGTGGAACTGTCGCCGTTTCGAACCGTGGTGGTGCAACTGTCGCCGTTCGGAACCGTGGTGGTGCAACTGTCGCCGTTTGGAACCGTGGTGGTGGAACTGTCGGGGTTTGGAACAGTCGTGGTGGAACTGTCGCCGTTTAGAACCGTGGGGGTGGAACTGTCGGGGTTTGGAACCATGGGGGTGGAACTGTCAGGGTTTGGAACAGTCGTGGTGGAACTGTCGGGGTTTGGAACAGTCGTGGTGGAACTATCGGGGTTTGGAACAGTGTTGGTGGAACTGTCGGGGTTTGGAACCGTGGGGGTGGAACAGTCGCCATTTAGAACCGTGGTGGTGGAACTGTCGGGGTTTGGAACCGTGGTGGTGGAACTGTCGGGGTTTGGAACAGTGTTGGTGGAACTGTCGGGGTTTGGAACAGTCGTGGTGGAACAGTCGTGGTGGAACTGTCGGGGTTTGGAACCATCGGGGTGGAACTGTCGGAGTTTGGAACCATGGTGGTGGAACTGTCGGGGTTTGGAACAGTGTTGGTGGAACTGTCGGGGTTTGGAACAGTCATGGTGGAACTGTCGGGGTTTGGAACCGTGGTGGTGGAACTGTCGGGGTTTGGAACAGTCGTGGTGGAACTGTCGGGGTTTGGAACAGTGTTGGTGGAACTGTCGGGGTTTGGAACAGTCATGGTGGAACTGTCGTGGTTTGGAACCGTGGTGGTGGAACTGTCGGGCTTTGGAACCGTGGGGGTGGAACTGTCTGGGTTTGGAACCGTGGGGTGGAATTGTCGGGGTTTGGAACAGTGTTGGTGGAACTGTCGGGGTTTGGAACAGTCATGGTGGAACTGTCGGGGTTTGGAACCGTGGTGGTGGAACTGTCGGGCTATGGAACCATGGGGGTGGAACTGTCGCCGTTTGGAACCGTGGTGGTGGAACTGTCGCCGTTTGGAACCGTAGTGGTGGAATTGTCGCCGTTTGGAACCGTGGTGGTGGAACTGTCGCCGTTTCGAACCGTGGTGGTGGAACTGTCGCCGTTTCGAACCGTGGTGGTGCAACTGTCGCCGTTCGGAACCGTGGTGGTGCAACTGTCGCCGTTTGGAACCGTGGTGGTGGAACTGTCGGGGTTTGGAACAGTCGTGGTGGAACTGTCGCCGTTTAGAACCGTGGTGGTGGAACTATCGGGGTTTGGAACCGTGGTGGAACTGTTGGGGTTTGGAACAGTCGTGGTGGAACTGTCGGGGTTTGGAACCGTGGTGGTGGAACTGTCGGGGTTTGGAACCGTGGTGGTGGAACTGTCGGGGTTTGGAACCGTGGTGGTGGAACTGTCAGGGCTTTGGAACCGTGGGGGTGGAACTGTCGGGGTTTGGAACCGTCGTGGTGGAATTGTCGGGGTTTGGAACAGTCGTGGGGGAACTGTCGCCATTTGGAACCATGGGGGTTGAACTGTCGGGGTTTGGAACCGTGGTGGTGGAACTGTCGGGCTTTGGAACCGTGGGGGTGGAACTGTCGGCGTTTGGTACCGTGGGGGTGGAACTGTCGGGGTTTGGAACTGTCGTGGGGGAACTGTCGCCACTTGGAACCATGGGGGTCGAACTGTTGGGGTTTGGAACCGTGGTGGTGGAACTGTCGCCGTTTGGAACCGTGGGGGTGGAACTGTCGCCGTTTGGAACCGTGGTGGTGGAACTGTCGGGGTTTGGAACAGTCGTGGTGGAGCTGTCGACGTTTGGAACAGTCGTGGTGGAACTGTCGAGGTTTGGAACCGTGGGGGTGGAACTGTCGGGGTTTGGAACAGTCGTGGGGGAACTGTCGCCATTTGGAACCATGGGGGTGGAACTGTCGGGGTTTGGATACGCGGTGGTGGAACTGTCGGTGTTTGGAACAGTCGTGGTGGAACTGTCGCCATTTGGAACCATGGGGGTGGAACTGTCGCCGTTTGGAACCGTGGTGGTGGAACTGTCGCCGTTTGGAACCGTAGTGGTGGAATTGTCGCCGTTTGGAACCGTGGTGGTGGAACTGTCGCCGTTTCGAACCGTGGTGGTGGAACTGTCGCCGTTTCGAACCGTGGTGGTGCAACTGTCGCCGTTCGGAACCGTGGTGGTGCAACTGTCGCCGTTTGGAACCGTGGTGGTGGAACTGTCGGGGTTTGGAACAGTCGTGGTGGAACTGTCGCCGTTTAGAACCATGGGGGTGGAACTGTCGGGGTTTGGAACCATGGGGGTGGAACTGTCAGGGTTTGGAACAGTCGTGGTGGAACTGTCGGGGTTTGGAACAGTCGTGGTGGAACTATCGGGGTTTGGAACAGTGTTGGTGGAACTGTCGGGGTTTGGAACCGTGGGGGTGGAACAGTCGCCATTTAGAACCGTGGTGGTGGAACTGTCGGGGTTTGGAACCGTGGTGGTGGAACTGTCGGGGTTTGGAACAGTGTTGGTGGAACTGTCGGGGTTTGGAACAGTCGTGGTGGAACAGTCGTGGTGGAACTGTCGGGGTTTGGAACCATCGGGGTGGAACTGTCGGAGTTTGGAACCATGGTGGTGGAACTGTCGGGGTTTGGAACAGTGTTGGTGGAACTGTCGGGGTTTGGAACAGTCATGGTGGAACTGTCGGGGTTTGGAACCGTGGTGGTGGAACTGTCGGGGTTTGGAACAGTCGTGGTGGAACTGTCGGGGTTTGGAACAGTGTTGGTGGAACTGTCGGGGTTTGGAACAGTCATGGTGGAACTGTCGTGGTTTGGAACCGTGGTGGTGGAACTGTCGGGCTTTGGAACCGTGGGGGTGGAACTGTCTGGGTTTGGAACCGTGGGGTGGAATTGTCGGGGTTTGGAACAGTGTTGGTGGAACTGTCGGGGTTTGGAACAGTCATGGTGGAACTGTCGGGGTTTGGAACCGTGGTGGTGGAACTGTCGGGCTATGGAACCATGGGGGTGGAACTGTCGCCGTTTGGAACCGTGGTGGTGGAACTGTCGCCGTTTGGAACCGTAGTGGTGGAATTGTCGCCGTTTGGAACCGTGGTGGTGGAACTGTCGCCGTTTCGAACCGTGGTGGTGGAACTGTCGCCGTTTCGAACCGTGGTGGTGCAACTGTCGCCGTTCGGAACCGTGGTGGTGCAACTGTCGCCGTTTGGAACCGTGGTGGTGGAACTGTCGGGGTTTGGAACAGTCGTGGTGGAACTGTCGCCGTTTAGAACCGTGGGGGTGGAACTGTCGGGGTTTGGAACCATGGGGGTGGAACTGTCAGGGTTTGGAACAGTCATGGTGGAACTGTCGGGGTTTGGAACAGTCGTGGTGGAACTATCGGGGTTTGGAAAAGTGTTGGTGGAACTGTCGGGGTTTGGAACCGTGGGGGTGGAACAGTCGCCATTTAGAACCGTGGTGGTGGAACTGTCGGGGTTTGGAACCGTGGTGGTGGAACTGTCGGGGTTTGGAACAGTGTTGGTGGAACTGTCGGGGTTTGGAACAGTCGTGGTGGAACAGTCGTGGTGGAACTGTCGGGGTTTGGAACCATCGGGGTGGAACTGTCGGAGTTTGGAACCATGGTGGTGGAACTGTCGGGGTTTGGAACAGTGTTGGTGGAACTGTAGGGGTTTGGAACAGTCATGGTGGAACTGTCGGGGTTTGGAACCGTGGTGGTGGAACTGTCGGGGTTTGGAACAGTCGTGGTGGAACTGTCGGGGTTTGGAACAGTGTTGGAGGAACTGTCGGGGTTTGGAACAGTCATGGTGGAACTGTCGTGGTTTGGAACCGTGGTGGTGGAACTGTCGGGCTTTGGAACCGTGGGGGTGGAACTGTCTGGGTTTGGAACCGTGGGGTGGAATTGTCGGGGTTTGGAACAGTGTTGGTGGAACTGTCGGGGTTTGGAGCAGTCATGGTGGAACTGTCGGGGTTTGGAACCGTGGTGGTGGAACTGTCGGGCTTTGGAACCGTGGGGGTGGAACTGTCGGGGTTTGGAACCGTGGGGGTGGAATTGTCGGGGTTTGGAACAGTCGTGGTGGAACTGTCGGGGTTTGGAACCGTGGGGGTGGAACTGTGTGGGTTTGGAATCGTGGGGGTGGAACTGTCGGGGTTTGGAACCGTGGGGGTGGAACTGTCTGGGTTTGGAACAGTCGTGGTGGAACTGTCGGGGTTTGGAAAAGTCGTGGTGGAACTGTCTGGGTTTGGAACCGTGGTGGTGGAACTGTCGGGGATTGAAACCGTGGTGGTGGAACTGTCGGGGTTTGGAACCGTGGTGGTGGAACTGTCAGGGCTTTGGAACATTGGGGGTGGAACTGTCGGGGTTTGGAACCGTCGTGGTGGAATTGTCGGGGTTTGGAACAGTCGTGGGGGAACTGTCGCCATTTGGAACAATGGGGGTGGAACTGTCGGGGTTTGGAACCGTGGGGGTGGAACTGTCGGGGTTTAGAACAGTCGTGGTGGAACTGTCGGTGTTTGGAACCGTGGTGGTGCAACTGTCGGGGTTTGGAAAAGTCGTGGTGGAACTGTTGGGGTTTGGAACAGTGTTGGTGGAACTGTCGGGGTTTAGAACAGTCGCGGTGGAACTGTCGGGCTTTGGAACCGTGGGGGTGGAACTGTCGGGGTTTGGAACCGTGGGGGTGGAACCGTCGAGGTTTGGAACAGTCGTGGGGGAACTGTCGGGGTTTGGAACCATGGGTGGAACTGTCGGGGTTTGGAACAGTCGTGGTGGAACTGTCGCCGTTTAGAACCGTGGTGGTGGAACTGTCGCCGTTTAGAACTGTGGGGGTGGAACTGTCGGGGTTTGGAACCATGGGGGTGGAACTGTCAGGGTTTGGAACAGTCGTGGTGGAACTGTCGGGGTTTGGAACAGTCGTGGTGGAACTATCGGGGTTTGGAACAGTGTTGGTGGAACTGTCGGGGTTTGGAACAGTCGTGGTGGAACTATCAGGGTTTGGAACCGTGGGGGTGGAACAGTCGCCATTTGGAACCGTGGTGGTGGAACTGTCGGGGTTTGGAACCGTGGTGGTGGAACTGTCGGGGTTTGGAACAGTCGTGGTGGAACTATCGGGGTTTCGAACCGTGGGGGTGGAACAGTCGCCGTTTGGAACCGTGGTGGTGGAACTGTCGGGGTTTGGAAAAGTCGTGGTGGAACTGTCGGGGTTTGGAACAGTGTTGGTGGAACTGTCGGGGTTTGGAACAGTCGCGGTGGAACTGTCGGGGTTTGGAAAAGTCGTGGTGGAACTGTCGGGGTTTGGAACAGTGTTGGTGGAACTGTCGGGGTTTGGAACTGTCGCGGTGGAACTGTCGGGGTTTAGAACAGTCGTGGTGGAACTGTCGGGGTTTGGAACCGTGGTGGTGCAACTGTCGGGGTTTGGAACCGTCGTGGTGGAACTGTCGGGGTTTGGAACAGTGTTGGTGGAACTGTCGGGGTTTGGAACAGTCGCGGTGGAACTGTTGGGGTTTGGAACCGTGGTGGTGGAACTGTCGGGCTTTGGAAACGTGGGGGTGGAACTGTCGGGGTTTGGAACCGTGGGGGTGGAACTGTCGCCGTTTAGAACCGTGGTGGTGGAACTGTCGGGGTTTGGAACAGTCATGGTGGAACTGTCGCCGTTTAGAACCATGGGGGTGGAACTGTCGGGGTTTGGAACCATGGGGGTGGAACTGTCAGGGTTTGGAACAGTCGTGGTGGAACTATCGGGGTTTGGAACAGTGTTGGTGGAACTGTCGGGGTTTGGAACAGTCGTGGTGGAACTGTCGGGGTTTGGAACCGTGGGGGTGGAACTGTCTGGGTTTGGAACAGTCGTGGTGGAACTGTCGGAGTTTGGAAAAGTCGTGGTTGAACTGTCGGGGTTTGGAACCGTGGGGGTGGAACTGTCTGGGTTTGGAACCGTGGTGGTGGAACTATCGGGGTTTGGAACCGTGGTGGAACTGTTGGGGTTTGGAACAGTCGTGGTGGAACTGTCGGGGTTTGGAACCGTGGTGGTGGAACTGTCGGGGTTTGGAACCGTGGTGGTGGAACTGTCGGGGTTTGGAACCGTGGTGGTGGAACTGTCAGGGCTTTGGAACCGTGGGGGTGGAACTGTCGGGGTTTGGAACCGTCGTGGTGGAATTGTCGGGGTTTGGAACAGTCGTGGGGGAACTGTCGCCATTTGGAACCATGGGGGTTGAACTGTCGGGGTTTGGAACCGTGGTGGTGGAACTGTCGGGCTTTGGAACCGTGGGGGTGGAACTGTCGGCGTTTGGTACCGTGGGGGTGGAACTGTCGGGGTTTGGAACTGTCGTGGGGGAACTGTCGCCACTTGGAACCATGGGGGTGGAACTGTTGGGGTTTGGAACCGTGGTGGTGGAACTGTCGCCGTTTTGAACCGTGGTGGTGGAACTGTCGCCGTTTGGAACCGTGGGGGTGGAACTGTCGCCGTTTGGAACCGTGGTGGTGGAACTGTCGGGGTTTGGAACAGTCGTGGTGGAGCTGTCGACGTTTGGAACAGTCGTGGTGGAACTGTCGAGGTTTGGAACCGTGGGGGTGGAACTGTCGGGGTTTGGAACAGTCGTGGGGGAACTGTCGCCATTTGGAACCATGGGGGTGGAACTGTCGGGGTTTGGATACGCGGTGGTGGAACTGTCGGTGTTTGGAACAGTCGTGGTGGAACTGTCGCCATTTGGAACCATGGGGGTGGAACTGTCGCCGTTTGGAACCGTGGTGGTGGAACTGTCGCCGTTTGGAACCGTAGTGGTGGAATTGTCGCCGTTTGGAACCGTGGTGGTGGAACTGTCGCCGTTTCGAACCGTGGTGGTGGAACTG
Organism: Telmatherina bonti; assembly: GCF_933228915.1. Taxonomy (NCBI): domain Eukaryota; kingdom Metazoa; phylum Chordata; class Actinopteri; order Atheriniformes; family Telmatherinidae; genus Telmatherina; species Telmatherina bonti. The sequence continues at coordinate 40,646,573 of NC_136627.1, read as the reverse complement.
TCGCCGTTTCGAACCGTGGTGGTGCAACTGTCGCCGTTCGGAACCGTGGTGGTGCAACTGTCGCCGTTTGGAACCGTGGTGGTGGAACTGTCGGGGTTTGGAACAGTCGTGGTGGAACTGTCGCCGTTTAGAACCGTGGGGGTGGAACTGTCGGGGTTTGGAACCATGGGGGTGGAACTGTCAGGGTTTGGAACAGTTGTGGTGGAACTGTCGGGGTTTGGAACAGTCGTGGTGGAACTATCGGGGTTTGGAACAGTGTTGGTGGAACTGTCGGGGTTTGGAACCGTGGGGGTGGAACAGTCGCCATTTAGAACCGTGGTGGTGGAACTGTCGGGGTTTGGAACCGTGGTGGTGGAACTGTCGGGGTTTGGAACAGTGTTGGTGGAACTGTCGGGGTTTGGAACAGTCGTGGTGGAACAGTCGTGGTGGAACTGTCGGGGTTTGGAACCATCGGGGTGGAACTGTCGGAGTTTGGAACCGTGGTGGTGGAACTGTCGGGGTTTGGAACAGTGTTGGTGGAACTGTCGGGGTTTGGAACAGTCATGGTGGAACTGTCGGGGTTTGGAACCGTGGTGGTGGAACTGTCGGGGTTTGGAACAGTCGTGGTGGAACTGTCGGGGTTTGGAACAGTGTTGGTGGAACTGTCGGGGTTTGGAACAGTCATGGTGGAACTGTCGTGGTTTGGAACCGTGGTGGTGGAACTGTCGGGCTTTGGAACCGTGGGGGTGGAACTGTCTGGGTTTGGAACCGTGGGGTGGAATTGTCGGGGTTTGGAACAGTGTTGGTGGAACTGTCGGGGTTTGGAACAGTCATGGTGGAACTGTCGGGGTTTGGAACCGTGGTGGTGGAACTGTCGGGCTTTGGAACCATGGGGGTGGAACTGTCGCCGTTTGGAACCGTGGTGGTGGAACTGTCGCCGTTTGGAACCGTAGTGGTGGAATTGTCGCCGTTTGGAACCGTGGTGGTGGAACTGTCGCCGTTTCGAACCGTGGTGGTGGAACTGTCGCCGTTTCGAACCGTGGTGGTGCAACTGTCGCCGTTCGGTACCGTGGTGGTGGAACTGTCGCCGTTTGGAACCGTGGTGGTGGAACTGTCGGGGTTTGGAACAGTCGTGGTGGAACTGTCGCCGTTTAGAACCGTGGGGGTGGAACTGTCGGGGTTTGGAACCATGGGGGTGGAACTGTCAGGGTTTGGAACAGTCGTGGTGGAACTGTCGGGGTTTGGAACAGTCGTGGTGGAACTATCGGGGTTTGGAAAAGTGTTGGTGGAACTGTCGGGGTTTGGAACCGTGGGGGTGGAACAGTCGCCATTTAGAACCGTGGTGGTGGAACTGTCGGGGTTTGGAACCGTGGTGGTGGAACTGTCGGGGTTTGGAACAGTGTTGGTGGAACTGTCGGGGTTTGGAACAGTCGTGGTGGAACAGTCGTGGTGGAACTGTCGGGGTTTGGAACCATCGGGGTGGAACTGTCGGAGTTTGGAACCATGGTGGTGGAACTGTCGGGGTTTGGAACAGTGTTGGTGGAACTGTAGGGGTTTGGAACAGTCATGGTGGAACTGTCGGGGTTTGGAACCGTGGTGGTGGAACTGTCGGGGTTTGGAACAGTCGTGGTGGAACTGTCGGGGTTTGGAACAGTGTTGGAGGAACTGTCGGGGTTTGGAACAGTCATGGTGGAACTGTCGTGGTTTGGAACCGTGGTGGTGGAACTGTCGGGCTTTGGAACCGTGGGGGTGGAACTGTCTGGGTTTGGAACCGTGGGGTGGAATTGTCGGGGTTTGGAACAGTGTTGGTGGAACTGTCGGGGTTTGGAACAGTCATGGTGGAACTGTCGGGGTTTGGAACCGTGGTGGTGGAACTGTCGGGCTTTGGAACCGTGGGGGTGGAACTGTCGGGGTTTGGAACCGTGGGGGTGGAATTGTCGGGGTTTGGAACAGTCGTGGTGGAACTGTCGGGGTTTGGAACCGTGGGGGTGGAACTGTGTGGGTTTGGAATCGTGGGGGTGGAACTGTCGGGGTTTGGAACCGTGGGGGTGGAACTGTCTGGGTTTGGAACAGTCGTGGTGGAACTGTCGGGGTTTGGAAAAGTCGTGGTGGAACTGTCTGGGTTTGGAACCGTGGTGGTGGAACTGTCGGGGATTGAAACCGTGGTGGTGGAACTGTCGGGGTTTGGAACCGTGGTGGTGGAACTGTCAGGGCTTTGGAACATTGGGGGTGGAACTGTCGGGGTTTGGAACCGTCGTGGTGGAATTGTCGGGGTTTGGAACAGTCGTGGGGGAACTGTCGCCATTTGGAACAATGGGGGTGGAACTGTCGGGGTTTGGAACCGTGGGGGTGGAACTGTCGGGGTTTAGAACAGTCGTGGTGGAACTGTCGGGGTTTGGAACCGTGGTGGTGCAACTGTCGGGGTTTGGAAAAGTAGTGGTGGAACTGTTGGGGTTTGGAACAGTGTTGGTGGAACTGTCGGGGTTTAGAACAGTCGCGGTGGAACTGTCGGTCTTTGGAACCGTGGGGGTGGAACTGTCGGGGTTTGGAACCGTGGGGGTGGAACCGTCGAGGTTTGGAACAGTCGTGGGGGAACTGTCGGGGTTTGGAACCATGGGTGGAACTGTCGGGGTTTGGAACAGTCGTGGTGGAACTGTCGCCGTTTAGAACCGTGGTGGTGGAACTGTCGGGGTTTGGAACAGTCGTGGTGGAACTGTCGCCGTTTAGAACTGTGGGGGTGGAACTGTCGGGGTTTGGAACCATGGGGGTGGAACTGTCAGGGTTTGGAACAGTCGTGGTGGAACTGTCGGGGTTTGGAACAGTCGTGGTGGAACTATCGGGGTTTGGAACAGTGTTGGTGGAACTGTCGGGGTTTGGAACAGTCGTGGTGGAACTATCAGGGTTTGGAACCGTGGGGGTGGAACAGTCGCCATTTGGAACCGTGGTGGTGGAACTGTCGGGGTTTGGAACCGTGGTGGTGGAACTGTCGGGGTTTGGAACAGTCGTGGTGGAACTATCGGGGTTTCGAACCGTGGGGGTGGAACAGTCGCCGTTTGGAACCGTGGTGGTGGAACTGTCGGAGTTTGGAACAGTGGTGGTGGAACTGTCAGGGTTTGGAACAGTCGTGGTGGAACTGTCGGGGTTTGGAACAGTCATGGTGGAACTGTCGGGGTTTGGAACCGTGGTGGTGGAACTGTCAGGGCTTTGGAACCGTGGGGGTGGAACTGTCGGGGTTTGGAACCGTGGGGGTGGAATTGTCGGGGTTTGGAACAGTCGTGGTGGAACTGTCGGGGTTTGGAACCGTGGGGGTGGAACTGTCGGGGTTTGGAACCGTGGTGGTGGAAATGTGGGGGTTTGGAACAGTCGTGGTGGAACTGTCGGGGTTTGGAACTGTGGTGGTGGAACTGTCGGGGTTTGGAACAGTGTTGGTGGAACTGTCGGGGTTTGGAACAGTCATGGTGGAACTGTCGGGGTTTGGAACCGTGGTGGTGGAACTGTCGGGCTTTGGAACCGTGGGGGTGGAACTGTCGGTGTTTGGAACCGTGGGGGTGGAACTGTCGGGGTTTGGAACTGTCGTGGGGGAACTGTCGCCACTTGGAACCATGGGGGTGGAACTGTCGGAGTTTGGAACCGTGGGGGAACTGTTGGGGTTTGGAACAGTCGTGGTGGAACTGTAGGGGTTTGGAACCGTGGTGGTGGAACTGTCGGGGTTTGAAACCATGGTGGTGGAACTGTCAGGGCTTTGGAACCGTGGGGGTGGAACTGTCGGGGTTTGGAACCGTGGGGGTGGAACAGTCGCCATTTAGAACCGTGGTGGTGGAACTGTCGGGGTTTGGAACCGTGGTGGTGGAACTGTCGGGGTTTGGAACAGTGTTGGTGGAACTGTCGGGGTTTGGAACAGTCGTGGTGGAACAGTCGTGGTGGAACTGTCGGGGTTTGGAACCATCGGGGTGGAACTGTCGGAGTTTGGAACCATGGTGGTGGAACTGTCGGGGTTTGGAACAGTGTTGGTGGAACTGTCGGGGTTTGGAACAGTCATGGTGGAACTGTCGGGGTTTGGAACAGTGTTGGTGGAACTGTCGGGGTTTGGAACAGTCATGGTGGAACTGTCGGGGTTTGGAACCGTGGTGGTGGAACTGTCGGGCTTTGGAACCATGGGGGTGGAACTGTCGCCGTTTGGAACCATGGTGGTGGAACTGTCTCCGTTTGGAACCGTAGTGGTGGAATTGTCGCCGTTTGGAACCGTGGTGGTGGAACTGTCGCCGTTTCGAACCGTGGTGGTGGAACTGTCGCCGTTTCGAACCGTGGTGGTGCAACTGTCGCCGTTCGGAACCGTGGTGGTGCAACTGTCGCCGTTTGGAACCGTGGTGGTGGAACTGTCGGGGTTTGGAACAGTCGTGGTGGAACTGTCGCCGTTTAGAACCGTGGGGGTGGAACTGTCGGGGTTTGGAACCATGGGGGTGGAACTGTCAGGGTTTGGAACAGTCGTGGTGGAACTGTCGGGGTTTGGAACAGTCGTGGTGGAACTATCGGGGTTTGGAAAAGTGTTGGTGGAACTGTCGGGGTTTGGAACCGTGGGGGTGGAACAGTCGCCATTTAGAACCGTGGTGGTGGAACTGTCGGGGTTTGGAACCGTGGTGGTGGAACTGTCGGGGTTTGGAACAGTGTTGGTGGAACTGTAGGGGTTTGGAACAGTCGTGGTGGAACAGTCGTGGTGGAACTGTCGGGGTTTGGAACCATCGGGGTGGAACTGTCGGAGTTTGGAACCATGGTGGTGGAACTGTCGGGGTTTGGAACAGTGTTGGTGGAACTGTAGGGGTTTGGAACAGTCATGGTGGAACTGTCGGGGTTTGGAACCGTGGTGGTGGAACTGTCGGGGTTTGGAACAGTCGTGGTGGAACTGTCGGGGTTTGGAACAGTGTTGGAGGAACTGTCGGGGTTTGGAACAGTCATGGTGGAACTGTCGTGGTTTGGAACCGTGGTGGTGGAACTGTCGGGCTTTGGAACCGTGGGGGTGGAACTGTCTGGGTTTGGAACCGTGGGGTGGAATTGTCGGGGTTTGGAACAGTGTTGGTGGAACTGTCGGGGTTTGGAACAGTCATGGTGGAACTGTCGGGGTTTGGAACCGTGGTGGTGGAACTGTCGGGCTTTGGAACCGTGGGGGTGGAACTGTCGGGGTTTGGAACCGTGGGGGTGGAATTGTCGGGGTTTGGAACAGTCGTGGTGGAACTGTCGGGGTTTGGAACCGTGGGGGTGGAACTGTGTGGGTTTGGAATCGTGGGGGTGGAACTGTCGGGGTTTGGAACCGTGGGGGTGGAACTGTCTGGGTTTGGAACAGTCGTGGTGGAACTGTCGGGGTTTGGAAAAGTCGTGGTGGAACTGTCTGGGTTTGGAACCGTGGTGGTGGAACTGTCGGGGATTGAAACCGTGGTGGTGGAACTGTCGGGGTTTGGAACCGTGGTGGTGGAACTGTCAGGGCTTTGGAACATTGGGGGTGGAACTGTCGGGGTTTGGAACCGTCGTGGTGGAATTGTCGGGGTTTGGAACAGTCGTGGGGGAACTGTCGCCATTTGGAACAATGGGGGTGGAACTGTCGGGGTTTGGAACCGTGGGGGTGGAACTGTCGGGGTTTAGAACAGTCGTGGTGGAACTGTCGGGGTTTGGAACCGTGGTGGTGCAACTGTCGGGGTTTGGAAAAGTCGTGGTGGAACTGTTGGGGTTTGGAACAGTGTTGGTGGAACTGTCGGGGTTTAGAACAGTCGCGGTGGAACTGTCGGGCTTTGGAACCGTGGGGGTGGAACCGTCGAGGTTTGGAACAGTCGTGGGGGAACTGTCGGGGTTTGGAACCATGGGTGGAACTGTCGGGGTTTGGAACAGTCGTGGTGGAACTGTCGCCGTTTAGAACCGTGGTGGTGGAACTGTCGGGGTTTGGAACAGTCGTGGTGGAACTGTCGCCGTTTAGAACTGTGGGGGTGGAACTGTCGGGGTTTGGAACCATGGGGGTGGAACTGTCAGGGTTTGGAACAGTCGTGGTGGAACTGTCGGGGTTTGGAACAGTCGTGGTGGAACTATCGGGGTTTGGAACAGTGTTGGTGGAACTGTCGGGGTTTGGAACAGTCGTGGTGGAACTATCAGGGTTTGGAACCGTGGGGGTGGAACAGTCGCCATTTGGAACCGTGGTGGTGGAACTGTCGGGGTTTGGAACCGTGGTGGTGGAACTGTCGGGGTTTGGAACAGTCGTGGTGGAACTATCGGGGTTTCGAACCGTGGGGGTGGAACAGTCGCCGTTTGGAACCGTGGTGGTGGAACTGTCGGAGTTTGGAACAGTGGTGGTGGAACTGTCAGGGTTTGGAACAGTCGTGGTGGAACTGTCGGGGTTTGGAACAGTCATGGTGGAACTGTCGGGTTTGGAACCGTGGTGGTGGAAGTGTCAGGGCTTTGGAACCGTGGGGGTGGAACTGTCGGGGTTTGGAACCGTGGGGGTGGAATTGTCGGGGTTTGGAACAGTCGTGGTGGAACTGTCGGGGTTTGGAACCGTGGGGGTGGAACTGTCGGGGTTTGGAACCGTGGTGGTGGAAATGTGGGGGTTTGGAACAGTCGTGGTGGAACTGTCGGGGTTTGGAACTGTGGTGGTGGAACTGTCGGGGTTTGGAACAGTGTTGGTGGAACTGTCGGGGTTTGGAACAGTCATGGTGGAACTGTCGGGGTTTGGAACCGTGGTGGTGGAACTGTCGGGCTTTGGAACCGTGGGGGTGGAACTGTCGGTGTTTGGAACCGTGGGGGTGGAACTGTCGGGGTTTGGAACCGTGGGGGAACTGTTGGGGTTTGGAACAGTCGTGGTGGAACTGTAGGGGTTTGGAACCGTGGTGGTGGAACTGTCGGGGTTTGAAACCATGGTGGTGGAACTGTCAGGGCTTTGGAACCGTGGGGGTGGAACTGTCGGGGTTTGGAACCGTGGGGGTGGAACTGTCGGGGTTTGGAACAGTCGTGGTGGAACTGTCGGGGTTTGGAACCGTGGTGGTGGAACTGTCGGGCTTTGGAACCGTGGGGGTGGAACTGTCGCCACTTGGAACCGTGGTGGTGGAACTGTCGGGGTTTGGAACAGTGGGGGTGGAACTGTCGCCGTTTGGAACCGTGGTGGTGGAACTGTCGGGGTTTGGAACAGTGTTGGTGGAACTGTCGGGGATTGGAACAGTCGTGGTGGAACTGTCGGGGTTTGGAACCGTGGTGGTGGAACTGTCGGGGTTTGGAACCGTGGGGGTGGAACTGTCGCCGTTTGGAACCGTGGTGGTGGAACTGTCGGGGTTTGGAACAGTGTTGGTGGAACTGTCGGGGTTTGGAACAGTCGTGGTGGAACTGTCGGGGTTTGGAACCGTGGTGGTGGAACTGTCGGGCTTTGGAACCGTGGGGGTGGAACTGTCGCCGTTTAGAACCGTGGAGGTGGAACTGTCGGGGTTTGGAACAGTCGTGGTGGAACTGTCGCCGTTTAGAACAGTGGGGGTGGAACTGTCAGGGTTTGGAACAGTCGTGGTGGAACTGTCGGGGTTTGGAACCGTGGTGGAACTGTTGGGGTTTGGAACCGTGGTGGTGGAACTGTCGGGGTTTGAAACCGTGGTGGTGGAACTGTCGGGGTTTGGAACCGTGGTGGTGGAACTGTCAGGGCTTTGGAACCGTGGGGGTGGAACTGTCGGGGTTTGGAACCGTCGTGGTGGAATTGTCGGGGTTTGGAACAGTCGTGGGGGAACTGTCGCCATTTGGAACCATGGGGGTGGAACTGTCGGGGTTTGGAACCGTGGGGGTGGAACTGTCGGGCTTTGGAACAGTCGTGGTGGAACTGTCGGGGTTTGGAACCGTGGTGGTGGAACTGTCGGGCTTTGGAACCGTGGGGGTGGAACTGTCGGTGTTTGGAACCGTGGGGGTGGAACTGTCGGGGTTTGGAACTGTCGTGGGGGAACTCTCGCCACTTGGAACCATGGGGGTGGAACTGTTGGAGTTTGGAACCGTGGGGGAACTGTTGGGGTTTGGAACAGTCGTGGTGGAACTGTCGGGGTTTGGAACCGTGGTGGTGGAACTGTCGGGGTTTGAAACCATGGTGGTGGAACTGTCAGGGCTTTGGAACCGTGGGGGTGGAACTGTCGGGGTTTGGAACCGTCGTGGTGGAATTGTCGGGGTTTGGAACAGTCGTGGGGGAACTGTCGCCATTTGGAACCATGGGGGTGGAACTGTCGGGGTTTGGAACCGTGGGGGTGGAACTGTCGGGGTTTGGAACAGTCGTGGTGGAACTGTCGGGGTTTGGAACCGTGGTGGTGGAACTGTCGGGCTTTGGAACCGCGGGGGTGGAACTGTCGCCACTTGGAACCATGGGGGTGGAACTGTCGGGGTTTGGAACCGTGGGGGTGGAACTGTCGCCGTTTGGAACCGTGGGGGTGGAACTGTCGCCGTTTGGAACTGTGGTGGTGGAACTGTCGGGGTTTGGAACAGTGTTGGTGGAACTGTCGGGGTTTGGAACCGTGGTGGCGGAACTGTCGCCGTTTAGAACCGTGGAGGTGGAACTGTCGGGGTTTGGAACAGTCGTGGTGGTACTGTCGCCGTTTAGAACCGTGGGGGTGGAACTGTCGGGGTTTGGAACCATGGGGGTGGAACTGTCAGGGTTTGGAACAGTCGTGGTGGAACTGTCGGGGTTTGGAACAGTCGTGGTGGAACTATCGGGGTTTGGAACAGTGTTGGTGGAACTGTCGGGGTTTGGAACAGTCGTGGTGGAACTATCGGGGTTTCGAACCGTGGGGGTGGAACAGTCGCCATTTGGAACCGTGGTGGTGGAACTGTCGGGGTTTGGAACCGTGGTGGTGGAACTGTCGGGGTTTGGAACAGTCGTGGTGGAACTATCGGGGTTTCGAACCGTGGGGGTGGAACAGTCGCCGTTTGGAACCGTGGTGGTGGAACTGTCAGGGTTTGGAACAGTCGTGGTGGAGCTGTCGGGGTTTGGAACAGTCATGGTGGAACTGTCGGGGTTTGGAACCGTGGTGGTGGAACTGTCAGGGCTTTGGAACCGTGGGGGTGGAACTGTCGGGGTTTGGAACCGTGGGGGTGGAATTGTCGGGGTTTGGAACAGTCGTGGTGGAACTGTCGGGGTTTGGAACCGTGGGGGTGGAACTGTCGGGGTTTGGAACCGTGGTGGTGGAACTGTCGGGGTTTGGAACAGTGTTGGTGGAACTGTCCGGGTTTGGAACAGTCATGGTGGAACTGTCGGGATTTGGAACCGTGGTGGTGGAACTGTCGGGCTTTGGAACCGTGGGGGTGGAACTGTCGGGGTTTGGAATCGTGGGGGTGGAATTGTCGGGGTTTGGAACATTCGTGGTGGAACTGTCGGGGTTTGGAACCGTGGGGGTGGAACTGTGTGGGTTTGGAACAGTCGTGGTGGAACTGTCGGGGTTTTGCAAAGTCGTGGTGGAACTGTCTGGGTTTGGAACCGTGGTGGTGGAACTGTCGGGGTTTGGAACCGTGGTGGAACTGTTGGGGTTTGGAACCGTGGTGGTGGAACTGTCGGGGTTTGAAACCGTGGTGGTGGAACTGTCGGGGTTTGGAACCGTGGTGGTGGAACTGTCAGGGCTTTGGAACCGTGGGGGTGGAACTGTCGGGGTTTGGAACCGTCGTGGTGGAATTGTCGGGGTTTGGAACAGTCGTGGTGGAACTGTCGGGGTTTGGAACCATGGGGGTGGAACTGTCGGGGTTTGGAACAGTGTTGGTGGAACTGTCGGGGTTTGGAACAGTCATGGTGGAACTGTCGGGGTTTGGAACCGTGGTGGTGGAACTGTCGGGCTTTGGAACCGTGGGGGTGGAACTGTCGGGGTTTGGAACCGTGGTGGTGGAACTGTCGGGCTTTGGAACCGTGGGGGTGGAATTGTCGGGGTTTGGATTAGTCGTGGTGGAACTGTCGGGGTTTTGAAAAGTCGTGGTGGAACTGTCTGGGTTTGGAACCGTGGGGGTGGAACTGTGTGGGTTTGGAACAGTCGTGGTGGAACTGTCGGGGTTTTGAAAAGTCGTGGTGGAACTGTCTGGGTTTGGAACCGTGGTGGTGGACCTGTCGGGGTTTGGAACCGTGGTGGAACTGTTGGGGTTTGGAACCGTGGTGGTGGAACTGTCGGGGTTTGAAACCGTGGTGGTGGAACTGTCGGGGTTTGGAACCGTGGTGGTGGAACTGTCAGGGCTTTGGAACCGTGGGGGTGGAACTGTCGGGGTTTGGAACCGTCGTGGTGGAATTGTCGGGGTTTGGAACAGTCGTGGGGGAACTGTCGCCATTTGGAACCATGGGGGTGGAACTGTCGGGGTTTGGAACCGTGGGGGTGGAACTGTCGGGGTTTGGAACAGTCGTGGTGGAACTGTCGGGGTTTGGAACCGTGGTGGTGGAACTGTCGGGCTTTGGAACCGTGGGGGTGGAACTGTCGGTGTTTGGAACCGTGGGGGTGGAACTGTCGGGGTTTGGAACTGTCGTGGGGGAACTGTCGCCACTTGGAACCATGGGGGTGGAACTGTCGGAGTTTGGAACCGTGGGGGAACTGTTGGGGTTTGGAACAGTCGTGGTGGAACTGTCGGGGTTTGGAACCGTGGTGGTGGAACTGTCAGGGCTTTGGAACCGTGGGGGTGGAACTGTCGGGGTTTGGAACCGTGGTGGTGGAACTGTCAGGGCTTTGGAACCGTGGGGGTGGAACTGTCGGGGTTTGGAACCGTCGTGGTGGAATTGTCGGGGTTTGGAACAGTCGTGGGGGAACTGTCGCCATTTGGAACCATGGGGGTGGAACTGTCGGGGTTTGGAACCGTGGGGGTGGAACTGTCGGGGTTTGGAACAGTCGTGGTGGAACTGTCGGGGTTTGGAACCGTGGTGGTGGAACTGTCGGGCTTTGGAACCGTGGGGGTGGAACTGTCGCCACTTGGAACCATGGGGGTGGAACTGTCGGGGTTTGGAACCGTGGGGGTGGAACTGTCGCCGTTTGGAACCGTGGGGGTGGAACTGTCGCCGTTTGGAACCATGGTGGTGGAACTGTCGGGGTTTGGAACAGTGTTGGTGGAACTGTCGGGGTTTGGAACAGTCGTGGTGGAACTGTCGGGGTTTGGAACCGTGGTGGTGGAACTGTCGGGCTTTGGAACCGTGGGGATGGAACTGTCGCCGTTTAGAACCGTGGAGGTGGAACTGTCGGGGTTTCGAACAGTCGTGGTGGAACTGTCGCCGTTTAGAACCGTGGGGGTGGAACTGTCGGGGTTTGGAACCATGGGGGTGGAACTGTCAGGGTTTGGAACAGTCGTGGTGGAACTTTCGGGGTTTGGAACCGTGGTGGTGGAACTGTCAGGGCTTTGGAACCGTGGTGGTGGAACTGTCGGGGTTTGAAACCGTGGTGGTGGAACTGTCGGGGTTTGGAACCGTGGTGGTGGAACTGTCAGGGCTTTGGAACCGTGGGGGTGGAACTGTCGGGGTTTGGAACCGTCGTGGTGGAATCGTCGGGGTTTGGAACAGTCGTGGGGGAACTGTCGCCATTTGGAACCATGGGGGTGGAACTGTGTGGGTTTGGAACAGTCGTGGTGGAACTGTCGGGGTTTTGAAAAGTCGTGGTGGAACTGTCTGGGTTTGGAACCGTGGTGGTGGACCTGTCGGGGTTTGGAACCGTGGTGGAACTGTTGGGGTTTGGAACCGTGGTGGTGGAACTGTCGGGGTTTGAAACCGTGGTGGTGGAACTGTCGGGGTTTGGAACCGTGGTGGTGGAACTGTCAGGGCTTTGGAACCGTGGGGGTGGAACTGTCGGGGTTTGGAACAGTCGTGGGGGAACTGTCGCCATTTGGAACCATGGGGGTGGAACTGTCGGGGTTTGGAACCGTGGGGGTGGAACTGTCGGGGTTTGGAACAGTCGTGGTGGAACTGTCGGGGTTTGGAACCGTGGTGGTGGAACTGTCGGGCTTTGGAACCGTGGGGGTGGAACTGTCGGTGTTTGGAACCGTGGGGGTGGAACTGTCGGGGTTTGGAACTGTCGTGGGGGAACTGTCGCCACTTGGAACCATGGGGGTGGAACTGTCGGAGTTTGGAACCGTGGGGGAACTGTTGGGGTTTGGAACAGTCGTGGTGGAACTGTCGGGGTTTGGAACCGTGGTGGTGGAACTGTCAGGGCTTTGGAACCATGGGGGTGGAACTGTCGGGGTTTGGAACCGTGGTGGTGGAACTGTCAGGGCTTTGGAACCGTGGGGGTGGAACTGTCGGGGTTTGGAACCGTCGTGGTGGAATTGTCGGGGTTTGGAACAGTCGTGGGGGAACTGTCGCCATTTGGAACCATGGGGGTGGAACTGTCGGGGTTTGGAACCGTGGGGGTGGAACTGTCGGGGTTTGGAACAGTCGTGGTGGAACTGTCGGGGTTTGGAACCGTGGTGGTGGAACTGTCGGGCTTTGGAACCGTGGGGGTGGAACTGTCGCCACTTGGAACCATGGGGGTGGAACTGTCGGGGTTTGGAACCGTGGGGGTGGAACTGTCGCCGTTTGGAACCGTGGGGGTGGAACTGTCGCCGTTTGGAACCGTGGTGGTGGAACTGTCGGGGTTTGGAACAGTGTTGGTGGAAATGTCGGGGTTTGGAACAGTCGTGGTGGAACTGTCGGGGTTTGGAACCGTGGTGGTGGAACTGTCGGGCTTTGGAACCGTGGGGGTGGAACTGTCGCCGTTTAGAACCGTGGAGGTGGAACTGTCGTGGTTTCGAACAGTCGTGGTGGAACTGTCGCCGTTTAGAACCGTGGGGGTGGAACTGTCGGGGTTTGGAACCATGGGGGTGGAACTGTCAGGGTTTGGAACAGTCGTGGTGGAACTTTCGGGGTTTGGAACCGTGGTGGAACTGTTGGGGTTTGGAACCGTGGTGGTGGAACTGTCGGGGTTTGAAACCGTGGTGGTGGAACTGTCGGGGTTTGGAATCGTGGGGGTGGAATTGTCGGGGTTTGGAACATTCGTGGTGGAACTGTCGGGGTTTGGAACCGTGGGGGTGGAACTGTGTGGGTTTGGAACAGTCGTGGTGGAACTGTCGGGGTTTTGCAAAGTCGTGGTGGAACTGTCTGGGTTTGGAACCGTGGTGGTGGAACTGTCGGGGTTTGGAACCGTGGTGGAACTGTTGGGGTTTGGAACCGTGGTGGTGGAACTGTCGGGGTTTGAAACCGTGGTGGTGGAACTGTCGGGGTTTGGAACCGTGGTGGTGGAACTGTCAGGGCTTTGGAACCGTGGGGGTGGAACTGTCGGGGTTTGGAACCGTCGTGGTGGAATTGTCGGGGTTTGGAACAGTCGTGGTGGAACTGTCGGGGTTTGGAACCATGGGGGTGGAACTGTCGGGGTTTGGAACAGTGTTGGTGGAACTGTCGGGGTTTGGAACAGTCATGGTGGAACTGTCGGGGTTTGGAACCGTGGTGGTGGAACTGTCGGGCTTTGGAACCGTGGGGGTGGAACTGTCGGGGTTTGGAACCGTGGTGGTGGAACTGTCGGGCTTTGGAACCGTGGGGGTGGAATTGTCGGGGTTTGGATTAGTCGTGGTGGAACTGTCGGGGTTTTGAAAAGTCGTGGTGGAACTGTCTGGGTTTGGAACCGTGGGGGTGGAACTGTGTGGGTTTGGAACAGTCGTGGTGGAACTGTCGGGGTTTTGAAAAGTCGTGGTGGAACTGTCTGGGTTTGGAACCGTGGTGGTGGACCTGTCGGGGTTTGGAACCGTGGTGGAACTGTTGGGGTTTGGAACCGTGGTGGTGGAACTGTCGGGGTTTGAAACCGTGGTGGTGGAACTGTCGGGGTTTGGAACCGTGGTGGTGGAACTGTCAGGGCTTTGGAACCGTGGGGGTGGAACTGTCGGGGTTTGGAACCGTCGTGGTGGAATTGTCGGGGTTTGGAACAGTCGTGGGGGAACTGTCGCCATTTGGAACCATGGGGGTGGAACTGTCGGGGTTTGGAACCGTGGGGGTGGAACTGTCGGGGTTTGGAACAGTCGTGGTGGAACTGTCGGGGTTTGGAACCGTGGTGGTGGAACTGTCGGGCTTTGGAACCGTGGGGGTGGAACTGTCGGTGTTTGGAACCGTGGGGGTGGAACTGTCGGGGTTTGGAACTGTCGTGGGGGAACTGTCGCCACTTGGAACCATGGGGGTGGAACTGTCGGAGTTTGGAACCGTGGGGGAACTGTTGGGGTTTGGAACAGTCGTGGTGGAACTGTCGGGGTTTGGAACCGTGGTGGTGGAACTGTCAGGGCTTTGGAACCGTGGGGGTGGAACTGTCGGGGTTTGGAACCGTGGTGGTGGAACTGTCAGGGCTTTGGAACCGTGGGGGTGGAACTGTCGGGGTTTGGAACCGTCGTGGTGGAATTGTCGGGGTTTGGAACAGTCGTGGGGGAACTGTCGCCATTTGGAACCATGGGGGTGGAACTGTCGGGGTTTGGAACCGTGGGGGTGGAACTGTCGGGGTTTGGAACAGTCGTGGTGGAACTGTCGGGGTTTGGAACCGTGGTGGTGGAACTGTCGGGCTTTGGAACCGTGGGGGTGGAACTGTCGCCACTTGGAACCATGGGGGTGGAACTGTCGGGGTTTGGAACCGTGGGGGTGGAACTGTCGCCGTTTGGAACCGTGGGGGTGGAACTGTCGCCGTTTGGAACCGTGGTGGTGGAACTGTCGGGGTTTGGAACAGTGTTGGTGGAACTGTCGGGGTTTGGAACAGTCGTGGTGGAACTGTCGGGGTTTGGAACCGTGGTGGTGGAACTGTCGGGCTTTGGAACCGTGGGGATGGAACTGTCGCCGTTTAGAACCGTGGAGGTGGAACTGTCGGGGTTTCGAACAGTCGTGGTGGAACTGTCGCCGTTTAGAACCGTGGGGGTGGAACTGTCGGGGTTTGGAACCATGGGGGTGGAACTGTCAGGGTTTGGAACAGTCGTGGTGGAACTTTCGGGGTTTGGAACCGTGGTGGTGGAACTGTCAGGGCTTTGGAACCGTGGTGGTGGAACTGTCGGGGTTTGAAACCGTGGTGGTGGAACTGTCGGGGTTTGGAACCGTGGTGGTGGAACTGTCAGGGCTTTGGAACCGTGGGGGTGGAACTGTCGGGGTTTGGAACCGTCGTGGTGGAATCGTCGGGGTTTGGAACAGTCGTGGGGGAACTGTCGCCATTTGGAACCATGGGGGTGGAACTGTGTGGGTTTGGAACAGTCGTGGTGGAACTGTCGGGGTTTTGAAAAGTCGTGGTGGAACTGTCTGGGTTTGGAACCGTGGTGGTGGACCTGTCGGGGTTTGGAACCGTGGTGGAACTGTTGGGGTTTGGAACCGTGGTGGTGGAACTGTCGGGGTTTGAAACCGTGGTGGTGGAACTGTCGGGGTTTGGAACTGTCGTGGGGGAACTGTCGCCACTTGGAACCATGGGGGTGGAACTGTCGGAGTTTGGAACCGTGGGGGAACTGTTGGGGTTTGGAACAGTCGTGGTGGAACTGTCGGGGTTTGGAACCGTGGTGGTGGAACTGTCAGGGCTTTGGAACCATGGGGGTGGAACTGTCGGGGTTTGGAACCGTGGTGGTGGAACTGTCAGGGCTTTGGAACCGTGGGGGTGGAACTGTCGGGGTTTGGAACCGTCGTGGTGGAATTGTCGGGGTTTGGAACAGTCGTGGGGGAACTGTCGCCATTTGGAACCATGGGGGTGGAACTGTCGGGGTTTGGAACCGTGGGGGTGGAACTGTCGGGGTTTGGAACAGTCGTGGTGGAACTGTCGGGGTTTGGAACCGTGGTGGTGGAACTGTCGGGCTTTGGAACCGTGGGGGTGGAACTGTCGCCACTTGGAACCATGGGGGTGGAACTGTCGGGGTTTGGAACCGTGGGGGTGGAACTGTCGCCGTTTGGAACCGTGGGGGTGGAACTGTCGCCGTTTGGAACCGTGGTGGTGGAACTGTCGGGGTTTGGAACAGTGTTGGTGGAACTGTCGGGGTTTGGAACAGTCGTGGTGGAACTGTCGGGGTTTGGAACCGTGGTGGTGGAACTGTCGGGCTTTGGAACCGTGGGGGTGGAACTGTCGCCGTTTAGAACCGTGGAGGTGGAACTGTCGTGGTTTCGAACAGTCGTGGTGGAACTGTCGCCGTTTAGAACCGTGGGGGTGGAACTGTCGGGGTTTGGAACCATGGGGGTGGAACTGTCAGGGTTTGGAACAGTCGTGGTGGAACTTTCGGGGTTTGGAACCGTGGTGGAACTGTTGGGGTTTGGAACCGTGGTGGTGGAACTGTCGGGGTTTGAAACCGTGGTGTTGGAACTGTCGGGGTTTGGAACCGTGGTGGTGGAACTGTCAGGGCTTTGGAACCGTGGGGGTGGAACTGTCGGGGTTTGGAACCGTCGTGGTGGAATTGTTGGGGTTTGGAACAGTCGTGGGGGAACTGTCGCCATTTGGAACCATGGGGGTGGAACTGTCGGGGTTTGGAACCGTGGGGGTGGAACTGTCGGGGTTTGGAACAGTGTTGGTGGAACTGTCGGGGTTTGGAACAGTCATGGTGGAACTGTCGGGGTTTGGAACCGTGGGGGTGGAACTGTCGGGGTTTGGAACCGTGGGGGTGGAATTGTCGGGGTTTGGAACAGTCGTGGTGGAACTGTCGGGGTTTGGAACCGTGGGGGTGGAACTGTGTGGGTTTGGAACCGTGGGGGTGGAACTGTCTGGGTTTGGAACAGTCGTGGTGGAACTGTCGGGGTTTGGAACCGTGGTGGTGGAACTGTCGGGGTTTGGAACCGTGGTGGTGGAACTGTCGGGGTTTGGAACCGTGGTGGTGGAACTGTCGGGGTTTGGAACAGTCGTGGTGGAACTGTCAGGGCTTTGGAACATTGTGGGTGGAACTGTCGGGGTTTGGAACCGTCGCGGTGGAACTGTCGGGCTTTGGAACCGTGGGGGTGGAACTGTCGGGGTTTGGAACCGTGGTGGTGGAACTGTCGGGGTTTGGAACAGTCGCGGTGGAACTGTCGGGCTTTGGAACATTGGGGGTGGAACTGTCGGGGTTTGGAACCGTCGTGGTGGAATTGTCGGGGTATGGAACAGTCGTGGGGGAACTGTCGCCATTTGGAACCATGGGGGTGGAACTGTCGGGGTTTGGAACAGTGTTGGTGGAACTGTCGGGCTTTGGAACCGTGGGGGTGGAACTGTCGGGGTTTGGAACCGTGGGGGTGGAACTGTCGAGGTTTGGAACAGTCGTGGGGGAACTGTCGGGGTTTGGAACCATGGGGGTGGAACTGTCGGGGTTTGGAACAGTCGTGGTGGAACTGTCGCCGTTTAGAACCGTGGTGGTGGAACTGTCGGGGTTTGGAACAGTCGTGGTGGAACTGTCGCCGTTTAGAACTGTGGGGGTGGAACTGTCGGGGTTTGGAACCATGGGGGTGGAACTGTCAGGGTTTGGAACAGTCGTGGTGGAACTGTCGGGGTTTGGAACAGTCGTGGTGGAACTGTCGGGGTTTGGAACCGTGGTGGTGGAACTGTCGGGGTTTGGAACAGTCGTGGTGGAACTGTCGGGGTTTGGAACCATCGGGGTGGAACTGTCGGAGTTTGGAACCGTGGGGGTGGAACTGTCGGGGTTTGGAACAGTCGTGGTGGAACTGTCGGGGTTTGGAACCATCGGGGTGGAACTGTCGGAGTTTGGAACCGTGGTGGTGGAACTGTCGGGGTTTGGAACAGTGTTGGTGGAACTGTCGGGGTTTGGAACAGTCATGGTGGAACTGTCGGGGTTTGGAACCGTGGGGGTGGAACTGTCGGGGTTTGGAACCGTGGGGGTGGAATTGTCGGGGTTTGGAACAGTCGTGGTGGAACTGTCGGGGTTTGGAACCGTGGGGGTGGAACTGTGTGGGTTTGGAACCGTGGGGGTGGAACTGTCTGGGTTTGGAACAGTCGTGGTGGAACTGTCGGGGTTTGGAACCGTGGTGGTGGAACTGTCGGGGTTTGGAACCGTGGTGGTGGAACTGTCGGGGTTTGGAACCGTGGTGGTGGAACTGTCGGGGTTTGGAACAGTCGTGGTGGAACTGTCAGGGCTTTGGAACATTGGGGGTGGAACTGTCGGGGTTTGGAACCGTCGCGGTGGAACTGTCGGGCTTTGGAACCGTGGGGGTGGAACTGTCGGGGTTTGGAACCGTGGTGGTGGAACTGTCGGGGTTTGGAACAGTCGCGGTGGAACTGTCGGGCTTTGGAACATTGGGGGTGGAACTGTCGGGGTTTGGAACCGTCGTGGTGGAATTGTCGGGGTATGGAACAGTCGTGGGGGAACTGTCGCCATTTGGAACCATGGGGGTGGAACTGTCGGGGTTTGGAACAGTGTTGGTGGAACTGTCGGGCTTTGGAACCGTGGGGGTGGAACTGTCGGGGTTTGGAACCGTGGGGGTGGAACTGTCGAGGTTTGGAACAGTCGTGGGGGAACTGTCGGGGTTTGGAACCATGGGGGTGGAACTGTCGGGGTTTGGAACAGTCGTGGTGGAACTGTCGCCGTTTAGAACCGTGGTGGTGGAACTGTCGGGGTTTGGAACAGTCGTGGTGGAACTGTCGCCGTTTAGAACTGTGGGGGTGGAACTGTCGGGGTTTGGAACCATGGGGGTGGAACTGTCAGGGTTTGGAACAGTCGTGGTGGAACTGTCGGGGTTTGGAACAGTCGTGGTGGAACTGTCGGGGTTTGGAACAGTGTTGGTGGAACTGTCGGGCTTTGGAACAGTCGTGGTGGAACTATCGGGGTTTCGAACCGTGGGGGTGGAACAGTCGCCATTTGGAACCGTGGTGGTGGAACTGTCGGGGTTTGGAACCGTGGTGGTGGAACTGTCGGGGTTTCGAACCGTGGTGGTGGAACAGTCGTGGTGGAACTATCGGGGTTTCGAACCGTGGGGGTGGAACAGTCGCCGTTTGGAACCGTGGTGGTGGAACTGTCGCCATTTGGAACCGTGGTGGTGGAACTGTCGGGGTTTGGAACCGTGGTGGTGGAACTGTCGGGGTTTGGAACAGTCGTGGTGGAACTGTCGGGGTTTGGAACCATCGGGGTGGAACTGTCGGAGTTTGGAACCGTGGTGGTGGAACTGTCGGGGTTTGGAACAGTGTTGGTGGAACTGTCGGGCTTTGGAACCGTGGGGGTGGAAATGTCGGGGTTTGGAACCGTGGGGGTGGAACTGTCGAGGTTTGGAACAGTCGTGGGGGAACTGTCGGGGTTTGGAACCATGGGGGTGGAACTGTCGGGGTTTGGAACAGTCGTGGTGGAACTGTCGGGGTTTGGAACAGTGTTGGTGGAACTGTCGGGGTTTGGAACAGTCGTGGTGGAACTATCGGGGTTTCGAACCGTGGGGGTGGAACAGTCGCCATTTGGAACCGTGGTGGTGGAACTGTCGGGGTTTGGAACCGTGGTGGTGGAACTGTCGGGGTTTCGAACCGTGGTGGTGGAACAGTCGTGGTGGAACTATCGGGGTTTCGAACCGTGGGGGTGGAACAGTCGCCGTTTGGAACCGTGGTGGTGGAACTGTCGCCATTTGGAACCGTGGTGGTGGAACTGTCGGGGTTTGGAACCGTGGTGGTGGAACTGTCGGGGTTTGGAACAGTCGTGGTGGAACTGTCGGGGTTTGGAACCATCGGGGTGGAACTGTCGGAGTTTGGAACCGTGGTGGTGGAACTGTCGGGGTTTGGAACAGTGTTGGTGGAACTGTCGGGCTTTGGAACCGTGGGGGTGGAACTGTCGGGGTTTGGAACCGTGGGGGTGGAACTGTCGAGGTTTGGAACAGTCGTGGGGGAACTGTCGGGGTTTGGAACCATGGGGGTGGAACTGTCGGGGTTTGGAACAGTCGTGATGGAACTGTCGCCGTTTAGAACCGTGGTGGTGGAACTGTCGGGGTTTGGAACAGTCGTGGTGGAACTGTCGCCGTTTAGAACTGTGGGGGTGGAACTGTCGGGGTTTGGAACCATGGGGGTGGAACTGTCAGGGTTTGGAACAGTCGTGGTGGAACTGTCGGGGTTTGGAACAGTCGTGGTGGAACTATCGGGGTTTCGAACCGTGGGGGTGGAACAGTCGCCATTTGGAACCGTGGTGGTGGAACTGTCGGGGTTTGGAACCGTGGTGGTGGAACTGTCGGGGTTTCGAACCGTGGTGGTGGAACAGTCGTGGTGGAACTATCGGGGTTTCGAACCGTGGGGGTGGAACAGTCGCCATTTGGAACCGTGGTGGTGGAACTGTCGGGGTTTGGAACCGTGGTGGTGGAACTGTCGGGGTTTCGAACCGTGGTGGTGGAACAGTCGTGGTGGAACTATCGGGGTTTCGAACCGTGGGGGTGGAACAGTCGCCGTTTGGAACCGTGGTGGTGGAACTGTCGCCATTTGGAACCGTGGTGGTGGAACTGTCGGGGTTTGGAACCGTGGTGGTGGAACTGTCGGGGTTTGGAACAGTCGTGGTGGAACTGTCGGGGTTTGGAACCATCGGGGTGGAACTGTCGGAGTTTGGAACCGTGGTGGTGGAACTGTCGGGGTTTGGAACAGTGATGGTGGAACTGTCGGGCTTTGGAACCGTGGGGGTGGAACTGTCGGGGTTTGGAACCGTGGGGGTGGAACTGTCGAGGTTTGGAACAGTCGTGGGGGAACTGTCGGGGTTTGGAACCATGGGGGTGGAACTGTCGGGGTTTGGAACAGTCGTGATGGAACTGTCGCCGTTTAGAACCGTGGTGGTGGAACTGTCGGGGTTTGGAACAGTCGTGGTGGAACTGTCGCCGTTTAGAACTGTGGGGGTGGAACTGTCGGGGTTTGGAACCATGGGGGTGGAACTGTCAGGGTTTGGAACAGTCGTGGTGGAACTGTCGGGGTTTGGAACAGTCGTGGTGGAACTGTCGGGGTTTGGAACAGTGTTGGTGGAACTGTCGGGGTTTGGAACAGTCGTGGTGGAACTGTCGGGGTTTCGAACCGTGGGGGTGGAACAGTCGCCATTTGGAACCGTGGTGGTGGAACTGTCGGGGTTTCGAACCGTGGTGGTGGAACTGTCGGGGTTTCGAACCGTGGTGGTGGAACAGTCGTGGTGGAACTATCGGGGTTTCGAACCGTGGGGGTGGAACAGTCGCCGTTTGGAACCGTGGTGGTGGAACTGTCGCCATTTGGAACCGTGGTGGTGGAACTGTCGGGGTTTGGAACCGTGGTGGTGGAACTGTCGGGGTTTGGAACAGTCGTGGTGGAACTGTCAGGGTTTGGAACCATCGGGGTGGAACTGTCGGAGTTTGGAACCGTGGGGGTGGAACTGTCGGGGTTTGGAACAGTCGTGGTGGAACTGTCGGGCTTTGGAACCATCGGGGTGGAACTGTCGGAGTTTGGAACCGTGGTGGTGGAACTGTCGGGGTTTGGAACAGTGTTGGTGGAACTGTCGGGGTTTGGAACAGTCATGGTGGAACTGTCGGGGTTTGGAACCGTGGGGGTGGAACTGTCGGGGTTTGGAACCGTGGGGGTGGAATTGTCGGGGTTTGGAACAGTCGTGGTGGAACTGTCGGGGTTTGGAACCGTGGGGGTGGAACTGTGTGGGTTTGGAACCGTGGGGGTGGAACTGTCTGGGTTTGGAACAGTCGTGGTGGAACTGTCGGGGTTTGGAACCGTGGTGGTGGAACTGTCGGGGTTTGGAACCGTGGTGGTGGAACTGTCGGGGTTTGGAACCGTGGTGGTGGAACTGTCGGGGTTTGGAACAGTCGTGGTGGAACTGTCAGGGCTTTGGAACATTGGGGGTGGAACTGTCGGGGTTTGGAACCGTCGAGGTGGAACTGTCGGGCTTTGGAACCGTGGGGGTGGAACTGTCGGGGTTTGGAACCGTCGTGGTGGAACTGTCGGGGTTTGGAACAGTCGTGGTGGAACTGTCGGGGTTTGGAACCATGGGGGTGGAACTGTCGGGGTTTGGAACAGTGTTGGTGGAACTGTCGGGGTTTGGAACAGTCATGGTGGAACTGTCGGGGTTTGGAACCGTGGTGGTGGAACTGTCGGGCTTTGGAACCGTGGGGGTGGAACTGTCGGGGTTTGGAACCGTGGTGGTGGAACTGTCGGGCTTTGGAACCGTGGGGGTGGAATTGTCGGGGTTTGGATTAGTCGTGGTGGAACTGTCGGGGTTTTGAAAAGTCGTGGTGGAACTGTCTGGGTTTGGAACCGTGGGGGTGGAACTGTGTGGGTTTGGAACAGTCGTGGTGGAACTGTCGGGGTTTTGAAAAGTCGTGGTGGAACTGTCTGGGTTTGGAACCGTGGTGGTGGACCTGTCGGGGTTTGGAACCGTGGTGGAACTGTTGGGGTTTGGAACCGTGGTGGTGGAACTGTCGGGGTTTGAAACCGTGGTGGTGGAACTGTCGGGGTTTGGAACCGTGGTGGTGGAACTGTCAGGGCTTTGGAACCGTGGGGGTGGAACTGTCGGGGTTTGGAACCGTCGTGGTGGAATTGTCGGGGTTTGGAACAGTCGTGGGGGAACTGTCGCCATTTGGAACCATGGGGGTGGAACTGTCGGGGTTTGGAACCGTGGGGGTGGAACTGTCGGGGTTTGGAACAGTCGTGGTGGAACTGTCGGGGTTTGGAACCGTGGTGGTGGAACTGTCGGGCTTTGGAACCGTGGGGGTGGAACTGTCGGTGTTTGGAACCGTGGGGGTGGAACTGTCGGGGTTTGGAACTGTCGTGGGGGAACTGTCGCCACTTGGAACCATGGGGGTGGAACTGTCGGAGTTTGGAACCGTGGGGGAACTGTTGGGGTTTGGAACAGTCGTGGTGGAACTGTCGGGGTTTGGAACCGTGGTGGTGGAACTGTCAGGGCTTTGGAACCGTGGGGGTGGAACTGTCGGGGTTTGGAACCGTGGTGGTGGAACTGTCAGGGCTTTGGAACCGTGGGGGTGGAACTGTCGGGGTTTGGAACCGTCGTGGTGGAATTGTCGGGGTTTGGAACAGTCGTGGGGGAACTGTCGCCATTTGGAACCATGGGGGTGGAACTGTCGGGGTTTGGAACCGTGGGGGTGGAACTGTCGGGGTTTGGAACAGTCGTGGTGGAACTGTCGGGGTTTGGAACCGTGGTGGTGGAACTGTCGGGCTTTGGAACCGTGGGGGTGGAACTGTCGCCACTTGGAACCATGGGGGTGGAACTGTCGGGGTTTGGAACCGTGGGGGTGGAACTGTCGCCGTTTGGAACCGTGGGGGTGGAACTGTCGCCGTTTGGAACCGTGGTGGTGGAACTGTCGGGGTTTGGAACAGTGTTGGTGGAACTGTCGGGGTTTGGAACAGTCGTGGTGGAACTGTCGGGGTTTGGAACCGTGGTGGTGGAACTGTCGGGCTTTGGAACCGTGGGGATGGAACTGTCGCCGTTTAGAACCGTGGAGGTGGAACTGTCGGGGTTTCGAACAGTCGTGGTGGAACTGTCGCCGTTTAGAACCGTGGGGGTGGAACTGTCGGGGTTTGGAACCATGGGGGTGGAACTGTCAGGGTTTGGAACAGTCGTGGTGGAACTTTCGGGGTTTGGAACCGTGGTGGTGGAACTGTCAGGGCTTTGGAACCGTGGTGGTGGAACTGTCGGGGTTTGAAACCGTGGTGGTGGAACTGTCGGGGTTTGGAACCGTGGTGGTGGAACTGTCAGGGCTTTGGAACCGTGGGGGTGGAACTGTCGGGGTTTGGAACCGTCGTGGTGGAATCGTCGGGGTTTGGAACAGTCGTGGGGGAACTGTCGCCATTTGGAACCATGGGGGTGGAACTGTGTGGGTTTGGAACAGTCGTGGTGGAACTGTCGGGGTTTTGAAAAGTCGTGGTGGAACTGTCTGGGTTTGGAACCGTGGTGGTGGACCTGTCGGGGTTTGGAACCGTGGTGGAACTGTTGGGGTTTGGAACCGTGGTGGTGGAACTGTCGGGGTTTGAAACCGTGGTGGTGGAACTGTCGGGGTTTGGAACTGTCGTGGGGGAACTGTCGCCACTTGGAACCATGGGGGTGGAACTGTCGGAGTTTGGAACCGTGGGGGAACTGTTGGGGTTTGGAACAGTCGTGGTGGAACTGTCGGGGTTTGGAACCGTGGTGGTGGAACTGTCAGGGCTTTGGAACCATGGGGGTGGAACTGTCGGGGTTTGGAACCGTGGTGGTGGAACTGTCAGGGCTTTGGAACCGTGGGGGTGGAACTGTCGGGGTTTGGAACCGTCGTGGTGGAATTGTCGGGGTTTGGAACAGTCGTGGGGGAACTGTCGCCATTTGGAACCATGGGGGTGGAACTGTCGGGGTTTGGAACCGTGGGGGTGGAACTGTCGGGGTTTGGAACAGTCGTGGTGGAACTGTCGGGGTTTGGAACCGTGGTGGTGGAACTGTCGGGCTTTGGAACCGTGGGGGTGGAACTGTCGCCACTTGGAACCATGGGGGTGGAACTGTCGGGGTTTGGAACCGTGGGGGTGGAACTGTCGCCGTTTGGAACCGTGGGGGTGGAACTGTCGCCGTTTGGAACCGTGGTGGTGGAACTGTCGGGGTTTGGAACAGTGTTGGTGGAACTGTCGGGGTTTGGAACAGTCGTGGTGGAACTGTCGGGGTTTGGAACCGTGGTGGTGGAACTGTCGGGCTTTGGAACCGTGGGGGTGGAACTGTCGCCGTTTAGAACCGTGGAGGTGGAACTGTCGTGGTTTCGAACAGTCGTGGTGGAACTGTCGCCGTTTAGAACCGTGGGGGTGGAACTGTCGGGGTTTGGAACCATGGGGGTGGAACTGTCAGGGTTTGGAACAGTCGTGGTGGAACTTTCGGGGTTTGGAACCGTGGTGGAACTGTTGGGGTTTGGAACCGTGGTGGTGGAACTGTCGGGGTTTGAAACCGTGGTGTTGGAACTGTCGGGGTTTGGAACCGTGGTGGTGGAACTGTCAGGGCTTTGGAACCGTGGGGGTGGAACTGTCGGGGTTTGGAACCGTCGTGGTGGAATTGTTGGGGTTTGGAACAGTCGTGGGGGAACTGTCGCCATTTGGAACCATGGGGGTGGAACTGTCGGGGTTTGGAACCGTGGGGGTGGAACTGTCGGGGTTTGGAACAGTGTTGGTGGAACTGTCGGGGTTTGGAACAGTCATGGTGGAACTGTCGGGGTTTGGAACCGTGGGGGTGGAACTGTCGGGGTTTGGAACCGTGGGGGTGGAATTGTCGGGGTTTGGAACAGTCGTGGTGGAACTGTCGGGGTTTGGAACCGTGGGGGTGGAACTGTGTGGGTTTGGAACCGTGGGGGTGGAACTGTCTGGGTTTGGAACAGTCGTGGTGGAACTGTCGGGGTTTGGAACCGTGGTGGTGGAACTGTCGGGGTTTGGAACCGTGGTGGTGGAACTGTCGGGGTTTGGAACCGTGGTGGTGGAACTGTCGGGGTTTGGAACAGTCGTGGTGGAACTGTCAGGGCTTTGGAACATTGTGGGTGGAACTGTCGGGGTTTGGAACCGTCGCGGTGGAACTGTCGGGCTTTGGAACCGTGGGGGTGGAACTGTCGGGGTTTGGAACCGTGGTGGTGGAACTGTCGGGGTTTGGAACAGTCGCGGTGGAACTGTCGGGCTTTGGAACATTGGGGGTGGAACTGTCGGGGTTTGGAACCGTCGTGGTGGAATTGTCGGGGTATGGAACAGTCGTGGGGGAACTGTCGCCATTTGGAACCATGGGGGTGGAACTGTCGGGGTTTGGAACAGTGTTGGTGGAACTGTCGGGCTTTGGAACCGTGGGGGTGGAACTGTCGGGGTTTGGAACCGTGGGGGTGGAACTGTCGAGGTTTGGAACAGTCGTGGGGGAACTGTCGGGGTTTGGAACCATGGGGGTGGAACTGTCGGGGTTTGGAACAGTCGTGGTGGAACTGTCGCCGTTTAGAACCGTGGTGGTGGAACTGTCGGGGTTTGGAACAGTCGTGGTGGAACTGTCGCCGTTTAGAACTGTGGGGGTGGAACTGTCGGGGTTTGGAACCATGGGGGTGGAACTGTCAGGGTTTGGAACAGTCGTGGTGGAACTGTCGGGGTTTGGAACAGTCGTGGTGGAACTGTCGGGGTTTGGAACCGTGGTGGTGGAACTGTCGGGGTTTGGAACAGTCGTGGTGGAACTGTCGGGGTTTGGAACCATCGGGGTGGAACTGTCGGAGTTTGGAACCGTGGGGGTGGAACTGTCGGGGTTTGGAACAGTCGTGGTGGAACTGTCGGGGTTTGGAACCATCGGGGTGGAACTGTCGGAGTTTGGAACCGTGGTGGTGGAACTGTCGGGGTTTGGAACAGTGTTGGTGGAACTGTCGGGGTTTGGAACAGTCATGGTGGAACTGTCGGGGTTTGGAACCGTGGGGGTGGAACTGTCGGGGTTTGGAACCGTGGGGGTGGAATTGTCGGGGTTTGGAACAGTCGTGGTGGAACTGTCGGGGTTTGGAACCGTGGGGGTGGAACTGTGTGGGTTTGGAACCGTGGGGGTGGAACTGTCTGGGTTTGGAACAGTCGTGGTGGAACTGTCGGGGTTTGGAACCGTGGTGGTGGAACTGTCGGGGTTTGGAACCGTGGTGGTGGAACTGTCGGGGTTTGGAACCGTGGTGGTGGAACTGTCGGGGTTTGGAACAGTCGTGGTGGAACTGTCAGGGCTTTGGAACATTGGGGGTGGAACTGTCGGGGTTTGGAACCGTCGCGGTGGAACTGTCGGGCTTTGGAACCGTGGGGGTGGAACTGTCGGGGTTTGGAACCGTGGTGGTGGAACTGTCGGGGTTTGGAACAGTCGCGGTGGAACTGTCGGGCTTTGGAACATTGGGGGTGGAACTGTCGGGGTTTGGAACCGTCGTGGTGGAATTGTCGGGGTATGGAACAGTCGTGGGGGAACTGTCGCCATTTGGAACCATGGGGGTGGAACTGTCGGGGTTTGGAACAGTGTTGGTGGAACTGTCGGGCTTTGGAACCGTGGGGGTGGAACTGTCGGGGTTTGGAACCGTGGGGGTGGAACTGTCGAGGTTTGGAACAGTCGTGGGGGAACTGTCGGGGTTTGGAACCATGGGGGTGGAACTGTCGGGGTTTGGAACAGTCGTGGTGGAACTGTCGCCGTTTAGAACCGTGGTGGTGGAACTGTCGGGGTTTGGAACAGTCGTGGTGGAACTGTCGCCGTTTAGAACTGTGGGGGTGGAACTGTCGGGGTTTGGAACCATGGGGGTGGAACTGTCAGGGTTTGGAACAGTCGTGGTGGAACTGTCGGGGTTTGGAACAGTCGTGGTGGAACTGTCGGGGTTTGGAACAGTGTTGGTGGAACTGTCGGGCTTTGGAACAGTCGTGGTGGAACTATCGGGGTTTCGAACCGTGGGGGTGGAACAGTCGCCATTTGGAACCGTGGTGGTGGAACTGTCGGGGTTTGGAACCGTGGTGGTGGAACTGTCGGGGTTTCGAACCGTGGTGGTGGAACAGTCGTGGTGGAACTATCGGGGTTTCGAACCGTGGGGGTGGAACAGTCGCCGTTTGGAACCGTGGTGGTGGAACTGTCGCCATTTGGAACCGTGGTGGTGGAACTGTCGGGGTTTGGAACCGTGGTGGTGGAACTGTCGGGGTTTGGAACAGTCGTGGTGGAACTGTCGGGGTTTGGAACCATCGGGGTGGAACTGTCGGAGTTTGGAACCGTGGTGGTGGAACTGTCGGGGTTTGGAACAGTGTTGGTGGAACTGTCGGGCTTTGGAACCGTGGGGGTGGAAATGTCGGGGTTTGGAACCGTGGGGGTGGAACTGTCGAGGTTTGGAACAGTCGTGGGGGAACTGTCGGGGTTTGGAACCATGGGGGTGGAACTGTCGGGGTTTGGAACAGTCGTGGTGGAACTGTCGGGGTTTGGAACAGTGTTGGTGGAACTGTCGGGGTTTGGAACAGTCGTGGTGGAACTATCGGGGTTTCGAACCGTGGGGGTGGAACAGTCGCCATTTGGAACCGTGGTGGTGGAACTGTCGGGGTTTGGAACCGTGGTGGTGGAACTGTCGGGGTTTCGAACCGTGGTGGTGGAACAGTCGTGGTGGAACTATCGGGGTTTCGAACCGTGGGGGTGGAACAGTCGCCGTTTGGAACCGTGGTGGTGGAACTGTCGCCATTTGGAACCGTGGTGGTGGAACTGTCGGGGTTTGGAACCGTGGTGGTGGAACTGTCGGGGTTTGGAACAGTCGTGGTGGAACTGTCGGGGTTTGGAACCATCGGGGTGGAACTGTCGGAGTTTGGAACCGTGGTGGTGGAACTGTCGGGGTTTGGAACAGTGTTGGTGGAACTGTCGGGCTTTGGAACCGTGGGGGTGGAACTGTCGGGGTTTGGAACCGTGGGGGTGGAACTGTCGAGGTTTGGAACAGTCGTGGGGGAACTGTCGGGGTTTGGAACCATGGGGGTGGAACTGTCGGGGTTTGGAACAGTCGTGATGGAACTGTCGCCGTTTAGAACCGTGGTGGTGGAACTGTCGGGGTTTGGAACAGTCGTGGTGGAACTGTCGCCGTTTAGAACTGTGGGGGTGGAACTGTCGGGGTTTGGAACCATGGGGGTGGAACTGTCAGGGTTTGGAACAGTCGTGGTGGAACTGTCGGGGTTTGGAACAGTCGTGGTGGAACTATCGGGGTTTCGAACCGTGGGGGTGGAACAGTCGCCATTTGGAACCGTGGTGGTGGAACTGTCGGGGTTTGGAACCGTGGTGGTGGAACTGTCGGGGTTTCGAACCGTGGTGGTGGAACAGTCGTGGTGGAACTATCGGGGTTTCGAACCGTGGGGGTGGAACAGTCGCCATTTGGAACCGTGGTGGTGGAACTGTCGGGGTTTGGAACCGTGGTGGTGGAACTGTCGGGGTTTCGAACCGTGGTGGTGGAACAGTCGTGGTGGAACTATCGGGGTTTCGAACCGTGGGGGTGGAACAGTCGCCGTTTGGAACCGTGGTGGTGGAACTGTCGCCATTTGGAACCGTGGTGGTGGAACTGTCGGGGTTTGGAACCGTGGTGGTGGAACTGTCGGGGTTTGGAACAGTCGTGGTGGAACTGTCGGGGTTTGGAACCATCGGGGTGGAACTGTCGGAGTTTGGAACCGTGGTGGTGGAACTGTCGGGGTTTGGAACAGTGATGGTGGAACTGTCGGGCTTTGGAACCGTGGGGGTGGAACTGTCGGGGTTTGGAACCGTGGGGGTGGAACTGTCGAGGTTTGGAACAGTCGTGGGGGAACTGTCGGGGTTTGGAACCATGGGGGTGGAACTGTCGGGGTTTGGAACAGTCGTGATGGAACTGTCGCCGTTTAGAACCGTGGTGGTGGAACTGTCGGGGTTTGGAACAGTCGTGGTGGAACTGTCGCCGTTTAGAACTGTGGGGGTGGAACTGTCGGGGTTTGGAACCATGGGGGTGGAACTGTCAGGGTTTGGAACAGTCGTGGTGGAACTGTCGGGGTTTGGAACAGTCGTGGTGGAACTGTCGGGGTTTGGAACAGTGTTGGTGGAACTGTCGGGGTTTGGAACAGTCGTGGTGGAACTGTCGGGGTTTCGAACCGTGGGGGTGGAACAGTCGCCATTTGGAACCGTGGTGGTGGAACTGTCGGGGTTTCGAACCGTGGTGGTGGAACTGTCGGGGTTTCGAACCGTGGTGGTGGAACAGTCGTGGTGGAACTATCGGGGTTTCGAACCGTGGGGGTGGAACAGTCGCCGTTTGGAACCGTGGTGGTGGAACTGTCGCCATTTGGAACCGTGGTGGTGGAACTGTCGGGGTTTGGAACCGTGGTGGTGGAACTGTCGGGGTTTGGAACAGTCGTGGTGGAACTGTCAGGGTTTGGAACCATCGGGGTGGAACTGTCGGAGTTTGGAACCGTGGGGGTGGAACTGTCGGGGTTTGGAACAGTCGTGGTGGAACTGTCGGGCTTTGGAACCATCGGGGTGGAACTGTCGGAGTTTGGAACCGTGGTGGTGGAACTGTCGGGGTTTGGAACAGTGTTGGTGGAACTGTCGGGGTTTGGAACAGTCATGGTGGAACTGTCGGGGTTTGGAACCGTGGGGGTGGAACTGTCGGGGTTTGGAACCGTGGGGGTGGAATTGTCGGGGTTTGGAACAGTCGTGGTGGAACTGTCGGGGTTTGGAACCGTGGGGGTGGAACTGTGTGGGTTTGGAACCGTGGGGGTGGAACTGTCTGGGTTTGGAACAGTCGTGGTGGAACTGTCGGGGTTTGGAACCGTGGTGGTGGAACTGTCGGGGTTTGGAACCGTGGTGGTGGAACTGTCGGGGTTTGGAACCGTGGTGGTGGAACTGTCGGGGTTTGGAACAGTCGTGGTGGAACTGTCAGGGCTTTGGAACATTGGGGGTGGAACTGTCGGGGTTTGGAACCGTCGAGGTGGAACTGTCGGGCTTTGGAACCGTGGGGGTGGAACTGTCGGGGTTTGGAACCGTGGTGGTGGAACTGTCGGGGTTTGGAACAGTCGCGGTGGAACTGTCGGGCTTTGGAACATTGGGGGTGGAACTGTCGGGGCTTGGAACCGTCGTGGTGGAATTGTCGGGGTATGGAACAGTCGTGGGGGAACTGTCGCCATTTGGAACCATGGGGGTGGAACTGTCGGG
This sequence comes from Telmatherina bonti, assembly GCF_933228915.1. NCBI lineage: Eukaryota > Metazoa > Chordata > Actinopteri > Atheriniformes > Telmatherinidae > Telmatherina > Telmatherina bonti. The sequence continues at coordinate 40,616,102 of NC_136627.1, read as the reverse complement.
GTTTGGAACAGTCGCGGTGGAACTGTCGGGGTTTGGAACCGTGGTGGTGGAACTGTCGGGGTTTGGAACCGTGGTGGTGGAACTGTCGGGGTTTGGAACCGTGGTGGTGGAACTGTCGGGGTTTGGAACAGTCGTGGTGGAACTGTCAGGGCTTTGGAACATTGGGGGTGGAACTGTCGGGGTTTGGAACCGTCGAGGTGGAACTGTCGGGCTTTGGAACCGTGGGGGTGGAACTGTCGGGGTTTGGAACCGTGGTGGTGGAACTGTCGGGGTTTGGAACAGTCGCGGTGGAACTGTCGGGCTTTGGAACATTGGGGGTGGAACTGTCGGGGCTTGGAACCGTCGTGGTGGAATTGTCGGGGTATGGAACAGTCGTGGGGGAACTGTCGCCATTTGGAACCATGGGGGTGGAACTGTCGGGGTTTGGAACAGTCGCGGTGGAACTGTCGGGCTTTGGAACCGTGGGGGTGGAACTGTCGGGGTTTGGAACCGTGGTGGTGGAACTGTCGGGGTTTGGAACCGTGGTGGTGGAACTGTCAGGGCTTTGGAACATTGGGGGTGGAACTGTCGGGGTTTGGAACCGTCGTGGTGGAATTGTCGGGGTATGGAACAGTCGTGGGGGAACTGTCGCCATTTGGAACCATGGGGGTGGAACTGTCGGGGTTTGGAACAGTGTTGGTGGAACTGTCGGGCTTTGGAACCGTGGGGGTGGAACTGTCGGGGTTTGGAACCGTGGGGGTGGAACTGTCGAGGTTTGGAACAGTCGTGGGGGAACTGTCGGGGTTTGGAACCATGGGGGTGGAACTGTCGGGGTTTGGAACAGTCGTGGTGGAACTGTCGCCGTTTAGAACCGTGGTGGTGGAACTGTCGGGGTTTGGAACAGTCGTGGTGGAACTGTCGCCGTTTAGAACTGTGGGGGTGGAACTGTCGGGGTTTGGAACCATGGGGGTGGAACTGTCAGGGTTTGGAACAGTCGTGGTGGAACTGTCGGGGTTTGGAACAGTCGTGGTGGAACTGTCGGGGTTTGGAACAGTGTTGGTGGAACTGTCGGGGTTTGGAACAGTCGTGGTGGAACTATCGGGGTTTCGAACCGTGGGGGTGGAACAGTCGCCATTTGGAACCGTGGTGGTGGAACTGTCGGGGTTTGGAACCGTGGTGGTGGAACTGTCGGGGTTTGGAACAGTCGTGGTGGAACTATCGCCGTTTGGAACCGTGGTGGTGGAACTGTCGCCATTTGGAACCGTGGTGGTGGAACTGTCGGGGTTTGGAACCGTGGTGGTGGAACTGTCGGGGTTTGGAACAGTCGTGGTGGAACTGTCGGGGTTTGGAACCATCGGGGTGGAACTGTCGGAGTTTGGAACCGTGGTGGTGGAACTGTCGGGGTTTGGAACAGTGTTGGTGGAACTGTCGGGCTTTGGAACCGTGGGGGTGGAACTGTCGGGGTTTGGAACCGTGGGGGTGGAACTGTCGAGGTTTGGAACAGTCGTGGGGGAACTGTCGGGGTTTGGAACCATGGGGGTGGAACTGTCGGGGTTTGGAACAGTCGTGATGGAACTGTCGCCGTTTAGAACCGTGGTGGTGGAACTGTCGGGGTTTGGAACAGTCGTGGTGGAACTGTCGCCGTTTAGAACTGTGGGGGTGGAACTGTCGGGGTTTGGAACCATGGGGGTGGAACTGTCAGGGTTTGGAACAGTCGTGGTGGAACTGTCGGGGTTTGGAACAGTCGTGGTGGAACTATCGGGGTTTCGAACCGTGGGGGTGGAACAGTCGCCATTTGGAACCGTGGTGGTGGAACTGTCGGGGTTTGGAACCGTGGTGGTGGAACTGTCGGGGTTTCGAACCGTGGTGGTGGAACAGTCGTGGTGGAACTATCGGGGTTTCGAACCGTGGGGGTGGAACAGTCGCCATTTGGAACCGTGGTGGTGGAACTGTCGGGGTTTGGAACCGTGGTGGTGGAACTGTCGGGGTTTCGAACCGTGGTGGTGGAACAGTCGTGGTGGAACTATCGGGGTTTCGAACCGTGGGGGTGGAACAGTCGCCGTTTGGAACCGTGGTGGTGGAACTGTCGCCATTTGGAACCGTGGTGGTGGAACTGTCGGGGTTTGGAACCGTGGTGGTGGAACTGTCGGGGTTTGGAACAGTCGTGGTGGAACTGTCGGGGTTTGGAACCATCGGGGTGGAACTGTCGGAGTTTGGAACCGTGGTGGTGGAACTGTCGGGGTTTGGAACAGTGATGGTGGAACTGTCGGGCTTTGGAACCGTGGGGGTGGAACTGTCGGGGTTTGGAACCGTGGGGGTGGAACTGTCGAGGTTTGGAACAGTCGTGGGGGAACTGTCGGGGTTTGGAACCATGGGGGTGGAACTGTCGGGGTTTGGAACAGTCGTGATGGAACTGTCGCCGTTTAGAACCGTGGTGGTGGAACTGTCGGGGTTTGGAACAGTCGTGGTGGAACTGTCGCCGTTTAGAACTGTGGGGGTGGAACTGTCGGGGTTTGGAACCATGGGGGTGGAACTGTCAGGGTTTGGAACAGTCGTGGTGGAACTGTCGGGGTTTGGAACAGTCGTGGTGGAACTGTCGGGGTTTGGAACAGTGTTGGTGGAACTGTCGGGGTTTGGAACAGTCGTGGTGGAACTGTCGGGGTTTCGAACCGTGGGGGTGGAACAGTCGCCATTTGGAACCGTGGTGGTGGAACTGTCGGGGTTTCGAACCGTGGTGGTGGAACTGTCGGGGTTTCGAACCGTGGTGGTGGAACAGTCGTGGTGGAACTATCGGGGTTTCGAACCGTGGGGGTGGAACAGTCGCCGTTTGGAACCGTGGTGGTGGAACTGTCGCCATTTGGAACCGTGGTGGTGGAACTGTCGGGGTTTGGAACCGTGGTGGTGGAACTGTCGGGGTTTGGAACAGTCGTGGTGGAACTGTCAGGGTTTGGAACCATCGGGGTGGAACTGTCGGAGTTTGGAACCGTGGGGGTGGAACTGTCGGGGTTTGGAACAGTCGTGGTGGAACTGTCGGGCTTTGGAACCATCGGGGTGGAACTGTCGGAGTTTGGAACCGTGGTGGTGGAACTGTCGGGGTTTGGAACAGTGTTGGTGGAACTGTCGGGGTTTGGAACAGTCATGGTGGAACTGTCGGGGTTTGGAACCGTGGGGGTGGAACTGTCGGGGTTTGGAACCGTGGGGGTGGAATTGTCGGGGTTTGGAACAGTCGTGGTGGAACTGTCGGGGTTTGGAACCGTGGGGGTGGAACTGTGTGGGTTTGGAACCGTGGGGGTGGAACTGTCTGGGTTTGGAACAGTCGTGGTGGAACTGTCGGGGTTTGGAACCGTGGTGGTGGAACTGTCGGGGTTTGGAACCGTGGTGGTGGAACTGTCGGGGTTTGGAACCGTGGTGGTGGAACTGTCGGGGTTTGGAACAGTCGTGGTGGAACTGTCAGGGCTTTGGAACATTGGGGGTGGAACTGTCGGGGTTTGGAACCGTCGAGGTGGAACTGTCGGGCTTTGGAACCGTGGGGGTGGAACTGTCGGGGTTTGGAACCGTGGTGGTGGAACTGTCGGGGTTTGGAACAGTCGCGGTGGAACTGTCGGGCTTTGGAACATTGGGGGTGGAACTGTCGGGGCTTGGAACCGTCGTGGTGGAATTGTCGGGGTATGGAACAGTCGTGGGGGAACTGTCGCCATTTGGAACCATGGGGGTGGAACTGTCGGGGTTTGGAACAGTCGCGGTGGAACTGTCGGGGTTTGGAACCGTGGTGGTGGAACTGTCGGGGTTTGGAACCGTGGTGGTGGAACTGTCGGGGTTTGGAACCGTGGTGGTGGAACTGTCGGGGTTTGGAACAGTCGTGGTGGAACTGTCAGGGCTTTGGAACATTGGGGGTGGAACTGTCGGGGTTTGGAACCGTCGAGGTGGAACTGTCGGGCTTTGGAACCGTGGGGGTGGAACTGTCGGGGTTTGGAACCGTGGTGGTGGAACTGTCGGGGTTTGGAACAGTCGCGGTGGAACTGTCGGGCTTTGGAACATTGGGGGTGGAACTGTCGGGGCTTGGAACCGTCGTGGTGGAATTGTCGGGGTATGGAACAGTCGTGGGGGAACTGTCGCCATTTGGAACCATGGGGGTGGAACTGTCGGGGTTTGGAACAGTCGCGGTGGAACTGTCGGGCTTTGGAACCGTGGGGGTGGAACTGTCGGGGTTTGGAACCGTGGTGGTGGAACTGTCGGGGTTTGGAACCGTGGTGGTGGAACTGTCAGGGCTTTGGAACATTGGGGGTGGAACTGTCGGGGTTTGGAACCGTCGTGGTGGAATTGTCGGGGTATGGAACAGTCGTGGGGGAACTGTCGCCATTTGGAACCATGGGGGTGGAACTGTCGGGGTTTGGAACAGTGTTGGTGGAACTGTCGGGCTTTGGAACCGTGGGGGTGGAACTGTCGGGGTTTGGAACCGTGGGGGTGGAACTGTCGAGGTTTGGAACAGTCGTGGGGGAACTGTCGGGGTTTGGAACCATGGGGGTGGAACTGTCGGGGTTTGGAACAGTCGTGGTGGAACTGTCGCCGTTTAGAACCGTGGTGGTGGAACTGTCGGGGTTTGGAACAGTCGTGGTGGAACTGTCGCCGTTTAGAACTGTGGGGGTGGAACTGTCGGGGTTTGGAACCATGGGGGTGGAACTGTCAGGGTTTGGAACAGTCGTGGTGGAACTGTCGGGGTTTGGAACAGTCGTGGTGGAACTGTCGGGGTTTGGAACAGTGTTGGTGGAACTGTCGGGGTTTGGAACAGTCGTGGTGGAACTATCGGGGTTTCGAACCGTGGGGGTGGAACAGTCGCCATTTGGAACCGTGGTGGTGGAACTGTCGGGGTTTGGAACCGTGGTGGTGGAACTGTCGGGGTTTCGAACCGTGGTGGTGGAACAGTCGTGGTGGAACTATCGGGGTTTCGAACCGTGGGGGTGGAATAGTCGCCGTTTGGAACCGTGGTGGTGGAACTGTCGCCATTTGGAACCGTGGTGGTGGAACTGTCGGGGTTTGGAACCGTGGTGGTGGAACTGTCGGGGTTTGGAACAGTCTTGGTGGAACTGTCGGGGTTTGGAACCATCGGGGTGGAACTGTCGGAGTTTGGAACCGTGGTGGTGGAACTGTCGGGGTTTGGAACAGTGTTGGTGGAACTGTCGGGCTTTGGAACCGTGGGGGTGGAACTGTCGGGGTTTGGAACCGTGGGGGTGGAACTGTCGAGGTTTGGAACAGTCGTGGGGGAACTGTCGGGGTTTGGAACCATGGGGGTGGAACTGTCGGGGTTTGGAACAGTCGTGATGGAACTGTCGCCGTTTAGAACCGTGGTGGTGGAACTGTCGGGGTTTGGAACAGTCGTGGTGGAACTGTCGCCGTTTAGAACTGTGGGGGTGGAACTGTCGGGGTTTGGAACCATGGGGGTGGAACTGTCAGGGTTTGGAACAGTCGTGGTGGAACTGTCGGGGTTTGGAACAGTCGTGGTGGAACTGTCGGGGTTTGGAACAGTGTTGGTGGAACTGTCGGGGTTTGGAACAGTCGTGGTGGAACTATCGGGGTTTCGAACCGTGGGGGTGGAACAGTCGCCATTTGGAACCGTGGTGGTGGAACTGTCGGGGTTTCGAACCGTGGTGGTGGAACTGTCGGGGTTTCGAACCGTGGTGGTGGAACAGTCGTGGTGGAACTATCGGGGTTTCGAACCGTGGGGGTGGAACTGTCGCCGTTTGGAACCGTGGTGGTGGAACTGTCGCCATTTGGAACCGTGGTGGTGGAACTGTCGGGGTTTGGAACCGTGGTGGTGGAACTGTCGGGGTTTGGAACAGTCGTGGTGGAACTGTCGGGGTTTGGAACCATCGGGGTGGAACTGTCGGAGTTTGGAACCGTGGGGGTGGAACTGTCGGGGTTTGGAACAGTCGTGGTGGAACTGTCGGGGTTTGGAACCATCGGGGTGGAACTGTCGGAGTTTGGAACCGTGGTGGTGGAACTGTCGGGGTTTGGAACAGTGTTGGTGGAACTGTCGGGGTTTGGAACAGTCATGGTGGAACTGTCGGGGTTTGGAACCGTGGGGGTGGAACTGTCGGGGTTTGGAACCGTGGGGGTGGAATTGTCGGGGTTTGGAACAGTCGTGGTGGAACTGTCGGGGTTTGGAACCGTGGGGGTGGAACTGTGTGGGTTTGGAACCGTGGGGGTGGAACTGTCTGGGTTTGGAACAGTCGTGGTGGAACTGTCGGGGTTTGGAAAAGTGTTGGTGGAACTGTCGGGGTTTGGAACAGTCGCGGTGGAACTGTCGGGCTTTGGAACCGTGGTGGTGGAACTGTCGGGGTTTGGAACCGTGGTGGTGGAACTGTCAGGGCTTTGGAACATTGGGGGTGGAACTGTCGCCGTTTTGAACCGTGGTGGTGGAACTGTCGCCGTTTGGAACCGTGGGGGTGGAACTGTCGCCGTTTGGAACCGTGGTGGTGGAACTGTCAGGGTTTGGAACAGTCGTGGTGGAGCTGTCGCCGTTTGGAACCGTGGTGGTGGAACTGTCGGGGTTTGGAAAAGTCGTGGTGGAACTGTCGGGGTTTGGAACAGTGTTGGTGGAACTGTCGGGGTTTGGAACAGTCGTGGTGGAACTTTCGGGGTTTGGAACCGTGGTGGTGGAACTGTCGGGCTTTTGAACCGTGGGGGTGGAACTGTCGGGGTTTGGAACCGTGGGGGTGGAACTGTCGAGGTTTGGAACAGTCGTGGTGGAACTGTCGCCGTTTAGAACCGTGGGGGTGGAACTGTCGGGGTTTGGAACAGTCGTGGTGGAACTGTCGGGGTTTGGAACCGTGGTGGTGGAACTGTCGGGGTTTGGAACAGTCGTGGTGGAACTGTCGCCGTTTAGAACCGTGGTGGTGGAACTGTCGGGGTTTGGAACAGTCGTGGTGGAACTGTCGCCGTTTAGAACCGTGGGGGTGGAACTGTCGGGGTTTGGAACCATGGGGGTGGAACTGTCAGGGTTTGGAACAGTCGTGGTGGAACTGTCGGGGTTTGGAACAGTGTTGGTGGAACTGTCGGGGTTTGGAACAGTCGTGGTGGAACTATCGGGGTTTCGAACCGTGGGGGTGGAACAGTCGCCATTTGGAACCGTGGGGGTGGAACTGTCGGGGTTTGGAACCGTGGTGGTGGAACTGTCGGGGTTTGGAACAGTCGTGGTGGAACTGTCGGGGTTTGGAACCATCGGGGTGGAACTGTCGGAGTTTGGAACCGTGGTGGTGGAACTGTCGGGGTTTGGAACCGTGGTGGTGGAACTGTCGGGGTTTGGAACAGTCGTGGTGGAACTGTCGGGGTTTGGAACCATCGGGGTGGAACTGTCGGGGTTTGGAACCGTGGGGGTGGAACTGTCGGGGTTTGGAACAGTCGTGGTGGAACTGTCGGGGTTTGGAACCGTCGGGGTGGAACTGTCGGAGTTTGGAACCGTGGTGGTGGAACTGTCGGGGTTTGGAACAGTGTTGGTGGAACTGTCGGGGTTTGGAACAGTCATGGTGGAACTGTCGGGGTTTGGAACCGTGGGGGTGGAACTGTCGGGGTTTGGAACCGTGGGGGTGGAATTGTCGGGGTTTGGAACAGTCGTGGTGGAATTGTCGGGGTTTGGAACCGTGGGGGTGGAACTGTGTGGGTTTGGAACCGTGGGGGTGGAACTGTCTGGGTTTGGAACAGTCGTGGTGGAACTGTCGGGGTTTGGAAAAGTGTTGGTGGAACTGTCGGGGTTTGGAACAGTCGCGGTGGAACTGTCGGGGTTTGGAACCGTGGTGGTGGAACTGTCGGGGTTTGGAACCGTGGTGGTGGAACTGTCAGGGCTTTGGAACATTGGGGGTGGAACTGTCGGGGTTTGGAACCGTCGTGGTGGAATTGTCGGGGTATGGAACAGTCGTGGGGGAACTGTCGCCATTTGGAACCATGGGGGTGGAACTGTCGGGGTTTGGAACAGTGTTGGTGGAACTGTCGGGCTTTGGAACCGTGGGGGTGGAACTGTCGGGGTTTGGAACCGTGGGGGTGGAACTGTCGAGGTTTGGAACAGTCGTGGGGGAACTGTCGGGGTTTGGAACCATGGGGGTGGAACTGTCGGGGTTTGGAACAGTCGTGGTGGAACTGTCGCCGTTTAGAACCGTGGTGGTGGAACTGTCGGGGTTTGGAACAGTCGTGGTGGAACTGTCGCCGTTTAGAACTGTGGGGGTGGAACTGTCGGGGTTTGGAACCATGGGGGTGGAACTGTCAGGGTTTGGAACAGTCGTGGTGGAACTGTCGGGGTTTGGAACAGTCGTGGGTGAACTGTCGGGGTTTGGAACAGTGTTGGTGGAACTGTCGGGGTTTGGAACAGTGTTGGTGGAACTGTCGGGGTTTCGAACCGTGGTGGTGGAACAGTCGTGGTGGAACTATCGGGGTTTCGAACCGTGGGGGTGGAACAGTCGGGGTTTGGAACCGTGGTGGTGGAACTGTCGGCATTTGGAACCGTGGTGGTGGAACTGTCGGGGTTTGGAACCGTGGTGGTGGAACTGTCGGGGTTTGGAACAGTCGTGGTGGAACTGTCGGGGTTTGGAACCATCGGGGTGGAACTGTCGGGGTTTGGAACCGTGGGGGTGGAACTGTCGAGGTTTGGAACCGTGGGGGTGGAACTGTCGAGGTTTGGAACAGTCGTGGGGGAACTGTCGGGGTTTGGAACCATGGGGTTGGAACTGTCGGGGTTTGGAACAGTCGTGGTGGAACTGTCGCCGCTTAGAACCGTGGTGGTGGAACTGTTGGGGTTTGGAACAGTCGTGGTGGAACTGTCGCCGTTTAGAACTGTGGGGGTGGAACTGTCGGGGTTTGGAACCATGGGGGTGGAACTGTCAGGCTTTGGAACAGTCGTGGTGGAACTGTCGGGGTTTGGAACAGTCGTGGTGGAACTGTCGGGGTTTGGAACAGTGTTGGTGGAACTGTCGGGGTTTGGAACAGTCGTGGTGGAACTATCGGGGTTTCGAACCGTGGGGGTGGAACAGTCGCCATTTGGAACCGTGGTGGTGGAACTGTCGGGGTTTCGAACCGTGGTGGTGGAACTGTCGGGGTTTCGAACCGTGGTGGTGGAACTGTCGGGGTTTCGAACCGTGGTGGTGGAACAGTCGTGGTGGAACTATCGGGGTTTCGAACCGTGGGGGTGGAACAGTCGCCGTTTGGAACCGTGGTGGTGGAACTGTCGCCATTTGGAACCGTGGTGGTGGAACTGTCGGGGTTTGGAACCGTGGTGGTGGAACTGTCGGGGTTTGGAACAGTCGTGGTGGAACTGTCGGGGTTTGGAACCATCGGGGTGGAACTGTCGGAGTTTGGAACCGTGGGGGTGGAACTGTCGGGGTTTGGAACAGTCGTGGTGGAACTGTCGGGGTTTGGAACCGTGGGGGTGGAACTGTCGGGGTTTGGAACCGTGGTGGTGGAACTGTCGGGGTTTGGAACCATCGGGGTGGTGGAACTGTCAGGGCTTTGGAACATTGGGGGTGGAACTGTCGGGGTTTGGAACCGTCGTGGTGGAATTGTCGGGGTTTGGAACAGTCGTGGGGGAACTGTCGCCATTTGGAACCATGGGGGTGGAACTGTCGGGGTTTGGAACAGTGTTGGTGGAACTGTCGGGCTTTGGAACCGTGGGGGTGGAACTGTCAGGGTTTGGAACCGTGGGGGTGGAACTGTCGAGGTTTGGAACAGTCGTGGGGGAACTGTCGCCGTTTAGAACCGTGGTGGTGGAACTGTCGGGGTTTGGAACAGTCGTGGTGGAACTGTCGGGGTTTGGAACAGTCGTGGTGGAACTGTCGGGGTTTGGAACCATGGGGGTGGAACTGTCAGGGTTTGGAACAGTCGTGGTGGAACTGTCGGGGTTTGGAACAGTGTTGGTGGAACTGTCGGGGTTTGGAACAGTCGTGGTGGAACTATCGGGGTTTCGAACCGTGGGGGTGGAACAGTCGCCATTTGGAACCGTGGTGGTGGAACTGTCGGGGTTTGGAACCGTGGTGGTGGAACTGTCGGGGTTTCGAACCGTGGTGGTGGAACAGTCGTGGTGGAACTATCGGGGTTTCGAACCGTGGGGGTGGAACAGTCGCCGTTTGGAACCGTGGTGGTGGAACTGTCGGGGTTTGGAACCGTGGTGGTGGAACTGTCGGGGTTTCGAACCGTGGTGGTGGAACAGTCGTGGTGGAACTATCGGGTTTTCGAACCGTGGGGGTGGAACAGTCGCCGTTTGGAACCGTGGTGGTGGAACTGTCGCCATTTGGAACCGTGGGGGTGGAACTGTCGGGGTTTGGAACCGTGGTGGTGGAACTGTCGGGGTTTCGAACCGTGGTGGTGGAACAGTCGTGGTGGAACTATCGGGGTTTCGAACCGTGGGGGTGGAACAGTCGCCGTTTGGAACCGTGGTGGTGGAACTGTCGGGGTTTCGAACCGTGGTGGTGGAACTGTCGGGGTTTCGAACCGTGGTGGTGGAACAGTCGTGGTGGAACTATCGGGGTTTCGAACCGTGGGGGTGGAACAGTCGCCGTTTGGAACCGTGGTGGTGGAACTGTCGCCATTTGGAACCGTGGTGGTGGAACTGTCGGGGTTTGGAACCGTGGTGGTGGAACTGTCGGGGTTTGGAACAGTCGTGGTGGAACTGTCGGGGTTTGGAACCATCGGGGTGGAACTGTCGGAGTTTGGAATCGTGGGGGTGGAACTGTCGGGGTTTGGAACAGTCGTGGTGGAACTGTCGGGGTTTGGAACCGTGGGGGTGGAACTGTCGGGGTTTGGAACCGTGGTGGTGGAACTGTCGGGGTTTGGAACCATCGGGGTGGTGGAACTGTCAGGGCTTTGGAACATTGGGGGTGGAACTGTCGGGGTTTGGAACCGTCGTGGTGGAATTGTCGGGGTTTGGAACAGTCGTGGGGGAACTGTCGCCATTTGGAACCATGGGGGTGGAACTGTCGGGGTTTGGAACAGTGTTGGTGGAACTGTCGGGCTTTGGAACCGTGGGGGTGGAACTGTCAGGGTTTGGAACCGTGGGGGTGGAACTGTCGAGGTTTGGAACAGTCGTGGGGGAACTGTCGCCGTTTAGAACCGTGGTGGTGGAACTGTCGGGGTTTGGAACAGTCGTGGTGGAACTGTCGGGGTTTGGAACAGTCGTGGTGGAACTGTCGGGGTTTGGAACCATGGGGGTGGAACTGTCAGGGTTTGGAACAGTCGTGGTGGAACTGTCGGGGTTTGGAACAGTGTTGGTGGAACTGTCGGGGTTTGGAACAGTCGTGGTGGAACTATCGGGGTTTCGAACCGTGGGGGTGGAACAGTCGCCATTTGGAACCGTGGTGGTGGAACTGTCGGGGTTTGGAACCGTGGTGGTGGAACTGTCGGGGTTTCGAACCGTGGTGGTGGAACAGTCGTGGTGGAACTATCGGGGTTTCGAACCGTGGGGGTGGAACAGTCGCCGTTTGGAACCGTGGTGGTGGAACTGTCGGGGTTTGGAACCGTGGTGGTGGAACTGTCGGGGTTTCGAACCGTGGTGGTGGAACAGTCGTGGTGGAACTATCGGGTTTTCGAACCGTGGGGGTGGAACAGTCGCCGTTTGGAACCGTGGTGGTGGAACTGTCGCCATTTGGAACCGTGGGGGTGGAACTGTCGGGGTTTGGAACCGTGGTGGTGGAACTGTCGGGGTTTCGAACCGTGGTGGTGGAACAGTCGTGGTGGAACTATCGGGGTTTCGAACCGTGGGGGTGGAACAGTCGCCGTTTGGAACCGTGGTGGTGGAACTGTCGCCATTTGGAACCGTGGTGGTGGAACTGTCGGGGTTTGGAACCGTGGTGGTGGAACTGTCGGGGTTTGGAACAGTCGTGGTGGAACTGTCGGGGTTTGGAACCATCGGGGTGGAACTGTCGGAGTTTGGAACCGTGGTGGTGGAACTGTCGGGGTTTGGAACAGTGTTGGTGGAACTGTCGGGGTTTGGAACAGTCATGGTGGAACTGTCGGGGTTTGGAACCGTGGTGGTGGAACTGTCAGGGCTTTGGAACCGTGGGTGTGGAACTGTCGGGGTTTGGAACCGTGGTGGTGGAAGTGTCGCCGTTTTGAACCGTGGTGGTGGAACTGTCGCCGTTTGGAACCGTGGGGGTGGAACTGTCGCCGTTTGGAACCGTGGGGGTGGAACTGTCGGGGTTTGGAACAGTCGTGGTGGAACTGTCGGGGTTTGGAACCATCGGGGTGGAACTGTCGGAGTTTGGAACCGTGGTGGTGGAACTGTCGGGGTTTGGAACAGTGTTGGTGGAACTGTCGGGGTTTGGAACAGTCATGGTGGAACTGTCGGGGTTTGGAACCGTGGGGGTGGAACTGTCGGGGTTTGGAACCGTGGGGGTGGAATTGTCGGGGTTTGGAACAGTCGTGGTGGAACTGTCGTGGTTTGGAACCGTGGGGGTGGAACTGTGTGGGTTTGGAACCGTGGGGGTGGAACTGTCTGGGTTTGGAACAGTCGTGGTGGAACTGTCGGGGTTTGGAAAAGTGTTGGTGGAACTGTCGGGGTTTGGAACAGTCGCGGTGGAACTGTCGGGCTTTGGAACCGTGGTGGTGGAACTGTCGGGGTTTGGAACCGTGGTGGTGGAACTGTCAGGGCTTTGGAACATTGGGGGTGGAACTGTCGGGGTTTGGAACCGTGGTGGTGGAACTGTCGGGGTTTGGAACCGTGGTGGTGGAACTGTCGGGGTTTGGAACCGTGGTGGTGGAACTGTCGGGGTTTGGAACCGTGGGGGTGGAACTGTCGGGGTTTGGAACCGTGGTGGTGGAACTGTCGGGGTTTGGAACCATCGGGGTGGTGGAACTGTCAGGGCTTTGGAACATTGGGGGTGGAACTGTCGGGGTTTGGAACCGTCGTGGTGGAATTGTCGGGGTTTGGAACAGTCGTGGGGGAACTGTCGCCATTTGGAACCATGGGGGTGGAACTGTCGGGGTTTGGAACAGTGTTGGTGGAACTGTCGGGCTTTGGAACCGTGGGGGTGGAACTGTCGGGGTTTGGAACCGTGGGGGTGGAACTGTCGAGGTTTGGAACAGTCGTGGGGGAACTGTCGCCGTTTACAACCGTGGTGGTGGAACTGTCGGGGTTTGGAACAGTCGTGGTGGAACTGTCGCCGTTTAGAACTGTGGGGGTGGAACTGTCGGGGTTTGGAACCATGGGGGTGGAACTGTCAGGGTTTGGAACAGTCGTGGTGGAACTGTCGGGGTTTGGAACAGTCGTGGTGGAACTGTCGGGGTTTGGAACAGTGTTGGTGGAACTGTCGGGGTCTGGAACAGTCGTGGTGGAACTATCGGGGTTTCGAACCGTGGGGGTGGAACAGTCGCCATTTGGAACCGTGGTGGTGGAACTGTCGGGGTTTGGAACCGTGGTGGTGGAACTGTCGGGGTTTCGAACCGTGGTGGTGGAACAGTCGTGGTGGAACTATCGGGGTTTCGAACCGTGGGGGTGGAACAGTCGCCATTTGGAACCGTGGTGGTGGAACTGTCGGGGTTTGGAACCGTGGTGGTGGAACTGTCGGGGTTTGGAACAGTCGTGGTGGAACTGTCGGGGTTTGGAACCATCGGGGTGGAACTGTCGGAGTTTGGAACCTTGGTGGTGGAACTGTAGGGGTTTGGAACAGTGTTGGTGGAACTGTCGGGGTTTGGAACAGTCATGGTGGAACTGTCGGGGTTTGGAACCGTGGTGGTGGAACTGTCAGGGCTTTGGAACCGTGGGGGTGGAACTGTCGGGGTTTGGAACCGTGGTGGTGGAACTGTCGCCGTTTTGAACCGTGGTGGTGGAACTGTCGCCGTTTGGAACCGTGGGGGTGGAACTGTCGCCGTTTGGAACCGTGGTGGTGGAACTGTCAGGGTTTGGAACAGTCGTGGTGGAGCTGTCGCCGTTTGGAACTGTGGTGGTGGAACTGTCGCCGTTTGGAACCGTGGTGGTGGAACTGTCGGGGTTTGGAAAGGTCGTGGTGGAACTGTCGGGGTTTGGAACAGTGTTGGTGGAACTGTCGGGGTTTGGAACAGTGTTGGTGGACCTGTCGGGGTTTGGAACAGTCGTGGTGGAACTGTCGGGGTTTGGAACCGTGGTGGTGGAACTGTCGGGCTTTTGAACCGTGGGGGTGGAACTGTCGGGGTTTGGAACCGTGGGGGTGGAACTGTCGAGGTTTGGAACAGTCGTGGGGGAACTGTCGGGGTTTGGAACCATGGGGGTGGAACTGTCGGGGTTTGGAACAGTCGTGGTGGAACTGTCGCCGTTTAGAACCGTGGGGGTGGAACTGTCGGGGTTTGGAACCATGGGGGTGGAACTGTCAGGGTTTGGAACAGTAGTGGTGGAACTATCGGGGTTTGGAACAGTGGGGGTGGAACTGTCGGGGTTTGGAACAGTCGTGGTGGAACTATCGGGGTTTGGAACCGTGGTGGTGGAACTGTCAGGGCTTTGGAACATTGGGGGTGGAACTGTCGGGGTTTGGAACCGTCGTGGTGGAATTGTCGGGGTTTGGAACAGTCGTGGGGGAACTGTCGCCATTTGGAACCATGGGGGTGGAACTGTCGGGGTTTGGAACAGTGTTGGTGGAACTGTCGGGCTTTGGAACCGTGGGGGTGGAACTGTCGGGGTTTGGAACCGTGGGGGTGGAACTGTCGAGGTTTGGAACAGTCGTGGGGGAACTGTCGGGGTTTGGAACCATGGGGTTGGAACTGTCGGGGTTTGGAACAGTCGTGGTGGAACTGTCGCCGTTTAGAACCGTGGTGGTGGAACTGTCGGGGTTTGGAACAGTCGTGGTGGAACTGTCGCCGTTTAGAACTGTGGGGGTGGAACTGTCGGGGTTTGGAACCATGGGGGTGGAACTGTCGGGGTTTGGAACAGTCGTGGTGGAACTGTCGGGGTTTGGAACAGTGTTGGTGGAACTGTCGGGGTTTGGAACAGTCGTGGTGGAACTATCGGGGTTTCGAACCGTGGGGGTGGAACAGTCGCCATTTGGAACCGTGGTGGTGGAACTGTCGGGGTTTGGAACCGTGGTGGTGGAACTGTCGGGGTTTCGAACCGTGGTGGTGGAACAGTCGTGGTGGAACTATCGGGGTTTCGAACCGTGGGGGTGGAACAGTCGCCGTTTGGAACCGTGGTGGTGGAACTGTCGCCATTTGGAACCGTGGTGGTGGAACTGTCGGGGTTTGGAACCGTGGTGGTGGAACTGTCGGGGTTTGGAACAGTCGTGGTGGAACTGTCGGGGTTTGGAACCGTGGTGGTGGAACTGTCGGGGTTTGGAACCGTGGTGGTGGAACTGTCGGGGTTTGGAACAGTCGTGGTGGAACTGTCGGGGTTTGGAACCATCGGGGTGGAACTGTCGGAGTTTGGAACCTTGGTGGTGGAACTGTCGGGGTTTGGAACAGTGTTGGTGGAACTGTCGGGGTTTGGAACAGTCATGGTGGAACTGTCGGGGTTTGGAACCGTGGTGGTGGAACTGTCAGGGCTTTGGAACCGTGGGGGTGGAACTGTCGGGGTTTGGAACCGTGGTGGTGGAACTGTCGCCGTTTTGAACCGTGGTGGTGGAACTGTCGCCGTTTGGAACCATGGGGGTGGAACTGTCGGGGTTTGGAACAGTGTTGGTGGAACTGTCGGGCTTTGGAACCGTGGGGGTGGAACTGTCGGGGTTTGGAACCGTGGGGGTGGAACTGTCGAGGTTTGGAACAGTCGTGGGGGAACTGTCGCCGTTTAGAACCGTGGTGGTGGAACTGTCGGGGTTTGGAACAGTCGTGGTGGAACTGTCGCCGTTTAGAACTGTGGGGGTGGAACTGTCTGGGTTTGGAACCATGGGGGTGGAAGTGTCAGGGTTTGGAACAGTCGTGGTGGAACTGTCGGGGTTTGGAACAGTCGTGGTGGAACTGTCGGGGTTTGGAACAGTGTTGGTGGAACTGTCGGGGTCTGGAACAGTCGTGGTGGAACTATCGGGGTTTCGAACCGTGGGGGTGGAACAGTCGCCATTTGGAACCGTGGTGGTGGAACTGTCGGGGTTTGGAACCGTGGTGGTGGAACTGTCGGGGTTTCGAACCGTGGTGGTGGAACAGTCGTGGTGGAACTATCGGGGTTTCGAACCGTGGGGGTGGAACAGTCGCCATTTGGAACCGTGGTGGTGGAACTGTCGGGGTTTGGAACCGTGGTGGTGGAACTGTCGGGGTTTGGAACAGTCGTGGTGGAACTGTCGGGGTTTGGAACCATCGGGGTGGAACTGTCGGAGTTTGGAACCTTGGTGGTGGAACTGTCGGGGTTTGGAACAGTGTTGGTGGAACTGTCGGGGTTTGGAACAGTCATGGTGGAACTGTCGGGGTTTGGAACAGTGTTGGTGGAACTGTCGGGGTTTGGAACAGTGTTGGTGGACCTGTCGGGGTTTGGAACAGTCGTGGTGGAACTTTCGGGGTTTGGAACCGTGGTGGTGGAACTGTCGGGCTTTTGAACCGTGGGGGTGGAACTGTCGGGGTTTGGAACCGTGGGGGTGGAACTGTCGAGGTTTGGAACAGTCGTGGGGGAACTGTCGGGGTTTGGAACCATGGGGGTGGAACTGTCGGGGTTTGGAACAGTCGTGGTGGAACTGTCGCCGTTTAGAACCGTGGGGGTGGAACTGTCGGGGTTTGGAACCATGGGGGTGGAACTGTCAGGGTTTGGAACAGTAGTGGTGGAACTATCGGGGTTTGGAACAGTGGGGGTGGAACTGTCGGGGTTTGGAACAGTCGTGGTGGAACTATCGGGGTTTGGAACCGTGGTGGTGGAACTGTCAGGGCTTTGGAACATTGGGGGTGGAACTGTCGGGGTTTGGAACCGTCGTGGTGGAATTGTCGGGGTTTGGAACAGTCGTGGGGGAACTGTCGCCATTTGGAACCATGGGGGTGGAACTGTCGGGGTTTGGAACAGTGTTGGTGGAACTGTCGGGCTTTGGAACCGTGGGGGTGGAACTGTCGGGGTTTGGAACCGTGGGGGTGGAACTGTCGAGGTTTGGAACAGTCGTGGGGGAACTGTCGGGGTTTGGAACCATGGGGTTGGAACTGTCGGGGTTTGGAACAGTCGTGGTGGAACTGTCGCCGTTTAGAACCGTGGTGGTGGAACTGTCGGGGTTTGGAACAGTCGTGGTGGAACTGTCGCCGTTTAGAACTGTGGGGGTGGAACTGTCGGGGTTTGGAACCATGGGGGTGGAACTGTCGGGGTTTGGAACAGTCGTGGTGGAACTGTCGGGGTTTGGAACAGTGTTGGTGGAACTGTCGGGGTTTGGAACAGTCGTGGTGGAACTATCGGGGTTTCGAACCGTGGGGGTGGAACAGTCGCCATTTGGAACCGTGGTGGTGGAACTGTCGGGGTTTGGAACCGTGGTGGTGGAACTGTCGGGGTTTCGAACCGTGGTGGTGGAACAGTCGTGGTGGAACTATCGGGGTTTCGAACCGTGGGGGTGGAACAGTCGCCGTTTGGAACCGTGGTGGTGGAACTGTCGCCATTTGGAACCGTGGTGGTGGAACTGTCGGGGTTTGGAACCGTGGTGGTGGAACTGTCGGGGTTTGGAACAGTCGTGGTGGAACTGTCGGGGTTTGGAACCATCGGGGTGGAACTGTCGGAGTTTGGAACCGTGGTGGTGGAACTGTCGGGGTTTGGAACAGTGTTGGTGGAACTGTCGGGGTTTGGAACAGTCATGGTGGAACTGTCGGGGTTTGGAACCGTGGTGGTGGAACTGTCAGGGCTTTGGAACCGTGGGGGTGGAACTGTCGGGGTTTGGAACCGTGGTGGTGGAACTGTCGCCGTTTTGAACCGTGGTGGTGGAACTGTCGCCGTTTGGAACCGTGGGGGTGGAACTGTCGCCGTTTGGAACCGTGGTGGTGGAACTGTCAGGGTTTGGAACAGTCGTGGTGGAGCTGTCGCCGTTTGGAACCGTGGTGGTGGAACTGTCGCCGTTTGGAACCGTGGTGGTGGAACTGTCGGGGTTTGGAAAAGTCGTGGTGGAACTGTAGGGGTTTGGAACAGTGTTGGTGGAACTGTCGGGGTTTGGAACAGTGTTGGTGGACCTGTCGGGGTTTGGAACAGTCGTGGTGGAACTTTCGGGGTTTGGAACCGTGGTGGTGGAACTGTCGGGCTTTTGAACCGTGGGGGTGGAACTGTCGGGGTTTGGAACCGTGGGGGTGGAACTGTCGAGGTTTGGAACAGTCGTGGGGGAACTG
Source organism: Telmatherina bonti (assembly GCF_933228915.1). Classification (NCBI taxonomy): domain Eukaryota; kingdom Metazoa; phylum Chordata; class Actinopteri; order Atheriniformes; family Telmatherinidae; genus Telmatherina; species Telmatherina bonti. Next base: position 40,597,919 of record NC_136627.1, on the reverse strand, counting down.
TCGGGGTTTGGAACCATGGGGGTGGAACTGTCGGGGTTTGGAACAGTCGTGGTGGAACTGTAGCCGTTCAGAACCGTGGGGGTGGAACTGTCGGGGTTTGGAACAGTCGTGGTGGAACTATCGGGGTTTGGAACCGTGGTGGTGGAACTGTCAGGGCTTTGAAACATTGGGGGTGGAACTGTCGGGGTTTGGAACCGTCGTGGTGGAATTGTCGGGGTTTGGAACAGTCGTGGGGGAACTGTCGCCATTTGGAACCATGGGGGTGGAACTGTCAGGGTTTGGAACAGTGTTGGTGGAACTGTCGGGCTTTGGAACCGTGGGGGTGGAACTGTCGGGGTTTGGAACCGTGGGGGTGGAATTGTCGAGGTTTGGAACAGTCGTGGGGGAACTGTCGCCATTTGGAACCATGGGGGTGGAACTGTCGGGGTTTGGAACAGTGTTGGTGGAACTGTCGGGCTTTGGAACCGTGGGGGTGGAACTGTCGGGGTTTGGAACCGTGGGGGTGGAACTGTCGGGGTTTGGAACAGTGTTGGTGGAACTGTCGGGCTTTGGAACCGTGGGGGTGGAACTGTCGGGGTTTGGAACCGTGGGGGTGGAACTGTCGAGGTTTGGAACAGTCGTGGTGGAACTGTCGGGCTTTGGAACCGTGGGGGTGGAACTGTCGAGGTTTGGAACCGTGGGGGTGGAACTGTCGGGGTTTGGAACAGTCGTGGTGGAACTGTCGGGGTTTGGAACCGTGGTGGTGGAACTGTCGGGGTTTGGAACAGTCGTGGTGGAACTGTCGGGGTTTGGAACCATCGGGGTGGAACTGTCGGAGTTTGGAACCGTGGTGGTGGAACTGTCGGGGTTTGGAACAGTGTTGGTGGAACTGTCGGGGTTTGGAACAGTCATGGTGGAACTGTCGGGGTTTGGAACCGTGGTAGTGGAACTGTCAGGGCTTTGGAACCGTGGGGGTGGAACTGTCGGGGTTTGGAACCGTGGTGGTGGAACTGTCGCCGTTTTGAACCGTGGTGGTGGAACTGTCGCCGTTTGGAACAGTGGGGGTGGAACTGTCGCCGTTTGGAACCGTGGTGGTGGAACTGTCAGGGTTTGGAACAGTCGTGGTGGAGCTGTCGCCGTTTGGAACCGTGGTGGTGGAACTGTCGCCGTTTGGAACCGTGGTGGTGGAACTGTCGGGGTTTGGAAAAGTCGTGGTGGAACTGTAGGGGTTTGGAACAGTGTTGGTGGAACTGTCGGTGTTTGGAACAGTCGTGGTGGAACTTTCGGGGTTTGGAACCGTGGTGGTGGAACTGTCGGGCTTTTGAACCGTGGGGGTGGAACTGTCGGGGTTTGGAACCGTGGGGGTGGAACTGTCGAGGTTTGGAACAGTCGTGGGGGAACTGTCGGGGTTTGGAACCATGGGGGTGGAACTGTCGGGGTTTGGAACAGTCGTGGTGGAACTGTCGCCGTTTAGAACCGTGGGGGTGGAACTGTCGGGGTTTGGAACCATGGGGGTGGAACTGTCAGGGTTTGGAACAGTCGTGGTGGAACTATCGGGGTTTGGAACAGTGGGGGTGGAACTGTCGGGGTTTGGAACAGTCGTGGTGGAACTATCGGGGTTTGGAACCGTGGTGGTGGAACTGTCAGGGCTTTGAAACATTGGGGGTGGAACTGTCGGGGTTTGGAACCGTCGTGGTGGAATTGTCGGGGTTTGGAACAGTCGTGGGGGAACTGTCGCCATTTGGAACCATGGGGGTGGAACTGTCGGGGTTTGGAACAGTGTTGGTGGAACTGTCGGGCTTTGGAACCGTGGGGGTGGAACTGTCGGGGTTTGGAACCGTGGGGGTGGAACTGTCGGGGTTTGGAACCGTGGGGGTGGAACTGTCGAGGTTTGGAACAGTCGTGGTGGAACTGTCGCCGTTTAGAACCGTGGTGGTGGAACTGTCGGGGTTTGGAACAGTCGTGGTGGAACTGTCGCCGTTTAGAACTGTGGGGGTGGAACTGTCGGGGTTTGGAACCATGGGGGTGGAACTGTCAGGGTTTGGAACAGTCGTGGTGGAACTGTCGGGGTTTGGAACAGTCGTGGTGGAACTGTCGCCGTTTAGAACTGTGGGGGTGGAACTGTCGGGGTTTGGAACCATGGGGGTGGAACTGTCAGGGTTTGGAACAGTCGTGGTGGAACTGTCGGGGTTTGGAACAGTCGTGGTGGAACTGTCGGGGTTTGGAACAGTGTTGGTGGAACTGTCGGGGTTTGGAACAGTCGTGGTGGAACTATCGGGGTTTCGAACCGTGGGGGTGGAACAGTCGCCATTTGGAACCGTGGTGGTGGAACTGTCGGGGTTTGGAACCGTGGTGGTGGAACTGTCGGGGTTTCGAACCGTGGTGGTGGAACAGTCGTGGTGGAACTATCGGGGTTTCGAACCGTGGGGGTGGAACAGTCGCCGTTTGGAACCGTGGTGGTGGAACTGTCGCCATTTGGAACCGTGGTGGTGGAACTGTCGGGGTTTGGAACCGTGGTGGTGGAACTGTCGGGGTTTGGAACAGTCGTGGTGGAACTGTCGGGGTTTGGAACCATCGGGGTGGAACTGTCGGAGTTTGGAACCGTCGTGGTGGAACTGTCGGGGTTTGGAACGGTGTTGGTGGAACTGTCGGGGTTTGGAACAGTCATGGTGGAACTGTCGCCGTTTTGAACCGTGTTGGTGGAACTGTCGCCGTTTGGAACCGTGGGGGTGGAACTGTCGCCGTTTGGAACCGTGGTGGTGGAACTGTCAGGGTTTGGAACAGTCGTGGTGGAGCTGTCGCCGTTTGGAACCGTGGTGGTGGAACTGTCGCCGTTTGGAACCGTGGTGGTGGAACTGTCGGGGTTTGGAAAAGTCGTGGTGGAACTGTCGGGGTTTGGAACAGTGTTGGTGGAACTGTCGGGGTTTGGAACAGTGTTGGTGGAACTGTCGGGGTTTGGAACAGTCGTGGTGGAACTTTCGGGGTTTGGAACCGTGGTGGTGGAACTGTCGGGCTTTTGAACCGTGGGGGTGGAACTGTCGGGGTTTGGAACCGTGGGGGTGGAACTGTCGAGGTTTGGAACAGTCGTGGTGGAACTGTCGCCGTTTAGAACCGTGGGGGTGGAACAGTCGCCGTTTGGAACCGTGGTGGTGGAACTGTCGCCATTTAGAACCGTGGTGGTGGAACTGTCGGGGTTTGGAACCGTGGTGGTGGAACAGTCGTGGTGGAACTATCGGGGTTTCGAACCGTGGGGGTGGAACAGTCGCCGTTTGGAACCGTGGTGGTGGAACTGTCGCCATTTGGAACCGTGGTGGTGGAACTGTCGGGGTTTGAAACCGTGGTGGTGGAACTGTCGGGGTTTGGAACAGTCGTGGTGGAACTGTCGGGGTTTGGAACCATCGGGGTGGAACTGTCGGAGTTTGGAACCGTCGTGGTGGAACTGTCGGGGTTTGGAACGGTGTTGGTGGAACTGTCGGGGTTTGGAACAGTCATGGTGGAACTGTCGCCGTTTTGAACCGTGTTGGTGGAACTGTCGCCGTTTGGAACCGTGGGGGTGGAACTGTCGCCGTTTGGAACCGTGGTGGTGGAACTGTCAGGGTTTGGAACAGTCGTGGTGGAGCTGTCGCCGTTTGGAACCGTGGTGGTGGAACTGTCGCCGTTTGGAACCGTGGTGGTGGAACTGTCGGGGTTTGGAAAAGTCGTGGTGGAACTGTCGGGGTTTGGAACAGTGTTGGTGGAACTGTCGGGGTTTGGAACAGTGTTGGTGGAACTGTCGGGGTTTGGAACAGTCGTGGTGGAACTTTCGGGGTTTGGAACCGTGGTGGTGGAACTGTCGGGCTTTTGAACCGTGGGGGTGGAACTGTCGGGGTTTGGAACCGTGGGGGTGGAACTGTCGAGGTTTGGAACAGTCGTGGTGGAACTGTCGCCGTTTAGAACCGTGGGGGTGGAACTGTCGGGGTTTGGAACAGTCGTGGTGGAACTGTCGGGGTTTGGAACCATGGGGGTGGAACTGTCGGGGTTTGGAACAGTCGTGGTGGAACTGTCGCCGTTTAGAACCGTGGTGGTGGAACTGTCGGGGTTTGGAACAGTCGTGGTGGAACTGTCGCCGTTTAGAACCGTGGGGATGGAACTGTCGGGGTTTGGAACCATGGGGGTGGAACTGTCAGGGTTTGGAACAGTCGTGGTGGAACTGTCGGGGTTTGGAACAGTCGTGGTGGAACTATCGGGGTTTGGAACAGTGTTGGTGGAACTGTCGGGGTTTGGAACAGTCGTGGTGGAACTATCGGGGTTTCGAACCGTGGGGGTGGAACAGTCGCCATTTGGAACCGTGGTGGTGGAACTGTCGGGGTTTGGAACCGTGGTGGTGGAACTGTCGGGGTTTGGAACAGTCGTGGTGGAACTGTCGGGGTTTGGAACCATCGGGGTGGAACTGTCGGAGTTTGGAACCGTGGTGGTGGAACTGTCGGGGTTTGGAACCGTGGTGGTGGAACTGTCGGGGTTTGGAACAGTCGTGGTGGAACTGTCGGGGTTTGGAACCATCGGGGTGGAACTGTCGGAGTTTGGAACCGTGGGGGTGGAACTGTCGGGGTTTGGAACAGTCGTGGTGGAACTGTCGGGGTTTGGAACCATCGGGGTGGAACTGTCGGAGTTTGGAACCGTGGTGGTGGAACTGTCGGGGTTTGGAACAGTGTTGGTGGAACTGTCGGGGTTTGGAACAGTCATGGTGGAACTGTCGGGGTTTGGAACCGTGGGGGTGGAACTGTCGGGGTTTGGAACCGTGGGGGTGGAATTGTCGGGGTTTGGAACAGTCGTGGTGGAACTGTCGGGGTTTGGAACCGTGGGGGTGGAACTGTGTGGGTTTGGAACCGTGGGGGTGGAACTGTCTGGGTTTGGAACAGTCGTGGTGGAACTGTCGGGGTTTGGAACCGTGGTGGTGGAACTGTCGGGGTTTGGAACCGTGGTGGTGGAACTGTCGGGGTTTGGAACCGTGGTGGTGGAACTGTCGGGGTTTGGAACAGTCGTGGTGGAACTGTCAGGGCTTTGGAACATTGGGGGTGGAACTGTCGGGGTTTGGAACCGTCGCGGTGGAACTGTCGGGCTTTGGAACCGTGGGGGTGGAACTGTCGGGGTTTGGAACCGTGGTGGTGGAACTGTCGGGGTTTGGAACAGTCGTGGTGGAACTGTCGGGCTTTGGAACATTGGGGGTGGAACTGTCGGGGTTTGGAACCGTCGTGGTGGAATTGTCGGGGTATGGAACAGTCGTGGGGGAACTGTCGCCATTTGGAACCATGGGGGTGGAACTGTCGGGGTTTGGAACAGTCGCGGTGGAACTGTCGGGCTTTGGAACCGTGGGGGTGGAACTGTCGGGGTTTGGAACCGTGGTGGTGGAACTGTCGGGGTTTGGAACCGTGGTGGTGGAACTGTCAGGGCTTTGGAACATTGGGGGTGGAACTGTCGGGGTTTGGAACCGTCGTGGTGGAATTGTCGGGGTATGGAACAGTCGTGGGGGAACTGTCGCCATTTGGAACCATGGGGGTGGAACTGTCGGGGTTTGGAACAGTGTTGGTGGAACTGTCGGGCTTTGGAACCGTGGGGGTGGAACTGTCGGGGTTTGGAACCGTGGGGGTGGAACTGTCGAGGTTTGGAACAGTCGTGGGGGAACTGTCGGGGTTTGGAACCATGGGGGTGGAACTGTCGGGGTTTGGAACAGTCGTGGTGGAACTGTCGCCGTTTAGAACCGTGGTGGTGGAACTATCGGGGTTTGGAACAGTGTTGGGGGAACTGTCGGGGTTTGGAACAGTCGTGGTGGAACTATCGGGGTTTCGAACCGTGGGGGTGGAACAGTCGCCATTTGGAACCGTGGTGGTGGAACTGTCGGGGTTTGGAACCGTGGTGGTGGAACTGTCGGGGTTTGGAACAGTCGTGGTGGAACTGTCGGGGTTTGGAACCATCGGGGTGGAACTGTCGGAGTTTGGAACCGTGGTGGTGGAACTGTCGGGGTTTGGAACCGTGGTGGTGGAACTGTCGGGGTTTGGAACAGTCGTGGTGGAACTGTCGGGGTTTGGAACCATCGGGGTGGAACTGTCGGAGTTTGGAACCGTGGGGGTGGAACTGTCGGGGTTTGGAACAGTCGTGGTGGAACTGTCGGGGTTTGGAACCATCGGGGTGGAACTGTCGGAGTTTGGAACCGTGGTGGTGGAACTGTCGGGGTTTGGAACAGTGTTGGTGGAACTGTCGGGGTTTGGAACAGTCATGGTGGAACTGTCGGGGTTTGGAACCGTGGGGGTGGAACTGTCGGGGTTTGGAACCGTGGGGGTGGAATTGTCGGGGTTTGGAACAGTCGTGGTGGAACTGTCGGGGTTTGGAACCGTGGGGGTGGAACTGTGTGGGTTTGGAACCGTGGGGGTGGAACTGTCTGGGTTTGGAACAGTCGTGGTGGAACTGTCGGGGTTTGGAACCGTGGTGGTGGAACTGTCGGGGTTTGGAACCGTGGTGGTGGAACTGTAGGGGTTTGGAACCGTGGTGGTGGAACTGTCGGGGTTTGGAACAGTCGTGGTGGAACTGTCAGGGCTTTGGAACATTGGGGGTGGAACTGTCGGGGTTTGGAACCGTCGCGGTGGAACTGTCGGGCTTTGGAACCGTGGGGGTGGAACTGTCGGGGTTTGGAACCGTGGTGGTGGAACTGTCGGGGTTTGGAACAGTCGTGGTGGAACTGTCGGGCTTTGGAACATTGGGGGTGGAACTGTCGGGGTTTGGAACCGTCGTGGTGGAATTGTCGGGGTATGGAACAGTCGTGGGGGAACTGTCGCCATTTGGAACCATGGGGGTGGAACTGTCGGGGTTTGGAACAGTCGCGGTGGAACTGTCGGGCTTTGGAACCGTGGGGGTGGAACTGTCGGGGTTTGGAACCGTGGTGGTGGAACTGTCGGGGTTTGGAACCGTGGTGGTGGAACTGTCAGGGCTTTGGAACATTGGGGGTGGAACTGTCGGGGTTTGGAACCGTCGTGGTGGAATTGTCGGGGTATGGAACAGTCGTGGGGGAACTGTCGCCATTTGGAACCATGGGGGTGGAACTGTCGGGGTTTGGAACAGTGTTGGTGGAACTGTCGGGCTTTGGAACCGTGGGGGTGGAACTGTCGGGGTTTGGAACCGTGGGGGTGGAACTGTCGAGGTTTGGAACAGTCGTGGGGGAACTGTCGGGGTTTGGAACCATGGGGGTGGAACTGTCGGGGTTTGGAACAGTCGTGGTGGAACTGTCGCCGTTTAGAACCGTGGTGGTGGAACTGTCGGGGTTTGGAACAGTCGTGGTGGAACTGTCGCCGTTTAGAACTGTGGGGGTGGAACTGTCGGGGTTTGGAACCATGGGGGTGGAACTGTCAGGGTTTGGAACAGTCGTGGTGGAACTGTCGGGGTTTGGAACAGTCGTGGTGGAACTGTCGGGGTTTGGAACAGTGTTGGTGGAACTGTCGGGGTTTGGAACAGTCGTGGTGGAACTATCGGGGTTTCGAACCGTGGGGGTGGAACAGTCGCCATTTGGAACCGTGGTGGTGGAACTGTCGGGGTTTGGAACCGTGGTGGTAGAACTGTCGGGGTTTCAAACCGTGGTGGTGGAACAGTCGTGGTGGAACTATCGGGGTTTCGAACCGTGGGGGTGGAACAGTCGCCGTTTGGAACCGTGGTGGTGGAACTGTCGGCATTTGGAACCGTGGTGGTGGAACTGTCGGGGTTTGGAACCGTGGTGGTGGAACTGTCGGGGTTTGGAACAGTCGTGGTGGAACTGTCGGGGTTTGGAACCATCGGGGTGGAACTGTCGGAGTTTGGAACCGTGGTGGTGGAACTGTCGGGGTTTGGAACAGTGTTGGTGGAACTGTCGGGCTTTGGAACCGTGGGGGTGGAACTGTCGGGGTTTGGAACCGTGGGGGTGGAACTGTCGAGGTTTGGAACAGTCGTGGGGGAACTGTCGGGGTTTGGAACCATGGGGGTGGAACTGTCGGGGTTTGGAACAGTCGTGGTGGAACTGTCGCCGCTTAGAACCGTGGTGGTGGAACTGTTGGGGTTTGGAACAGTCGTGGTGGAACTGTCGCCGTTTAGAACTGTGGGGGTGGAACTGTCGGGGTTTGGAACCATGGGGGTGGAACTGTCAGGGTTTGGAACAGTCGTGGTGGAACTGTCGGGGTTTGGAACAGTCGTGGTGGAACTGTCGGGGTTTGGAACAGTGTTGGTGGAACTGTCGGGGTTTGGAACAGTCGTGGTGGAACTATCGGGGTTTCGAACCGTGGTGGTGGAACAGTCGTGGTGGAACTATCGGGGTTTCGAACCGTGGGGGTGGAACAGTCGCCGTTTGGAACCGTGGTGGTGGAACTGTCGCCATTTGGAACCGTGGTGGTGGAACTGTCGGGGTTTGGAACCGTGGTGGTGGAACTGTCGGGGTTTGGAACAGTCGTGGTGGAACTGTCGGGGTTTGGAACCATCGGGGTGGAACTGTCGGAGTTTGGAACCGTGGGGGTGGAACTGTCGGGGTTTGGAATAGTCGTGGTGGAACTGTCGGGGTTTGGAACCGTGGGGGTGGAACTGTCGGGGTTTGGAACCGTGGTGGTGGAACTGTCGGGGTTTGGAACCATCGGGGTGGTGGAACTGTCAGGGCTTTGGAACATTGGGGGTGGAACTGTCGGGGTTTGGAACCGTCGTGGTGGAATTGTCGGGGTTTGGAACAGTCGTGGGGGAACTGTCGCCATTTGGAACCATGGGGGTGGAACTGTCGGGGTTTGGAACAGTGTTGGTGGAACTGTCGGGCTTTGGAACCGTGGGGGTGGAACTGTCAGGGTTTGGAACCGTGGGGGTGGAACTGTCGAGGTTTGGAACAGTCGTGGGGGAACTGTCGCCGTTTAGAACCGTGGTGGTGGAACTGTCGGGGTTTGGAACAGTCGTGGTGGAACTGTCGGGGTTTGGAACAGTCGTGGTGGAACTGTCGGGGTTTGGAACCATGGGGGTGGAACTGTCAGGGTTTGGAACAGTCGTGGTGGAACTGTCGGGGTTTGGAACAGTGTTGGTGGAACTGTCGGGGTTTGGAACAGTCGTGGTGGAACTATCGGGGTTTCGAACCGTGGGGGTGGAACAGTCGCCATTTGGAACCGTGGTGGTGGAACTGTCGGGGTTTGGAACCGTGGTGGTGGAACTGTCGGGGTTTCGAACCGTGGTGGTGGAACAGTCGTGGTGGAACTATCGGGGTTTGGAACCGTGGGGGTGGAACAGTCGCCGTTTGGAACCGTGGTGGTGGAACTGTCGGGGTTTGGAACCGTGGTGGTGGAACTGTCGGGGTTTCGAACCGTGGTGGTGGAACAGTCGTGGTGGAACTATCGGGGTTTCGAACCGTGGGGGTGGAACAGTCGCCGTTTGGAACCGTGGTGGTGGAACTGTCGCCATTTGGAACCGTGGGGGTGGAACTGTCGGGGTTTGGAACCGTGGTGGTGGAACTGTCGGGGTTTCGAACCGTGGTGGTGGAACAGTCGTGGTGGAACTATCGGGGTTTCGAACCGTGGGGGTGGAACAGTCGCCGTTTGGAACCGTGGTGGTGGAACTGTCGCCATTTGGAACCGTGGTGGTGGAACTGTCGGGGTTTGGAACCGTGGTGGTGGAACTGTCGGGGTTTGGAACAGTCGTGGTGGAACTGTCGGGGTTTGGAACCATCGGGGTGGAACTGTCGGAGTTTGGAACCGTGGTGGTGGAACTGTCGGGGTTTGGAACAGTGTTGGTGGAACTGTCGGGGTTTGGAACATTCATGGTGGAACTGTCGGGGTTTGGAACCGTGGTGGTGGAACTGTCAGGGCTTTGGAACCGTGGGGGTGGAACTGTCGGGGTTTGGAACCGTGGTGGTGGAAGTGTCGCCGTTTTGAACCGTGGTGGTGGAACTGTCGCCGTTTGGAACCGTGGGGGTGGAACTGTCGCCGTTTGGAACCGTGGGGGTGGAACTGTCGGGGTTTGGAACAGTCGTGGTGGAACTGTCGGGGTTTGGAACCATCGGGGTGGAACTGTCGGAGTTTGGAACCGTGGTGGTGGAACTGTCGGGGTTTGGAACAGTGTTGGTGGAACTGTCGGGGTTTGGAACAGTCATGGTGGAACTGTCGGGGTTTGGAACCGTGGGGGTGGAACTGTCGGGGTTTGGAACCGTGGGGGTGGAATTGTCGGGGTTTGGAACAGTCGTGGTGGAACTGTCGTGGTTTGGAACCGTGGGGGTGGAACTGTGTGGGTTTGGAACCGTGGGGGTGGAACTGTCTGGGTTTGGAACAGTCGTGGTGGAACTGTCGGGGTTTGGAAAAGTGTTGGTGGAACTGTCGGGGTTTGGAACAGTCGCGGTGGAACTGTCGGGCTTTGGAACCGTGGTGGTGGAACTGTCGGGGTTTGGAACCGTGGTGGAACTGTCAGGGCTTTGGAACATTGGGGGTGGAACTGTCGGGGTTTGGAACCGTGGTGGTGGAACTGTCGGGGTTTGGAACCGTGGTGGTGGAACTGTCGGGGTTTGGAACCGTGGTGGTGGAACTGTCGGGGTTTGGAACCGTGGGGGTGGAACTGTCGGGGTTTGGAACCGTGGTGGTGGAACTGTCGGGGTTTGGAACCATCGGGGTGGTGGAACTGTCAGGGCTTTGGAACATTGGGGGTGGAACTGTCGGGGTTTGGAACCGTCGTGGTGGAATTGTCGGGGTTTGGAACAGTCGTGGGGGAACTGTCGCCATTTGGAACCATGGGGGTGGAACTGTCGGGGTTTGGAACAGTGTTGGTGGAACTGTCGGGCTTTGGAACCGTGGGGGTGGAACTGTCGGGGTTTGGAACCGTGGGGGTGGAACTGTCGAGGTTTGGAACAGTCGTGGGGGAACTGTCGCCGTTTAGAACCGTGGTGGTGGAACTGTCGGGGTTTGGAACAGTCGTGGTGGAACTGTCGCCGTTTAGAACTGTGGGGGTGGAACTGTCGGGGTTTGGAACCATGGGGGTGGAACTGTCAGGGTTTGGAACAGTCGTGGTGGAACTGTCGGGGTTTGGAACAGTCGTGGTGGAACTGTCGGGGTTTGGAACAGTGTTGGTGGAACTGTCGGGGTCTGGAACAGTCGTGGTGGAACTATCGGGGTTTCGAACCGTGGGGGTGGAACAGTCGCCATTTGGAACCGTGGTGGTGGAACTGTCGGGGTTTGGAACCGTGGTGGTGGAACTGTCGGGGTTTGGAACCGTGGCGGTGGAACAGTCGTGGTGGAACTATCGGGGTTTCGAACCGTGGGGGTGGAACAGTCGCCATTTGGAACCGTGGTGGTGGAACTGTCGGGGTTTGGAACCGTGGTGGTGGAACTGTCGGGGTTTGGAACAGTCGTGGTGGAACTATCGGGGTTTCGAACCGTGGGGGTGGAACAGTCGCCGTTTGGAACCGTGGTGGTGGAACTGTCGCCATTTGGAACCGTGGTGGTGGAACTGTCGGGGTTTGGAACCGTGGTGGTGGAACTGTCGGGGTTTGGAACCGTGGTGGTGGAACTGTCGGGGTTTGGAACAGTCGTGGTGGAACTGTCGGGGTTTGGAACCATCGGGGTGGAACTGTCGGAGTTTGGAACCGTGGTGGTGGAACTGTCGGGGTTTGGAACAGTGTTGGTGGAACTGTCGGGGTTTGGAACAGTCATGGTGGAACTGTCGGGGTTTGGAACCGTGGTGGTGGAACTGTCAGGGCTTTGGAACCGTGGGGGTGGAACTGTCGGGGTTTGGAACCGTGGTGGTGGAAGTGTCGCCGTTTTGAACCGTGGTGGTGGAACTGTCGCCGTTTGGAACCGTGGGGGTGGAACTGTCGCCGTTTGGAACCGTGGGGGTGGAACTGTCGGGGTTTGGAACAGTCGTGGTGGAACTGTCGGGGTTTGGAACCATCGGGGTGGAACTGTCGGAGTTTGGAACCGTGGTGGTGGAACTGTCGGGGTTTGGAACAGTGTTGGTGGAACTGTCGGGGTTTGGAACAGTCATGGTGGAACTGTCGGGGTTTGGAACCGTGGGGGTGGAACTGTCGGGGTTTGGAACCGTGGGGGTGGAATTGTCGGGGTTTGGAACAGTCGTGGTGGAACTGTCGTGGTTTGGAACCGTGGGGGTGGAACTGTGTGGGTTTGGAACCGTGGGGGTGGAACTGTCTGGGTTTGGAACAGTCGTGGTGGAACTGTCGGGGTTTGGAAAAGTGTTGGTGGAACTGTCGGGGTTTGGAACAGTCGCGGTGGAACTGTCGGGCTTTGGAACCGTGGTGGTGGAACTGTCGGGGTTTGGAACCGTGGTGGTGGAACTGTCAGGGCTTTGGAACATTGGGGGTGGAACTGTCGGGGTTTGGAACCGTGGTGGTGGAACTGTCGGGGTTTGGAACCGTGGTGGTGGAACTGTCGGGGTTTGGAACCGTGGTGGTGGAACTGTCGGGGTTTGGAACCGTGGGGGTGGAACTGTCGGGGTTTGGAACCGTGGTGGTGGAACTGTCGGGGTTTGGAACCATCGGGGTGGTGGAACTGTCAGGGCTTTGGAACATTGGGGGTGGAACTGTCGGGGTTTGGAACCGTCGTGGTGGAATTGTCGGGGTTTGGAACAGTCGTGGGGGAACTGTCGCCATTTGGAACCATGGGGGTGGAACTGTCGGGGTTTGGAACCGTGGGGGTGGAACTGTCGGGGTTTGGAACCGTGGGGGTGGAACTGTCGAGGTTTGGAACAGTCGTGGGGGAACTGTCGGGGTTTGGAACCATGGGGGTGGAACTGTCGGGGTTTGGAACAGTCGTGGTGGAACTGTCGCCGTTTAGAACCGTGGGGGTGGAACTGTCGGGGTTTGGAACCATGGGGGTGGAACTGTCAGGGTTTGGAACAGTCGTGGTGGAACTATCGGGGTTTGGAACAGTGGGGGTGGAACTGTCGGGGTTTGGAACTGTCGTGGTGGAACTATCGGGGTTTGGAACCGTGGTGGTGGAACTGTCGGGGCTTTGAAACATTGGGGGTGGAACTGTCGGGGTTTGGAACCGTCGTGGTGGAATTGTCGGGGTTTGGAACAGTCGTGGGGGAACTGTCGCCATTTGGAACCATGGGGGTGGAACTGTCGGGGTTTGGAACAGTGTTGGTGGAACTGTCGGGCTTTGGAACCGTGGGGGTGGAACTGTCGGGGTTTGGAACCGTGGGGGTGGAATTGTCGAGGTTTGGAACGGTCGTGGGGGAACTGTCGCCATTTGGAACCATGGGGGTGGAACTGTCGGGGTTTGGAACAGTGTTGGTGGAACTGTCGGGCTTTGGAACCGTGGGGGTGGAACTGTCGGGGTTTGGAACCGTGGGGGTGGAACTGTCGGGGTTTGGAACAGTGTTGGTGGAACTGTCGGGCTTTGGAACCGTGGGGGTGGAACTGTCGGGGTTTGGAACCGTGGGGGTGGAACTGTCGAGGTTTGGAACAGTCGTGGTGGAACTGTCGCCGTTTATAACCGTGGTGGTGGAACTGTCGGGGTTTGGAACAGTCGTGGTGGAACTGTCGCCTTTTAGAACTGTGGGGGTGGAACTGTCGGGGTTTGGAACCATGGGGGTGGAACTGTCAGGGTTTGGAACAGTCGTGGTGGAACTGTCGGGGTTTGGAACAGTCGTGGTGGAACTGTCGCCGTTTAGAACTGTGGGGGTGGAACTGTCGGGGTTTGGAACCATGGGGGTGGAACTGTCAGGGTTTGGAACAGTCGTGGTGGAACTGTCGGGGTTTGGAACAGTCGTGGTGGAACTGTCGGGGTTTGGAACAGTGTTGGTGGAACTGTCGGGGTTTGGAACAGTCGTGGTGGAACTATCGGGGTTTCGAACCGTGGGGGTGGAACAGTCGCCATTTGGAACCGTGGTGGTGGAACTGTCGGGGTTTGGAACCGTGGTGGTGGAACTGTCGGGGTTTCGAACCGTGGTGGTGGAACAGTCGTGGTGGAACTATCGGGGTTTCGAACCGTGGGGGTGGAACAGTCGCCGTTTGGAACCGTGGTGGTGGAACTGTCGCCATTTGGAACCGTGGTGGTGGAACTGTCGGGGTTTGGAACCGTGGTGGTGGAACTGTCGGGGTTTGGAACAGTCGTGGTGGAACTGTCGGGGTTTGGAACCATCGGGGTGGAACTGTCGGAGTTTGGAACCGTCGTGGTGGAACTGTCGGGGTTTGGAACGGTGTTGGTGGAACTGTCGGGGTTTGGAACAGTCATGGTGGAACTGTCGCCGTTTTGAACCGTGTTGGTGGAACTGTCGCCGTTTGGAACCGTGGGGGTGGAACTGTCACCGTTTGGAACCGTGGTGGTGGAACTGTCAGGGTTTGGAACAGTCGTGGTGGAGCTGTCGCCGTTTGGAACCGTGGTGGTGGAACTGTCGCCGTTTGGAACCGTGGTGGTGGAACTGTCGGGGTTTGGAAAAGTCGTGGTGGAACTGTCGGGGTTTGGAACAGTGTTGGTGGAACTGTCGGGGTTTGGAACAGTGTTGGTGGAACTGTCGGGGTTTGGAACAGTCGTGGTGGAACTTTCGGGGTTTGGAACCGTGGTGGTGGAACTGTCGGGCTTTTGAACCGTGGGGGTGGAACTGTCGGGGTTTGGAACCGTGGGGGTGGAACTGTCGAGGTTTGGAACAGTCGTGGTGGAACTGTCGCCGTTTAGAACCGTGGGGGTGGAACTCTCGGGGTTTGGAACAGTCGTGGTGGAACTGTCGGGGTTTGGAACCATGGGGGTGGAACTGTCGGGGTTTGGAACAGTCGTGGTGGAACTGTCGCCGTTTAGAACCGTGGTGGTGGAACTGTCGGGGTTTGGAACAGTCGTGGTGGAACTGTCGCCGTTTAGAACCGTGGGGATGGAACTGTCGGGGTTTGGAACCATGGGGGTGGAACTGTCAGGGTTTGGAACAGTCGTGGTGGAACTGTCGGGGTTTGGAACAGTCGTGGTGGAACTATCGGGGTTTGGAACAGTGTTGGTGGAACTGTCGGGGTTTGGAACAGTCGTGGTGGAACTATCGGGGTTTCGAACCGTGGGGGTGGAACAGTCGCCATTTGGAACCGTGGTGGTGGAACTGTCGGGGTTTGGAACCGTGGTGGTGGAACTGTCGGGGTTTGGAACAGTCGTGGTGGAACTGTCGGGGTTTGGAAGCATCGGGGTGGAACTGTCGGAGTTTGGAACCGTGGTGGTGGAACTGTCGGGGTTTGGAACCGTGGTGGTGGAACTGTCGGGGTTTGGAACAGTCGTGGTGGAACTGTCGGGGTTTGGAACCATCGGGGTGGAACTGTCGGAGTTTGGAACCGTGGGGGTGGAACTGTCGGGGTTTGGAACAGTCGTGGTGGAACTGTCGGGGTTTGGAACCATCGGGGTGGAACTGTCGGAGTTTGGAACCGTGGTGGTGGAACTGTCGGAGTTTGGAACAGTGTTGGTGGAACTGTCGGGGTTTGGAACAGTCATGGTGGAACTGTCGGGGTTTGGAACCGTGGGGGTGGAACTGTCGGGGTTTGGAACCGTGGGGGTGGAATTGTCGGGGTTTGGAACAGTCGTGGTGGAACTGTCGGGGTTTGGAACCGTGGGGGTGGAACTGTGTGGGTTTGGAACCGTGGGGGTGGAACTGTCTGGGTTTGGAACAGTCGTGGTGGAACTGTCGGGGTTTGGAACCGTGGTGGTGGAACTGTCGGGGTTTGGAACCGTGGTGGTGGAACTGTCGGGGTTTGGAACCGTGGTGGTGGAACTGTCGGGGTTTGGAACAGTCGTGGTGGAACTGTCAGGGCTTTGGAACATTGGGGGTGGAACTGTCGGGGTTTGGAACCGTCGCGGTGGAACTGTCGGGCTTTGGAACCGTGGGGGTGGAACTGTCGGGGTTTGGAACCGTGGTGGTGGAACTGTCGGGGTTTGGAACAGTCGTGGTGGAACTGTCGGGCTTTGGAACATTGGGGGTGGAACTGTCGGGGTTTGGAACCGTCGTGGTGGAATTGTCGGGGTATGGAACAGTCGTGGGGGAACTGTCGCCATTTGGAACCATGGGGGTGGAACTGTCGGGGTTTGGAACAGTCGCGGTGGAACTGTCGGGCTTTGGAACCGTGGGGGTGGAACTGTCGGGGTTTGGAACCGTGGTGGTGGAACTGTCGGGGTTTGGAACCGTGGTGGTGGAACTGTCAGGGCTTTGGAACATTGGGGGTGGAACTGTCGGGGTTTGGAACCGTCGTGGTGGAATTGTCGGGGTATGGAACAGTCGTGGGGGAACTGTCGCCATTTGGAACCATGGGGGTGGAACTGTCGGGGTTTGGAACAGTGTTGGTGGAACTGTCGGGTTTTGGAACCGTGGGGGTGGAACTGTCGGGGTTTGGAACCGTGGGGGTGGAACTGTCGAGGTTTGGAACAGTCGTGGGGGAACTGTCGGGGTTTGGAACCATGGGGGTGGAACTGTCGGGGTTTGGAACAGTCGTGGTGGAACTGTCGCCGTTTAGAACCGTGGTGGTGGAACTGTCGGGGTTTGGAACAGTCGTGGTGGAACTGTCGCCGTTTAGAACTGTGGGGGTGGAACTGTCGGGGTTTGGAACCATGGGGGTGGAACTGTCAGGGTTTGGAACAGTCGTGGTGGAACTGTCGGGGTTTGGAACAGTCGTGGTGGAACTGTCGGGGTTTGGAACAGTGTTGGTGGAACTGTCGGGGTTTGGAACAGTCGTGGTGGAACTATCGGGGTTTCGAACCGTGGGGGTGGAACAGTCGCCATTTGGAACCGTGGTGGTGGAACTGTCGGGGTTTGGAACCGTGGTGGTAGAACTGTCGGGGTTTCGAACCGTGGTGGTGGAACAGTCGTGGTGGAACTATCGGGGTTTCGAACCGTGGGGGTGGAACAGTCGCCGTTTGGAACCGTGGTGGTGGAACTGTCGGCATTTGGAACCGTGGTGGTGGAACTGTCGGGGTTTGGAACCGTGGTGGTGGAACTGTCGGGGTTTGGAACAGTCGTGGTGGAACTGTCGGGGTTTGGAACCATCGGGGTGGAACTGTCGGAGTTTGGAACCGTGGTGGTGGAACTGTCGGGGTTTGGAACAGTGTTGGTGGAACTGTCGGGCTTTGGAACCGTGGGGGTGGAACTGTCGGGGTTTGGAACCGTGGGGGTGGAACTGTCGAGGTTTGGAACAGTCATGGGGGAACTGTCGGGGTTTGGAACCATGGGGGTGGAACTGTCGGGGTTTGGAACAGTCGTGGTGGAACTGTCGCCGCTTAGAACCGTGGTGGTGGAACTGTTGGGGTTTGGAACAGTCGTGGTGGAACTGTCGCCGTTTAGAACTGTGGGGGTGGAACTGTCGGGGTTTGGAACCATGGGGGTGGAACTGTCAGGGTTTGGAACAGTCGTGGTGGAACTGTCGGGGTTTGGAACAGTCGTGGTGGAACTGTCGGGGTTTGGAACAGTGTTGGTGGAACTGTCGGGGTTTGGAACAGTCGTGGTGGAACTATCGGGGTTTCGAACCGTGGGGGTGGAACAGTCGCCATTTGGAACCGTGGTGGTGGAACTGTCGGGGTTTCGAACCGTGGTGGTGGAACTGTCGGGGTTTCGAACCGTGGTGGTGGAACAGTCGTGGTGGAACTATCGGGGTTTCGAACCGTGGGGGTGGAACAGTCGCCGTTTGGAACCGTGGTGGTGGAACTGTCGCCATTTGGAACAGTGGTGGTGGAACTGTCGGGGTTTGGAACCGTGGTGGTGGAACTGTCGGGGTTTGGAACAGTCGTGGTGGAACTGTCGGGGTTTGGAACCATCGGGGTGGAACTGTCGGAGTTTGGAACCGTGGGGGTGGAACTGTCGGGGTTTGGAATAGTCGTGGTGGAACTGTCGGGGTTTGGAACCGTGGTGGTGGAACTGTCGGGGTTTGGAACCATCGGGGTGGTGGAACTGTCAGGGCTTTGGAACATTGGGGGTGGAACTGTGGGGGTTTGGAACCGTCGTGGTGGAATTGTCGGGGTTTGGAACAGTCGTGGGGGAACTGTCGCCATTTGGAACCATGGGGGTGGAACTGTCGGGGTTTGGAACAGTGTTGGTGGAACTGTCGGGCTTTGGAACCGTGGGGGTGGAACTGTCAGGGTTTGGAACCGTGGGGGTGGAACTGTCGAGGTTTGGAACAGTCGTGGGGGAACTGTCGCCGTTTAGAACCGTGGTGGTGGAACTGTCGGGGTTTGGAACAGTCGTGGTGGAACTGTCGGGGTTTGGAACAGTCGTGGTGGAACTGTCGGGGTTTGGAACCATGGGGGTGGAACTGTCAGGGTTTGGAACAGTCGTGGTGGAACTGTCGGGGTTTGGAACAGTGTTGGTGGAACTGTCGGGGTTTGGAACAGTCGTGGTGGAACTATCGGGGTTTCGAACCGTGGGGGTGGAACAGTCGCCATTTGGAACCGTGGTGGTGGAACTGTCGGGGTTTGGAACCGTGGTGGTGGAACTGTCGGGGTTTCGAACCGTGGTGGTGGAACAGTCGTGGTGGAACTATCGGGGTTTCGAACCGTGGGGGTGGAACAGTCGCCGTTTGGAACCGTGGTGGTGGAACTGTCGGGGTTTGGAACCGTGGTGGTGGAACTGTCGGGGTTTCGAACCGTGGTGGTGGAACAGTCGTGGTGGAACTATCGGGGTTTCGAACCGTGGGGGTGGAACAGTCGCCGTTTGGAACCGTGGTGGTGGAACTGTCGCCATTTGGAACCGTGGGGGTGGAACTGTCGGGGTTTGGAACCGTGGTGGTGGAACTGTCGGGGTTTCGAACCGTGGTGGTGGAACAGTCGTGGTGGAACTATCGGGGTTTCGAACCGTGGGGGTGGAACAGTCGCCGTTTGGAACCGTGGTGGTGGAACTGTCGCCATTTGGAACCGTGGTGGTGGAACTGTCGGGGTTTGGAACCGTGGTGGTGGAACTGTCGGGGTTTGGAACAGTCGTGGTGGAACTGTCGGGGTTTGGAACCATCGGGGTGGAACTGTCGGAGTTTGGAACCGTGGTGGTGGAACTGTCGGGGTTTGGAACAGTGTTGGTGGAACTGTCGGGGTTTGGAACAGTCATGGTGAAACTGTCGGGGTTTGGAACCGTGGTGGTGGAACTGTCAGGGCTTTGGAACCGTGGGGGTGGAACTGTCGGGGTTTGGAACCGTGGTGGTGGAAGTGTCGCCGTTTTGAACCGTGGTGGTGGAACTGTCGCCGTTTGGAACCGTGGGGGTGGAACTGTCGCCGTTTGGAACCGTGGGGGTGGAACTGTCGGGGTTTGGAACAGTCGTGGTGGAACTGTCGGGGTTTGGAACCATCGGGGTGGAACTGTCGGAGTTTGGAACCGTGGTGGTGGAACTGTCGGGGTTTGGAACAGTGTTGGTGGAACTGTCGGGGTTTGGAACAGTCATGGTGGAACTGTCGGGGTTTGGAACCGTGGGGGTGGAACTGTCGGGGTTTGGAACCGTGGGGGTGGAATTGTCGGGGTTTGGAACAGTCGTGGTGGAACTGTCGTGGTTTGGAACCGTGGGGGTGGAACTGTGTGGGTTTGGAACCGTGGGGGTGGAACTGTCTGGGTTTGGAACAGTCGTGGTGGAACTGTCGGGGTTTGGAAAAGTGTTGGTGGAACTGTCGGGGTTTGGAACAGTCGCGGTGGAACTGTCGGGCTTTGGAACCGTGGTGGTGGAACTGTCGGGGTTTGGAACCGTGGTGGTGGAACTGTCAGGGCTTTGGAACATTGGGGGTGGAACAGTCGGGGTTTGGAACCGTGGTGGTGGAACTGTCGGGGTTTGGAACCGTGGTGGTGGAACTGTCGGGGTTTGGAACTGTCGGGGTGGTGGAACTGTCAGGGCTTTGGAACATTGGGGGTGGAACTGTCGGGGTTTGGAACCGTCGTGGTGGAATTGTCGGGGTTTGGAACAGTCGTGGGGGAACTGTCGCCATTTGGAACCATGGGGGTGGAACTGTCGGGGTTTGGAACAGTGTTGGTGGAACTGTCGGGCTTTGGAACCGTGGGGGTGGAACTGTCGGGGTTTGGAACCGTGGGGGTGGAACTGTCGAGGTTTGGAACAGTCGTGGGGGAACTGTCGCCGTTTAGAACCGTGGTGGTGGAACTGTCGGGGTTTGGAACAGTCGTGGTGGAACTGTCGCCGTTTAGAACTGTGGGGGTGGAACTGTCGGGGTTTGGAACCATGGGGGTGGAACTGTCAGGGTTTGGAACAGTCGTGGTGGAACTGTCGGGGTTTGGAACAGTCGTGGTGGAACTGTCGGGGTTTGGAACAGTGTTGGTGGAACTGTCGGGGTCTGGAACAGTCGTGGTGGAACTATCGGGGTTTCGAACCGTGGGGGTGGAACAGTCGCCATTTGGAACCGTGGTGGTGGAACTGTCGGGGTTTGGAACCGTGGTGGTGGAACTGTCGGGGTTTCGAACCGTGGCGGTGGAACAGTCGTGGTGGAACTATCGGGGTTTCGAACCGTGGGGGTGGAACAGTCGCCATTTGGAACCGTGGTGGTGGAACTGTCGGGGTTTGGAACCGTGGTGGTGGAACTGTCGGGGTTTGGAACAGTCGTGGTGGAACTATCGGGGTTTCGAACCGTGGGGGTGGAACAGTCGCCGTTTGGAACCGTGGTGGTGGAACTGTCGCCATTTGGAACCGTGGTGGTGGAACTGTCGGGGTTTGGAACCGTGGTGGTGGAACTGTCGGGGTTTGGAACCGTGGTGGTGGAACTGTCGGGGTTTGGAACAGTCGTGGTGGAACTGTCGGGGTTTGGAACCATCGGGGTGGAACTGTCGGAGTTTGGAACCGTGGTGGTGGAACTGTCGGGGTTTGGAACAGTGTTGGTGGAACTGTCGGGGTTTGGAACAGTCATGGTGGAACTGTCGGGGTTTGGAACCGTGGTGGTGGAACTGTCAGGGCTTTGGAACCGTGGGGGTGGAACTGTCGGGGTTTGGAACCGTGGTGGTGGAAGTGTCGCCGTTTTGAACCGTGGTGGTGGAACTGTCGCCGTTTGGAACCGTGGGGGTGGAACTGTCGCCGTTTGGAACCGTGGGGGTGGAACTGTCGGGGTTTGGAACAGTCGTGGTGGAACTGTCGGGGTTTGGAACCATCGGGGTGGAACTGTCGGAGTTTGGAACCGTGGTGGTGGAACTGTCGGGGTTTGGAACAGTGTTGGTGGAACTGTCGGGGTTTGGAACAGTCATGGTGGAACTGTCGGGGTTTGGAACCGTGGGGGTGGAACTGTCGGGGTTTGGAACCGTGGGGGTGGAATTGTCGGGGTTTGGAACAGTCGTGGTGGAACTGTCGTGGTTTGGAACCGTGGGGGTGGAACTGTGTGGGTTTGGAACCGTGGGGGTGGAACTGTCTGGGTTTGGAACAGTCGTGGTGGAACTGTCGGGGTTTGGAAAAGTGTTGGTGGAACTGTCGGGGTTTGGAACAGTCGCGGTGGAACTGTCGGGCTTTGGAACCGTGGTGGTGGAACTGTCGGGGTTTGGAACCGTGGTGGTGGAACTGTCAGGGCTTTGGAACATTGGGGGTGGAACTGTCGGGGTTTGGAACCGTGGTGGTGGAACTGTCGGGGTTTGGAACCGTGGTGGTGGAACTGTCGGGGTTTGGAACCGTGGTGGTGGAACTGTCGGGGTTTGGAACCGTGGGGGTGGAACTGTCGGGGTTTGGAACCGTGGTGGTGGAACTGTCGGGGTTTGGAACCATCGGGGTGGTGGAACTGTCAGGGCTTTGGAACATTGGGGGTGGAACTGTCGGGGTTTGGAACCGTCGTGGTGGAATTGTCGGGGTTTGGAACCGTGGGGGTGGAACTGTCGGGGTTTGGAACCGTGGGGGTGGAACTGTCGAGGTTTGGAACAGTCGTGGGGGAACTGTCGCCGTTTAGAACCGTGGTGGTGGAACTGTCGGGGTTTGGAACAGTCGTGGTGGAACTGTCGCCGTTTAGAACTGTGGGGGTGGAACTGTCGGGGTTTGGAACCATGGGGGTGGAACTGTCAGGGTTTGGAACAGTCGTGGTGGAACTGTCGGGGTTTGGAACAGTCGTGGTGGAACTGTCGGGGTTTGGAACAGTGTTGGTGGAACTGTCGGGGTCTGGAACAGTCGTGGTGGAACTATCGGGGTTTCGAACCGTGGGGGTGGAACAGTCGCCATTTGGAACCGTGGTGGTGGAACTGTCGGGGTTTGGAACCGTGGTGGTGGAACTGTCGGGGTTTCGAACCGTGGTGGTGGAACAGTCGTGGTGGAACTATCGGGGTTTCGAACCGTGGGGGTGGAACAGTCGCCATTTGGAACCGTGGTGGTGGAACTGTCGGGATTTGGAACCGTGGTGGTGGAACTGTCGGGGTTTGGAACAGTCGTGGTGGAACTGTCGGGGTTTGGAACCATCGGGGTGGAACTGTCGGAGTTTGGAACCGTGGTGGTGGAACTGTCGGGGTTTGGAACCGTGGTGGTGGAACTGTCGGGGTTTGGAACAGTCATGGTGGAACTGTCGGGGTTTGGAACCGTGGTGGTGGAACTGTCAGGGCTTTGGAACCGTGGTGGTGGAACTGTCGGGGTTTGGAACCGTGGTGGTGGAACTGTCGGGGTTTGGAACCGTGGTGGTGGAACTGTCGGGGTTTGGAACCGTGGGGGTGGAACTGTCGGGGTTTGGAACCGTGGTGGTGGAACTGTCGGGGTTTGGAACCATCGGGGTGGTGGAACTGTCAGGGCTTTGGAACATTGGGGGTGGAACTGTCGGGGTTTGGAACCGTCGTGGTGGAATTGTCGGGGTTTGGAACAGTCGTGGGGGAACTGTCGCCATTTGGAACCATGGGGGTGGAACTGTCGGGGTTTGGAACAGTGTTGGTGGAACTGTCGGGCTTTGGAACCGTGGGGGTGGAACTGTCGGGGTTTGGAACCGTGGGGGTGGAACTGTCGAGGTTTGGAACAGTCGTGGGGGAACTGTCGCCGTTTAGAACCGTGGTGGTGGAACTGTCGGGGTTTGGAACAGTCGTGGTGGAACTGTCGCCGTTTAGAACTGTGGGGGTGGAACTGTCGGGGTTTGGAACCATGGGGGTGGAACTGTCAGGGTTTGGAACAGTCGTGGTGGAACTGTCGGGGTTTGGAACAGTCGTGGTGGAACTGTCGGGGTTTGGAACAGTGTTGGTGGAACTGTCGGGGTCTGGAACAGTCGTGGTGGAACTATCGGGGTTTCGAACCGTGGGGGTGGAACAGTCGCCATTTGGAACCGTGGTGGTGGAACTGTCGGGGTTTGGAACCGCGGTGGTGGAACTGTCGGGGTTTCGAACCGTGGTGGTGGAACAGTCGTGGTGGAACTATCGGGGTTTCGAACCGTGGGGGTGGAACAGTCGCCATTTGGAACCGTGGTGGTGGAACTGTCGGGGTTTGGAACCGTGGTGGTGGAACTGTCGGGGTTTGGAACAGTCGTGGTGGAACTGTCGGGGTTTGGAACCATCGGGGTGGAACTGTCGGAGTTTGGAACCGTGGTGGTGGAACTGTCGGGGTTTGGAACAGTGTTGGTGGAACTGTCGGGGTTTGGAACAGTCATGGTGGAACTGTCGGGGTTTGGAACAGTGTTGGTGGAACTGTCGGGGTTTGGAACAGTCATGGTGGAACTGTCGGGGTTTGGAACCGTGGTGGTGGAACTGTCAGGGCTTTGGAACCGTGGTGGTGGAACTGTCGGGGTTTGGAACCGTGGTGGTGGAACTGTCGGGGTTTGGAACCGTGGTGGTGGAACTGTCGGGGTTTGGAACCGTGGGGGTGGAACTGTCGGGGTTTGGAACCGTGGTGGTGGAACTGTCGGGGTTTGGAACCATCGGGGTGGTGGAACTGTCAGGGCTTTGGAACATTGGGGGTGGAACTGTCGGGGTTTGGAACCGTCGTGGTGGAATTGTCGGGGTTTGGAACAGTCGTGGGGGAACTGTCGCCATTTGGAACCATGGGGGTGGAACTGTCGGGGTTTGGAACAGTGGTGGTGGAACTGTCGGGCTTTGGAACCGTGGGGGTGGAACTGTCGGGGTTTGGAACCGTGGTGGTGGAACTGTCGGGCTTTGGAACCGTGGGGGTGGAACTGTCGGGGTTTGGAACCGTGGGGGTGGAACTGTCGAGGTTTGGAACAGTCGTGGGGGAACTGTCGCCGTTTAGAACCGTGGTGGTGGAACTGTCGGGGTTTGGAACAGTCGTGGTGGAACTGTCGCCGTTTAGAACTGTGGGGGTGGAACTGTCGGGGTTTGGAACCATGGGGGTGGAACTGTCAGGGTTTGGAACAGTCGTGGTGGAACTGTCGGGGTTTGGAACAGTCGTGGTGGAACTGTCGGGGTTTGGAACAGTGTTGGTGGAACTGTCGGGGTCTGGAACAGTCGTGGTGGAACTATCGGGGTTTCGAACCGTGGGGGTGGAACAGTCGCCATTTGGAACCGTGGTGGTGGAACTGTCGGGGTTTGGAACCGCGGTGGTGGAACTGTCGGGGTTTCGAACCGTGGTGGTGGAACAGTCGTGGTGGAACTATCGGGGTTTCGAACCGTGGGGGTGGAACAGTCGCCATTTGGAACCGTGGTGGTGGAACTGTCGGGGTTTGGAACCGTGGTGGTGGAACTGTCGGGGGTTGGAACAGTCGTGGTGGAACTGTCGGGGTTTGGAACCATCGGGGTGGAACTGTCGGAGTTTGGAACCGTGGTGGTGGAACTGTCGGGGTTTGGAACAGTGTTGGTGGAACTGTCGGGGTTTGGAACAGTCATGGTGGAACTGTCGGGGTTTGGAACCGTGGGGGTGGAACTGTCAGGGCTTTGGAACCGTGGGGGTGGAACTGTCGGGGTTTGGAACCGTGGTGGTGGAACTGTCGCCGTTTTGAACCGTGGTGGTGGAACTGTCGCCGTTTGGAACCGTGGGGGTGGAACTGTCGCCGTTTGGAACCGTGGTGGTGGAACTGTCAGGGTTTGGAACAGTCGTGGTGGAGCTGTCGCCGTTTGGAACCGTGGTGGTGGAACTGTCGCCGTTTGGAACCGTGGTGGTGGAACTGTCGGGGTTTGGAAAAGTCGTGGTGGAACTGTCGGGGTTTGGAAAAGTCGTGGTGGAACTGTCGGGGTTTGGAACAGTGTTGGTGGAACTGTCGGGGTTTGGAACAGTGTTGGTGGACCTGTCGGGGTTTGGAACAGTCGTGGTGGAACTTTCGGGGTTTGGAACCGTGGTGGTGGAACTGTCGGGCTTTTGAACCGTGGGGGTGGAACTGTCGGGGTTTGGAACCGTGGGGGTGGAACTGTCGAGGTTTGGAACAGTCGTGGGGGAACTGTCGGGGTTTGGAACCATGGGGGTGGAACTGTCGGGGTTTGGAACAGTCGTGGTGGAACTGTCGCCGTTTAGAACCGTGGGGGTGGAACTGTCGGGGTTTGGAACCATGGGGGTGGAACTGTCAGGGTTTGGAACAGTCGTGGTGGAACTATCGGGGTTTGGAACAGTGGGGGTGGAACTGTCGGGGTTTGGAACAGTCGTGGTGGAACTGTCGGGGTCTGGAACAGTCGTGGTGGAACTATCGGGGTTTCGAACCGTGGGGGTGGAACAGTCGCCATTTGGAACCGTGGTGGTGGAACTGTCGGGGTTTGGAACCGCGGTGGTGGAACTGTCGGGGTTTCGAACCGTGGTGGTGGAACAGTCGTGGTGGAACTATCGGGGTTTCGAACCGTGGGGGTGGAACAGTCGCCATTTGGAACCGTGGTGGTGGAACTGTCGGGGTTTGGAACAGTCGTGGTGGAACTGTCGGGGTTTGGAACCATCGGGGTGGAACTGTCGGAGTTTGGAACCGTGGTGGTGGAACTGTCGGGGTTTGGAACAGTGTTGGTGGAACTGTCGGGGTTTGGAACAGTCATGGTGGAACTGTCGGGGTTTGGAACAGTGTTGGTGGAACTGTCGGGGTTTGGAACAGTCATGGTGGAACTGTCGGGGTTTGGAACCATGGTGGTGGAACTGTCAGGGCTTTGGAACCGTGGTGGTGGAACTGTCGGGGTTTGGAACCGTGGTGGTGGAACTGTCGGGGTTTGGAACCGTGGTGGTGGAACTGTCGGGGTTTGGAACCGTGGGGGTGGAACTGTCGGGGTTTGGAACCGTGGTGGTGGAACTGTCGGGGTTTGGAACCATCGGGGTGGTGGAACTGTCAGGGCTTTGGAACATTGGGGGTGGAACTGTCGGGGTTTGGAACCGTCGTGGTGGAATTGTCGGGGTTTGGAACAGTCGTGGGGGAACTGTCGCCATTTGGAACCATGGGGGTGGAACTGTCGGGGTTTGGAACAGTGTTGGTGGAACTGTCGGGCTTTGGA
Source organism: Telmatherina bonti (assembly GCF_933228915.1). Taxonomy (NCBI): domain Eukaryota; kingdom Metazoa; phylum Chordata; class Actinopteri; order Atheriniformes; family Telmatherinidae; genus Telmatherina; species Telmatherina bonti. Next base: position 40,571,696 of record NC_136627.1, on the reverse strand, counting down.
ACCGTGGGGGTGGAACTGTCGGGGTTTGGAACCGTGGGGGTGGAACTGTCGAGGTTTGGAACAGTCGTGGGGGAACTGTCGCCGTTTAGAACCGTGGTGGTGGAACTGTCGGGGTTTGGAACAGTCGTGGTGGAACTGTCGCCGTTTAGAACTGTGGGGGTGGAACTGTCGGGGTTTGGAACCATGGGGGTGGAACTGTCAGGGTTTGGAACAGTCGTGGTGGAACTGTCGGGGTTTGGAACAGTCGTGGTGGAACTGTCGGGGTTTGGAACAGTGTTGGTGGAACTGTCGGGGTCTGGAACAGTCGTGGTGGAACTATCGGGGTTTCGAACCGTGGGGGTGGAACAGTCGCCATTTGGAACCGTGGTGGTGGAACTGTCGGGGTTTGGAACCGCGGTGGTGGAACTGTCGGGGTTTCGAACCGTGGTGGTGGAACAGTCGTGGTGGAACTATCGGGGTTTCGAACCGTGGGGGTGGAACAGTCGCCATTTGGAACCGTGGTGGTGGAACTGTCGGGGTTTGGAACCGTGGTGGTGGAACTGTCGGGGTTTGGAACAGTCGTGGTGGAACTGTCGGGGTTTGGAACCATCGGGGTGGAACTGTCGGAGTTTGGAACCGTGGTGGTGGAACTGTCGGGGTTTGGAACAGTGTTGGTGGAACTGTCGGGGTTTGGAACAGTCATGGTGGAACTGTCGGGGTTTGGAACCGTGTTGGTGGAACTGTCAGGGCTTTGGAACCGTGGGGGTGGAACTGTCGGGGTTTGGAACCGTGGTGGTGGAACTGTCGCCGTTTTGAACCGTGGTGGTGGAACTGTCGCCGTTTGGAACCGTGGGGGTGGAACTGTCGCCGTTTGGAACCGTGGTGGTGGAACTGTCAGGGTTTGGAACAGTCGTGGTGGAGCTGTCGCCGTTTGGAGCCGTGGTGGTGGAACTGTCGCCGATTGGAACCGTGGTGGTGGAACTATCGGGGTTTCGAACCGTGGGGGTGGAACAGTCGCCATTTGGAACCGTGGTGGTGGAACTGTCGGGGTTTGGAACCGTGGTGGTGGAACTGTCGGGGTTTGGAACAGTCGTGGTGGAACTGTCGGGGTTTGGAACCATCGGGGTGGAACTGTCGGAGTTTGGAACCGTGGTGGTGGAACTGTCGGGGTTTGGAACAGTGTTGGTGGAACTGTCGGGGTTTGGAACAGTCATGGTGGAACTGTCGGGGTTTGGAACAGTGTTGGTGGAACTGTCGGGGTTTGGAACAGTCATGGTGGAACTGTCGGGGTTTGGAACCGTGGTGGTGGAACTGTCAGGGCTTTGGAACCGTGGTGGTGGAACTGTCGGGGTTTGGAACCGTGGTGGTGGAACTGTCGGGGTTTGGAACCGTGGTGGTGGAACTGTCGGGGTTTGGAACCGTGGGGGTGGAACTGTCGGGGTTTGGAACCGTGGTGGTGGAACTGTCGGGGTTTGGAACCATCGGGGTGGTGGAACTGTCAGGGCTTTGGAACATTGGGGGTGGAACTGTCGGGGTTTGGAACCGTCGTGGTGGAATTGTCGGGGTTTGGAACAGTCGTGGGGGAACTGTCGCCATTTGGAACCATGGGGGTGGAACTGTCGGGGTTTGGAACAGTGGTGGTGGAACTGTCGGGCTTTGGAACCGTGGGGGTGGAACTGTCGGGGTTTGGAACCGTGGTGGTGGAACTGTCGGGCTTTGGAACCGTGGGGGTGGAACTGTCGGGGTTTGGAACCGTGGGGGTGGAACTGTCGAGGTTTGGAACAGTCGTGGGGGAACTGTCGCCGTTTAGAACCGTGGTGGTGGAACTGTCGGGGTTTGGAACAGTCGTGGTGGAACTGTCGCCGTTTAGAACTGTGGGGGTGGAACTGTCGGGGTTTGGAACCATGGGGGTGGAACTGTCAGGGTTTGGAACAGTCGTGGTGGAACTGTCGGGGTTTGGAACAGTCGTGGTGGAACTGTCGGGGTTTGGAACAGTGTTGGTGGAACTGTCGGGGTCTGGAACAGTCGTGGTGGAACTATCGGGGTTTCGAACCGTGGGGGTGGAACAGTCGCCATTTGGAACCGTGGTGGTGGAACTGTCGGGGTTTGGAACCGCGGTGGTGGAACTGTCGGGGTTTCGAACCGTGGTGGTGGAACAGTCGTGGTGGAACTATCGGGGTTTCGAACCGTGGGGGTGGAACAGTCGCCATTTGGAACCGTGGTGGTGGAACTGTCGGGGTTTGGAACCGTGGTGGTGGAACTGTCGGGGGTTGGAACAGTCGTGGTGGAACTGTCGGGGTTTGGAACCATCGGGGTGGAACTGTCGGAGTTTGGAACCGTGGTGGTGGAACTGTCGGGGTTTGGAACAGTGTTGGTGGAACTGTCGGGGTTTGGAACAGTCATGGTGGAACTGTCGGGGTTTGGAACCGTGGGGGTGGAACTGTCAGGGCTTTGGAACCGTGGGGGTGGAACTGTCGGGGTTTGGAACCGTGGTGGTGGAACTGTCGCCGTTTTGAACCGTGGTGGTGGAACTGTCGCCGTTTGGAACCGTGGGGGTGGAACTGTCGCCGTTTGGAACCGTGGTGGTGGAACTGTCAGGGTTTGGAACAGTCGTGGTGGAGCTGTCGCCGTTTGGAACCGTGGTGGTGGAACTGTCGCCGTTTGGAACCGTGGTGGTGGAACTGTCGGGGTTTGGAAAAGTCGTGGTGGAACTGTCGGGGTTTGGAAAAGTCGTGGTGGAACTGTCGGGGTTTGGAACAGTGTTGGTGGAACTGTCGGGGTTTGGAACAGTGTTGGTGGACCTGTCGGGGTTTGGAACAGTCGTGGTGGAACTTTCGGGGTTTGGAACCGTGGTGGTGGAACTGTCGGGCTTTTGAACCGTGGGGGTGGAACTGTCGGGGTTTGGAACCGTGGGGGTGGAACTGTCGAGGTTTGGAACAGTCGTGGGGGAACTGTCGGGGTTTGGAACCATGGGGGTGGAACTGTCGGGGTTTGGAACAGTCGTGGTGGAACTGTCGCCGTTTAGAACCGTGGGGGTGGAACTGTCGGGGTTTGGAACCATGGGGGTGGAACTGTCAGGGTTTGGAACAGTCGTGGTGGAACTATCGGGGTTTGGAACAGTGGGGGTGGAACTGTCGGGGTTTGGAACAGTCGTGGTGGAACTGTCGGGGTCTGGAACAGTCGTGGTGGAACTATCGGGGTTTCGAACCGTGGGGGTGGAACAGTCGCCATTTGGAACCGTGGTGGTGGAACTGTCGGGGTTTGGAACCGCGGTGGTGGAACTGTCGGGGTTTCGAACCGTGGTGGTGGAACAGTCGTGGTGGAACTATCGGGGTTTCGAACCGTGGGGGTGGAACAGTCGCCATTTGGAACCGTGGTGGTGGAACTGTCGGGGTTTGGAACAGTCGTGGTGGAACTGTCGGGGTTTGGAACCATCGGGGTGGAACTGTCGGAGTTTGGAACCGTGGTGGTGGAACTGTCGGGGTTTGGAACAGTGTTGGTGGAACTGTCGGGGTTTGGAACAGTCATGGTGGAACTGTCGGGGTTTGGAACAGTGTTGGTGGAACTGTCGGGGTTTGGAACAGTCATGGTGGAACTGTCGGGGTTTGGAACCATGGTGGTGGAACTGTCAGGGCTTTGGAACCGTGGTGGTGGAACTGTCGGGGTTTGGAACCGTGGTGGTGGAACTGTCGGGGTTTGGAACCGTGGTGGTGGAACTGTCGGGGTTTGGAACCGTGGGGGTGGAACTGTCGGGGTTTGGAACCGTGGTGGTGGAACTGTCGGGGTTTGGAACCATCGGGGTGGTGGAACTGTCAGGGCTTTGGAACATTGGGGGTGGAACTGTCGGGGTTTGGAACCGTCGTGGTGGAATTGTCGGGGTTTGGAACAGTCGTGGGGGAACTGTCGCCATTTGGAACCATGGGGGTGGAACTGTCGGGGTTTGGAACAGTGTTGGTGGAACTGTCGGGCTTTGGAACCGTGGGGGTGGAACTGTCGGGGTTTGGAACCGTGGGGGTGGAACTGTCGAGGTTTGGAACAGTCGTGGGGGAACTGTCGCCGTTTAGAACCGTGGTGGTGGAACTGTCGGGGTTTGGAACAGTCGTGGTGGAACTGTCGCCGTTTAGAACTGTGGGGGTGGAACTGTCGGGGTTTGGAACCATGGGGGTGGAACTGTCAGGGTTTGGAACAGTCGTGGTGGAACTGTCGGGGTTTGGAACAGTCGTGGTGGAACTGTCGGGGTTTGGAACAGTGTTGGTGGAACTGTCGGGGTCTGGAACAGTCGTGGTGGAACTATCGGGGTTTCGAACCGTGGGGGTGGAACAGTCGCCATTTGGAACCGTGGTGGTGGAACTGTCGGGGTTTGGAACCGCGGTGGTGGAACTGTCGGGGTTTCGAACCGTGGTGGTGGAACAGTCGTGGTGGAACTATCGGGGTTTCGAACCGTGGGGGTGGAACAGTCGCCATTTGGAACCGTGGTGGTGGAACTGTCGGGGTTTGGAACCGTGGTGGTGGAACTGTCGGGGTTTGGAACAGTCGTGGTGGAACTGTCGGGGTTTGGAACCATCGGGGTGGAACTGTCGGAGTTTGGAACCGTGGTGGTGGAACTGTCGGGGTTTGGAACAGTGTTGGTGGAACTGTCGGGGTTTGGAACAGTCATGGTGGAACTGTCGGGGTTTGGAACCGTGTTGGTGGAACTGTCAGGGCTTTGGAACCGTGGGGGTGGAACTGTCGGGGTTTGGAACCGTGGTGGTGGAACTGTCGCCGTTTTGAACCGTGGTGGTGGAACTGTCGCCGTTTGGAACCGTGGGGGTGGAACTGTCGCCGTTTGGAACCGTGGTGGTGGAACTGTCAGGGTTTGGAACAGTCGTGGTGGAGCTGTCGCCGTTTGGAGCCGTGGTGGTGGAACTGTCGCCGATTGGAACCGTGGTGGTGGAACTGTCGGGGTTTGGAAAAGTCGTGGTGGAACTGTCGGGGTTTGGAACAGTGTTGGTGGAACTGTCGGGGTTTGGAACAGTGTTGGTGGACCTGTCGGGGTTTGGAACAGTCGTGGTGGAACTTTCGGGGTTTGGAACCGTGGTGGTGGAACTGTCGGGCTTTTGAACCGTGGGGGTGGAACTGTCGGGGTTTGGAACCGTGGGGGTGGAACTGTCGAGGTTTGGAACAGTCGTGGGGGAACTGTCGGGGTTTGGAACCATGGGGGTGGAACTTTCGGGGTTTGGAACCGTGGTGGTGGAACTGTCGGGCTTTTGAACCGTGGGGGTGGAACTGTCGGGGTTTGGAACCGTGGGGGTGGAACTGTCGAGGTTTGGAACAGTCGTGGGGGAACTGTCGGGGTTTGGAACCATGGGGGTGGAACTGTCGGGGTTTGGAACAGTCGTGGTGGAACTGTCGCCGTTTAGAACCGTGGGGGTGGAACTGTCGGGGTTTGGAACCATGGGGGTGGAACTGTCAGGGTTTGGAACAGTCGTGGTGGAACTATCGGGGTTTGGAACAGTGGGGGTGGAACTGTCGGGGTTTGGAACAGTCGTGGTGGAACTGTCGGGGTCTGGAACAGTCGTGGTGGAACTATCGGGGTTTCGAACCGTGGGGGTGGAACAGTCGCCATTTGGAACCGTGGTGGTGGAACTGTCGGGGTTTGGAACCGCGGTGGTGGAACTGTCGGGGTTTCGAACCGTGGTGGTGGAACAGTCGTGGTGGAACTATCGGGGTTTCGAACCGTGGGGGTGGAACAGTCGCCATTTGGAACCGTGGTGGTGGAACTGTCGGGGTTTGGAACCGTGGTGGTGGAACTGTCGGGGTTTGGAACAGTCGTGGTGGAACTGTCGGGGTTTGGAACCATCGGGGTGGAACTGTCGGAGTTTGGAACCGTGGTGGTGGAACTGTCGGGGTTTGGAACAGTGTTGGTGGAACTGTCGGGGTTTGGAACAGTCATGGTGGAACTGTCGGGGTTTGGAACAGTGTTGGTGGAACTGTCGGGGTTTGGAACAGTCATGGTGGAACTGTCGGGGTTTGGAACCGTGGTGGTGGAACTGTCAGGGCTTTGGAACCGTGGTGGTGGAACTGTCGGGGTTTGGAACCGTGGTGGTGGAACTGTCGGGGTTTGGAACCGTGGTGGTGGAACTGTCGGGGTTTGGAACCGTGGGGGTGGAACTGTCGGGGTTTGGAACCGTGGTGGTGGAACTGTCGGGGTTTGGAACCATCGGGGTGGTGGAACTGTCAGGGCTTTGGAACATTGGGGGTGGAACTGTCGGGGTTTGGAACCGTCGTGGTGGAATTGTCGGGGTTTGGAACAGTCGTGGGGGAACTGTCGCCATTTGGAACCATGGGGGTGGAACTGTCGGGGTTTGGAACAGTGTTGGTGGAACTGTCGGGCTTTGGAACCGTGGGGGTGGAACTGTCGGGGTTTGGAACCGTGGGGGTGGAACTGTCGAGGTTTGGAACAGTCGTGGGGGAACTGTCGCCGTTTAGAACCGTGGTGGTGGAACTGTCGGGGTTTGGAACAGTCGTGGTGGAACTGTCGCCGTTTAGAACTGTGGGGGTGGAACTGTCGGGGTTTGGAACCATGGGGGTGGAACTGTCGAGGTTTGGAACAGTCGTGGGGGAACTGTCGCCGTTTAGAACCGTGGTGGTGGAACTGTCGGGGTTTGGAGCAGTCGTGGTGGAACTGTCGCCGTTTAGAACCGTGGTGGTGGAACTGTCAGGGTTTGGAACAGTCGTGGTGGAACTGTCGGGGTTTGGAACAGTCGTGGTGGAACTGTCGGGGTTTGGAACAGTGTTGGTGGAACTGTCGGGGTCTGGAACAGTCGTGGTGGAACTATCGGGGTTTCGAACCGTGGGGGTGGAACAGTCGCCATTTGGAACCGTGGTGGTGGAACTGTCGGGGTTTGGAACCGCGGTGGTGGAACTGTCGGGGTTTCGAACCGTGGTGGTGGAACAGTCATGGTGGAACTATCGGGGTTTCGAACCGTGGGGGTGGAACAGTCGCCATTTGGAACCGTGGTGGTGGAACTGTCGGGGTTTGGAACCGTGGTGGTGGAACTGTCGGGGTTTGGAACAGTCGTGGTGGAACTGTCGGGGTTTGGAACCATCGGGGTGGAACTGTCGGAGTTTGGAACCGTGGTGGTGGAACTGTCGGGGTTTGGAACAGTGTTGGTGGAACTGTCGGGGTTTGGAACAGTCATGGTGGAACTGTCGGGGTTTGGAACCGTGTTGGTGGAACTGTCAGGGCTTTGGAACCGTGGGGGTGGAACTGTCGGGGTTTGGAACCGTGGTGGTGGAACTGTCGCCGTTTTGAACCGTGGTGGTGGAACTGTCGCCGTTTGGAACCGTGGGGGTGGAACTGTCGCCGTTTGGAACCGTGGTGGTGGAACTGTCAGGGTTTGGAACAGTCGTGGTGGAGCTGTCGCCGTTTGGAGCCGTGGTGGTGGAACTGTCGCCGTTTGGAACCGTGGTGGTGGAACTGTCGGGGTTTGGAAAAGTCGTGGTGGAACTGTCGGGGTTTGGAACAGTGTTGGTGGAACTGTCAGGGTTTGGAACAGTGTTGGTGGACCTGTCGGGGTTTGGAACAGTCGTGGTGGAACTTTCGGGGTTTGGAACCGTGGTGGTGGAACTGTCGGGCTTTTGAACCGTGGGGGTGGAACTGTCGGGGTTTGGAACCGTGGGGGTGGAACTGTCGAGGATTGGAACAGTCGTGGGGGAACTGTCGGGGTTTGGAACCATGGGGGTGGAACTGTCGGGGTTTGGAACAGTCGTGGTGGAACTGTCGCCGTTTAGAACCGTGGGGGTGGAACTGTCGGGGTTTGGAACCATGGGGGTGGAACTGTCAGGGTTTGGAACAGTCGTGGTGGAACTATCGGGGTTTGGAACAGTGGGGGTGGAACTGTCGGGGTTTGGAACAGTCGTGGTGGAACTATCGGGGTTTGGAACCGTGGTGGTGGAACTGTCAGGGCTTTGGAACATTGGGGGTGGAACTGTCGGGGTTTGGAACCGTCGTGGTGGAATTGTCGGGGTTTGGAACAGTCGTGGGGGAACTGTCGCCATTTGGAACCATGGGGGTGGAACTGTCGGGGTTTGGAACAGTGTTGGTGGAACTGTCGGGCTTTGGAACCGTGGGGGTGGAACTGTCGGGGTTTGGAACCGTGGGGGTGGAACTGTCGAGGTTTGGAACAGTCGTGGGGGAACTGTCGGGGTTTGGAACCATGGGGGTGGAACTGTCGGGGTTTGGAACAGTCGTGGTGGAACTTTCGCCGTTTAGAACCGTGGTGGTGGAACTGTCGGGGTTTGGAACAGTCGTGGTGGAACTGTCGCCGTTTAGAACTGTGGGGGTGGAACTGTCGGGGTTTGGAACCATGGGGGTGGAACTGTCGGGGTTTGGAACAGTCGTGGTGGAACTATCGGGGTTTCGAACCGTGGGGGTGGAACAGTCGCCATTTGGAACCGTGGTGGTGGAACTGTCGGGGTTTGGAACCGTGGTGGTGGAACTGTCGGGGTTTCGAACCGTGGTGGTGGAACAGTCGTGGTGGAACTATCGGGGTTTCGAACCGTGGGGGTGGAACAGTCGCCGTTTGGAACCGTGGTGGTGGAACTGTCGCCATTTGGAACCGTGGTGGTGGAACTGTCGGGGTTTGGAACCGTGGTGGTGGAACTGTCGGGGTTTGGAACAGTCGTGGGGGAACTGTCGGGGTTTGGAACCATGGGGGTGGAACTGTCGGGGTTTGGAACAGTCGTGGTGGAACTGTCGCCGTTTAGAACCGTGGGGGTGGAACTGTCGGGGTTTGGAACCATGGGGGTGGAACTGTCAGGGTTTGGAACAGTCGTGGTGGAACTATCGGGGTTTGGAACAGTGGGGGTGGAACTGTCGGGGTTTGGAACAGTCGTGGTGGAACTATCGGGGTTTGGAACCGTGGTGGTGGAACTGTCAGGGCTTTGAAACATTGGGGGTGGAACTGTCGGGGTTTGGAACCGTCGTGGTGGAATTGTCGGGGTTTGGAACAGTCGTGGGGGAACTGTCGCCATTTGGAACCATGGGGGTGGAACTGTCGGGGTTTGGAACAGTGTTGGTGGAACTGTCGGGCTTTGGAACCGTGGGGGTGGAACTGTCGGGGTTTGGAACCGTGGGGGTGGAATTGTCGAGGTTTGGAACAGTCGTGGGGGAACTGTCGCCATTTGGAACCATGGGGGTGGAACTGTCGGGGTTTGGAACAGTGTTGGTGGAACTGTCGGGCTTTGGAACCGTGGGGGTGGAACTGTCGGGGTTTCGAACCGTGGGGGTGGAACTGTCGGGGTTTGGAACAGTGTTGGTGGAACTGTCGGGCTTTGGAACCGTGGGGGTGGAACTGTCGGGGTTTGGAACCGTGGGGGTGGAACTGTCGAGGTTTGGAACAGTCGTGGTGGAACTGTCGCCGTTTAGAACCGTGGTGGTGGAACTGTCGGGGTTTGGAACAGTCGTGGTGGAACTGTCGCCGTTTAGAACTGTGGGGGTGGAACTGTCGGGGTTTGGAACCATGGGGGTGGAACTGTCGGGGTTTGGAACAGTCGTGGTGGAACTATCGGGGTTTGGAACCGTGGTGGTGGAACTGTCAGGGCTTTGAAACATTGGGGGTGGAACTGTCGGGGTTTGGAACCGTCGTGGTGGAATTGTCGGGGTTTGGAACAGTCGTGGGGGAACTGTCGCCATTTGGAACCATGGGGGTGGAACTGTCGGGGTTTGGAACAGTGTTGGTGGAACTGTCGGGCTTTGGAACCGTGGGGGTGGAACTGTCGGGGTTTGGAACCGTGGGGGTGGAATTGTCGAGGTTTGGAACAGTCGTGGGGGAACTGTCGCCATTTGGAACCATGGGGGTGGAACTGTCGGGGTTTGGAACAGTGTTGGTGGAACTGTCGGGCTTTGGAACCGTGGGGGTGGAACTGTCGGGGTTTGGAACCGTGGGGGTGGAACTGTCGAGGTTTGGAACAGTCGTGGTGGAACTGTCGCCGTTTAGAACCGTGGTGGTGGAACTGTCGGGGTTTGGAACAGTCGTGGTGGAACTGTCGCCGTTTAGAACTGTGGGGGTGGAACTGTCGGGGTTTGGAACCATGGGGGTGGAACTGTCAGGGTTTGGAACAGTCGTGGTGGAACTGTCGGGGTTTGGAACAGTCGTGGTGGAACTGTCGCCGTTTAGAACTGTGGGGGTGGAACTGTCGGGGTTTGGAACCATGGGGGTGGAACTGTCAGGGTTTGGAACAGTCGTGGTGGAACTGTCGGGGTTTGGAACAGTCGTGGTGGAACTGTCGGGGTTTGGAACAGTGTTGGTGGAACTGTCGGGGTTTGGAACAGTCGTGGTGGAACTATCGGGGTTTCGAACCGTGGGGGTGGAACAGTCGCCATTTGGAACCGTGGTGGTGGAACTGTCGGGGTTTGGAACCGTGGTGGTGGAACTGTCGGGGTTTCGAACCGTGGTGGTGGAACAGTCGTGGTGGAACTATCGGGGTTTCGAACCGTGGGGGTGGAACAGTCGCCGTTTGGAACCGTGGTGGTGGAACTGTCGCCATTTGGAACCGTGGTGGTGGAACTGTCGGGGTTTGGAACCGTGGTGGTGGAACTGTCGGGGTTTGGAACAGTCGTGGTGGAACTGTCGGGGTTTGGAACCATCGGGGTGGAACTGTCGGAGTTTGGAACCGTGGTGGTGGAACTGTCGGGGTTTGGAACAGTGTTGGTGGAACTGTCGGGGTTTGGAACAGTCATGGTGGAACTGTCGGGGTTTGGAACCGTGGTGGTGGAACTGTCAGGGCTTTGGAACCGTGGGGGTGGAACTGTCGGGGTTTGGAACCGTGGTGGTGGAACTGTCGCCGTTTTGAACCGTGGTGGTGGAACTGTCGCCGTTTGGAACCGTGGGGGTGGAACTGTCGCCGTTTGGAACCGTGGTGGTGGAACTGTCAGGGTTTGGAACAGTCGTGGTGGAGCTGTCGCCGTTTGGAACCGTGGTGGTGGAACTGTCGCCGTTTGGAACCGTGGTGGTGGAACTGTCGGGGTTTGGAAAAGTCGTGGTGGAACTGTCGGGGTTTGGAACAGTGTTGGTGGAACTGTCGGGGTTTGGAACAGTCGTGGTGGAACTTTCGGGGTTTGGAACCGTGGTGGTGGAACTGTCGGGCTTTGAACCGTGGGGGTGGAACTGTCGGGGTTTGGAACCGTGGGGGTGGAACTGTCGAGGTTTGGAACAGTCGTGGGGGAACTGTCGGGGTTTGGAACCATGGGGGTGGAACTGTCGGGGTTTGGAACAGTCGTGGTGGAACTGTCGCCATTTAGAACCGTGGGGGTGGAACTGTCGGGGTTTGGAACCATGGGTGTGGAACTGTCAGGGTTTGGAACAGTCGTGGTGGAACTATCGGGGTTTGGAACAGTGTTGGTGGAACTGTCGGGGTTTGGAACAGTCGTGGTGGAACTATCGGGGTTTGGAACCGTGGTGGTGGAACTGTCAGGGCTTTGGAACATTGGGGGTGGAACTGTCGGGGTTTGGAACCGTCGTGGTGGAATTGTCGGGGTTTGGAACAGTCGTGGGGGAACTGTCGCCATTTGGAACCATGGGGGTGGAACTGTCGGGGTTTGGAACAGTGTTGGTGGAACTGTAGGGGTTTGGAACCGTGGGGGTGGAACTGTCGGGGTTTGGAACCGTGGGGGTGGAACTGTCGAGGTTTGGAACAGTCGTGGGGGAACTGTCGGGGTTTGGAACCATGGGGGTGGAACTGTCGGGGTTTGGAACAGTCGTGGTGGAACTGTCGCCGTTTAGAACCGTGGTGGTGGAACTGTCGGGGTTGGGAACAGTCGTGGTGGAACTGTCGCCGTTTAGAACTGTGGGGGTGGAACTGTCGGGGTTTGGAACCATGGGGGTGGAACTGTCAGGGTTTGGAACAGTCGTGGTGGAACTGTCGGGGTTTGGAACAGTCGTGGTGGAACTATCGGGGTTTGGAACAGTGTTGGTGGAACTGTCGGGGTTTGGAACAGTCGTGGTGGAACTATCGGGGTTTCGAACCGTGGGGGTGGAACAGTCGCCATTTGGAACCGTGGTGGTGGAACTGTCGGGGTTTGGAACCGTGGTGGTGGAACTGTCGGGGTTTGGAACAGTCGTGGTGGAACTATCGGGGTTTCGAACCGTGGGGGTGGAACAGTCGCCGTTTGGAACCGTGGTGGTGGAACTGACGCCATTTGGAACCGTGGTGGTGGAAATGTCGGGGTTTGGAACCGTGGTGGTGGAACTGTCGGGGTTTGGAACAGTCGTGGTGGAACTGTCGGGGTTTGGAACTATCGGGATGGAACTGTCGGAGTTTGGAACCGTGGTGGTGGAACTGTCGGGGTTTGGAACAGTGTTGGTGGAACTGTCGGGGTTTGGAACAGTCATGGTGGAACTGTCGGGGTTTGGAACCGTGGTGGTGGAACTGTCAGGGCTTTGGAACCGTGGGGGTGGAACTGTCGGGGTTTGGAACCGTGGTGGTGGAACTGTCGCCGTTTGGAACCGTGGGGGTGGAACTGTCGCCGTTTGGAACCGTGGTGGTGGAACTGTCAGGGTTTGGAACAGTCGTGGTGGAGCTGTCGCCGTTTGGAACCGTGGTGGTGGAACTGTCGCCGTTTGGAACCGTGGTGGTGGAACTGTCGGGGTTTGGAAAAGTCGTGCTGGAACTGTCGGGGTTTGGAACAGTGTTGGTGGAACTGTCGGGGTTTGGAACAGTGTTGGTGGAACTGTCGGGGTTTGGAACAGTCGTGGTGGAACCTTCGGGGTTTGGAACCGTGGTGGTGGAACTGTTGGGCTTTTGAACCGTGGGGGTGGAATTGTCGGGGTTTGGAACAGTCGGGGTGGAATTGTCTGGGTTTGGAACCGTGGGGGTGGAACTGTCTGGGTTTGGAACCGTGGGGGTGGAACTGTCTGGGTTTGGAACAGTCGTGGTGGAACTGTCGGGGTTTGGAACCGTGGTGGTGGAACTGTCGGGGTTTGGAACCATGGGGGTGGAACTGTCAGGGTTTGGAACAGTCGTGGTGGAACTGTCGGGGTTTGGAACAGTCGTGGTGGAACTATCGGGGTTTGGAACCGTGGTGGTGGAACTGTCGGGGTTTGGAACAGTCGTGGTGGAACTGTCGGGGTTTCGAACCGTGGGGGTGGAACAGTCGCCATTTGGAACTGTGGTGGTGGAACTGTCGGGGTTTGGAACAGTCGTGGTGGAACTGTCGGGGTTTGGAACCATCGGGGTGGAACTGTCGGAGTTTGGAACCGTGGTGGTGGAACTGTCGGGGTTTGGAACAGTCATGGTGGAACTGTCGGGGTTTGGAACCGTGGTGGTGGAACTGTCAGGGCTTTGGAACCGTGGGGGTGGAACTGTCGGGGTTTGGAACAGTCGTGGTGGAACTGTCGGGGTTTGGAACCGTGGTGGTGGAACTGTCGGGTTTTGGAACAGTCGTGGTGGTGGAACTGTCGGGGTTTGGAACCGTGGGGGTGGAACTGTCGGGGTTTGGAACCGTGGTGGTGGAACTGTCGGGGTTTGGAACAGTCGTGGTGGTGGAACTGTCGGGGTTTGGAACCGTGGGGGTGGAACTGTCGGGGTTTGGAACCGTGGTGGTGGAACTGTCGGGGTTTGGAACAGTCGTGGTGGAACTGTCGGGGTTTGGAACAGTCGTGGTGGAACTGTCGGGGTTTGGAACAGTGTTGGTGGAACTGTCGGGGTTTGGAACAGTCGTGGTGGAACTATCGGGGTTTCGAACCGTGGGGGTGGAACAGTCGCCATTTGGAACCGTGGTGGTGGAACTGTCGGGGTTTGGAACCGTGGTGGTGGAACTGTCGGGGTTTCGAACCGTGGTGGTGGAACAGTCGTGGTGGAACTATCGGGGTTTCGAACCGTGGGGGTGGAACAGTCGCCGTTTGGAACCGTGGTGGTGGAACTGTCGCCATTTGGAACCGTGGTGGTGGAACTGTCGGGGTTTGGAACCGTGGTGGTGGAACTGTCGGGGTTTGGAACAGTCGTGGTGGAACTGTCGGGGTTTGGAACCATCGGGGTGGAACTGTCGGAGTTTGGAACCGTGGTGGTGGAACTGTCGGGGTTTGGAACAGTGTTGGTGGAACTGTCGGGGTTTGGAACAGTCATGGTGGAACTGTCGGGGTTTGGAACCGTGGTGGTGGAACTGTCAGGGCTTTGGAACCGTGGGGGTGGAACTGTCGGGGTTTGGAACCGTGGTGGTGGAACTGTCGCGGTTTTGAACCGTGGTGGTGGAACTGTCGCCGTTTGGAACCGTGGGGGTGGAACTGTCGCCATTTGGAACCGTGGTGGTGGAACTGTCAGGGTTTGGAACAGTCGTGGTGGAGCTGTCGCCGTTTGGAACCATGGTGGTGGAACTGTCGCCGTTTGGAACCGTGGTGGTGGAACTGTCGGGGTTTGGAAAAGTCGTGGTGGAACTGTCGGGGTTTGGAAAAGTCGTGGTGGAACTGTCGGGGTTTGGAACAGTGTTGGTGGAACTGTCGGGGTTTGGAACAGTCGTGGTGGAACTTTCGGGGTTTGGAACCGTGGTGGTGGAACTGTCGGGCTTTTGAACCGTGGGGGTGGAACTGTCGGGGTTTGGAACCGTGGGGGTGGAACTGTCGAGGTTTGGAACAGTCGTGGGGGAACTGTCGGGGTTTGGAACCATCGGGGTGGAACTGTCGGGGTTTGGAACAGTCGTGGTGGAACTGTCGCCATTTAGAACCGTGGGGGTGGAACTGTCGGGGTTTGGAACCATGGGTGTGGAACTGTCAGGGTTTGGAACAGTCGTGGTGGAACTATCGGGGTTTGGAACAGTGTTGGTGGAACTGTCGGGGTTTGGAACAGTCGTGGTGGAACTATCGGGGTTTGGAACCGTGGTGGTGGAACTGTCAGGGCTTTGGAACATTGGGGGTGGAACTGTCGGGGTTTGGAACCGTCGTGGTGGAATTGTCGGGGTTTGGAACAGTCGTGGGGGAACTGTCGCCATTTGGAACCATGGGGGTGGAACTGTCGGGGTTTGGAACAGTGTTGGTGGAACTGTCGGGGTTTGGAACCGTGGGGGTGGAACTGTCGGGGTTTGGAACCGTGGGGGTGGAACTGTCGAGGTTTGGAACAGTCGTGGGGGAACTGTCGGGGTTTGGAACCATGGGGGTGGAACTGTCGGGGTTTGGAAAAGTCGTGGTGGAACTGTCGCCGTTTAGAACCGTTGTGGTGGAACTGTCGGGGTTGGGAACAGTCGTGGTGGAACTGTCGCCGTTTAGAACTGTGGGGGTGGAACTGTCGGGGTTTGGAACCATGGGGGTGGAACTGTCAGGGTTTGGAACAGTCGTGGTGGAACTGTCGGGGTTTGGAACAGTCGTGGTGGAACTATCGGGGTTTGGAACAGTGTTGGTGGAACTGTCGGGGTTTGGAACAGTCGTGGTGGAACTATCGGGGTTTCGAACCGTGGGGGTGGAACAGTCGCCATTTGGAACCGTGGTGGTGGAACTGTCGGGGTTTGGAACCGTGGTGGTGGAACTGTCGGGGTTTGGAACAGTCGTGGTGGAACTATCGGGGTTTCGAACCGTGGGGGTGGAACAGTCGCCGTTTGGAACCGTGGTGGTGGAACTGTCGCCATTTGGAACCGTGGTGGTGGAACTGTCGGGGTTTGGAACCGTGGTGGTGGAACTGTCGGGGTTTGGAACAGTCGTGGTGGAACTGTCGGGGTTTGGAACCATCGGGGTGGAACTGTCGGAGTTTGGAACCGTGGTGGTGGAACTGTCGGGGTTTGGAACAGTGTTGGTGGAACTGTCGGGGTTTGGAACAGTCATGGTGGAACTGTCGGGGTTTGGAACCGTGGTGGTGGAACTGTCAGGGCTTTGGAACCGTGGGGGTGGAACTGTCGGGGTTTGGAACCGTGGTGGTGGAACTGTCGCGGTTTTGAACCGTGGTGGTGGAACTGTCGCCGTTTGGAACCGTGGGGGTGGAACTGTCGCCATTTGGAACCGTGGTGGTGGAACTGTCAGGGTTTGGAACAGTCGTGGTGGAGCTGTCGCCGTTTGGAACCATGGTGGTGGAACTGTCGCCGTTTGGAACCGTGGTGGTGGAACTGTCGGGGTTTGGAAAAGTCGTGGTGGAACTGTCGGGGTTTGGAAAAGTCGTGGTGGAACTGTCGGGGTTTGGAACAGTGTTGGTGGAACTGTCGGGGTTTGGAACAGTCGTGGTGGAACTTTCGGGGTTTGGAACCGTGGTGGTGGAACTGTCGGGCTTTTGAACCGTGGGGGTGGAACTGTCGGGGTTTGGAACCGTGGGGGTGGAACTGTCGAGGTTTGGAACAGTCGTGGGGGAACTGTCGGGGTTTGGAACCATCGGGGTGGAACTGTCGGGGTTTGGAACAGTCGTGGTGGAACTGTCGCCATTTAGAACCGTGGGGGTGGAACTGTCGGGGTTTGGAACCATGGGTGTGGAACTGTCAGGGTTTGGAACAGTCGTGGTGGAACTATCGGGGTTTGGAACAGTGTTGGTGGAACTGTCGGGGTTTGGAACAGTCGTGGTGGAACTATCGGGGTTTGGAACCGTGGTGGTGGAACTGTCAGGGCTTTGGAACATTGGGGGTGGAACTGTCGGGGTTTGGAACCGTCGTGGTGGAATTGTCGGGGTTTGGAACAGTCGTGGGGGAACTGTCGCCATTTGGAACCATGGGGGTGGAACTGTCGGGGTTTGGAACAGTGTTGGTGGAACTGTCGGGGTTTGGAACCGTGGGGGTGGAACTGTCGGGGTTTGGAACCGTGGGGGTGGAACTGTCGAGGTTTGGAACAGTCGTGGGGGAACTGTCGGGGTTTGGAACCATGGGGGTGGAACTGTCGGGGTTTGGAAAAGTCGTGGTGGAACTGTCGCCGTTTAGAACCGTTGTGGTGGAACTGTCGGGGTTGGGAACAGTCGTGGTGGAACTGTCGCCGTTTAGAACTGTGGGGGTGGAACTGTCGGGGTTTGGAACCATGGGGGTGGAACTGTCAGGGTTTGGAACAGTCGTGGTGGAACTGTCGGGGTTTGGAACAGTCGTGGTGGAACTATCGGGGTTTGGAACAGTGTTGGTGGAACTGTCGGGGTTTGGAACAGTCGTGGTGGAACTATCGGGGTTTCGAACCGTGGGGGTGGAACAGTCGCCATTTGGAACCGTGGTGGTGGAACTGTCGGGGTTTGGAACCGTGGTGGTGGAACTGTCGGGGTTTGGAACAGTCGTGGTGGAACTATCGGGGTTTCGAACCGTGGGGGTGGAACAGTCGCCGTTTGGAACCGTGGTGGTGGAACTGTTGCCATTTGGAACCGTGGTGGTGGAACTGTCGGGGTTTGGAACCGTGGTGGTGGAACTGTCGGGGTTTGGAACAGTCGTGGTGGAACTGTCGGGGTTTGGAACTATCGGGATGGAACTGTCGGAGTTTGGAACCGTGGTGGTGGAACTGTCGGGGTTTGGAACAGTGTTGGTGGAACTGTCGGGGTTTGGAACAGTCATGGTGGAACTGTCGGGGTTTGGAACCGTGGTGGTGGAACTGTCAGGGCTTTGGAACCGTAGGGGTGGAACTGTCGGGGTTTGGAACCGTGGTGGTGGAACTGTCGCCGTGTTGAACCGTGGGGGTGGAACTGTCGCCGTTTGGAACCGTGGTGGTGGAACTGTCAGGGTTTGGAACAGTCGTGGTGGAGCTGTCGCCGTTTGGAACCGTGGTGGTGGAACTGTCGCCGTTTGGAACCGTGGTGGTGGAACTGTCGGGGTTTGGAAAAGTCGTGGTGGAACTGTCGGGGTTTGGAACAGTCGTGGTGGAACTATCGGGGTTTGGAACAGTCGTGGTGGAACTATCGGGGTTTGGAACAGTGTTGGTGGAACTGTCGGGGTTTGGAACAGTCGTGGTGGAACTATCGGGGTTTCGAACCGTGGGGGTGGAACAGTCGCCATTTGGAACCGTGGTGGTGGAACTGTCGGGGTTTGGAACCGTGGTGGTGGAACTGTCGGGGTTTGGAACAGTCGTGGTGGAACTATCGGGGTTTCGAACCGTGGGGGTGGAACAGTCGCCGTTTGGAACCGTGGTGGTGGAACTGACGCCATTTGGAACCGTGGTGGTGGAACTGTCGGGGTTTGGAACTGTGGTGGTGGAACTGTCGGGGTTTGGAACAGTCGTGGTGGAACTGTCGGGGTTTGGAACTATCGGGATGGAACTGTCGGAGTTTGGAACCGTGGTGGTGGAACTGTCGGGGTTTGGAACAGTCGTGGTGGTGGAACTGTCGGGGTTTGGAACCGTGGGGGTGGAACTGTCGGGGTTTGGAACCGTGGTGGTGGAACTGTCGGGGTTTGGAACAGTCGTGGTGGTGGAACTGTCGGGGTTTGGAACCGTGGTGGTGGAACTGTCAGGGCTTTGGAACCGTGGTGGTGGAACTGTCAGGGCTTTGGAACCGTGGTGGTGGAACTGTCGGGGTTTGGAACAGTCGTGGTGGAACTGTCGGGGTTTGGAACAGTCGTGGTGGAACTGTCGGGGTTTGGAACAGTGTTGGTGGAACTGTCGGGGTTTGGAACAGTCGTGGTGGAACTATCGGGGTTTCGAACCGTGGGGGTGGAACAGTCGCCATTTGGAACCGTGGTGGTGGAACTGTCGGGGTTTGGAACCGTGGTGGTGGAACTGTCGGGGTTTCGAACCGTGGTGGTGGAACAGTCGTGGTGGAACTATCGGGGTTTCGAACCGTGGGGGTGGAACAGTCGCCGTTTGGAACCGTGGTGGTGGAACTGTCGCCATTTGGAACCGTGGTGGTGGAACTGTCGGGGTTTGGAACCGTGGTGGTGGAACTGTCGGGGTTTGGAACAGTCGTGGTGGAAATGTCGGGGTTTGGAACCATCGGGGTGGAACTGTCGGAGTTTGGAACCGTGGTGGTGGAACTGTCGGGGTTTGGAACAGTGTTGGTGAAACTGTCGGGGTTTGGAACAGTCATGGTGGAACTGTCGGGGTTTGGAACCGTGGTGGTGGAACTGTCAGGGCTTTGGAACCGTGGGGGTGGAACTGTCGGGGTTTGGAACCGTGGTGGTGGAACTGTCGCCGTTTTGAACCGTGGTGGTGGAACTGTCGCCGTTTGGAACCGTGGGGGTGGAACTGTCGCCATTTGGAACCGTGGTGGTGGAACTGTCAGGGTTTGGAACAGTCGTGGTGGAGCTGTCGCCGTTTGGAACCGTGGTGGTGGAACTGTCGCCGTTTGGAACCGTGGTGGTGGAACTGTCGGGGTTTGGAAAAGTCGTGGTGGAACTGTCGGGGTTTGGAACAGTGTTGGTGGAACTGTCGGGGTTTGGAACAGTCGTGGTGGAACTTTCGGGGTTTGGAACCGTGGTGGTGGAACTGTCGGGCTTTTGAACCGTGGGGGTGGAACTGTCGGGGTTTGGAACCGTGGGGGTGGAACTGTCGAGGTTTGGAACAGTCGTGGGGGAACTGTCGGGGTTTGGAAGCATGGGGGTGGAACTGTCGGGGTTTGGAACAGTCGTGGTGGAACTGTCGCCATTTAGAACCGTGGGGGTGGAACTGTCGGGGTTTGGAACCATGGGTGTGGAACTGTCAGGGTTTGGAACAGTCGTGGTGGAACTATCAGGGTTTGGAACCGTGGTGGTGGAACTGTCAGGGCTTTGGAACATTGGGGGTGGAACTGTCGGGGTTTGGAACCGTCGTGGTGGAATTGTCGGGGTTTGGAACAGTCGTGGGGGAACTGTCGCCATTTGGAACCATGGGGGTGGAACTGTCGGGGTTTGGAACAGTGTTGGTGGAACTGTCGGGCTTTGGAACCGTGGGGGTGGAACTGTCGAGGTTTGGAACAGTCGTGGTGGAACTGTCGGGGTTTGGAACCGTGGTGGTGGAACTGTCAGGGCTTTGGAACATTGGGGGTGGAACTGTCGGGGTTTGGAACCGTCGTGGTGGAATTGTCGGGGTTTGGAACAGTCGTGGGGGAACTGTCGCCATTTGGAACCATGGGGGTGGAACTGTCGGGGTTTGGAACAGTGTTGGTGGAACTGTCGGGGTTTGGAACCGTGGGGGTGGAACTGTCGGGGTTTGGAACCGTGGGGGTGGAACTGTCGAGGTTTGGAACAGTCGTGGGGGAACTGTCGGGGTTTGGAACCATGGGGGTGGAACTGTCGGGGTTTGGAACAGTCGTGGTGGAACTGTCGCCGTTTAGAACCGTGGTGGTGGAACTGTCGGGGTTGGGAACAGTCGTGGTGGAACTGTCGCCGTTTAGAACTGTGGGGGTGGAACTGTCGGGGTTTGGAACCATGGGGGTGGAACTGTCAGGGTTTGGAACAGTCGTGGTGGAACTGTCGGGGTTTGGAACAGTCGTGGTGGAACTATCGGGGTTTGGAACAGTGTTGGTGGAACTGTCGGGGTTTGGAACCGTGGTGGTGGAACTGTCGGGGTTTCGAACCGTGGTGGTGGAACAGTCGTGGTGGAACTATCGGGGTTTCGAACCGTGGGGGTGGAACAGTCGCCGTTTGGAACCGTGGTGGTGGAACTGTCGCCATTTGGAACCGTGGTGGTGGAACTGTCGGGGTTTGGAACCGTGGTGGTGGAACTGTCGGGGTTTGGAACAGTCGTGGTGGAAATGTCGGGGTTTGGAACCATCGGGGTGGAACTGTCGGAGTTTGGAACCGTGGTGGTGGAACTGTCGGGGTTTGGAACAGTGTTGGTGGAACTGTCGGGGTTTGGAACAGTCATGGTGGAACTGTCGGGGTTTGGAACCGTGGTGGTGGAACTGTCAGGGCTTTGGAACCGTGGGGGTGGAACTGTCGGGGTTTGGAACCGTGGTGGTGGAACTGTCGCCGTTTTGAATCGTGGTGGTGGAACTGTCAGGGCTTTGGAACCGTGGGGGTGGAACTGTCGGGGTTTGGAACCGTGGTGGTGGAACTGTCGCCGTTTTGAACCGTGGTGGTGGAACTGTCGCCGTTTGGAACCGTGGGGGTGGAACTGTCGCCATTTGGAACCGTGGTGGTGGAACTGTCAGGGTTTGGAACAGTCGTGGTGGAGCTGTCGCCGTTTGGAACCGTGGTGGTGGAACTGTCGCCGTTTGGAACCGTGGTGGTGGAACTGTCGGGGTTTGGAAAAGTCGTGGTGGAACTGTCGGGGTTTGGAACAGTGTTGGTGGAACTGTCGGGGTTTGGAACAGTCGTGGTGGAACTTTCGGGGTTTGGAACCGTGGTGGTGGAACTGTCGGGCTTTTGAACCGTGGGGGTGGAACTGTCGGGGTTTGGAACCGTGGGGGTGGAACTGTCGAGGTTTGGAACAGTCGTGGGGGAACTGTCGGGGTTTGGAAGCAGGGGGGTGGAACTGTCGGGGTTTGGAACAGTCGTGGTGGAACTGTCGCCATTTAGAACCGTGGGGGTGGAACTGTCGGGGTTTGGAACCATGGGTGTGGAACTGTCAGGGTTTGGAACAGTCGTGGTGGAACTATCGGGGTTTGGAACAGTGTTGGTGGAACTGTCGGGGTTTGGAACAGTCGTGGTGGAACTATCAGGGTTTGGAACCGTGGTGGTGGAACTGTCAGGGCTTTGGAACATTGGGGGTGGAACTGTCGGGGTTTGGAACCGTCGTGGTGGAATTGTCGGGGTTTGGAACAGTCGTGGGGGAACTGTCGCCATTTGGAACCATGGGGGTGGAACTGTCGGGGTTTGGAACAGTGTTGGTGGAACTGTCGGGCTTTGGAACCGTGGGGGTGGAACTGTCGAGGTTTGGAACAGTCGTGGTGGAACTGTCGGGGTTTGGAACCGTGGTGGTGGAACTGTCAGGGCTTTGGAACATTGGGGGTGGAACTGTCGGGGTTTGGAACCGTCGTGGTGGAATTGTCGGGGTTTGGAACAGTCGTGGGGGAACTGTCGCCATTTGGAACCATGGGGGTGGAACTGTCGGGGTTTGGAACAGTGTTGGTGGAACTGTCGGGGTTTGGAACCGTGGGGGTGGAACTGTCGGGGTTCGGAACCGTGGGGGTGGAACTGTCGAGGTTTGGAACAGTCGTGGGGGAACTGTCGGGGTTTGGAACCATGGGGGTGGAACTGTCGGGGTTTGGAACAGTCGTGGTGGAACTGTCGCCGTTTAGAACCGTGGTGGTGGAACTGTCGGGGTTGGGAACAGTCGTGGTGGAACTGTCGCCGTTTAGAACTGTGGGGGTGGAACTGTCGGGGTTTGGAACCATGGGGGTGGAACTGTCAGGGTTTGGAACAGTCGTGGTGGAACTGTCGGGGTTTGGAACAGTCGTGGTGGAACTATCGGGGTTTGGAACAGTGTTGGTGGAACTGTCGGGGTTTGGAACAGTCGTGGTGGAACTATCGGGGTTTCGAACCGTGGGGGTGGAACTGTCGGGGTTTGGAACCGTGGTGGTGGAACTGACGCCATTTGGAACCGTGGTGGTGGAACTGTCGGGGTTTGGAACAGTCGTGGTGGAACTGTCTGGGTTTGGAACTATCGGGATGGAACTGTCGGGGTTTGGAACCGTGGGGGTGGAACTGTCGGGGTTTGGAACCGTGGTGGTGGAACTTTCGGGGTTTGGAACCGTGGTGGTGGAACTGTCGGGCTTTTGAACCGTGGGGGTGGAACTGTCGGGGTTTGGAACCGTGGGGGTGGAACTGTCGGGGTTTGGAACAGTGTTGGTGGAACTGTCGGGGTTTGGAACAGTCGTGGTGGAACTTTCGGGGTTTGGAACCGTGGTGGTGGAACTGTCGGGGTTTGGAACAGTCGTGGTGGTGGAACTATCGGGGTTTGGAACAGTGTTGGTGGAACTGTCGGGGTTTGGAACAGTCGTGGTGGAACTTTCGGGGTTTGGAACCGTGGTGGTGGAACTGTCGGGCTTTTGAACCGTGGGGGTGGAACTGTCGGGGTTTGGAACCGTGGGGGTGGAACTGTCGAGGTTTGGAACAGTCGTGGGGGAACTGTCGGGGTTTGGAAGCATGGGGGTGGAACTGTCGGGGTTTGGAACAGTCGTGGTGGAACTGTCGCCATTTAGAACCGTGGGGGTGGAACTGTCGGGGTTTGGAACCATGGGTGTGGAACTGTCAGGGTTTGGAACAGTCGTGGTGGAACTATCGGGGTTTGGAACAGTGTTGGTGGAACTGTCGGGGTTTGGAACAGTCGTGGTGGAACTATCGGGGTTTGGAACCGTGGTGGTGGAACTGTCAGGGCTTTGGAACATTGGGGGTGGAACTGTCGGGGTTTGGAACCGTCGTGGTGGAATTGTCGGGGTTTGGAACAGTCGTGGGGGAACTGTCGCCATTTGGAACCATGGGGGTGGAACTGTCGGGGTTTGGAACAGTGTTGGTGGAACTGTCGGGCTTTGGAACCGTGGGGGTGGAACTGTCGAGGTTTGGAACAGTCGTGGTGGAACTGTCGGGGTTTGGAACCGTGGTGGTGGAACTGTCAGGGCTTTGGAACATTGGGGGTGGAACTGTCGGGGTTTGGAACCGTCGTGGTGGAATTGTCGGGGTTTGGAACAGTCGTGGGGGAACTGTCGCCATTTGGAACCATGGGGGTGGAACTGTCGGGGTTTGGAACAGTGTTGGTGGAACTGTCGGGGTTTGGAACCGTGGGGGTGGAACTGTCGGGGTTTGGAACCGTGGTGGTGGAACTGTCGGGGTTTGGAACCGTGGTGGTGGAACTGTCGGGGTTTGGAACAGTCGTGGTGGAACTGTCGGGGTTTGGAACTATCGGGATGGAACTGTCGGAGTTTGGAACCGTGGTGGTGGAACTGTCGGGGTTTGGAACAGTGTTGGTGGAACTGTCGGGGTTTGGAACAGTCATGGTGGAACTGTCGGGGTTTGGAACCGTGGTGGTGGAACTGTCAGGGCTTTGGAACCGTAGGGGTGGAACTGTCGGGGTTTGGAACCGTGGTGGTGGAACTGTCGCCGTTTTGAACCGTGGGGGTGGAACTGTCGCCGTTTGGAACCGTGGTGGTGGAACTGTCAGGGTTTGGAACAGTCGTGGTGGAGCTGTCGCCGTTTGGAACCGTGGTGGTGGAACTGTAGCCGTTTGGAACCGTGGTGGTGGAACTGTCGGGGTTTGGAAAAGTCGTGGTGGAACTGTCGGGGTTTGGAACAGTCGTGGTGGAACTATCGGGGTTTGGAACAGTCGTGGTGGAACTATCGGGGTTTGGAACAGTGTTGGTGGAACTGTCGGGGTTTGGAACAGTCGTGGTGGAACTATCGGGGTTTCGAACCGTGGGGGTGGAACAGTCGCCATTTGGAACCGTGGTGGTGGAACTGTCGGGGTTTGGAACCGTGGTGGTGGAACTGTCGGGGTTTGGAACAGTCGTGGTGGAACTATCGGGGTTTCGAACCGTGGGGGTGGAACAGTCGCCGTTTGGAACCGTGGTGGTGGAACTGACGCCATTTGGAACCGTGGTGGTGGAACTGTCGGGGTTTGGAACTGTGGTGGTGGAACTGTCGGGGTTTGGAACAGTCGTGGTGGAACTGTCGGGGTTTGGAACTATCGGGATGGAACTGTCGGAGTTTGGAACCGTGGTGGTGGAACTGTCGGGATTTGGAACAGTCGTGGTGGTGGAACTGTCGGGGTTTGGAACCGTGGGGGTGGAACTGTCGGGGTTTGGAACAGTGGTGGTGGAACTGTCGGGGTTTGGAACAGTCGTGGTGGTGGAACTGTCGGGGTTTGGAACCGTGGTGGTGGAACTGTCAGGGCTTTGGAACCGTGGTGGTGGAACTGTCAGGGCTTTGGAACCGTGGTGGTGGAACTGTCGGGGTTTGGAACAGTCGTGGTGGAACTGTCGGGGTTTGGAACAGTCGTGGTGGAACTGTCGGGGTTTGGAACAGTGTTGGTGGAACTGTCGGGGTATGGAACAGTCGTGGTGGAACTATCGGGGTTTCGAACCGTGGGGGTGGAACAGTCGCCATTTGGAACCGTGGTGGTGGAACTGTCGGGGTTTGGAACCGTGGTGGTGGAACTGTCGGGGTTTCGAACCGTGGTGGTGGAACAGTCGTGGTGGAACTATCGGGGTTTCGAACCGTGGGGGTGGAACAGTCGCCGTTTGGAACCGTGGTGGTGGAACTGTCGCCATTTGGAACCGTGGTGGTGGAACTGTCGGGGTTTGGAACAGTCGTGGTGGAAATGTCGGGGTTTGGAACCATCGGGGTGGAACTGTCGGAGTTTGGAACCGTGGTGGTGGAACTGTCGGGGTTTGGAACAGTGTTGGTGGAACTGTCGGGGTTTGGAACAGTCATGGTGGAACTGTCGGGGTTTGGAACCGTGGTGGTGGAACTGTCAGGGCTTTGGAACCGTGGGGGTGGAACTGTCGGGGTTTGGAACCGTGGTGGTGGAACTGTCGGGGTTTGGAACCGTGGTGGTGGAACTGTCGCCGTTTTGAACCGTGGGGGTGGAACTGTCGCCGTTTGGAACCGTGGTGGTGGAACTGTCAGGGTTTGGAACAGTCGTGGTGGAGCTGTCGCCGTTTGGAACCGTGGTGGTGGAACTGTAGCCGTTTGGAACCGTGGTGGTGGAACTGTCGGGGTTTGGAAAAGTCGTGGTGGAACTGTCGGGGTTTGGAACAGTCGTGGTGGAACTATCGGGGTTTGGAACAGTCGTGGTGGAACTATCGGGGTTTGGAACAGTGTTGGTGGAACTGTCGGGGTTTGGAACAGTCGTGGTGGAACTATCGGGGTTTCGAACCGTGGGGGTGGAACAGTCGCCATTTGGAACCGTGGTGGTGGAACTGTCGGGGTTTGGAACCGTGGTGGTGGAACTGTCGGGGTTTGGAACAGTCGTGGTGGAACTATCGGGGTTTCGAACCGTGGGGGTGGAACAGTCGCCGTTTGGAACCGTGGTGGTGGAACTGACGCCATTTGGAACCGTGGTGGTGGAACTGTCGGGGTTTGGAACTGTGGTGGTGGAACTGTCGGGGTTTGGAACAGTCGTGGTGGAACTGTCGGGGTTTGGAACTATCGGGATGGAACTGTCGGAGTTTGGAACCGTGGTGGTGGAACTGTCGGGATTTGGAACAGTCGTGGTGGTGGAACTGTCGGGGTTTGGAACCGTGGGGGTGGAACTGTCGGGGTTTGGAACCGTGGTGGTGGAACTGTCGGGGTTTGGAACAGTCGTGGTGGTGGAACTGTCGGGGTTTGGAACCGTGGTGGTGGAACTGTCAGGGCTTTGGAACCGTGGTGGTGGAACTGTCAGGGCTTTGGAACCGTGGTGGTGGAACTGTCGGGGTTTGGAACAGTCGTGGTGGAACTGTCGGGGTTTGGAACAGTCGTGGTGGAACTGTCGGGGTTTGGAACAGTGTTGGTGGAACTGTCGGGGTATGGAACAGTCGTGGTGGAACTATCGGGGTTTCGAACCGTGGGGGTGGAACAGTCGCCATTTGGAACCGTGGTGGTGGAACTGTCGGGGTTTGGAACCGTGGTGGTGGAACTGTCGGGGTTTCGAACCGTGGTGGTGGAACAGTCGTGGTGGAACTATCGGGGTTTCGAACCGTGGGGGTGGAACAGTCGCCGTTTGGAACCGTGGTGGTGGAACTGTCGCCATTTGGAACCGTGGTGGTGGAACTGTCGGGGTTTGGAACCGTGGTGGTGGAACTGTCGGGGTTTGGAACAGTCGTGGTGGAAATGTCGGGGTTTGGAACCATCGGGGTGGAACTGTCGGAGTTTGGAACCGTGGTGGTGGAACTGTCGGGGTTTGGAACAGTGTTGGTGGAACTGTCGGGGTTTGGAACAGTCATGGTGGAACTGTCGGGGTTTGGAACCGTGGTGGTGGAACTGTCAGGGCTTTGGAACCGTGGGGGTGGAACTGTCGGGGTTTGGAACCGTGGTGGTGGAACTGTCGCCGCTTTGAACCGTGGTGGTGGAACTGTCGCCGTTTGGAACCGTGGGGGTGGAACTGTCGCCATTTGGAACCGTGGTGGTGGAACTGTCAGGGTTTGGAACAGTCGTGGTGGAGCTGTCGCCGTTTGGAACCGTGGTGGTGGAACTGTCGCCGTTTGGAACCGTGGTGGTGGAACTGTCGGGGTTTGGAAAAGTCGTGGTGGAACTGTCGGGGTTTGGAACAGTGTTGGTGGAACTGTCGGGGTTTGGAACAGTCGTGGTGGAACTTTCGGGGTTTGGAACCGTGGTGGTGGAACTGTCGGGCTTTTGAACCGTGGGGGTGGAACTGTCGGGGTTTGGAACCGTGGGGGTGGAACTGTCGAGGTTTGGAACAGTCGTGGGGGAACTGTCGGGGTTTGGAAGCATGGGGGTGGAACTGTCGGGGTTTGGAACAGTCGTGGTGGAACTGTCGCCATTTAGAACCGTGGGGGTGGAACTGTCGGGGTTTGGAACCATGGGTGTGGAACTGTCAGGGTTTGGAACAGTCGTGGTGGAACTATCGGGGTTTGGAACAGTGTTGGTGGAACTGTCGGGGTTTGGAACAGTCGTGGTGGAACTATCGGGGTTTGGAACCGTGGTGGTGGAACTGTCAGGGCTTTGGAACATTGGGGGTGGAACTGTCGGGGTTTGGAACCGTGGTGGTGGAACTGTCGCCGTTTTGAACCGTGGTGGTGGAACTGTCAGGGCTTTGGAACCGTGGGGGTGGAACTGTCGGGGTTTGGAACCGTGGTGGTGGAACTGTCGCCGTTTTGAACCGTGGTGGTGGAACTGTCGCCGTTTGGAACCGTGGGGGTGGAACTGTCGCCATTTGGAACCGTGGTGGTGGAACTGTCAGGGTTTGGAACAGTCGTGGTGGAGCTGTCGCCGTTTGGAACCGTGGTGGTGGAACTGTCGCCGTTTGGAACCGTGGTGGTGGAACTGTCGGGGTTTGGAAAAGTCGTGGTGGAACTGTCGGGGTTTGGAACAGTGTTGGTGGAACTGTCGGGGTTTGGAACAGTCGTGGTGGAACTTTCGGGGTTTGGAACCGTGGTGGTGGAACTGTCGGGCTTTTGAACCGTGGGGGTGGAACTGTCGGGGTTTGGAACCGTGGGGGTGGAACTGTCGAGGTTTGGAACAGTCGTGGGGGAACTGTCGGGGTTTGGAAGCATGGGGGTGGAACTGTCGGGGTTTGGAACAGTCGTGGTGGAACTGTCGCCATTTAGAACCGTGGGGGTGGAACTGTCGGGGTTTGGAACCATGGGTGTGGAACTGTCAGGGTTTGGAACAGTCGTGGTGGAACTATCGGGGTTTGGAACAGTGTTGGTGGAACTGTCGGGGTTTGGAACAGTCGTGGTGGAACTATCAGGGTTTGGAACCGTGGTGGTGGAACTGTCAGGGCTTTGGAACATTGGGGGTGGAACTGTCGGGGTTTGGAACCGTCGTGGTGGAATTGTCGGGGTTTGGAACAGTCGTGGGGGAACTGTCGCCATTTGGAACCATGGGGGTGGAACTGTCGGGGTTTGGAACAGTGTTGGTGGAACTGTCGGGCTTTGGAACCGTGGGGGTGGAACTGTCGAGGTTTGGAACAGTCGTGGTGGAACTGTCGGGGTTTGGAACCGTGGTGGTGGAACTGTCAGGGCTTTGGAACATTGGGGGTGGAACTGTCGGGGTTTGGAACCGTCGTGGTGGAATTGTCGGGGTTTGGAACAGTCGTGGGGGAACTGTCGCCATTTGGAACCATGGGGGTGGAACTGTCGGGGTTTGGAACAGTGTTGGTGGAACTGTCGGGGTTTGGAACCGTGGGGGTGGAACTGTCGGGGTTCGGAACCGTGGGGGTGGAACTGTCGAGGTTTGGAACAGTCGTGGGGGAACTGTCGGGGTTTGGAACCATGGGGGTGGAACTGTCGGGGTTTGGAACAGTCGTGGTGGAACTGTCGCCGTTTAGAACCGTGGTGGTGGAACTGTCGGGGTTGGGAACAGTCGTGGTGGAACTGTCGCCGTTTAGAACTGTGGGGGTGGAACTGTCGGGGTTTGGAACCATGGGGGTGGAACTGTCAGGGTTTGGAACAGTCGTGGTGGAACTGTCGGGGTTTGGAACAGTCGTGGTGGAACTATCGGGGTTTGGAACAGTGTTGGTGGAACTGTCGGGGTTTGGAACAGTCGTGGTGGAACTATCGGGGTTTCGAACCGTGGGGGTGGAACTGTCGGGGTTTGGAACCGTGGTGGTGGAACTGACGCCATTTGGAACCGTGGTGGTGGAACTGTCGGGGTTTGGAACAGTCGTGGTGGAACTGTCTGGGTTTGGAACTATCGGGATGGAACTGTCGGGGTTTGGAACCGTGGGGGTGGAACTGTCGGGGTTTGGAACCGTGGTGGTGGAACTTTCGGGGTTTGGAACCGTGGTGGTGGAACTGTCGGGCTTTTGAACCGTGGGGGTGGAACTGTCGGGGTTTGGAACCGTGGGGGTGGAACTGTCGGGGTTTGGAACAGTGTTGGTGGAACTGTCGGGGTTTGGAACAGTCGTGGTGGAACTTTCGGGGTTTGGAACCGTGGTGGTGGAACTGTCGGGGTTTGGAACAGTCGTGGTGGTGGAACTGTCGGGGTTTGGAACAGTGTTGGTGGAACTGTCGGGGTTTGGAACAGTCGTGGTGGAACTTTCGGGGTTTGGAACCGTGGTGGTGGAACTGTCGGGCTTTTGAACCGTGGGGGTGGAACTGTCGGGGTTTGGAACCGTGGGGGTGGAACTGTCGAGGTTTGGAACAGTCGTGGGGGAACTGTCGGGGTTTGGAAGCATGGGGGTGGAACTGTCGGGGTTTGGAACAGTCGTGGTGGAACTGTCGCCATTTAGAACCGTGGGGGTGGAACTGTCGGGGTTTGGAACCATGGGTGTGGAACTGTCAGGGTTTGGAACAGTCGTGGTGGAACTATCGGGGTTTGGAACAGTGTTGGTGGAACTGTCGGGGTTTGGAACAGTCGTGGTGGAACTATCGGGGTTTGGAACCGTGGTGGTGGAACTGTCAGGGCTTTGGAACATTGGGGGTGGAACTGTCGGGGTTTGGAACCGTCGTGGTGGAATTGTCGGGGTTTGGAACAGTCGTGGGGGAACTGTCGCCATTTGGAACCATGGGGGTGGAACTGTCGGGGTTTGGAACAGTGTTGGTGGAACTGTCGGGCTTTGGAACCGTGGGGGTGGAACTGTCGAGGTTTGGAACAGTCGTGGTGGAACTGTCGGGGTTTGGAACCGTGGTGGTGGAACTGTCAGGGCTTTGGAACATTGGGGGTGGAACTGTCGGGGTTTGGAACCGTCGTGGTGGAATTGTCGGGGTTTGGAACAGTCGTGGGGGAACTGTCGCCATTTGGAACCATGGGGGTGGAACTGTCGGGGTTTGGAACAGTGTTGGTGGAACTGTCGGGGTTTGGAACCGTGGGGGTGGAACTGTCGGGGTTTGGAACCGTGGTGGTGGAACTGTCGGGGTTTGGAACCGTGGTGGTGGAACTGTCGGGGTTTGGAACAGTCGTGGTGGAACTGTCGGGGTTTGGAACTATCGGGATGGAACTGTCGGAGTTTGGAACCGTGGTGGTGGAACTGTCGGGGTTTGGAACAGTGTTGGTGGAACTGTCGGGGTTTGGAACAGTCATGGTGGAACTGTCGGGGTTTGGAACCGTGGTGGTGGAACTGTCAGGGCTTTGGAACCGTAGGGGTGGAACTGTCGGGGTTTGGAACCGTGGTGGTGGAACTGTCGCCGTTTTGAACCGTGGGGGTGGAACTGTCGCCGTTTGGAACCGTGGTGGTGGAACTGTCAGGGTTTGGAACAGTCGTGGTGGAGCTGTCGCCGTTTGGAACCGTGGTGGTGGAACTGTAGCCGTTTGGAACCGTGGTGGTGGAACTGTCGGGGTTTGGAAAAGTCGTGGTGGAACTGTCGGGGTTTGGAACAGTCGTGGTGGAACTATCGGGGTTTGGAACAGTCGTGGTGGAACTATCGGGGTTTGGAACAGTGTTGGTGGAACTGTCGGGGTTTGGAACAGTCGTGGTGGAACTATCGGGGTTTCGAACCGTGGGGGTGGAACAGTCGCCATTTGGAACCGTGGTGGTGGAACTGTCGGGGTTTGGAACCGTGGTGGTGGAACTGTCGGGGTTTGGAACAGTCGTGGTGGAACTATCGGGGTTTCGAACCGTGGGGGTGGAACAGTCGCCGTTTGGAACCGTGGTGGTGGAACTGACGCCACTTGGAACCGTGGTGGTGGAACTGTCGGGGTTTGGAACTGTGGTGGTGGAACTGTCGGGGTTTGGAACAGTCGTGGTGGAACTGTCGGGGTTTGGAACTATCGGGATGGAACTGTCGGAGTTTGGAACCGTGGTGGTGGAACTGTCGGGATTTGGAACAGTCGTGGTGGTGGAACTGTCGGGGTTTGGAACCGTGGGGGTGGAACTGTCGGGGTTTGGAACCGTGGTGGTGGAACTGTCGGGGTTTGGAACAGTCGTGGTGGTGGAACTGTCGGGGTTTGGAACCGTGGTGGTGGAACTGTCAGGGCTTTGGAACCGTGGTGGTGGAACTGTCAGGGCTTTGGAACCGTGGTGGTGGAACTGTCGGGGTTTGGAACAGTCGTGGTGGAACTGTCGGGGTTTGGAACAGTCGTGGTGGAACTGTCGGGGTTTGGAACAGTGTTGGTGGAACTGTCGGGGTATGGAACAGTCGTGGTGGAACTATCGGGGTTTCGAACCGTGGGGGTGGAACAGTCGCCATTTGGAACCGTGGTGGTGGAACTGTCGGGGTTTGGAACCGTGGTGGTGGAACTGTCGGGGTTTCGAACCGTGGTGGTGGAACAGTCGTGGTGGAACTATCGGGGTTTCGAACCGTGGGGGTGGAACAGTCGCCGTTTGGAACCGTGGTGGTGGAACTGTCGCCATTTGGAACCGTGGTGGTGGAACTGTCGGGGTTTGGAACCGTGGTGGTGGAACTGTCGGGGTTTGGAACAGTCGTGGTGGAAATGTCGGGGTTTGGAACCATCGGGGTGGAACTGTCGGAGTTTGGAACCGTGGTGGTGGAACTGTCGGGGTTTGGAACAGTGTTGGTGGAACTGTCGGGGTTTGGAACAGTCATGGTGGAACTGTCGGGGTTTGGAACCGTGGTGGTGGAACTGTCAGGGCTTTGGAACCGTGGGGGTGGAACTGTCGGGGTTTGGAACCGTGGTGGTGGAACTGTCGGGGTTTGGAACCGTGGTGGTGGAACTGTCGCCGTTTTGAACCGTGGGGGTGGAACTGTCGCCGTTTGGAACCGTGGTGGTGGAACTGTCAGGGTTTGGAACAGTCGTGGTGGAGCTGTCGCCGTTTGGAACCGTGGTGGTGGAACTGTAGCCGTTTGGAACCGTGGTGGTGGAACTGTCGGGGTTTGGAAAAGTCGTGGTGGAACTGTCGGGGTTTGGAACAGTCGTGGTGGAACTATCGGGGTTTGGAACAGTCGTGGTGGAACTATCGGGGTTTGGAACAGTGTTGGTGGAACTGTCGGGGTTTGGAACAGTCGTGGTGGAACTATCGGGGTTTCGAACCGTGGGGGTGGAACAGTCGCCATTTGGAACCGTGGTGGTGGAACTGTCGGGGTTTGGAACCGTGGTGGTGGAACTGTCGGGGTTTGGAACAGTCGTGGTGGAACTATCGGGGTTTCGAACCGTGGGGGTGGAACAGTCGCCGTTTGGAACCGTGGTGGTGGAACTGACGCCATTTGGAACCGTGGTGGTGGAACTGTCGGGGTTTGGAACTGTGGTGGTGGAACTGTCGGGGTTTGGAACAGTCGTGGTGGAACTGTCGGGGTTTGGAACTATCGGGATGGAACTGTCGGAGTTTGGAACCGTGGTGGTGGAACTGTCGGGATTTGGAACAGTCGTGGTGGTGGAACTGTCGGGG
Organism: Telmatherina bonti; assembly: GCF_933228915.1. Classification (NCBI taxonomy): domain Eukaryota; kingdom Metazoa; phylum Chordata; class Actinopteri; order Atheriniformes; family Telmatherinidae; genus Telmatherina; species Telmatherina bonti. The sequence goes on along the minus strand of NC_136627.1, from coordinate 40,539,009 downwards.
TTTGGAACCGTGGGGGTGGAACTGTCGGGGTTTGGAACCGTGGTGGTGGAACTGTCGGGGTTTGGAACAGTCGTGGTGGTGGAACTGTCGGGGTTTGGAACCGTGGTGGTGGAACTGTCAGGGCTTTGGAACCGTGGTGGTGGAACTGTCAGGGCTTTGGAACCGTGGTGGTGGAACTGTCGGGGTTTGGAACAGTCGTGGTGGAACTGTCGGGGTTTGGAACAGTCGTGGTGGAACTGTCGGGGTTTGGAACAGTGTTGGTGGAACTGTCGGGGTATGGAACAGTCGTGGTGGAACTATCGGGGTTTCGAACCGTGGGGGTGGAACAGTCGCCATTTGGAACCGTGGTGGTGGAACTGTCGGGGTTTGGAACCGTGGTGGTGGAACTGTCGGGGTTTCGAACCGTGGTGGTGGAACAGTCGTGGTGGAACTATCGGGGTTTCGAACCGTGGGGGTGGAACAGTCGCCGTTTGGAACCGTGGTGGTGGAACTGTCGCCATTTGGAACCGTGGTGGTGGAACTGTCGGGGTTTGGAACCGTGGTGGTGGAACTGTCGGGGTTTGGAACAGTCGTGGTGGAAATGTCGGGGTTTGGAACCATCGGGGTGGAACTGTCGGAGTTTGGAACCGTGGTGGTGGAACTGTCGGGGTTTGGAACAGTGTTGGTGGAACTGTCGGGGTTTGGAACAGTCATGGTGGAACTGTCGGGGTTTGGAACCGTGGTGGTGGAACTGTCAGGGCTTTGGAACCGTGGGGGTGGAACTGTCGGGGTTTGGAACCGTGGTGGTGGAACTGTCGCCGCTTTGAACCGTGGTGGTGGAACTGTCGCCGTTTGGAACCGTGGGGGTGGAACTGTCGCCATTTGGAACCGTGGTGGTGGAACTGTCAGGGTTTGGAACAGTCGTGGTGGAGCTGTCGCCGTTTGGAACCGTGGTGGTGGAACTGTCGCCGTTTGGAACCGTGGTGGTGGAACTGTCGGGGTTTGGAAAAGTCGTGGTGGAACTGTCGGGGTTTGGAACAGTGTTGGTGGAACTGTCGGGGTTTGGAACAGTCGTGGTGGAACTTTCGGGGTTTGGAACCGTGGTGGTGGAACTGTCGGGCTTTTGAACCGTGGGGGTGGAACTGTCGGGGTTTGGAACCGTGGGGGTGGAACTGTCGAGGTTTGGAACAGTCGTGGGGGAACTGTCGGGGTTTGGAAGCATGGGGGTGGAACTGTCGGGGTTTGGAACAGTCGTGGTGGAACTGTCGCCATTTAGAACCGTGGGGGTGGAACTGTCGGGGTTTGGAACCATGGGTGTGGAACTGTCAGGGTTTGGAACAGTCGTGGTGGAACTATCGGGGTTTGGAACAGTGTTGGTGGAACTGTCGGGGTTTGGAACAGTCGTGGTGGAACTATCGGGGTTTGGAACCGTGGTGGTGGAACTGTCAGGGCTTTGGAACATTGGGGGTGGAACTGTCGGGGTTTGGAACCGTCGTGGTGGAATTGTCGGGGTTTGGAACAGTCGTGGGGGAACTGTCGCCATTTGGAACCATGGGGGTGGAACTGTCGGGGTTTGGAACAGTGTTGGTGGAACTGTCGGGCTTTGGAACCGTGGGGGTGGAACTGTCGAGGTTTGGAACAGTCGTGGTGGAACTGTCGGGGTTTGGAACCGTGGTGGTGGAACTGTCAGGGCTTTGGAACATTGGGGGTGGAACTGTCGGGGTTTGGAACCGTCGTGGTGGAATTGTCGGGGTTTGGAACAGTCGTGGGGGAACTGTCGCCATTTGGAACCATGGGGGTGGAACTGTCGGGGTTTGGAACAGTGTTGGTGGAACTGTCGGGGTTTGGAACCGTGGGGGTGGAACTGTCGGGGTTTGGAACCGTGGGGGTGGAACTGTCGAGGTTTGGAACAGTCGTGGGGGAACTGTCGGGGTTTGGAACCATGGGGGTGGAACTGTCGGGGTTTGGAACAGTCGTGGTGGAACTGTCGCCGTTTAGAACCGTGGTGGTGGAACTGTCGGGGTTGGGAACAGTCGTGGTGGAACTGTCGCCGTTTAGAACTGTGGGGGTGGAACTGTCGGGGTTTGGAACCATGGGGGTGGAACTGTCAGGGTTTGGAACAGTCGTGGTGGAACTGTCGGGGTTTGGAACAGTCGTGGTGGAACTATCGGGGTTTGGAACAGTGTTGGTGGAACTGTCGGGGTTTGGAACAGTCGTGGTGGAACTATCGGGGTTTCGAACCGTGGGGGTGGAACAGTCGCCATTTGGAACCGTGGTGGTGGAACTGACGCCATTTGGAACCGTGGTGGTGGAACTGTCGGGGTTTGGAACTGTGGTGGTGGAACTGTCGGGGTTTGGAACAGTCGTGGTGGAACTGTCGGGGTTTGGAACTATCGGGATGGAACTGTCGGGGTTTGGAACCGTGGGGGTGGAACTGTCGGGGTTTGGAACCGTGGTGGTGGAACTTTCGGGGTTTGGAACCGTGGTGGTGGAACTGTCGGGCTTTTGAACCGTGGGGGTGGAACTGTCGGGGTTTGGAACCGTGGGGGTGGAACTGTCGGGGTTTGGAACAGTGTTGGTGGAACTGTCGGGGTTTGGAACAGTCGTGGTGGAACTTTCGGGGTTTGGAACCGTGGTGGTGGAACTGTCGGGGTTTGGAACAGTGTTGGTGGAACTGTCGGGGTTTGGAACAGTCGTGGTGGAACTTTCGGGGTTTGGAACCGTGGTGGTGGAACTGTCGGGCTTTTGAACCGTGGGGGTGGAACTGTCGGGGTTTGGAACCGTGGGGGTGGAACTGTCGAGGTTTGGAACAGTCGTGGGGGAACTGTCGGGGTTTGGAAGCATGGGGGTGGAACTGTCGGGGTTTGGAACAGTCGTGGTGGAACTGTCGCCATTTAGAACCGTGGGGGTGGAACTGTCGGGGTTTGGAACCATGGGTGTGGAACTGTCAGGGTTTGGAACAGTCGTGGTGGAACTATCGGGGTTTGGAACAGTGTTGGTGGAACTGTCGGGGTTTGGAACAGTCGTGGTGGAACTATCGGGGTTTGGAACCGTGGTGGTGGAACTGTCAGGGCTTTGGAACATTGGGGGTGGAACTGTCGGGGTTTGGAACCGTCGTGGTGGAATTGTCGGGGTTTGGAACAGTCGTGGGGGAACTGTCGCCATTTGGAACCATGGGGGTGGAACTGTCGGGGTTTGGAACAGTGTTGGTGGAACTGTCGGGCTTTGGAACCGTGGGGGTGGAACTGTCGAGGTTTGGAACAGTCGTGGTGGAACTGTCGGGGTTTGGAACCGTGGTGGTGGAACTGTCAGGGCTTTGGAACATTGGGGGTGGAACTGTCGGGGTTTGGAACCGTCGTGGTGGAATTGTCGGGGTTTGGAACAGTCGTGGGGGAACTGTCGCCATTTGGAACCATGGGGGTGGAACTGTCGGGGTTTGGAACAGTGTTGGTGGAACTGTCGGGGTTTGGAACCGTGGGGGTGGAACTGTCGGGGTTTGGAACCGTGGGGGTGGAACTGTCGAGGTTTGGAACAGTCGTGGGGGAACTGTCGGGGTTTGGAACCATGGGGGTGGAACTGTCGGGGTTTGGAACAGTCGTGGTGGAACTGTCGCCGTTTAGAACCGTGGGGGTGGAACTGTCGGGGTTGGGAACAGTCGTGGTGGAACTGTCGCCGTTTAGAACTGTGGGGGTGGAAATGTCGGGGTTTGGAACCATGGGGGTGGAACTGTCAGGGTTTGGAACAGTCGTGGTGGAACTGTCGGGGTTTGGAACAGTCGTGGTGGAACTATCGGGGTTTGGAACAGTGTTGGTGGAACTGTCGGGGTTTGGAACAGTCGTGGTGGAACTATCGGGGTTTCGAACCGTGGGGGTGGAACAGTCGCCATTTGGAACCGTGGTGGTGGAACTGTCGGGGTTTGGAACCGTGGTGGTGGAACTGTCGGGGTTTGGAAAAGTCGTGGTGGAACTATCGGGGTTTCGAACCGTGGGGGTGGAACAGTCGCCGTTTGGAACCGTGGTGGTGGAACTGTCGCCATTTGGAACCGTGGTGGTGGAACTGTCGGGGTTTGGAACCGTGGTGGTGGAACTGTCGGGGTTTGGAACAGTCGTGGTGGAACTGTCGGGGTTTGGAACTATCGGGATGGAACTGTCGGAGTTTGGAACCGTGGTGGTGGAACTGTCGGGGTTTGGAACAGTGTTGGTGGAACTGTCGGGGTTTGGAACCGTGGGGGTGGAACTGTCGGGGTTTGGAACCGTGGTGGTGGAACTGTCAGGGCTTTGGAACCGTGGGGGTGGAACTGTCGGGGTTTGGAACCGTGGTGGTGGAACTGTCAGGGCTTTGGAACCGTGGTGGTGGAACTGTCGCCGTTTTGAACCGTGGTGGTGGAACTGTCGCCGTTTGGAACCGTGGGGGTGGAACTGTCGCCGTTTGGAACCGTGGTGGTGGAACTGTCAGGGTTTGGAACAGTCGTGGTGGAGCTGTCGCCGTTTGGAACCGTGGTGGTGGAACTGTCGCCGTTTGGAACCGTGGTGGTGGAACTGTCGGGGTTTGGAAAAGTCGTGGTGGAACTGTCGGGGTTTGGAACAGTCGTGGTGGAACTATCGGGGTTTGGAACAGTCGTGGTGGAACTATCGGGGTTTGGAACAGTGTTGGTGGAACTGTCGGGGTTTGGAACAGTCGTGGTGGAACTGTCGGGGTTTGGAACAGTCGTGGTGGAACCTTCGGGGTTTGGAACCATGGTGGTGGAACTGTCGGGCTTTTGAACATTGGGGGTGGAATTGTCGGGGTTTGGAACAGTCGGGGTGGAATTGTCTGGGTTTGGAACCGTGGGGGTGGAACTGTCTGGGTTTGGAACCGTGGGGGTGGAACTGTCTGGGTTTGGAACAGTCGTGGTGGAACTGTCGGGGTTTGGAACCGTGGTGGTGGAACTGTCGGGGTTTGGAACCATGGGGGTGGAACTGTCAGGGTTTGGAACAGTCGTGGTGGAACTGTCGGGGTTTGGAACAGTCGTGGTGGAACTATCGGGGTTTCGAACCGTGGGGGTGGAACAGTCGCCATTTCGAACCGTGGTGGTGGAACTGTCGGGGTTTGGAACAGTCATGGTGGAACTGTCGGGGCTTGGAACCGTGGTGGTGGAACTGTCAGGGCTTTGGAACCGTGGGGGTGGAACTGTCGGGGTTTGGAACCGTGGGGGTGGAACTGTCGGGGTTTGGAACCGTGGTGGTGGAACTGTCGGGGTTTAGAACAGTCGTGGTGGTGGAACTGTCGGGGTTTGGAACCGTGGGGGTGGAACTGTCGGGGTTTGGAACCGTGGTGGTGGAACTGTCGGGGTTTGGAACAGTCGTGGTGGTGGAACTGTCGGGGTTTGGAACCGTGGGGGTGGAACTGTCGGGGTTTGGAACCGTGGTGGTGGAACTGTCGGGGTTTGGAACAGTCGTGGTGGAACTGTCGGGGTTTGGAACCGTGGTGGTGGAACTGTCAGGGCTTTGGAACCGTGGTGGTGGAACTGTCAGGGCTTTGGAACCGTGGTGGTGGAACTGTCGGGGTTTGGAACCTTGGGGGTGGAACTGTCGGGGTTTGGAACCGTGGTGGTGGAACTGTCGGGGTTTGGAACAGTTGTGGTGGAACTGTCGGGGTTTGGAACCGTGGTGGTGGAACTGTCGGGGTTTGGAACAGTGTTGGTGGAACTGTCGGGGTTTGGAACAGTCATGGTGGAACTGTCGGGGTTTGGAACCATGGTGGTGGAACTGTAGGGCTTTGGAACCGTGGGGGTGGAACTGTCGGGGTTTGGAACCGTGGGGGTGGAATTGTCGGGGTTTGGAACAGTCGGGGTGGAATTGTCGGGGTTTGGAACCGTGGGGGTGGAACTGTCTGGGTTTGGAACCGTGGGGGTGGAACTGTCAGGGCTTTGGAACCGTGGTGGTGGAACTGTCAGGGTTTGGAACAGTGTTGGTGGAACTGTCGGGGTTTTGAACCATCGGGGTGGAACTGTCGGAGTTTGGAACCGTGGTGGTGGAACTGTCGGTGTTTGGAACTGTGGGGGTGGAACTGTCGGGGTTTGGAACTGTCGTGGGGGAACTGTCGCCACTTGGAACCATGGGGGTGGAACTGTCGGGGTTTGGAACCGTGGGGGAACTGTTGGGGTTTGGAACAGTCGTGGTGGAACTGTCGGGGTTTGGAACCGTGGTGGTGGAACTGTCGGGGTTTGAAACCGTGGTGGTGGAACTGTCAGGGCGTTGGAACCGTGGGGGTGGAACTGTCGGGGTTTGGAACCATCGGGGTGGAATTGTCGGGGTTTGGAACAGTCGTGGGGGAACTGTCGGGCTTTGGAACCATGGGGGTGGAACTGTCGGGGTTTGGAACCGTGGGGGTGGAACTGTCGGGGTTTGGAAAAGTCGTGGTGGAACTGTCGGGGTTTGGAACAGTGTTGGTGGAACTGTCGGGGTTTGGAACAGTGTTGGTGGAACTGTCGGGGTTTGGAACAGTCGTGGTGGAACCTTCGGGGTTTGGAACCGTGGTGGTGGAACTGTCGGGCTTTTGAACCGTGGGGGTGGAATTGTCGGGGTTTGGAACAGTCGGGGTGGAATTGTCTGGGTTTGGAACCGTGGGGGTGGAACTGTCTGGGTTTGGAACCGTGGGGGTGGAACTGTCTGGGTTTGGAACAGTCGTGGTGGAACTGTCGGGGTTTGGAACCGTGGTGGTGGAACTGTCGGGGTTTGGAACCATGGGGGTGGAACTGTCAGGGTTTGGAACAGTCGTGGTGGAACTGTCGGGGTTTGGAACAGTCGTGGTGGAACTATCGGGGTTTGGAACCGTGGTGGTGGAACTGTCGGGGTTTGGAACAGTCGTGGTGGAACTATCGGGGTTTCGAACCGTGGGGGTGGAACAGTCGCCATTTGGAACTGTGGTGGTGGAACTGTCGGGGTTTGGAACAGTCGTGGTGGAACTGTCGGGGTTTGGAACCATCGGGGTGGAACTGTCGGAGTTTGGAACCGTGGTGGTGGAACTGTCGGGGTTTGGAACAGTCATGGTGGAACTGTCGGGGTTTGGAACCGTGGTGGTGGAACTGTCAGGGCTTTGGAACCGTGGGGGTGGAACTGTCGGGGTTTGGAACAGTGGGGGTGGAACTGTCGGGGTTTGGAACCGTGGTGGTGGAACTGTCGGGGTTTGGAACAGTCGTGGTGGTGGAACTGTCGGGGTTTGGAACCGTGGGGGTGGAACTGTCGGGGTTTGGAACCGTGGTGGTGGAACTGTCGGGGTTTGGAACAGTCGTGGTGGTGGAACTGTCGGGGTTTGGAACCGTGGGGGTGGAACTGTCGGGGTTTGGAACCGTGGTGGTGGAACTGTCGGGGTTTGGAACAGTCGTGGTGGAACTGTCGGGGTTTGGAACCGTGGTGGTGGAACTGTCAGGGCTTTGGAACCGTGGTGGTGGAACTGTCAGGGCTTTGGAACCGTGGTGGTGGAACTGTCGGGGTTTGGAACCGTGGGGGTGGAACTGTCGGGGTTTGGAACCGTGGTGGTGGAACTGTCGGGGTTTGGAACAGTTGTGGTGGAACTGTCGGGGTTTGGAACCGTGGTGGTGGAACTGTCGGGGTTTGGAACAGTGTTGGTGGAACTGTCGGGGTTTGGAACAGTCATGGTGGAACTGTCGGGGTTTGGAACCATGGTGGTGGAACTGTCGGGCTTTGGAACCGTGGGGGTGGAACTGTCGGGGTTTGGAACCGTGGGGGTGGAATTGTCGGGGTTTGGAACAGTCGGGGTGGAATTGTCGGGGTTTGGAACCGTGGGGGTGGAACTGTCTGGGTTTGGAACCGTGGGGGTGGAACTGTCAGGGCTTTGGAACCGTGGTGGTGGAACTGTCAGGGTTTGGAACAGTGTTGGTGGAACTGTCGGGGTTTTGAACCATCGGGGTGGAACTGTCGGAGTTTGGAACCGTGGTGGTGGAACTGTCGGTGTTTGGAACTGTGGGGGTGGAACTGTCGGGGTTTGGAACTGTCGTGGGGGAACTGTCGCCACTTGGAACCATGGGGGTGGAACTGTCGGGGTTTGGAACCGTGGGGGAACTGTTGGGGTTTGGAACAGTCGTGGTGGAACTGTCGGGGTTTGGAACCGTGGTGGTGGAACTGTCGGGGTTTGAAACCGTGGTGGTGGAACTGTCAGGGCGTTGGAACCGTGGGGGTGGAACTGTCGGGGTTTGGAACCATCGGGGTGGAATTGTCGGGGTTTGGAACAGTCGTGGGGGAACTGTCGGGCTTTGGAACCATGGGGGTGGAACTGTCGGGGTTTGGAACCGTGGGGGTGGAACTGTCAGGGCTTTGGAACCGTGGGGGTGGAACTGTCCGGGTTTGGAACCGTGGGGGTGGAACTGTCCGGGTTTGGAACCGTGGGGGTGGAACTGTCGGGGTTTGGAACCGTGGTGGTGGAACTGTCGGGGTTTGGAACAGTCGTGGTGGAACTGTCGGGATTTGGAACCGTGGTGGTGGAACTGTCAGGGCTTTGGAACCGTGGTGGTGGAACTGTCAGGGCTTTGGAACCGTGGTGGTGGAACTGTCGGGGTTGGAACCGTGGGGGTGGAACTGTCGGGGTTTGGAACCGTGGTGGTGGAACTGTCGGGGTTTGGAACAGTTGTGGTGGAACTGTCGGGGTTTGGAACCGTGGTGGTGGAACTGTCGGGGTTTGGAACAGTCATGGTGGAACTGTCGGGGTTTGGAACCATGGTGGTGGAACTGTCGGGCTTTGGAACCGTGGGGGTGGAACTGTCGGGGTTTGGAACCGTGGGGGTGGAATTGTCGGGGTTTGGAACAGTCGGGGTGGAATTGTCTGGGTTTGGAACCGTGGGGGTGGAACTGTCTGGGTTTGGAACCGTGGGGGTGGAACTGTCTGGGTTTCGAACAGTCGTGGTGGAACTGTCGGGGTTTGGAACCGTGGTGGTGGAACTGTCGGGGTTTGGAACCGTGGTGGTGGAACTGTCGGGGTTTGGAACAGTCGTGGTGGAACTGTCGGGGTTTGGAACCGTGGTGGTGGAACTGTCAGGGCTTTGGAACCGTGGTGGTGGAACTGTCAGGGTTTGGAACAGTGTTGGTGGAACTGTCGGGGTTTGGAACAGTCATGGTGGAACTGTCAGGGTTTGGAACCGTGGTGGTGGAACTGTCAGGGCTTTGGAACCGTGGGGGTGGAACTGTCGGTGTTTGGAACCGTGGGGGTGGAACTGTCGGGTTTTGGAACTGTCGTGGGGGAACTGTCGGGGTTTGGAACCGTGGTGGTGGAACTGTCGGGGTTTGGAACCGTGGTGGTGGAACTGTCAGGGCTTTGGAACCGTGGGGGTGGAACTGTCGGGGTTTGGAACCGTGGGGGAACTGTTGGGGTTTGGAACCGTGGTGGTGGAACTATCAGGGCTTTGGAACCGTGGTGGTGGAACTGTCAGGGCTTTGGAACCGTGGTGGTGGAACTGTCGGGGTTTGGAACCGTGGGGGTGGAACTGTTGGGGTTTGGAACCGTGGTGGTGGAACTGTCGGGGTTTGGAAAAGTTGTGGTGGAACTGTCGGGGTTTGGAACCGTGGTGGTGGAACTGTCGGGGTTTGGAACAGTGTTGGTGGAACTGTCGGGGTTTGGAACAGTCATGGTGGAACTGTCGGGGTTTGGAACCATGGTGGTGGAACTGTCGGGCTTTGGAACCGTGGGGGTGGAACTGTCGGGGTTTGGAACCGTGGGGGTGGAATTGTCGGGGTTTGGAACAGTCGGGGTGGAATTGTCGGGGTTTGGAACCGTGGGGGTGGAACTGTCTGGGTTTGGAACCGTGGGGGTGGAACTGTCAGGGCTTTGGAACCGTGGTGGTGGAACTGTCAGGGTTTGGAACAGTGTTGGTGGAACTGTCGGGGTTTTGAACCATCGGGGTGGAACTGTCGGAGTTTGGAACCGTGGTGGTGGAACTGTCAGGGTTTGGAACAGTGTTGGTGGAACTGTCGGGGTTTGGAACAGTCATGGTGGAACTGTCGGGGTTTGGAACAGTGTTGGTGGAACTGTCGGGGTTTTGAACCATCGGGGTGGAACTGTCGCAGTTTGGAACCGTGGTGGTGGAACTGCCGGTGTTTGGAACCGTGGGGGTGGAACTGTCGGGGTTTGGAACTGTCGTGGGGGAACTGTCGCCACTTGGAACCATGGGGGTGGAACTGTCGGGGTTTGGAACCGTGGGGGAACTGTTGGGGTTTGGAACAGTCGTGGTGGAACTGTCGGGGTTTGGAACCGTGGTGGTGGAACTGTCGGGGTTTGAAACCGTGGTGGTGGAACTGTCAGGGCGTTGGAACCGTGGGGGTGGAACTGTCGGGGTTTGGAACCATCGGGGTGGAATTGTCGGGGTTTGGAACAGTCGTGGGGGAACTGTCGGGCTTTGGAACCATGGGGGTGGAACTGTCGGGGTTTGGAACCGTGGGGGTGGAACTGTCGGGGTTTGGAACCATCGGGGTGGAACTGTCGGGGTTTGGAACCGTGGGGGTGGAACTGTCAGGGCTTTGGAACCGTGGGGGTGGAACTGTCCGGGTTTGGAACCGTGGGGGTGGAACTGTCCGGGTTTGGAACCGTGGGGGTGGAACTGTCGGGGTTTGGAACCGTGGTGGTGGAACTGTCGGGGTTTGGAACAGTTGTGGTGGAACTGTCGGGATTTGGAACCGTGGTGGTGGAACTGTCAGGGCTTTGGAACCGTGGTGGTGGAACTGTCAGGGCTTTGGAACCGTGGTGGTGGAACTGTCGGGGTTGGAACCGTGGGGGTGGAACTGTCGGGGTTTGGAACCGTGGTGGTGGAACTGTCGGGGTTTGGAACAGTTGTGGTGGAACTGTCGGGGTTTGGAACCGTGGTGGTGGAACTGTCGGGGTTTGGAACAGTGTTGGTGGAACTGTCGGGGTTTGGAACAGTCATGGTGGAACTGTCGGGGTTTGGAACCATGGTGGTGGAACTGTCGGGCTTTGGAACCGTGGGGGTGGAACTGTCGGGGTTTGGAACCGTGGGGGTGGAATTGTCGGGGTTTGGAACAGTCGGGGTGGAATTGTCTGGGTTTGGAACCGTGGGGGTGGAACTGTCTGGGTTTGGAACCGTGGGGGTGGAACTGTCTGGGTTTCGAACAGTCGTGGTGGAACTGTCGGGGTTTGGAACCGTGGTGGTGGAACTGTCGGGGTTTGGAACCGTGGTGGTGGAACTGTCGGGGTTTGGAACAGTCGTGGTGGAACTGTCGGGGTTTGGAACCGTGGTGGTGGAACTGTCAGGGCTTTGGAACCGTGGTGGTGGAACTGTCAGGGTTTGGAACAGTGTTGGTGGAACTGTCGGGGTTTGGAACAGTCATGGTGGAACTGTCAGGGTTTGGAACCGTGGTGGTGGAACTGTCAGGGCTTTGGAACCGTGGGGGTGGAACTGTCGGTGTTTGGAACCGTGGGGGTGGAACTGTCGGGTTTTGGAACTGTCGTGGGGGAACTGTCGGGGTTTGGAACCGTGGTGGTGGAACTGTCGGGGTTTGGAACCGTGGTGGTGGAACTGTCAGGGCTTTGGAACCGTGGGGGTGGAACTGTCGGGGTTTGGAACCGTGGGGGAACTGTTGGGGTTTGGAACCGTGGTGGTGGAACTATCAGGGCTTTGGAACCGTGGTGGTGGAACTGTCAGGGCTTTGGAACCGTGGTGGTGGAACTGTCGGGGTTTGGAACCGTGGGGGTGGAACTGTTGGGGTTTGGAACCGTGGTGGTGGAACTGTCGGGGTTTGGAAAAGTTGTGGTGGAACTGTCGGGGTTTGGAACCGTGGTGGTGGAACTGTCGGGGTTTGGAACAGTGTTGGTGGAACTGTCGGGGTTTGGAACAGTCATGGTGGAACTGTCGGGGTTTGGAACCATGGTGGTGGAACTGTCGGGCTTTGGAACCGTGGGGGTGGAACTGTCGGGGTTTGGAACCGTGGGGGTGGAATTGTCGGGGTTTGGAACAGTCGGGGTGGAATTGTCGGGGTTTGGAACCGTGGGGGTGGAACTGTCTGGGTTTGGAACCGTGGGGGTGGAACTGTCAGGGCTTTGGAACCGTGGTGGTGGAACTGTCAGGGTTTGGAACAGTGTTGGTGGAACTGTCGGGGTTTTGAACCATCGGGGTGGAACTGTCGGAGTTTGGAACCGTGGTGGTGGAACTGTCAGGGTTTGGAACAGTGTTGGTGGAACTGTCGGGGTTTGGAACAGTCATGGTGGAACTGTCGGGGTTTGGAACAGTGTTGGTGGAACTGTCGGGGTTTTGAACCATCGGGGTGGAACTGTCGCAGTTTGGAACCGTGGTGGTGGAACTGCCGGTGTTTGGAACCGTGGGGGTGGAACTGTCGGGGTTTGGAACTGTCGTGGGGGAACTGTCGCCACTTGGAACCATGGGGGTGGAACTGTCGGGGTTTGGAACCGTGGGGGAACTGTTGGGGTTTGGAACAGTCGTGGTGGAACTGTCGGGGTTTGGAACCGTGGTGGTGGAACTGTCGGGGTTTGAAACCGTGGTGGTGGAACTGTCAGGGCGTTGGAACCGTGGGGGTGGAACTGTCGGGGTTTGGAACCATCGGGGTGGAATTGTCGGGGTTTGGAACAGTCGTGGGGGAACTGTCGGGCTTTGGAACCATGGGGGTGGAACTGTCGGGGTTTGGAACCGTGGGGGTGGAACTGTCAGGGCTTTGGAACCGTGGGGGTGGAACTGTCCGGGTTTGGAACCGTGGGGGTGGAACTGTCGGGGTTTGGAACCGTGGTGGTGGAACTGTCGGGGTTTGGAACAGTCGTGGTGGAACTGTCGGGGTTTGGAACCGTGGTGGTGGAACTGTCAGGGCTTTGGAACCGTGGGGGTGGAACTGTCGGGGTTTGGAACCGTGGGGGTGGAACTGTCGGGGTTTGGAACCGTGGTGGTGGAACTGTCGGGGTTTAGAACAGTCGTGGTGGTGGAACTGTCGGGGTTTGGAACCGTGGGGGTGGAACTGTCGGGGTTTGGAACCGTGGTGGTGGAACTGTCGGGGTTTGGAACAGTCGTGGTGGTGGAACTGTCGGGGTTTGGAACCGTGGGGGTGGAACTGTCGGGGTTTGGAACCGTGGTGGTGGAACTGTCGGGGTTTGGAACAGTCGTGGTGGAACTGTCGGGGTTTGGAACCGTGGTGGTGGAACTGTCAGGGCTTTGGAACCGTGGTGGTGGAACTGTCAGGGCTTTGGAACCGTGGTGGTGGAACTGTCGGGGTTTGGAACCGTGGGGGTGGAACTGTCGGGGTTTGGAACCGTGGTGGTGGAACTGTCGGGGTTTGGAACAGTTGTGGTGGAACTGTCGGGGTTTGGAACCGTGGTGGTGGAACTGTCGGGGTTTGGAACAGTGTTGGTGGAACTGTCGGGGTTTGGAACAGTCATGGTGGAACTGTCGGGGTTTGGAACCATGGTGGTGGAACTGTAGGGCTTTGGAACCGTGGGGGTGGAACTGTCGGGGTTTGGAACCGTGGGGGTGGAATTGTCGGGGTTTGGAACAGTCGGGGTGGAATTGTCGGGGTTTGGAACCGTGGGGGTGGAACTGTCTGGGTTTGGAACCGTGGGGGTGGAACTGTCAGGGCTTTGGAACCGTGGTGGTGGAACTGTCAGGGTTTGGAACAGTGTTGGTGGAACTGTCGGGGTTTTGAACCATCGGGGTGGAACTGTCGGAGTTTGGAACCGTGGTGGTGGAACTGTCGGTGTTTGGAACTGTGGGGGTGGAACTGTCGGGGTTTGGAACTGTCGTGGGGGAACTGTCGCCACTTGGAACCATGGGGGTGGAACTGTCGGGGTTTGGAACCGTGGGGGAACTGTTGGGGTTTGGAACAGTCGTGGTGGAACTGTCGGGGTTTGGAACCGTGGTGGTGGAACTGTCGGGGTTTGAAACCGTGGTGGTGGAACTGTCAGGGCGTTGGAACCGTGGGGGTGGAACTGTCGGGGTTTGGAACCATCGGGGTGGAATTGTCGGGGTTTGGAACAGTCGTGGGGGAACTGTCGGGCTTTGGAACCATGGGGGTGGAACTGTCGGGGTTTGGAACCGTGGGGGTGGAACTGTCGGGGTTTGGAAAAGTCGTGGTGGAACTGTCGGGGTTTGGAACAGTGTTGGTGGAACTGTCGGGGTTTGGAACAGTGTTGGTGGAACTGTCGGGGTTTGGAACAGTCGTGGTGGAACCTTCGGGGTTTGGAACCGTGGTGGTGGAACTGTCGGGCTTTTGAACCGTGGGGGTGGAATTGTCGGGGTTTGGAACAGTCGGGGTGGAATTGTCTGGGTTTGGAACCGTGGGGGTGGAACTGTCTGGGTTTGGAACCGTGGGGGTGGAACTGTCTGGGTTTGGAACAGTCGTGGTGGAACTGTCGGGGTTTGGAACCGTGGTGGTGGAACTGTCGGGGTTTGGAACCATGGGGGTGGAACTGTCAGGGTTTGGAACAGTCGTGGTGGAACTGTCGGGGTTTGGAACAGTCGTGGTGGAACTATCGGGGTTTGGAACCGTGGTGGTGGAACTGTCGGGGTTTGGAACAGTCGTGGTGGAACTATCGGGGTTTCGAACCGTGGGGGTGGAACAGTCGCCATTTGGAACTGTGGTGGTGGAACTGTCGGGGTTTGGAACAGTCGTGGTGGAACTGTCGGGGTTTGGAACCATCGGGGTGGAACTGTCGGAGTTTGGAACCGTGGTGGTGGAACTGTCGGGGTTTGGAACAGTCATGGTGGAACTGTCGGGGTTTGGAACCGTGGTGGTGGAACTGTCAGGGCTTTGGAACCGTGGGGGTGGAACTGTCGGGGTTTGGAACAGTGGGGGTGGAACTGTCGGGGTTTGGAACCGTGGTGGTGGAACTGTCGGGGTTTGGAACAGTCGTGGTGGTGGAACTGTCGGGGTTTGGAACCGTGGGGGTGGAACTGTCGGGGTTTGGAACCGTGGTGGTGGAACTGTCGGGGTTTGGAACAGTCGTGGTGGTGGAACTGTCGGGGTTTGGAACCGTGGGGGTGGAACTGTCGGGGTTTGGAACCGTGGTGGTGGAACTGTCGGGGTTTGGAACAGTCGTGGTGGAACTGTCGGGGTTTGGAACCGTGGTGGTGGAACTGTCAGGGCTTTGGAACCGTGGTGGTGGAACTGTCAGGGCTTTGGAACCGTGGTGGTGGAACTGTCGGGGTTTGGAACCGTGGGGGTGGAACTGTCGGGGTTTGGAACCGTGGTGGTGGAACTGTCGGGGTTTGGAACAGTTGTGGTGGAACTGTCGGGGTTTGGAACCGTGGTGGTGGAACTGTCGGGGTTTGGAACAGTGTTGGTGGAACTGTCGGGGTTTGGAACAGTCATGGTGGAACTGTCGGGGTTTGGAACCATGGTGGTGGAACTGTCGGGCTTTGGAACCGTGGGGGTGGAACTGTCGGGGTTTGGAACCGTGGGGGTGGAATTGTCGGGGTTTGGAACAGTCGGGGTGGAATTGTCGGGGTTTGGAACCGTGGGGGTGGAACTGTCTGGGTTTGGAACCGTGGGGGTGGAACTGTCAGGGCTTTGGAACCGTGGTGGTGGAACTGTCAGGGTTTGGAACAGTGTTGGTGGAACTGTCGGGGTTTTGAACCATCGGGGTGGAACTGTCGGAGTTTGGAACCGTGGTGGTGGAACTGTCGGTGTTTGGAACTGTGGGGGTGGAACTGTCGGGGTTTGGAACTGTCGTGGGGGAACTGTCGCCACTTGGAACCATGGGGGTGGAACTGTCGGGGTTTGGAACCGTGGGGGAACTGTTGGGGTTTGGAACAGTCGTGGTGGAACTGTCGGGGTTTGGAACCGTGGTGGTGGAACTGTCGGGGTTTGAAACCGTGGTGGTGGAACTGTCAGGGCGTTGGAACCGTGGGGGTGGAACTGTCGGGGTTTGGAACCATCGAGGTGGAATTGTCGGGGTTTGGAACAGTCGTGGGGGAACTGTCGGGCTTTGGAACCATGGGGGTGGAACTGTCGGGGTTTGGAACCGTGGGGGTGGAACTGTCAGGGCTTTGGAACCGTGGGGGTGGAACTGTCCGGGTTTGGAACCGTGGGGGTGGAACTGTCCGGGTTTGGAACCGTGGGGGTGGAACTGTCGGGGTTTGGAACCGTGGTGGTGGAACTGTCGGGGTTTGGAACAGTCGTGGTGGAACTGTCGGGATTTGGAACCGTGGTGGTGGAACTGTCAGGGCTTTGGAACCGTGGTGGTGGAACTGTCAGGGCTTTGGAACCGTGGTGGTGGAACTGTCGGGGTTGGAACCGTGGGGGTGGAACTGTCGGGGTTTGGAACCGTGGTGGTGGAACTGTCGGGGTTTGGAACAGTTGTGGTGGAACTGTCGGGGTTTGGAACCGTGGTGGTGGAACTGTCGGGGTTTGGAACAGTGTTGGTGGAACTGTCGGGGTTTGGAACAGTCATGGTGGAACTGTCGGGGTTTGGAACCATGGTGGTGGAACTGTCGGGCTTTGGAACCGTGGGGGTGGAACTGTCGGGGTTTGGAACCGTGGGGGTGGAATTGTCGGGGTTTGGAACAGTCGGGGTGGAATTGTCTGGGTTTGGAACCGTGGGGGTGGAACTGTCTGGGTTTGGAACCGTGGGGGTGGAACTGTCTGGGTTTCGAACAGTCGT
Source organism: Telmatherina bonti (assembly GCF_933228915.1). NCBI lineage: Eukaryota > Metazoa > Chordata > Actinopteri > Atheriniformes > Telmatherinidae > Telmatherina > Telmatherina bonti. The sequence goes on along the minus strand of NC_136627.1, from coordinate 40,522,428 downwards.
GGTGGAACTGTCGGGGTTTGGAACCGTGGTGGTGGAACTGTCGGGGTTTGGAACCGTGGTGGTGGAACTGTCGGGGTTTGGAACAGTCGTGGTGGAACTGTCGGGGTTTGGAACCGTGGTGGTGGAACTGTCAGGGCTTTGGAACCGTGGTGGTGGAACTGTCAGGGTTTGGAACAGTGTTGGTGGAACTGTCGGGGTTTGGAACAGTCATGGTGGAACTGTCAGGGTTTGGAACCGTGGTGGTGGAACTGTCAGGGCTTTGGAACCGTGGGGGTGGAACTGTCGGTGTTTGGAACCGTGGGGGTGGAACTGTCGGGTTTTGGAACTGTCGTGGGGGAACTGTCGGGTTTTGGAACCGTGGTGGTGGAACTGTCGGGGTTTGGAACCGTGGTGGTGGAACTGTCGGGGTTTGGAACCGTGGTGGTGGAACTGTCAGGGCTTTGGAACCGTGGGGGTGGAACTGTCGGGGTTTGGAACCGTGGGGGAACTGTTGGGGTTTGGAACCGTGGTGGTGGAACTGTCAGGGCTTTGGAACCGTGGTGGTGGAACTGTCAGGGCTTTGGAACCGTGGTGGTGGAACTGTCGGGGTTTGGAACCGTGGGGGTGGAACTGTTGGGGTTTGGAACCGTGGTGGTGGAACTGTCGGGGTTTGGAACAGTTGTGGTGGAACTGTCGGGGTTTGGAACCGTGGTGGTGGAACTGTCGGGGTTTGGAACAGTGTTGGTGGAACTGTCGGGGTTTGGAACAGTCATGGTGGAACTGTCGGGGTTTGGAACCATGGTGGTGGAACTGTCGGGCTTTGGAACCGTGGGGGTGGAACTGTCGGGGTTTGGAACCGTGGGGGTGGAATTGTCGGGGTTTGGAACAGTCGGGGTGGAATTGTCGGGGTTTGGAACCGTGGGGGTGGAACTGTCTGGGTTTGGAACCGTGGGGGTGGAACTGTCAGGGCTTTGGAACCGTGGTGGTGGAACTGTCAGGGTTTGGAACAGTGTTGGTGGAACTGTCGGGGTTTTGAACCATCGGGGTGGAACTGTCGGAGTTTGGAACCGTGGTGGTGGAACTGTCGGTGTTTGGAACTGTGGGGGTGGAACTGTCGGGGTTTGGAACTGTCGTGGGGGAACTGTCGCCACTTGGAACCATGGGGGTGGAACTGTCGGGGTTTGGAACCGTGGGGGAACTGTTGGGGTTTGGAACAGTCGTGGTGGAACTGTCGGGGTTTGGAACCGTGGTGGTGGAACTGTCGGGGTTTGAAACCGTGGTGGTGGAACTGTCAGGGCGTTGGAACCGTGGGGGTGGAACTGTCGGGGTTTGGAACCATCGAGGTGGAATTGTCGGGGTTTGGAACAGTCGTGGGGGAACTGTCGGGCTTTGGAACCATGGGGGTGGAACTGTCGGGGTTTGGAACCGTGGGGGTGGAACTGTCAGGGCTTTGGAACCGTGGGGGTGGAACTGTCCGGGTTTGGAACCGTGGGGGTGGAACTGTCCGGGTTTGGAACCGTGGGGGTGGAACTGTCGGGGTTTGGAACCGTGGTGGTGGAACTGTCGGGGTTTGGAACAGTCGTGGTGGAACTGTCGGGATTTGGAACCGTGGTGGTGGAACTGTCAGGGCTTTGGAACCGTGGTGGTGGAACTGTCAGGGCTTTGGAACCGTGGTGGTGGAACTGTCGGGGTTGGAACCGTGGGGGTGGAACTGTCGGGGTTTGGAACCGTGGTGGTGGAACTGTCGGGGTTTGGAACAGTTGTGGTGGAACTGTCGGGGTTTGGGACCGTGGTGGTGGAACTGTCGGGGTTTGGAACAGTGTTGGTGGAACTGTCGGGGTTTGGAACAGTCATGGTGGAACTGTCGGGGTTTGGAACCATGGTGGTGGAACTGTCGGGCTTTGGAACCGTGGGGGTGGAACTGTCGGGGTTTGGAACCGTGGGGGTGGAATTGTCGGGGTTTGGAACAGTCGGGGTGGAATTGTCTGGGTTTGGAACCGTGGGGGTGGAACTGTCTGGGTTTGGAACCGTGGGGGTGGAACTGTCTGGGTTTCGAACAGTCGTGGTGGAACTGTCGGGGTTTGGAACCGTGGTGGTGGAACTGTCGGGGTTTGGAACAGTCGTGGTGGAACTGTCGGGGTTTGGAACCGTGGTGGTGGAACTGTCAGGGCTTTGGAACCGTGGTGGTGGAACTGTCAGGGTTTGGAACAGTGTTGGTGGAACTGTCGGGGTTTGGAACAGTCATGGTGGAACTGTCAGGGTTTGGAACCGTGGTGGTGGAACTGTCAGGGCTTTGGAACCGTGGGGGTGGAACTGTCGGTGTTTGGAACCGTGGGGGTGGAACTGTCGGGTTTTGGAACTGTCGTGGGGGAACTGTCGGGTTTTGGAACCGTGGTGGTGGAACTGTCGGGGTTTGGAACCGTGGTGGTGGAACTGTCGGGGTTTGGAACCGTGGTGGTGGAACTGTCAGGGCTTTGGAACCGTGGGGGTGGAACTGTCGGGGTTTGGAACCGTGGGGGAACTGTTGGGGTTTGGAACCGTGGTGGTGGAACTGTCAGGGCTTTGGAACCGTGGTGGTGGAACTGTCAGGGCTTTGGAACCGTGGTGGTGGAACTGTCGGGGTTTGGAACCGTGGGGGTGGAACTGTTGGGGTTTGGAACCGTGGTGGTGGAACTGTCGGGGTTTGGAAAAGTTGTGGTGGAACTGTCGGGGTTTGGAACCGTGGTGGTGGAACTGTCGGGGTTTGGAACAGTGTTGGTGGAACTGTCGGGGTTTGGAACAGTCATGGTGGAACTGTCGGGGTTTGGAACCATGGTGGTGGAACTGTCGGGCTTTGGAACCGTGGGGGTGGAACTGTCGGGGTTTGGAACCGTGGGGGTGGAATTGTCGGGGTTTGGAACAGTCGGGGTGGAATTGTCGGGGTTTGGAACCGTGGGGGTGGAACTGTCTGGGTTTGGAACCGTGGGGGTGGAACTGTCAGGGCTTTGGAACCGTGGTGGTGGAACTGTCAGGGTTTGGAACAGTGTTGGTGGAACTGTCGGGGTTTTGAACCATCGGGGTGGAACTGTCGGAGTTTGGAACCGTGGTGGTGGAACTGTCAGGGTTTGGAACAGTGTTGGTGGAACTGTCGGGGTTTGGAACAGTCATGGTGGAACTGTCGGGGTTTGGAACAGTGTTGGTGGAACTGTCGGGGTTTTGAACCATCGGGGTGGAACTGTCGCAGTTTGGAACCGTGGTGGTGGAACTGCCGGTGTTTGGAACCGTGGGGGTGGAACTGTCGGGGTTTGGAACTGTCGTGGGGGAACTGTCGCCACTTGGAACCATGGGGGTGGAACTGTCGGGGTTTGGAACCGTGGGGGAACTGTTGGGGTTTGGAACAGTCGTGGTGGAACTGTCGGGGTTTGGAACCGTGGTGGTGGAACTGTCGGGGTTTGAAACCGTGGTGGTGGAACTGTCAGGGCGTTGGAACCGTGGGGGTGGAACTGTCGGGGTTTGGAACCATCGGGGTGGAATTGTCGGGGTTTGGAACAGTCGTGGGGGAACTGTCGGGCTTTGGAACCATGGGGGTGGAACTGTCGGGGTTTGGAACCGTGGGGGTGGAACTGTCAGGGCTTTGGAACCGTGGGGGTGGAACTGTCCGGGTTTGGAACCGTGGGGGTGGAACTGTCGGGGTTTGGAACCGTGGTGGTGGAACTGTCGGGGTTTGGAACAGTCGTGGTGGAACTGTCGGGATTTGGAACCGTGGTGGTGGAACTGTCAGGGCTTTGGAACCGTGGTGGTGGAACTGTCAGGGCTTTGGAACCGTGGTGGTGGAACTGTCGGGGTTGGAACCGTGGGGGTGGAACTGTCGGGGTTTGGAACCGTGGTGGTGGAACTGTCGGGGTTTGGAACAGTTGTGGTGGAACTGTCGGGGTTTGGAACCGTGGTGGTGGAACTGTCGGGGTTTGGAACAGTGTTGTTGGAACTGTCGGGGTTTGGAACAGTCATGGTGGAACTGTCGGGGTTTGGAACCATGGTGGTGGAACTGTCGGGCTTTGGAACCGTGGGGGTGGAACTGTCGGGGTTTGGAACCGTGGTGGTGGAACTGTCAAGGCTTTAGAACCGTGGGGGTGGAACTGTCGGGGTTTGGAACCATCGGGGTGGAATTGTCGGGGTTTGGAACAGTCGTGGGGGAATTGTCGGGCTTTGGAACCATGGGGGTGGAACTGTCGGGGTTTGGAACCGTGGGGGTGGAACTGTCGGGGTTTGGAACCGTGGTGGTGGAACTGTCGGGGTTTGGAATAGTCGTGGTGGAACTGTCGGGGTTTGGAACCGTGGTGGTGGAACTGTCAGGGCTTTGGAACCGTGGTGGTGGAACTGTAAGGGCTTTGGAACCGTGGGGGTGGAACTGTCTGGGTTTGGAACAGTCGTGGTGGAACTGTCGGGGTTTGGAACCGTGGTGGTGGAACTGTCGGGGTTTGGAACCGTGGTGGTGGAACTGTCGGGGTTTGGAACCGTGGTGGTGGAACTGTCGGGGTTTGGAACAGTCGTGGTGGAACTGTCGGGGTTTGGAACCGTGGTGGTGGAACTGTCAGGGCTTTGGAACCGTGGTGGTGGAACTGTCAGGGTTTGGAACAGTGTTGGTGGAACTGTCGGGGTTTTGAACCATCGGGGTGGTACTGTCGGAGTTTGGAACCGTGGTGGTGGAACTGTCAGGGTTTGGAACAGTGTTGGTGGAACTGTCGGGGTTTGGAACAGTCATGGTGGAACTGTCAGGGTTTGGAACCGTGGTGGTGGAACTGTCAGGGCTTTGGAACCGTGGGGGTGGAACTGTCGGTGTTTGGAACCGTGGGGGTGGAACTGTCGGGTTTTGGAACTGTCGTGGGGGAACTGTCGGGGTTTGGAACCGTGGTGGTGGAACTGTCGGGGTTTGAAACCGTGGTGGTGGAACTGTCAGGGCTTTGGAACCGTGGGGGTGGAACTGTCGGGGTTTGGAACCGTGGGGGAACTGTTGGGGTTTGGAACAGTCGTGGTGGAACTGTCGGGGTTTGGAACCGTGGTGGTGGAACTGTCGGGGTTTGAAACCGTGGTGGTGGAACTGTCAGGGCTTTGGAACCGTGGGAGTGGAACTGTCGGGGTTTGGAACCATCGGGGTGGAATTGTCGGGGTTTGGAACAGTCGTGGGGGAACTGTCTGGCTTTGGAACCATGGGGGTGGAACTGTCGGGGTTTGGAACCGTGGGGGTGGAACTGTCGGGGTTTGGAACCGTGGTGGTGGAACTGTCGCCGTTTTGAACCGTGGTGGTGGAACTGTCGCCGTTTGGAACCGTGGTGGAGGAACTGTCGGGCTTTGGAACCGTGGGGGTGGAACTGTCGGGGTTTGGAACCGTGGGGGTGGAACTGTCGAGGTTTGGAACCATCGGGGTGGAATTGTCGGGGTTTGGAACAGTCGTGGGGGAACTGTCGGGCTTTGCAACCATGGGGGTGGAACTGTCGGGGAATGGAACCGTGGGGGTGGAACTGTCGAGGTTTGGAACAGTCGTGGGGGAACTGTCGGGGTTTGGAACCATGGGGGTGGAACTGTCGGGGTTTGGAACAGTCGTGGTGGAACTGTCGCCGTTTAGAACCGTGGGGGTGGAACTGTCGGGGTTTGGAACCATGGGGGAGGAACTGTCAGGGTTTGGAACAGTCGTGGTGGAACTGTCGGGGTTTGGAATAGTCGTGGTGGAACTATCGGGGTTTGGAACAGTGTTGGTGGAACTGTCGGGGTTTGGAACAGTCGTGGTGGAACTATCGGGGTTTCGAACCGTGGTGGTGGAACAGTCGCCATTTGGAACTGTGGTGGTGGAACTGTCGGGGTTTGGAACAGTCGTGGTGGAACTGTCGGGGTTTGGAACCATCGGGGTGGAACTGTCGGAGTTTGGAACCGTGGTGGTGGAACTGTCGGGGTTTGGAACAGTCATGGTGGAACTGTCGGGGTTTGGAACCGTGGTGGTGGAACTGTCAGGGCTTTGGAACCGTGGGGGTGGAACTGTCGGGGTTTGGAACAGTCATGGTGGAACTGTCGGGGTTTGGAACCATGGTGGTGGAACTGTCGGGCTTTGGAACCGTGGGGGTGGAATTGTCGGGGTTTGGAACAGTCGGGGTGGAATTGTCGGGGTTTGGAACAGTGTTGGTGGAACTGTCTGGGTTTGGAACCGTGGGGGTGGAACTGTCAGGGCTTTGGAACCGTGGTGGTGGAACTGTCAGGGTTTGGAACAGTGTTGGTGGAACTGTCGGGGTTTTGAACCATCGGGGTGGAACTGTCGGAGTTTGGAACCGTGGTGGTGGAACTGTCAGGGTTTGGAACAGTGTTGGTGGAACAGTCGGGGTTTGGAACAGTCATGGTGGAACTGTCGGGGTTTGGAACAGTGTTGGTGGAACTGTCGGGGTTTGGAACCATGGTGGTGGAACTGTCGGGCTTTGGAACCGTGGGGGTGGAACTGTCGGGGTTTGGAACCGTGGGGGTGGAATTGTCGGGGTATGGAACAGTCGGGGTGGAATTGTCTGGGTTTGGAACCGTGGGGGTGGAACTGTCTGGGTTTGGAACCGTGGGGGTGGAACTGTCTGGGTTTGGAACAGTCGTGGTGGAACTGTCGGGGTTTGGAACCGTGGTGGTGGAACTGTCGGGGTTTGGAACCGGGGTGGTGGAACTGTCGGGGTTTGGAACCGTGGTGGTGGAACTGTCGGGGTTTGGAACAGTCGTGGTGGAACTGTCAGGGGTTTGGAACCGTGGTGGTGGAACTGTCAGGGCTTTGGAACCGTGGTGGTGGAACTGTCAGGGCTTTGGAACCGTGGGGGTGGAACTGTCTGGGTTTGGAACAGTCGTGGTGGAACTGTCGGGGTTTGGAACCGTGGTGGTGGAACTGTCGGGGTTTGGAACTGTCGTGGGGGAACTGTCGGGGTTTGGAACCGTGGTGGTGGAACTGTCGGGGTTTGAAACCGTGGTGGTGGAACTGTCAGGGCTTTGGAACCGTGGGGGTGGAACTGTCGGGGTTTGGAACCGTGGGGGAACTGTTGGGGTTTGGAACAGTCGTGGTGGAACTGTCGGGGTTTGGAACCGTGGTGGTGGAACTGTCGGGGTTTGAAACCGTGGTGGTGGAACTGTCAGGGCTTTGGAACCGTGGGAGTGGAACTGTCGGGGTTTGGAACCATCGGGGTGGAATTGTCGGGGTTTGGAACAGTCGTGGGGGAACTGTCGGGCTTTGGAACCATGGGGGTGGAACTGTCGGGGTTTGGAACCGTGGGGGTGGAACTGTCGGGGTTTGGAACCGTGGTGGTGGAACTGTCGCCGTTTTGAACCGTGGTGGTGGAACTGTCGCCGTTTGGAACCGTGGTGGAGGAACTGTCGGGCTTTGGAACCGTGGGGGTGGAACTGTCGGGGTTTGGAACCGTGGGGGTGGAACTGTCGAGGTTTGGAACCATCGGGGTGGAATTGTCGGGGTTTGGAACAGTCGTGGGGGAACTGTCGGGCTTTGGAACCATGGGGGTGGAACTGTCGGGGAATGGAACCGTGGGGGTGGAACTGTCGAGGTGTGGAACAGTCGTGGGGGAACTGTCGGGGTTTGGAACCATGGGGGTGGAACTGTCGGGGTTTGGAACAGTCGTGGTGGAACTGTCGCCGTTTAGAACCGTGGGGGTGGAACTGTCGGGGTTTGGAACCATGGGGGTGGAACTGTCAGGGTTTGGAACAGTCGTGGTGGAACTGTCGGGGTTTGGAATAGTCGTGGTGGAACTATCGGGGTTTGGAACAGTGTTGGTGGAACTGTCGGGGTTTGGAACAGTCGTGGTGGAACTATCGGGGTTTCGAACCGTGGTGGTGGTACAGTCGCTTTTGGAACTGTGGTGGTGGAACTGTCGGGGTTTGGAACAGTCGTGGTGGAACTGTCGGGGTTTGGAACCATCGGGGTGGAACTGTCGGAGTTTGGAACCGTGGTGGTGGAACTGTCGGGGTTTGGAACAGTCATGGTGGAACTGTCGGGGTTTGGAACCGTGGTGGTGGAACTGTCAGGGCTTTGGAACCGTGGGGGTGGAACTGTCGGGGTTTGGAACAGTCATGGTGGAACTGTCGGGGTTTGGAACCATGGTGGTGGAACTGTCGGGCTTTGGAACCGTGGGGGTGGAATTGTCGGGGTTTGGAACAGTCGGGGTGGAATTGTCGGGGTTTGGAACAGTGTTGGTGGAACTGTCTGGGTTTGGAACCGTGGGGGTGGAACTGTCAGGGCTTTGGAACCGTGGTGGTGGAACTGTCAGGGTTTGGAACAGTGTTGGTGGAACTGTCGGGGTTTTGAACCATCGGGGTGGAACTGTCGGAGTTTGGAACCGTGGTGGTGGAACTGTCAGGGTTTGGAACAGTGTTGGTGGAACTGTCGGGGTTTGGAACAGTCATGGTGGAACTGTCGGGGTTTGGAACAGTGTTGGTGGAACTGTCGGGGTTTTGAACCATCGGGGTGGAACTGTCGGAGTTTGGAACCGTGGTGGTGGAACTGTCGGTGTTTGGAACCGTGGGGGTGGAACTGTCGGGGTTTGGAACTGTCGTGGGGGAACTGTCGCCACTTGGAACCATGGGGGTGGAACTGTCGGGGTTTGGAACCGTGGGGGAACTGTTGGGGTTTGGAACAGTCGTGATGGAACTGTCGGGGTTTGGAACCGTGGTGGTGGAACTGTCGGGGTTTGAAACCGTGGTGGTGGAACTGTCAGGGCTTTGGAACCGTGGGGGTGGAACTGTCGGGGTTTGGAACCATCGGGGTGGAATTGTCGGGGTTTGGAACAGTCGTGGGGGAATTGTCGGGCTTTGGAACCACGGGGGTGGAACTGTCGGGGTTTGGAACCGTGGGGGTGGAACTGTCAGGGCTTTGGAACCGTGGGGGTGGAACTGTCGGGGTTTGGAACCGTGGGGGTGGAACTGTCCGGGTTTGGAACCGTGGTGGTGGAACTGTCGGGGTTTGGAACAGTCGTGGTGGAACTGTCGGGATTTGGAACCGTGGTGGTGGAACTGTCAGGGCTTTGGAACCGTGGTGGTGGAACTGTCGGGGCTTTGGAACCGTGGTGGTGGAACTGTCGGGGTTGGAACCGTGGGGGTGGAACTGTCGGGGTTTGGAACCGTGGTGGTGGAACTGTCGGGGTTTGGAACAGTTGTGGTGGAACTGTCGGGGTTTGGAACCGTGGTGGTGGAACTGTCGGGGTTTGGAACAGTGTTGGTGGAACTGTCGGGGTTTGGAACAGTCATGGTGGAACTGTCGGGGTTTGGAACCATGGTGGTGGAACTGTCGGGCTTTGGAACCGTGGGGGTGGAACTGTCGGGGTTTGGAACCATCGGGGTGGAACTGTCGGGGTTTGAAACCGTGGTGGTAGAACTGTCAGGGCTTTGGAACCGTGGGGGTGGAACTGTCGGGGTTTGGAACCGTGTGGGAACTGTTGGGGTTTGGAACAGTCGTGGTGGAACTGTCGGGGTTTGGAACCGTGGTGGTGGACCTGTCGGGGTTTGAAACCGTGGTGGTGGGACTGTCAGGGCTTTGGAACCGTGGGGGTGGAACTGTCGGGGTTTGGAACCATTGGGGTGGAATTGTCGGGGTTTGGAACAGTCTTGGGGGAACTGTCGGGCTTTGGAACCATGGGGGTGGAACTGTCGGGGTTTGGAACCGTGGGGGTGGAACTGTCGGGGTTTGGAACCGTGGTGGTGGAACTGTCGCCGTTTTGAACCGTGGTGGTGGAACTGTCGCCGTTTGGAACCGTGGTGGTGGAACTGTCGGGGTTTGGAACAGTCGTGGTGGAGCTGTCGCCGTTTAGAACCGTGGTGGTGGAACTGTCGCCGGTTGGAACCGTGGTGGTGCAGCTGTCGCCGTTTGGAACCGTGGTGGTGGAACTGTCGGGGTTTGGAAAAGTCGTGGTGGAACTGTCGGGGTTTGGAACAGTGTTGGTGGAACTGTCGGGGTTTGGAACAGTCGTGGTGGAACTGTCGGGGTTTGGAACCGTGGTGGAGGAACTGTCGGGCTTTGGAACCGTGGGGGTGGAACTGTCGGGGTTTGGAACCGTGGGGGTGGAACTGTCGAGGTTTGGAACCATCGGGGTGGAATTGTCGGGGTTTGGAACAGTCGTGGTGGAACTGTCGCCGTTTAGAACCGTGGGGGTGGAACTGTCGGGGTTTGGAACCATGGGGGTGGAACTGTCAGGGTTTGGAACAGTCGTGGTGGAACTGTCGGGGTTTGGAACAGTCGTGGTGGAACTATCGGGGTTTGGAACAGTGTTGGTGGAACTGTCGGGGTTTGGAACAGTCGTGGTGGAACTATCGGGGTTTCGAACCGTGGGGGTGGAACAGTCGCCATTTGGAACTGTGGTGGTGGAACTGTCGGGGTTTGGAACAGTCGTGGTGGAACTGTCGGGGTTTGGAACCATCGGGGTGGAACTGTCGGGGTTTGGAACAGTGTTGGTGGAACTGTCGGGGTTTGGAACAGTCATGTTGGAACTGTCGGGGTTTGGAACCATGGTGGTGGAACTGTCGGGCTTTGGAACCGTGGTGGTGGAACTGTCGGGCTTTGGAACCGTGGGGGTGGAACTGTCGGGGTTTGGAACCGTGGGGGTGGAATTGTCGGGGTTTGGAACAGTCGGGGTGGAATTGTCTGGGTTTGGAACCGTGGGGGTGGAACTGTCTGGGTTTGGAACCGTGGGGGTGGAACTGTCTGGGTTTGGAACAGTCGTGGTGGAACCGTCGGGGTTTGGAACCGTGGTGGTGGAACTGTCGGGGTTTGGAACCGTGGTGGTGGAACTGTCGGGGTTTGGAACCGTGGTGGTGGAACTGTCGGGGTTTGGAACAGTCGTGGTGGAACTGTCGGGGTTTGGAACCGTGGTGGTGGAACTGTCAGGGCTTTGGAACCGTGGTGGTGGAACTGTCAGGGTTTGGAACAGTGTTGGTGGAACTGTCGGGGTTTTGAACCATCGGGGTGGAACTGTCGGAGTTTGGAACCGTGGTGGTGGAACTGTCAGGGTTTGGAACAGTGTTGGTGGAACTGTCGGGGTTTGGAACAGTCATGGTGGAACTGTCAGGGTTTGGAACCGTGGTGGTGGAACTGTCAGGGCTTTGGAACCGTGGGGGTGGAACTGTCGGTGTTTGGAACCGTGGGGGTGGAACTGTCGGGTTTTGGAACTGTCGTGGGGGAACTGTCGGGGTTTGGAACCGTGGTGGTGGAACTGTCGGGGTTTGAAACCGTGGTGGTGGAACTGTCAGGGCTTTGGAACCGTGGGGGTGGAACTGTCGGGGTTTGGAACCGTGGGGGAACTGTTGGGGTTTGGAACAGTCGTGGTGGAACTGTCGGGGTTTGGAACCGTGGTGGTGGAACTGTCGGGGTTTGAAACCGTGGTGGTGGAACTGTCAGGGCTTTGGAACCGTGGGGGTGGAACTGTCGGGGTTTGGAACCATCGGGGTGGAATTGTCGGGGTTTGGAACAGTCGTGGGGGAACTGTCGGGCTTTGGAACCATGGGGGTGGAACTGTCGGGGTTTGGAACCGTGGGGGTGGAACTGTCGGGGTTTGGAACCGTGGTGGTGGAACTGTCGCCGTTTTGAACCGTGGTGGTGGAACTGTCGCCGTTTGGAACCGTGGGGGTGGAAGTGTCGCCGTTTGGAACCGTGGTGGTGGAACTGTCGGGGTTTGGAACAGTCGTGGTGGAGCTGTCGCCGTTTGGAACCGTGGTGGTGGAACTGTCGGGCTTTGGAACCATGGGGGTGGAACTGTCGGGGTTTGGAACCGTGGGGGTGGAACTGTCGAGGTTTGGAACAGTCGTGGGGGAACTGTCGGGGTTTGGAACCACGGGGGTGGAACTGTCGGGGTTTGGAACAGTCGTGGTGGAACTGTCGCCGTTTAGAACCGTGGGGGTGGAACTGTCGGGGTTTGGAACCATGGGGGTGGAACTGTCAGGGTTTGGAACAGTCGTGGTGGAACTGTCGGGGTTTGGAACAGTCGTGGTGGAACTATCGGGGTTTGGAACAGTGTTGGTGGAACTGTCGGGGTTTGGAACAGTCGTGGTGGAACTATCGGGGTTTCGAACCGTGGGGGTGGAACAGTCGCCATTTGGAACTGTGGTGGTGGAACTGTCGGGGTTTGGAACAGTCGTGGTGGAACTGTCGGGGTTTGGAACCATCGGGGTGGAACTGTCGGAGTTTGGAACCGTGGTGGTGGAACTGTCGGGGTTTGGAACAGTCATGGTGGAACTGTCGGGGTTTGGAACCGTGGTGGTGGAACTGTCAGGGCTTTGGAACCGTGGGGGTGGAACTGTCGGGGTTTGGAACCGTGGGGGTGGAACTGTCGGGGTTTGGAACCGTGGTGGTGGAACTGTCGGGGTTTGGAACAGTTGTGGTGGAACTGTCGGGGTTTGGAACCGTGGTGGTGGAACTGTCGGGGTTTGGAACAGTCATGGTGGAACTGTCGGGGTTTGGAACCATGGTGGTGGAACTGTCGGGCTTTGGAACCGTGGGGGTGGAACTGTCGGGGTTTGGAACCGTGGGGGTGGAATTGTCGGGGTTTGGAACAGTCGGGGTGGAATTGTCGGGGTTTGGAACCGTGGGGGTGGAACTGTCTGGGTTTGGAACCGTGGGGGTGGAACTGTCAGGGCTTTGGAACCGTGGTGGTGGAACTGTCAGGGTTTGGAACAGTGTTGGTGGAACTGTCGGGGTTTTGAATCATCGGGGTGGAACTGTCGGAGTTTGGAACCGTGGTGGTGGAACTGTCAGGGTTTGGAACAGTGTTGGTGGAACTGTCGGGGTTTGGAACAGTCGTGGTGGAACTGTCGCCGTTTGGAACCGTGGTGGTGGAACTGTCGGGCTTTGGAACCATGGGGGTGGAACTGTCGGGGTTTGGAACCGTGGGGGTGGAACTGTCGAGGTTTGGAACAGTCGTGGGGGAACTGTCGGGGTTTGGAACCACGGGGGTGGAACTGTCGGGGTTTGGAACAGTCGTGGTGGAACTGTCGCCGTTTAGAACCGTGGGGGTGGAACTGTCGGGGTTTGGAACCATGGGGGTGGAACTGTCAGGGTTTGGAACAGTCGTGGTGGAACTGTCGGGGTTTGGAACAGTCGTGGTGGAACTATCGGGGTTTGGAACAGTGTTGGTGGAACTGTCGGGGTTTGGAACAGTCGTGGTGGAACTATCGGGGTTTCGAACCGTGGGGGTGGAACAGTCGCCATTTGGAACTGTGGTGGTGGAACTGTCGGGGTCTGGAACAGTCGTGGTGGAACTGTCGGGGTTTGGAACCATCGGGGTGGAACTGTCGGAGTTTGGAACCGTGGTGGTGGAACTGTCGGGGTTTGGAACAGTCATGGTGGAACTGTCGGGGTTTGGAACCGTGGTGGTGGAACTGTCAGGGCTTTGGAACCGTGGGGGTGGAACTGTCGGGGTTTGGAACCGTGGGGGTGGAACTGTCGGGGTTTGGAACCGTGGTGGTGGAACTGTCGGGGTTTGGAACAGTTGTGGTGGAACTGTCGGGGTTTGGAACCGTGGTGGTGGAACTGTCGGGGTTTGGAACAGTGTTGGTGGAACTGTCGGGGTTTGGAACAGTCATGGTGGAACTGTCGGGGTTTGGAACCATGGTGGTGGAACTGTCGGGCTTTGGAACCGTGGGGGTGGAACTGTCGGGGTTTGGAACCGTGGGGGTGGAATTGTCGGGGTTTGGAACAGTCGGGGTGGAATTGTCGGGGTTTGGAACCGTGGGGGTGGAACTGTCTGGGTTTGGAACCGTGGGGGTGGAACTGTCAGGGCTTTGGAACCGTGGTGGTGGAACTGTCAGGGTTTGGAACAGTGTTGGTGGAACTGTCGGGGTTTTGAATCATCGGGGTGGAACTGTCGGAGTTTGGAACCGTGGTGGTGGAACTGTCAGGGTTTGGAACAGTGTTGGTGGAACTGTCGGGGTTTGGAACAGTCGTGGTGGAACTGTCGCCGTTTGGAACCGTGGTGGTGGAACTGTCGGGCTTTGGAACCATGGGGGTGGAACTGTCGGGGTTTGGAACCGTGGGGGTGGAACTGTCGAGGTTTGGAACAGTCGTGGGGGAACTGTCGGGGTTTGGAACCATGGGGGTGGAACTGTCGGGGTTTGGAACAGTCGTGGTGGAACTGTCGCCGTTTAGAACCGTGGGGGTGGAACTGTCGGGGTTTGGAACCATGGGGGTGGAACTGTCAGGGTTTGGAACAGTCGTGGTGGAACTGTCGGGGTTTGGAACAGTCGTGGTGGAACTATCGGGGTTTGGAACAGTGTTGGTGGAACTGTCGGGGTTTGGAACAGTCGTGGTGGAACTATCGGGGTTTCGAACCGTGGGGGTGGAACAGTCGCCATTTGGAACTGTGGTGGTGGAACTGTCGGGGTTTGGAACAGTCGTGGTGGAACTGTCGGGGTTTGGAACCATCGGGGTGGAACTGTCGGAGTTTGGAACCGTGGTGGTGGAACTGTCGGGGTTTGGAACAGTCATGGTGGAACATTCGGGGTTTGGAACCGTGGTGGTGGAACTGTCAGGGCTTTGGAACCGTGGGGGTGGAACTGTCGGGGTTTGGAACCGTGGGGGTGGAACTGTCGGGGTTTGGAACCGTGGTGGTGGAACTGTCGGGGTTTGGAACAGTTGTGGTGGAACTGTCGGGGTTTGGAACCGTGGTGGTGGAACTGTCGGGGTTTGGAACAGTGTTGGTGGAACTGTCGGGGTTTGGAACAGTCATGGTGGAACTGTCGGGGTTTGGAACCATGGTGGTGGAACTGTCGGGCTTTGGAACCGTGGGGGTGGAACTGTCGGGGTTTGGAACCGTGGGGGTGGAATTGTCGGGGTTTGGAACAGTCGGGGTGGAATTGTCGGGGTTTGGAACCGTGGGGGTGGAACTGTCTGGGTTTGGAACCGTGGGGGTGGAACTGTCAGGGCTTTGGAACCGTGGTGGTGGAACTGTCAGGGTTTGGAACAGTGTTGGTGGAACTGTCGGGGTTTTGAATCATCGGGGTGGAACTGTCGGAGTTTGGAACCGTGGTGGTGGAACTGTCAGGGTTTGGAACAGTGTTGGTGGAACTGTCGGGGTTTGGAACAGTCATGGTGGAACTGTCGGGGTTTGGAACAGTCATGGTGGAACTGTCGGGGTTTGGAACAGTGTTGGTGGAACTGTCGGGGTTTTGAACCATCGGGGGGGAACTGTCGGAGTTTGGAACCGTGGTGGTGGAACTGTCGGTGTTTGGAACCGTGGGGGTGGAACTGTCGGGGTTTGGAACCGTGGGGGAACTGTTGGGGTTTGGAACAGTCGTGGTGGAACTGTCGGGGTTTGGAACCGTGGTGGTGGAACTGTCGGGGTTTGAAACCGTGGTGGTGGAACTGTCAGGGCTTTAGAACCGTGGGGGTGGAACTGTCGGGGTTTGGAACCATCGGGGTGGAATTGTCGGGGTTTGGAACAGTCGTGGGGGAATTGTCGGGCTTTGGAACCATGGGGGTGGAACTGTCGGGGTTTGGAACCGTGGGGGTGGAACTGTCAGGGCTTTGGAACCGTGGGGGTGGAACTGTCGGGGTTTGGAACCGTGGGGGTGGAACTGTCGGGGTTTGGAACCGTGGTGGTGGAACTGTCGGGGTTTGGAACAGTCGTGGTGGAACTGTCGGGATTTGGAACCGTGGTGGTGGAACTGTCAGGGCTTTGGAACCGTGGTGGTGGAACTGTCAGGGCTTTGGAACCGTGGTGGTGGAACTGTCGGGGTTGGAACCGTGGGGGTGGAACTGTCGGGGTTTGGAACAGTCATGGTGGAACTGTCGGGGTTTGGAACCATGGTGGTGGAACTGTCGGGCTTTGGAACCGTGGGGGTGGAACTGTCGGGGTTTGGAACAGTCATGGTGGAACTGTCGGGGTTTGGAACAGTGTTGGTGGAACTGTCGGGGTTTTGAACCATCGGGGGGGAACTGTCGGAGTTTGGAACCGTGGTGGTGGAAATGTCGGTGTTTGGAACCGTGGGGGTGGAACTGTCGGGGTTTGGAACCGTGGGGGAACTGTTGGGGTTTGGAACAGTCGTGGTGGAACTGTCGGGGTTTGGAACCGTGGTGGTGGAACTGTCGGGGTTTGAAACCGTGGTGGTGGAACTGTCAGGGCTTTGGAACCGTGGGGGTGGAACTGTCGGGGTTTGGAACCATCGGGGTGGAATTGTCGGGGTTTGGAACAGTCGTGGGGGAATTGTCGGGCTTTGGAACCATGGGGGTGGAACTGTCGGGGTTTGGAACCGTGGGGGTGGAACTGTCAGGGCTTTGGAACCGTGGGGGTGGAACTGTCGGGGTTTGGAACCGTGGGGGTGGAACTGTCGGGGTTTGGAACCGTGGTGGTGGAACTGTCGGGGTTTGAAACAGTCGTGGTGGAACTGTCGGGATTTGGAACCGTGGTGGTGGAACTGTCAGGGCTTTGGAACCGTGGTGGTGGAACTGTCAGGGCTTTGGAACCGTGGTGGTGGAACTGTCGGGGTTGGAACCGTGGGGGTGGAACTGTCGGGGTTTGGAACAGTCATGGTGGAACTGTCGGGGTTTGGAACCATGGTGGTGGAACTGTCGGGCTTTGGAACCGTGGGGGTGGAACTGTCGGGGTTTGGAACCGTGGGGGTGGAACTGTCGGGGTTTGAAACCGTGGTGGTGGAACTGTCAGGGCTTTGGAACCGTGGGGGTGGAACTGTCGGGGTTTGGAACCGTGGGGGTGGAACTGTCGAGGTTTGGAACAGTCGTGGTGGAACTGTCGGGGTTTGGAACCGTGGTGGTGGAACTGTCGGGGTTTGAAACCGTGGTGGTGGAACTGTCAGGGCTTTGGAACCGTGGGGGTGGAACTGTCGGGGTTTGGAACCATCGGGGTGGAATTGTCGGGGTTTGGAACAGTCGTGGGGGAACTGTCGGGCTTTGGAACCATGGGGGTGGAACTGTCGGGGTTTGGAACCGTGGGGGTGGAACTGTCGGGGTTTGGAACCGTGGTGGTGGAACTGTCGCCGTTTTGAACCGTGGTGGTGGAACTGTCGCCGTTTGGAACCGTGGGGGTGGAAGTGTCGCCGTTTGGAACCGTGGTGGTGGAACTGTCGGGGTTTGGAACAGTCGTGGTGGAGCTGTCGCCGTTTGGAACCGTGGTGGTGGAACTGTCGCCGGTTGGAACCGTGGTGGTGCAACTGTCGCCGTTTGGAACCGTGGTGGTGGAACTGTCGGGGTTTGGAACAGTCGTGGTGGAACTGTCGGGGTTTGGAACCGTGGTGGAGGAACTGTCGGGCTTTGGAACCGTGGGGGTGGAACTGTCGGGGTTTGGAACCGTGGGGGTGGAACTGTCGAGGTTTGGAACCATCGGGGTGGAATTGTCGGGGTTTTGAACAGTCGTGGTGGAACTGTCGCCGTTTAGAACCATGGGGGTGGAACTGTCGCCGGTTGGAACAGTGGTGGTGCAACTGTCGCCGTTTGGAACCGTGGTGGTGGAACTGTCGGGGTTTGGAACAGTCGTGGTGGAACTGTCGGGGTTTGGAACCATGGTGGAGGAACTGTCGGGCTTTGGAACCGTGGGGGTGGAACTGTCGGGGTTTGGAACCATGGGGGTGGAACTGTCAGGGTTTGGAACAGTCGTGGTGGAACTGTCGGGGTTTGGAACCGTGGGGGTGGAACTATCGGGGTTTCGAACCGTGGGGGTGGAACAGTCGCCATTTGGAACTGTGGTGGTGGAAATTTCGGGGTTTGGAACAGTCGTGGTGGAACTGTCGGGGTTTGGGACCATCGGGGTGGAACTGTCGGAGTTTGGAACCGTGGTGGTGGAACTGTCGGGGTTTGGAACAGTCATGGTGGAACTGTCGGGGTTTGGAACCGTGGTGGTGGAACTGTCAGGGCTTTGGAACCGTGGGGGTGGAACTGTCGGGGTTTGGAACCGTGGGGGTGGAACTGTCGGGGTTTGGAACCGTGGTGGTGGAACTGTCGGGGTTTGGAACAGTCGTGGTGGTGGAACTGTCGGGGTTTGGAACCGTGGGGGTGGAACTGTCGGGGTTTGGAACCGTGGTGGTGGAACTGTCGGGGTTTGGAACAGTCGTGGTGGAACTGTCGGGGTTTGGAACCGTGGTGGTGGAACTGTCAGGGCTTTGGAACCGTGGTGGTGGAACTGTCAGGGCTTTGGAACCGTGGTGGTGGAACTGTCGGGGTTTGGAACCGTGGGGGTGGAACTGTCGGGGTTTGGAACCGTGGTGGTGGAACTGTCGGGGTTTGGAACAGTTGTGGTGGAACTGTCGGGGTTTGGAACCGTGGTGGTGGAACTGTCGGGGTTTGGAACAGTGTTGGTGGAACTGTCGGGGTTTGGAACAGTCATGGTGGAACTGTCGGGGATTGGAACAGTGTTGGTGGAACTGTCGGGGTTTTGAACCATCGGGGTGGAACTGTCGGAGTTTGGAACCGTGGTGGTGGAACTGTCGGTGTTTGGAACCGTGGGGGTGGAACTGTCGGGGTTTGGAACTGTCGTGGGGGAACTGTCGCCACTTGGAACCGTGGTGGTGGAACTGTCGGGGTTTGGAACCGTGGGGGTGGAACTGTCGGGGTTTGGAACCGTGGTGGTGGAACTGTCGGGGTTTGGAACAGTTGTGGTGGAACTGTCGGGGTTTGGAACCGTGGTGGTGGAACTGTCGGGGTTTGGAACAGTGTTGGTGGAACTGTCGGGGTTTGGAACAGTCATGGTGGAACTGTCGGGGATTGGAACAGTGTTGGTGGAACTGTCGGGGTTTTGAACCATCGGGGTGGAACTGTCGGAGTTTGGAACCGTGGTGGTGGAACTGTCGGTGTTTGGAACCGTGGGGGTGGAACTGTCGGGGTTTGGAACTGTCGTGGGGGAACTGTCGCCACTTGGAACCATGGGGGTGGAACTGTCGGGGTTTGGAACCGTGGGGGAACTGTTGGGGTTTGGAACAGTCGTGGTGGAACTGTCGGGGTTTGGAACCGTGGTGGTGGAACTGTCGGGGTTTGAAACCGTGGTGGTGGAACTGTCAGGGCTTTGGAACCATGGGGGTGGAACTGTCGGGGTTTGGAACCATCGGGGTGGAATTGTCGGGGTTTGGAACAGTCGTGGGGGAATTGTCGGGCTTTGGAACCATGATGGTGGAACTGTCGGGGTTTGGAACCGTGGGGGTGGAACTGTCGGGGTTTGGAACCGTGGGGGTGGAACTGTCGGGGTTTGGAACCGTGGTGGTGGAACTGTCGGGGTTTGGAACAGTCGTGGTGGAACTGTCGGGATTTGGAACCGTGGTGGTGGAACTGTCAGGGCTTTGGAACCGTGGGGGTGGAACTGTCGGGGTTTGGAACAGTCGTGGTGGAACTGTCGGGATTTGGAACCGTGGGGGTGGAACTGTCAGGGCTTTGGAACCGTGGGGGTGGAACTGTCGGGGTTTGGAACCGTGGGGGTGGAACTGTCGGGGTTTGGAACCGTGGTGGTGGAACTGTCGGGGTTTGGAACAGTCGTGGTGGAACTGTCGGGATTTGGAACCGTGGTGGTGGAACTGTCAGGGCTTTGGAACCGTGGTGGTGGAACTGTCAGGGCTTTGGAACCGTGGTGGTGGAACTGTCGGGGTTGGAACCGTGGGGGTGGAACTGTCGGGGTTTGGAACCGTGGTGGTGGAACTGTAGGGGTTTGGAACCGTGGGGGTGGAACTGTCGGGGTTTGGAACCGTGGTGGTGGAACTGTCGGGGTTTGGAACAGTTGTGGTGGAACTGTCGGGGTTTGGAACCGTGGTGGTGGAACTGTCGGGGTTTGGAACAGTGTTGGTGGAACTGTCGGGGTTTGGAACAGTCATGGTGGAACTGTCGGGGTTTGGAACCATGGTGGTGGAACTGTCGGGCTTTGGAACTGTGGGGGTGGAACTGTCGGGGTTTGGAACCGTGGGGGTGGAATTGTCGGGGTTTGGAACAGTCGGGGTGGAATTGTCTGGGTTTGGAACCGTGGGGGTGGAACTGTCTGGGTTTGGAACCGTGGGGGTGGAACTGTCTGGGTTTGGAACAGTCGTGGTGGAACTGTCGGGGTTTGGAACCGTGGTGGTGGAACTGTCGGGGTTTGGAACCGTGGTGGTGGAACTGTCGGGGTTTGGAACCGTGGTGGTGGAACTGTCGGGGTTTGGAACAGTCGTGGTGGAACTGTCGGGGTTTGGAACCGTGGTGGTGGAACTGTCAGGGCTTTGGAACCGTGGTGGTGGAACTGTCAGGGTTTGGAACAGTGTTGGTGGAACTGTCGGGGTTTTGAACCATCGGGGTGGAACTGTCGGAGTTTGGAACCGTGGTGGTGGAACAGTCAGGGTTTGGAACAGTGTTGGTGGAACTGTCGGGGTTTGGAACAGTCATGGTGGAACTGTCAGGGATTGGAACCGTGGTGGTGGAACTGTCAGGGCTTTGGAACCGTGGGGGTGGAACTGTCGGGTTTTTGAACTGTCGTGGGGGAACTGTCGGGGTTTGGAACCGTGGTGGTGGAACTGTCAGGGCTTTGGAACCGTGGGGGTGGAACTGTCGGGGTTTGGAACCGTGGGGGAACTGTTGGGGTTTGGAACAGTCGTGGTGGAACTGTCGGGGTTTGGAACCGTGGTGGTGGAACTGTCGGGGTTTGGAACAGTCGTGGTGGAACTGTCGGGATTTGGAACCGTGGCGGTGGAACTGTCAGGGCTTTGGAACCGTGGTGGTGGAACTGTCAGGGCTTTGGAACCGTGGTGGTGGAACTGTCGGGGTTGGAACCGTGGGGGTGGAACTGTCGGGGTTTGGAACCGTGGTGGTGGAACTGTCGGGCTTTGGAACCGTGGGGGTGGAACTGTCAGGGCTTTGGAACCGTGGTGGTGGAACTGTCAGGGTTTGGAACAGTGTTGGTGGAACTGTCGGGGTTTTCAACCATCGGGGTGGAACTGTCGGAGTTTGGAACCGTGGTGGTGGAACAGTCAGGGTTTGGAACAGTGTTGGTGGAACTGTCGGGGTTTGGAACCGTGGTGGTGGAACTGTCGGGGTTTGGAACAGTGTTGGTGGAACTGTCGGGGTTTGGAACAGTGTTGGTGGAACTGTCGGGGTTTGGAACAGTCATGGTGGAACTGTCGGGGATTGGAACAGTGTTGGTGGAACTGTCGGGGTTTTGAACCATCGGGGTGGAACTGTCGGAGTTTGGAACCGTGGTGGTGGAACTGTCGGTGTTTGGAACCGTGGGGGTGGAACTGTCGGGGTTTGGAACTGTCGTGGGGGAACTGTCGCCACTTGGAACCATGGGGGTGGAACTGTCGGGGTTTGGAACCGTGGGGGAACTGTTGGGGTTTGGAACAGTCGTGGTGGAACTGTCGGGGTTTGGAACCGTGGTGGTGGAACTGTCGGGGTTTGAAACCGTGGTGGTGGAACTGTCAGGGCTTTGGAACCATGGGGGTGGAACTGTCGGGGTTTGGAACCATCGGGGTGGAATTGTCGGGGTTTGGAACAGTCGTGGGGGAATTGTCGGGCTTTGGAACCATGATGGTGGAACTGTCGGGGTTTGGAACCGTGGGGGTGGAACTGTCGGGGTTTGGAACCGTGGGGGTGGAACTGTCGGGGTTTGGAACCGTGGTGGTGGAACTGTCGGGGTTTGGAACAGTCGTGGTGGAACTGTCGGGATTTGGAACCGTGGTGGTGGAACTGTCAGGGCTTTGGAACCGTGGGGGTGGAACTGTCGGGGTTTGGAACAGTCGTGGTGGAACTGTCGGGATTTGGAACCGTGGGGGTGGAACTGTCAGGGCTTTGGAACCGTGGGGGTGGAACTGTCGGGGTTTGGAACCGTGGGGGTGGAACTGTCGGGGTTTGGAACCGTGGTGGTGGAACTGTCGGGGTTTGGAACAGTCGTGGTGGAACTGTCGGGATTTGGAACCGTGGTGGTGGAACTGTCAGGGCTTTGGAACCGTGGTGGTGGAACTGTCAGGGCTTTGGAACCGTGGTGGTGGAACTGTCGGGGTTGGAACCGTGGGGGTGGAACTGTCGGGGTTTGGAACCGTGGTGGTGGAACTGTCGGGGTTTGGAACCGTGGGGGTGGAACTGTCGGGGTTTGGAACCGTGGTGGTGGAACTGTCGGGGTTTGGAACAGTTGTGGTGGAACTGTCGGGGTTTGGAACCGTGGTGGTGGAACTGTCGGGGTTTGGAACAGTGTTGGTGGAACTGTCGGGGTTTGGAACAGTCATGGTGGAACTGTCGGGGTTTGGAACCATGGTGGTGGAACTGTCGGGCTTTGGAACTGTGGGGGTGGAACTGTCGGGGTTTGGAACCGTGGGGGTGGAATTGTCGGGGTTTGGAACAGTCGGGGTGGAATTGTCTGGGTTTGGAACCGTGGGGGTGGAACTGTCTGGGTTTGGAACCGTGGGGGTGGAACTGTCTGGGTTTGGAACAGTCGTGGTGGAACTGTCGGGGTTTGGAACCGTGGTGGTGGAACTGTCGGGGTTTGGAACCGTGGTGGTGGAACTGTCGGGGTTTGGAACCGTGGTGGTGGAACTGTCGGGGTTTGGAACAGTCGTGGTGGAACTGTCGGGGTTTGGAACCGTGGTGGTGGAACTGTCAGGGCTTTGGAACCGTGGTGGTGGAACTGTCAGGGTTTGGAACAGTGTTGGTGGAACTGTCGGGGTTTTGAACCATCGGGGTGGAACTGTCGGAGTTTGGAACCGTGGTGGTGGAACAGTCAGGGTTTGGAACAGTGTTGGTGGAACTGTCGGGGTTTGGAACAGTCATGGTGGAACTGTCAGGGATTGGAACCGTGGTGGTGGAACTGTCAGGGCTTTGGAACCGTGGGGGTGGAACTGTCGGGTTTTTGAACTGTCGTGGGGGAACTGTCGGGGTTTGGAACCGTGGTGGTGGAACTGTCAGGGCTTTGGAACCGTGGGGGTGGAACTGTCGGGGTTTGGAACCGTGGGGGAACTGTTGGGGTTTGGAACAGTCGTGGTGGAACTGTCGGGGTTTGGAACCGTGGTGGTGGAACTGTCGGGGTTTGGAACAGTCGTGGTGGAACTGTCGGGATTTGGAACCGTGGCGGTGGAACTGTCAGGGCTTTGGAACCGTGGTGGTGGAACTGTCAGGGCTTTGGAACCGTGGTGGTGGAACTGTCGGGGTTGGAACCGTGGGGGTGGAACTGTCGGGGTTTGGAACCGTGGTGGTGGAACTGTCGGGCTTTGGAACCGTGGGGGTGGAACTGTCAGGGCTTTGGAACCGTGGTGGTGGAACTGTCAGGGTTTGGAACAGTGTTGGTGGAACTGTCGGGGTTTTCAACCATCGGGGTGGAACTGTCGGAGTTTGGAACCGTGGTGGTGGAACAGTCAGGGTTTGGAACAGTGTTGGTGGAACTGTCGGGGTTTGGAACAGTCATGGTGGAACTGTCAGGGTTTGGAACCGTGGTGGTGGAACTGTCAGGGCTTTGGAACCGTGGGGGTGGAACTGTCGGTGTTTGGAACCGTGGGGGTGGAACTGTCGGGTTTTGGAACTGTCGTGGGGGAACTGTCGGGGTTTGGAACCATCGGGGTGGAACTGTCGGAGATTGGAACCGTGGTGGTGGAACTGTCGGGGTTTGGAACAGTCATGGTGGAACTGTCGGGGTTTGGAACCGTGGTGGTGGAACTGTCAGGGCTTTGGAACCGTGGGGGTGGAACTGTCGGGGTTTGGAACCGTGGGGGTGGAACTGTCGGGGTTTGGAACCGTGGTGGTGGAACTGTCGGGGTTTGGAACAGTCGTGGTGGTGGAACTGTCGGGGTTTGGAACCGTGGTGGTGGAACTGTCGGGGTTTGGAACAGTGTTGGTGGAACTGTCGGGGTTTGGAACAGTCATGGTGGAACTGTCGGGGATTGGAACAGTGTTGGTGGAACTGTCGGGGTTTTGAACCATCGGGGTGGAACTGTCGGAGTTTGGAACCGTGGTGGTGGAACTGTCGGTGTTTGGAACCGTGGGGGTGGAACTGTCGGGGTTTGGAACTGTCGTGGGGGAACTGTCGCCACTTGGAACCATGGGGGTGGAACTGTCGGGGTTTGGAACCGTGGGGGAACTGTTGGGGTTTGGAACAGTCGTGGTGGAACTGTCGGGGTTTGGAACCGTGGTGGTGGAACTGTCGGGGTTTGAAACCGTGGTGGTGGAACTGTCAGGGCTTTGGAACCGTGGGGGTGGAACTGTCGGGGTTTGAAACCGTGGTGGTGGAACTGTCGGGGTTTGGAACCGTGGTGGTGGAACTGTTGGGGTTTGGAACAGTCGTGGTGGAACTGTCAGGGTTTGGAACAGTGTTGGTGGAACTGTCGGGGTTTTGAACCATCGGGGTGGAACTGTCGGAGTTTGGAACCGTGGTGGTGGAACAGTCAGGGTTTGGAACAGTGTTGGTGGAACTGTCGGGGTTTGGAACCGTGGTGGTGGAACTGTCGGGGTTTGGAACAGTCGTGGTGGAACTGTCAGGGTTTGGAACAGTGTTGGTGGAACTGTCGGGGTTTTGAACCATCGGGGTGGAACTGTCGGAGTTTGGAACCGTGGTGGTGGAACAGTCAGGGTTTGGAACAGTGTTGGTGGAACTGTCGGGGTTTGGAACAGTCATGGTGGAACTGTCAGGGTTTGGAACCGTGGTGGTGGAACTGTCAGGGCTTTGGAACCGTGGGGGTGGAACTGTCGGTGTTTGGAACCGTGGGGGTGGAACTGTCTGGGTTTTGGAACTGTCGTGGGGGAACTGTCGGGGTTTGGAACCGTGGTGGTGGAACTGTCGGGGTTTGAAACCGTGGTGGTGGAACTGTCAGGGCTTTGGAACCGTGGGGGTGGAACTGTCGGGGTTTGGAACCGTGGGGGAAATGTTGGGGTTTGGAACAGTCGTGGTGGAACTGTCAGGGCTTTGGAACCGTGGGGGTGGAACTGTCGGGGTTTGGAACCATCGGGGTGGAATTTTCGGGGTTTGGAATAGTCGTGGGGGAACTGTCGGGCTTTGGAACCATGGGGGTGGAACTGTCGGGGTTTGGAACAGTGGGGGTGGAACTGTCGGGGTTTGGAACCGTGGTGGTGGAACTGTCGCCGTTTTGAACCGTGGTGGTGGAACTGTCGCCGTTTGGAACCGTGGGGGTGGAAGTGTCGCCGTTTGGAACCGTGGTGGTGGAACTGTCGGGGTTTGGAACAGTCGTGGTGGAGCTGTCGCCGTTTGGAACCGTGGTGGTGGAACTGTCGCCGGTTGGAACCGTGGTGGTGCAACTGTCGCCGTTTGGAACCGTGGTGGTGGAACTGTCGGGGTTTGGAAAAGTCGTGGTGGAACTGTCGGGGTTTGGAACAGTGTTGGTGGAACTGTCGGGGTTTGGAACAGTCGTGGTGGAACTGTCGGGGTTTGGAACCGTGGTGGAGGAACTGTCGGGCTTTGGAACCGTGGGGGTGGAACTGTCGGGGTTTGGAACCGTGGGGGTGGAACTGTCGAGGTTTGGAACCATAGGGGTGGAATTGTCGGGGTTTGGAAAAGTCGTGGGGGAACTGTCGGGCTTTGGGACCATGGGGGTGGAACTGTCGGGGTTTGGAACCGTGGGGGTGGAACTGTCGGGGTTTGGAACCGTGGTGGTGGAACTGTCGCCGTTTTGAACCGTGGTGGTGGAACTGTCGCCGTTTGGAACCGTGGGGGTGGAAGTGTCGCCGTTTGGAACCGTGGTGGTGGAACTGTCGGGGTTTGGAACAGTCGTGGTGGAGCTGTCGCCGTTTGGAACCGTGGTGGTGGAACTGTCGCCGGTTGGAACCGTGGTGGTGGAACTGTCGCCGTTTGGAACCATGGGGGTGGAAGTGTCGCCGTTTGGAACCGTGGTGGTGGAACTGTCGGGGTTTGGAACAGTGTTGGTGGAACTGTCGGGCTTTGGAACCGTGGGGGTGGAACTGTCAGGGTTTGGAACCGTGGGGGTGGAACTGTCGAGGTTTGGAACAGTCGTGGGGGAACTGTCGGGGTTTGGAACCATGGGGGTGGAACTGTCGGGGTTTGGAACAGTCGTGGTGGAACTGTCGCCGTTTAGAACCGTGGTGGTGGAACTGTCGGGGTTTGGAACAGTCGTGGTGGAACTGTCGCCGTTTAGAACCGTGGGGGTGGAACTGTCGGGGTTTGGAACCATGGGGGTGGAACTGTCAGGGTTTGGAAAAGTCGTGGTGGAACTGTGGGGGTTTGGAACAGTCGTGGTGGAACTATCGGGGTTTGGAACAGTGTTGGTGGAACTGTCGGGGTTTGGAACAGTCGTGGTGGAACTATCGGGGTTTCGAACCGGGGGGGGTGGAACAGTCGCCATTTGGAACTGTGGTGGTGGAACTGTCGGGGTTTGGAACCGTGGTGGTGGAACTGTCGGGGTTTGGAACAGTCGTGGTGGAACTGTCGGGGTTTGGAACCATCGGGGTGGAACTGTCGGAGTTTGGAACCGTGGTGGTGGAACTGTCGGGGTTTGGAACAGTCATGGTGGAACTGTCGGGGTTTGGAAAGTGGTGGTGGAACTGTCAGGGCTTTGGAACCGTGGGGGTGGAACTGTCGGGGTTTGGAACCGTGGGGGTGGAACTGTCGGGGTTTGGAACCGTGGTGGTGGAACTGTCGGGGTTTGGAACAGTCGTGGTGGAACTGTCGGGGTTTGGAACAGTCGTGGTGGAACTGTCGGGGTTTGGAACCATCGGGGTGGAACTGTCGGAGTTTGGAACCGTGGTGGTGGAACTGTCGGGGTTTGGAACAGTCATGGTGGAACTGTCGGGGTTTGGAAAGTGGTGGTGGAACTGTCAGGGCTTTGGAACCGTGGGGGTGGAACTGTCGGGGTTTGGAACCGTGGGGGTGGAACTGTCGGGGTTTGGAACCGTGGTGGTGGAACTGTCGGGGTTTGGAACAGTCGTGGTGGAACTGTCGGGGTTTGGAACCGTGGTGGTGGAACTGTCAGGGCTTTGGAACCGTGGTGGTGGAACTGTCAGGGCTTTGGAACCGTGGTGGTGGAACTGTCGGGGTTTGGAACCGTGGGGGTGGAACTGTCGGGGTTTGGAACCGTGGAGGTGGAACTGTCGGGGTTTGGAACAGTGGTGGTGGAACTGTCGGGGTTTGGAACAGTCATGGTGGAACTGTCGGGGTTTGGAACCATGGTGGTGGAACTGTCGGGCTTTGGAACCGTGGGGGTGGAACTGTCGGGGTTTGGAACCGTGGGGGTGGAATTGTCGGGGTTTGGAAAAGTCGGGGTGGAATTGTCGGGGTTTGGAACCGTGGGGGTGGAACTGTCTGGGTTTGGAACCGTGGGGGTGGAACTGTCTGGGTTTGGAACAGTCGTGGTGGAAATGTCGGGGTTTGGAAAAGTCGTGGTGGAACTGTCTGGGTTTGGAACCGTGGTGGTGGAACTGTCGGGGTTTGGAACCGTGGTGGAACTGTTGGGGTTTGGAACAGTCGTGGTGGAACTGTCGGGGTTTGGAACCGTGGTGGTGGAACTGTCGGGGTTTGGAACCGTGGTGGTGGAACTGTCGGGGTTTGGAACAGTCGTGGTGGAACTGTCGGGGTTTGGAACCGTGGTGGTGGAACTGTCGGGGTTTGGAACAGTGTTGGTGGAACTGTCGGGGTTTGGAACAGTCATGGTGGAACTGTCGGGGTTTGGAACCGTGGTGGTGGAACTGTCAGGGCTTTGGAACCGTGGGGGTGGAACTGTCGGGGTTTGGAACCGTGGGGGTGGAATTGTCGGAGTTTGGAACAGTCGTGGTGGAACTGTCGGGGTTTGGAACCGTGGTGGTGGAACTGTCAGGGCTTTGGAACCGTGGTGGTGGAACTGTCAGGGCTTTGGAACCGTGGTGGTGGAACTGTCGGGGTTTGGAACCGTGGGGGTGGAACTGTCGGGGTTTGGAACCGTGGAGGTGGAACTGTCGGGTTTGGAACAGTTGTGGTGGAACTGTCGGGGTTTGGAACAGTCATGGTGGAACTGTCGGGGTTTGGAACCATGGTGGTGGAACTGTCGGGCTTTGGAACCGTGGGGGTGGAACTGTCGGGGTTTGGAACCGTGGGGGTGGAATTGTCGGGGTTTGGAACAGTCGGGGTGGAATTGTCGGGGTTTGGAACCGTGGGGGTGGAACTGTCTGGGTTTGGAACCGTGGGGGTGGAACTGTCTGGGTTTGGAACAGTCGTGGTGGAACTGTCGGGGTTTGGAAAAGTCGTGGTGGAACTGTCTGGGTTTGGAACCGTGGTGGTGGAACTGTCGGGGTTTGGAACCGTGGTGGAACTGTCGGGGTTTGGAACAGTCGTGGTGGAACTGTCGGGGTTTGGAACCGTGGTGGTGGAACTGTCGGGGTTTGGAACCGTGGTGGTGGAACTGTCGGGGTTTGGAACAGTCGTGGTGGAACTGTCGGGGTTTGGAACCGTGGTGGTGGAACTGTCGGGGTTTGGAACAGTGTTGGTGGAACTGTCGGGGTTTGGAACAGTCATGGTGGAACTGTCGGGGTTTGGAACCGTGGTGGTGGAACTGTCGGGGTTTGGAACCGTGGTGGTGGAACTTTTGGGGTTTGGAACAGTGTTGGTGGAACTGTCGGGGTTTGGAACCGTGGTGGTGGAACTGTCGGGCTTTGGAACCGTGGGGGTGGAACTGTCGGGGTTTGGAACCGTGGGGGTGGAATTGTCGGGGTTTGGAACAGTCGTGGTGGAACTGTCGGGGTTTGGAACCGTGGGGGTGGAACTGTGTGGGTTTGGAACCGTGGGGGTGGAACTGTCTGGGTTTGGAACAGTCGTGGTGGAACTGTCTGGGTTTGGAACCGTGGTGGTGGAACTGTCGGGGTTTCGAACCGTGGTGGAACTGTTGGGGTTTGGAACCGTGGTGGTGGAACTGTCGGGGTTTGGAACTGTGGTGGTGGAACTGTCGGGGTTTGGAACAGTCGTGGTGGAACTGTCGGGGTTTGGAACCATCGGGGTGGAACTGTCGGAGTTTGGTACCGTGGTGGTGGAACTGTCGAGGTTTGGAACAGTCATGGTGGAACTGTCGGGGTTTGGAACCGTGGTGGTGGAACTGTCAGGGCTTTGGAACCGTGGGGGTGGAACTGTCGGGGTTTGGAACAGTCGTGGTGGAACTGTCGGGGTTTGGAACCGTGGTGGTGGAACTGTCGGGGTTTGGAACAGTGTTGGTGGAACTGTCGGGGTTTGGAACAGTCATGGTGGAACTGTCGGGGTTTGGAACCGTGGTGGTGGAACTGTCAGGGCTTTGGAACCGTGGTGGTAGAACTGTCGGGCTTTGGAACCGTGGGGGTGGAACTGTCGCCACTTGGAACCATGGGGGTGGAACTGTCGGGGTTTGGAACCGAGGGGGAACTGTTGGGGTTTGGAACAGTCGTGGTGGAACTGTCGGGGTTTGGAACCGTGGTGGTGGAACTGTCGGGGTTTGAAACCGTGGTGGTGGAACTGTCAGGGCTTTGGAACCGTGGGGGTGGAACTGTCGGGGTTTGGAACCGTCGTGGTGGAATTGTCGGGGTTTGGAACAGTCGTGGGGGAACTGTCACCATTTGGAACCATGGGGGTGGAACTGTCGGGGTTTGGAACCGTGGGGGTGGAACCGTGGGGGAGGAACTGTCGGGTATGGAACCGTAGTGGTGGAACTGTCGGGGTTTGGAACCGTGGTGGTTGAAATGTCGCCGTTTGGAACCGTGGGGGTGGAACTGTCGGGGTTTGGAACCGTGGTGGTGGAACTGTCGGGGTTCGGAACCGTGGTGGTGGAACTGTCGGGATTTGGAACCGTGGTGGTAGAACTGTCGGGCTTTGGAACCGTGGGGGTGGAACTGTCGCCACTTGGAACCGTGGGGGTGGAACTGTCGGGGTTTGGAACAGTCGTGGTGGAACTGTTGGGGTTTGGAACCGTGGTGGTGGAACTGTCGCCACTTGGAACCGTGGTGGTGGAACTGTCGGGGTTTGGAACAGTCGTGGTGGAACTGTTGGGGTTTGGAACCGTGGTGGTGGAACTGTCGGGGTTTGGAAAAGTGTTGGTGGAACTGTCGGGGTTTGGAACAGTCATGGTGGAACTGTCGGGGTTTGGAACCGTGGTGGAACTGTTGGGGTTTGGAACAGTCGTGGTGGAACTGTCGGGGTTTGGAACCGTGGTGGTGGAACTGTCAGGGCTTTGGAACCGTGGTGGTGGAACTGTCGGGGTTTGAAACCGTGGTGGTGGAACTGTCGGGGTTTGGAACCGTGGTGGTGGAACTGTCAGGGCTTTGGAACCGTGGGGGTGGAACTGTCGGGGTTTGGAACCGTCGTGGTGGAATTGTCGGGGTTTGGAACAGTCGTGGGGGAACTGTCGCCATTTGGAACCATGGGGGTGGAACTGTCGGGGTTTGGAACCGTGGGGGTGGAACTGTCGGGGTTCGGAACAGTCGTGGTGGAACTGTCGGGGTTTGAAACCGTGGTGGTGGAACTGTCAGGGATTTGGAACCGTGGGGGTGGAACTGTCGGGGTTTGGAACCGTCGTGGTGGAATTGTCGGGGTTTGGAACAGTCGTGGGGGAACTGTCGCCATTTGGAACCATGGGGGTGGAACTGTCGGGGTTTGGAACCGTGGTGGTGGAACTGTCGGGCTTTGGAACCGTGGGGGTGGAACTGTCCGTGTTTGGAACCGTGGGGGTGGAACTGTCGGGGTTTCGAACTGTCGTGGGGGAACTGTCGCCACTTGGAACCATGGGGGTGGAACTGTCGGGGTTTGGAACCATGGGGGTGGAACCGTGGGGGAGGAACTGTCGGGGTTTGGAACCGTAGTGGTGGAACTGTCGGGGTTTGGAACCGTGGTGGTGGAAATGTCGCCGTTTGGAACCGTGGGGGTGGAACTGTCGGGGTTTGGAACCGTGGTGGTGGAACTGTCGGGGTTTGGAACAGTGTTGGTGGAACTGTCGGGGTTTGGAACAGTCGTGGTGGAACTGTCAGGGTTTGGAACCGTGGTGGTGGAACTGTCGCCGTTTGGAACCGTGGGGGTGGAACTGTCGCCGTTTGGAAACGTGGGGGTGGAACTGTCGGGGTTTGGAACAGTCGTGGTGGAACTGTCGGGGTTTGGAACCGTGGGGGTGGAACTGTCGGGGTTTGGAACCGTGGTGGTGGAACTGTCGCCGTTTGGAACCGTGGTGGTGCAACTGTCGCCGTTTGGAACCGTGGTGGTCGAACTGTCGGGGTTTGGAAAAGTCGTGGTTGAACTGTCGGGGTTTGGAACAGTGTTGGTGGAACTGTCGGGGTTTGGAACAGTCGTGGTGGAACTGTCGGGGTTTGGAACCGTGGTGGTGGAACTGTCGGGGTTTGGAACAGTGTTGGTGGAACTGTCGGGGTATGGAACAGTCATGGTGGAACTGTCGGGGTTTGGAACCGTGGTGGAACTGTTGGGGTTTGGAACAGTCGTGGTGGAACTGTCGGGGTTTGGAACCGTGGTGGTGGAACTGTCAGGGCTTTGGAACCGTGGTGGTGGAACTGTCGGGGTTTGAAACCGTGGTGGTGGAACTGTCGGGGTTTGGAACCATGGTGGTGGAACTGTCAGGGCTTTGGAACATTGGGGGTGGAACTGTCGGGGTTCCGAACAGTCGTGGTGGAACTGTCGGGGTTTGGAACCGTGGTGGTAGAACTGTCGGGCTTTGGAACCGTGGGGGTGGAACTGTCGCCACTTGGAACCATGGGGGTGGAACTGTCGGGGTTTGGAACCGAGGGGGAACTGTTGGGGTTTGGAACAGTCATGGTGGAACTGTCGGGGTTTGGAACCATGGTGGTGGAACTGTCGGGGTTTGAAACCGTGGTGGTGGAACTGTCAGGGCTTTGGAACCGTGGGGGTGGAACTGTCGGGGTTTGGAACCGTCGTGGTGGAATTGTCGGGGTTTGGAACAGTCGTGGGGGAACTGTCGCCATTTGGAACCATGGGGGTGGAACTGTCGGTCTTTGGAAACGTGGGGGTGGAACTGTCGGGGTTTGGAACCGTGGTGGGGGAACTGTCGCCATTTGGAACCGTGGGGGTGGAACTGTCGCCACTTGGAACCATGGGGGTGGAACTGTCGGGGTTTGGAACCGTTGGGGTGGAACCGTGGGGGAGGAACTGTCGGGTATGGAACCGTAGTGGTGGAACTGTCGGGGTTTGGAACCGTGGTGGTGGAACTGTCGGGGTTTGGAACCGTCGTGGTGGAATTGTCGGGGTTTGGAACAGTCGTGGGGGAACTGTCACCATTTGGAACCATGGGGGTGGAACTGTCGGGGTTTGGAACCGTGGGGGTGGAACCGTGGGGGAGGAACTGTCGGGTATGGAACCGTAGTGGTGGAACTGTCGGGGTTTGGAACCGTGGTGGTTGAAATGTCGCCGTTTGGAACCGTGGGGGTGGAACTGTCGGGGTTTGGAACCGTGGTGGTGGAACTGTCGGGGTTCGGAACCGTGGTGGTGGAACTGTCGGGATTTGGAACCGTGGTGGTAGAACTGTCGGGCTTTGGAACCGTGGGGGTGGAACTGTCGCCACTTGGAACCGTGGGGGTGGAACTGTCGGGGTTTGGAACAGTCGTGGTGGAACTGTTGGGGTTTGGAACCGTGGTGGTGGAACTGTCGCCACTTGGAACCGTGGTGGTGGAACTGTCGGGGTTTGGAACAGTCGTGGTGGAACTGTTGGGGTTTGGAACCGTGGTGGTGGAACTGTCGGGGTTTGGAAAAGTGTTGGTGGAACTGTCGGGGTTTGGAACAGTCATGGTGGAACTGTCGGGGTTTGGAACCGTGGTGGAACTGTTGGGGTTTGGAACAGTCGTGGTGGAACTGTCGGGGTTTGGAACCGTGGTGGTGGAACTGTCAGGGCTTTGGAACCGTGGTGGTGGAACTGTCGGGGTTTGAAACCGTGGTGGTGGAACTGTCGGGGTTTGGAACCGTGGTGGTGGAACTGTCAGGGCTTTGAACAGTGGGGGTGGAACTGTCGGGGTTTGGAACCGTCGTGGTGGAATTGTCGGGGTTTGGAACAGTCGTGGGGGAACTGTCGCCATTTGGAACCATGGGGGTGGAACTGTCGGGGTTTGGAACCGTGGGGGTGGAACTGTCGGGCTTTGGAACCGTGGGGGTGGAACTGTCGCCACTTGGAACCATGGGGGTGGAACTGTCGGGGTTTGGAACCGTGGGGGAACTGTTGGGGTTTGGAACAGTCGTGGTGGAACTGTCGGGGTTTGGAACCGTGGTGGTGGAACTGTCGGGGTTTGAAACCGTGGTGGTGGAACTGTCAGGGCTTTGGAACCGTGGGGGTGGAACTGTCGGGGTTTGGAACAGTCGTGGTGGAATTGTCGGGGTTTGGAACAGTCGTGGGGGAACTGTCGCCATTTGGAACCATGGGGGTGGAACTGTCGGGGTTTGGAACCGTGGTGGTGGAACTGTCGGGCTTTGGAACCGTGGGGGTGGAACTGTCGCCGTTTGGAAACGTGGGGGTGGAACTGTCGGGCTTTGGAACCGTGGTGGTGGAACTGTCGGGGTTTGAAACCGTGGTGGTGGAACTGTCGGGGTTTGGAACCGTGGTGGTGGAACTGTCAGGGCTTTGGAACCGTGGTGGTGGAACTGTCGCCATTTGGAACCATGGGGGTGGAACTGTCGGGGTTTGGAACCGTGGGGGTGGAACGGTCGGGGTTCGGAACAGTCGTGGTGGAACTGTCGGGGTTTGGAACCGTGGTGGTAGAACTGTCGGGCTTTGGAACCGTGGGGGTGGAACTGTCGCCACTTGGAACCATGGGGGTGGAACTGTCGGGGTTTGGAACCGAGGGGGAACTGTTGGGGTTTGGAACAGTCATGGTGGAACTGTCGGGGTTTGGAACCGTGGTGGTGGAACTGTCGGGGTTTGGAACAGTGTTGGTGGAACTGTCGGGGTTTGGAACAGTCGTGGTGGAACTGTCAGGGTTTGGAACCGTGGTGGTGGAACTGTCGCCGTTTGGAACCGTGGGGGTGGAACTGTCGCCGTTTGGAAACGTGGGGGTGGAACTGTCGGGGTTTGGAACAGTCGTGGTGGAACTGTCGGGGTTTGGAACCGTGGGGGTGGAACTGTCGGGGTTTGGAACCGTGGTGGTGGAACTGTCGCCGTTTGGAACCGTGGTGGTGCAACTGTCGCCGTTTGGAACCGTGGTGGTCGAACTGTCGGGGTTTGGAAAAGTCGTGGTTGAACTGTCGGGGTTTGGAACAGTGTTGGTGGAACTGTCGGGGTTTGGAACAGTCGTGGTGGAACTGTCGGGGTTTGGAACCGTGGTGGTGGAACTGTCGGGGTTTGGAACAGTGTTGGTGGAACTGTCGGGGTATGGAACAGTCATGGTGGAACTGTCGGGGTTTGGAACCGTGGTGGAACTGTTGGGGTTTGGAACAGTCGTGGTGGAACTGTCGGGGTTTGGAACCGTGGTGGTGGAACTGTCAGGGCTTTGGAACCGTGGTGGTGGAACTGTCGGGGTTTGAAACCGTGGTGGTGGAACTGTCGGGGTTTGGAACCATGGTGGTGGAACTGTCAGGGCTTTGGAACATTGGGGGTGGAACTGTCGGGGTTCCGAACAGTCGTGGTGGAACTGTCGGGGTTTGGAACCGTGGTGGTAGAACTGTCGGGCTTTGGAACCGTGGGGGTGGAACTGTCGCCACTTGGAACCATGGGGGTGGAACTGTCGGGGTTTGGAACCGAGGGGGAACTGTTGGGGTTTGGAACAGTCATGGTGGAACTGTCGGGGTTTGGAACCATGGTGGTGGAACTGTCGGGGTTTGAAACCGTGGTGGTGGAACTGTCAGGGCTTTGGAACCGTGGGGGTGGAACTGTCGGGGTTTGGAACCGTCGTGGTGGAATTGTCGGGGTTTGGAACAGTCGTGGGGGAACTGTCGCCATTTGGAACCATGGGGGTGGAACTGTCGGTCTTTGGAAACGTGGGGGTGGAACTGTCGGGGTTTGGAACCGTGGTGGGGGAACTGTCGCCATTTGGAACCGTGGGGGTGGAACTGTCGCCACTTGGAACCATGGGGGTGGAACTGTCGGGGTTTGGAACCGTTGGGGTGGAACCGTGGGGGAGGAACTGTCGGGTATGGAACCGTAGTGGTGGAACTGTCGGGGTTTGGAACCGTGGTGGTGGAACTGTCGGGGTTTGAAACCGTGGTGGTGGAACTGTCGGGGTTTGGAACCGTGGTGGTGGAACTGTCAGGGCTTTGGAACCGTGGGGGTGGAACTGTCGGGGTTTGGAACCGTCGTGGTGGAATTGTCGGGGTTTGGAACAGTCGTGGGGGAACTGTCGCCATTTGGAACCATGGGGGTGGAACTGTCGGGGTTTGGAACCGTGGGGGTGGAACTGTCGGGCTTTGGAACCGTGGGGGTGGAACTGTCGCCACTTGGAACCATGGGGGTGGAACTGTCGGGGTTTGGAACCGTGGGGGAACTGTTGGGGTTTGGAACAGTCGTGGTGGAACTGTCGGGGTTTGGAACCGTGGTGGTGGAACTGTCGGGGTTTGAAACCGTGGTGGTGGAACTGTCAGGGCTTTGGAACCGTGGGGGTGGAACTGTCGGGGTTTGGAACAGTCGTGGTGGAATTGTCGGGGTTTGGAACAGTCGTGGGGGAACTGTCGCCATTTGGAACCATGGGGGTGGAACTGTCGGGGTTTGGAACCGTGGTGGTGGAACTGTCGGGCTTTGGAACCGTGGGGGTGGAACTGTCGCCGTTTGGAAACGTGGGGGTGGAACTGTCGGGGTTTGGAACAGTCGTGGTGGAACTGTCGGGGTTTGGAACCGTGGGGGTGGAATTGTCGCCGTTTGGAACCGTGGTGGTGGAACTGTCGCCGTTTGGAACCGTGGTGGTGCAACTGTCGCCGTTTGGAACCGTGGTGGTCGAACTGTCGGGGTTTGGAAAAGTCGTGGTTGAACTGTCGGGGTTTGGAACAGTGTTGGTGGAACTGTCGGGGTTTGGAACAGTCGTGGTGGAACTGTCGGGGTTTGGAACCGTGGTGGTGGAACTGTCGGGGTTTGGAACAGTGTTGGTGGAACTGTCGGGGTATGGAACAGTCATGGTGGAACTGTCGGGGTTTGGAACCGTGGTGGTGGAACTGTCAGGGCTTTGGAACCGTGGTGGTGGAACTGTCGGGGTTTGAAACCGTGGTGGTGGAACTGTCGGGGTTTGGAACCGTGGTGGTGGAACTGTCAGGGCTTTGGAACCGTGGTGGTGGAACTGTCGCCATTTGGAACCATGGGGGTGGAAATGTCGGGGTTTGGAACCGTGGGGGTGGAACTGTCGGGGTTCGGAACAGTCGTGGTGGAACTGTCGGGGTTTGGAACCGTGGTGGTAGAACTGTCGGGCTTTGGAACCGTGGGGGTGGAACTGTCGCCACTTGGAACCATGGGGGTGGAACTGTCGGGGTTTGGAACCGAGGGGGAACTGTTGGGGTTTGGAACAGTCATGGTGGAACTGTCGGGGTTTGGAACCGTGGTGGTGGAACTGTCGGGGTTTGAAACCGTGGTGGTGGAACTGTCAGGGCTTTGGAACCGTGGGGGTGGAACTGTCGGGGTTTGGAACCGTCGTGGTGGAATTGTCGGGGTTTGGAACAGTCGTGGGGGAACTGTCGCCATTTGGAACCATGGGGGTGGAACTGTCGGGGTATGGAACAGTCATGGTGGAACTGTCGGGGTTTGGAACCGTGGTGGAACTGTTGGGGTTTGGAACAGTCGTGGTGGAACTGTCGGGGTTTGGAACCGTGGTGGTGGAACTGTCAGGGCTTTGGAACCGTGGTGGTGGAACTGTCGGGGTTTGAAACCGTGGTGGTGGAACTGTCGGGATTTGGAACCGTGGTGGTGGAACTGTCAGGGCTTTGGAACCGTGGTGGTGGAACTGTCGCCATTTGGAACCATGGGGGTGGAACTGTCGGGGTTTGGAACCGTGGGGGTGGAACGGTCGGGGTTCGGAACAGTCGTGGTGGAACTGTCGGGGTTTGGAACCGTGGTGGTAGAACTGTCGGGCTTTGGAACCGTGGGGGTGGAACTGTCGCCACTTGGAACCATGGGGGTGGAACTGTCGGGGTTTGGAACCGAGGGGGAACTGTTGGGGTTTGGAACAGTCATGGTGGAACTGTCGGGGTTTGGAACCGTTGTGGTGGAACTGTCGGGGTTTGAAACCGTGGTGGTGGAACTGTCAGGGCTTTGGAACCGTGGGGGTGGAACTGTCGGGGTTTGGAACCGTCGTGGTGGAATTGTCGGGGTTTGGAACCGTCGTGGTGGAATTGTCGGGGTTTGGAACAGTCGTGGGGGAACTGTCGCCATTTGGAACCATGGGGGTGGAACTGTCGGGGTTTGGAACCGTGGTGGTGGAACTGTCGGGCTTTGGAACCGTGGGGGTGGAACTGTCCGTGTTTGGAACCGTGGGGGTGGAACTGTCGGGGTTTCGAACTGTCGTGGGGGAACTGTCGCCACTTGGAACCATGGGGGTGGAACTGTCGGGGTTTGGAACCATGGGGGTGGAACCGTGGGGGAGGAACTGTCGGGGTTTGGAACCGTAGTGGTGGAACTGTCGGGGTTTGGAACCGTGGTGGTGGAAATGTCGCCGTTTGGAACCGTGGGGGTGGAACTGTCGGGGTTTGGAACCGTGGTGGTGGAACTGTCGGGGTTTGGAACAGTGTTGGTGGAACTGTCGGGGTTTGGAACAGTCGTGGTGGAACTGTCGGGGTTTGGAACCGTGGTGGTGGAACTGTCGCCGTTTGGAACCGTGGGGGTGGAACTGTCGCCGTTTGGAAACGTGGGGGTGGAACTGTCGGGGTTTGGAACAGTCGTGGTGGAACTGTCGGGGTTTGGAACCGTGGGGGTGGAACTGTCGGGGTTTGGAACCGTGGTGGTGGAACTGTCGCCGTTTGGAACCGTGGTGGTGCAACTGTCGCCGTTTGGAACCGTGGTGGTCGAACTGTCGGGGTTTGGAAAAGTCGTGGTTGAACTGTCGGGGTTTGGAACAGTGTTGGTGGAACTGTCGGGGTTTGGAACAGTCGTGGTGGAACTGTCGGGGTTTGGAACCGTGGTGGTGGAACTGTCGGGGTTTGGAACAGTGTTGGTGGAACTGTCGGGGTATGGAACAGTCATGGTGGAACTGTCGGGGTTTGGAACCGTGGTGGAACTGTTGGGGTTTGGAACAGTCGTGGTGGAACTGTCGGGGTTTGGAACCGTGGTGGTGGAACTGTCAGGGCTTTGGAACCGTGGTGGTGGAACTGTCGGGGTTTGAAACCGTGGTGGTGGAACTGTCGGGGTTTGGAACCATGGTGGTGGAACTGTCAGGGCTTTGGAACATTGGGGGGGGAACTGTCGGGGTTCCGAACAGTCGTGGTGGAACTGTCGGGGTTTGGAACCGTGGTGGTAGAACTGTCGGGCTTTGGAACCGTGGGGGTGGAACTGTCGCCACTTGGAACCATGGGGGTGGAACTGTCGGGGTTTGGAACCGAGGGGGAACTGTTGGGGTTTGGAACAGTCATGGTGGAACTGTCGGGGTTTGGAACCATGGTGGTGGAACTGTCGGGGTTTGAAACCGTGGTGGTGGAACTGTCAGGGCTTTGGAACCGTGGGGGTGGAACTGTCGGGGTTTGGAACCGTCGTGGTGGAATTGTCGGGGTTTGGAACAGTCGTGGGGGAACTGTCGCCATTTGGAACCATGGGGGTGGAACTGTCGGTCTTTGGAAACGTGGGGGTGGAACTGTCGGGGTTTGGAACCGTGGTGGGGGAACTGTCGCCATTTGGAACCGTGGGGGTGGAACTGTCGCCACTTGGAACCATGGGGGTGGAACTGTCGGGGTTTGGAACCGTTGGGGTGGAACCGTGGGGGAGGAACTGTCGGGTATGGAACCGTAGTGGTGGAACTGTCGGGGTTTGGAACCGTGGTGGTGGAACTGTCGGGGTTTGAAACCGTGGTGGTGGAACTGTCGGGGTTTGGAACCGTGGTGGTGGAACTGTCAGGGCTTTGGAACCGTGGGGGTGGAACTGTCGGGGTTTGGAACCGTCGTGGTGGAATTGTCGGGGTTTGGAACAGTCGTGGGGGAACTGTCGCCATTTGGAACCATGGGGGTGGAACTGTCGGGGTTTGGAACCGTGGGGGTGGAACTGTCGGGGTTCGGAACAGTCGTGGTGGAACTGTCGGGGTTTGGAACCGTGGTGGTAGAACTGTCGGGCTTTGGAACCGTGGGGGTGGAACTGTCGCCACTTGGAACCATGGGGGTGGAACTGTCGGGGTTTGGAACCGTGGGGGAACTGTTGGGGTTTGGAACAGTCGTGGTGGAACTTTCGGGGTTTGGAACCGTGGTGGTGGAACTGTCGGGGTTTGAAACCGTGGTGGTGGAACTGTCAGGGCTTTGGAACCGTGGGGGTGGAACTGTCGGGGTTTGGAACAGTCGTGGTGGAATTGTCGGGGTTTGGAACAGTCGTGGGGGAACTGTCGCCATTTGGAACCATGGGGGTGGAACTGTCGGGGTTTGGAACCGTGTTGGTGGAACTGTCGGGCTTTGGAACCGTGGGGGTGGAACTGTCGCCGTTTGGAAACGTGGGGGTGGAACTGTCGGGGTTTGGAACAGTCGTGGTGGAACTGTCGGGGTTTGGAACCGTGGGGGTGGAACTGTCGCCGTTTGGAACCGTGGTGGTGGAACTGTCGCCGTTTGGAACCGTGGTGGTGCAACTGTCGCCGTTTGGAACCGTGGTGGTCGAACTGTCGGGGTTTGGAAAAGTCGTGGTTGAACTGTCGGGGTTTGGAACAGTGTTGGTGGAACTGTCGGGGTTTGGAACAGTCGTGGTGGAACTGTCGGGGTTTGGAACCGTGGTGGTGGAACTGTCGGGGTTTGGAACAGTGTTGGTGGAACTGTCGGGGTATGGAACAGTCATGGTGGAACTGTCGGGGTTTGGAACCGTGGTGGAACTGTTGGGGTTTGGAACAGTCGTGGTGGAACTGTCGGGGTTTGGAACCGTGGTGGTGGAACTGTCAGGGCTTTGGAACCGTGGTGGTGGAACTGTCGGGGTTTGAAACCGTGGTGGTGGAACTGTCGGGGTTTGGAACCGTGGTGGTGGAACTGTCAGGGCTTTGGAACCGTGGTGGTGGAACTGTCGCCATTTGGAACCATGGGGGTGGAACTGTCGGGGTTTGGAACCGTGGGGGTGGAACTGTCGGGGTTCGGAACAGTCGTGGTGGAACTGTCGGGGTTTGGAACCGTGGTGGTAGAACTGTCGGGCTTTGGAACCGTGGGGGTGGAACTGTCGCCACTTGGAACCATGGGGGTGGAACTGTCGGGGTTTGGAACCGAGGGGGAACTGTTGGGGTTTGGAACAGTCATGGTGGAACTGTCGGGGTTTGGAACCGTGGTGGTGGAACTGTCGGGGTTTGAAACCGTGGTGGTGGAACTGTCAGGGCTTTGGAACCGTGGGGGTGGAACTGTCCGGGTTTGGAACCGTCGTGGTGGAATTGTCGGGGTTTGGAACAGTCGTGGGGGAACTGTCGCCATTTGGAACCATGGGGGTGGAACTGTCGGTCTTTGGAAACGTGGGGGTGGAACTGTCGGGCTTTGGAACCGTGGTGTGGGAACTGTCGCCATTTGGAACCGTGGGGGTGGAACTGTCGCCACTTGGAACCATGGGG
Source organism: Telmatherina bonti (assembly GCF_933228915.1). Classification (NCBI taxonomy): domain Eukaryota; kingdom Metazoa; phylum Chordata; class Actinopteri; order Atheriniformes; family Telmatherinidae; genus Telmatherina; species Telmatherina bonti. The sequence goes on along the minus strand of NC_136627.1, from coordinate 40,481,942 downwards.
GTGGAACTGTCGGGGTTTGGAACCGTTGGGGTGGAACCGTGGGGGAGGTACGTTCGGGTATGGAACCGTAGTGGTGGAACTGTCGGGGTTTGGAACCGTGGGGGTGGAACTGTCGGGGTTTCGAACTGTCGTGGGGGAACTGTCGCCACTTGGAACCATGGGGGTGGAACTGTCGGGGTTTGGAACCGTGGGGGTGGAACCGTGGGGGAGGAACTGTCGGGGTTTGGAACCGTAGTGGTGGAACTGTCGGGGTTTGGAACCGTGGTGGTGGAAATGTCGCCGTTTGGAACCGTGGGGGTGGAACTGTCGGGGTTTGGAACAGTGTTGGTGGAACTGTCGGGGTTTGGAACAGTCGTGGTGGAACTGTCGGGGTTTGGAACCGTGGTGGTGGATCTGTCGGGGTTTGGAACAGTGTTGGTGGAACTGTCGGGGTTTGGAACAGTCATGGTGGAACTGTCGGGGTTTGGAACCGTGGTGGTGGAACTGTCGGGGTTTGAAACCGTGGTGGTGGAACTGTCAGGGCTTTGGAACCGTGGGGGTGGAACTGTCGGGGTTTGGAACCGTCGTGGTGGAATTGTCGGGGTTTGGAACAGTCGTGGGGGAACTGTCGCCATTTGGAACCATGGGGGTGGAACTGTCGGTCTTTGGAAACGTGGGGGTGGAACTGTCGGGCTTTGGAACCGTGGTGTGGGAACTGTCGCCATTTGGAACCGTGGGGGTGGAACTGTCGCCACTTGGAACCATGGGGGTGGAACTGTCGGGGTTTGGAACCGTTGGGGTGGAACCGTGGGGGAGGTACGTTCGGGTATGGAACCGTAGTGGTGGAACTGTCGGGGTTTGGAACCGTGGTGGTGGAACTGTCGGGGTTTGAAACCGTGGTGGTGGAACTGTCGGGGTTTGGAACCGTGGTGGTGGAACTGTCAGGGCTTTGGAACCGTGGGGGTGGAACTGTCGGGGTTTGGAACCGTCGTGGTGGAATTGACGGGGTTTGGAACAGTCGTGGGGGAACTGTCGCCATTTGGAACCATGGGGGTGGAACTGTCGGGGTTTGGAACCGTGGGGGTGGAACTGTCGGGGTTCGGAACAGTCGTGGTGGAACTGTCGGGGTTTGGAACCGTGGTGGTAGAACTGTCGGGCTTTGGAACCGTGGGGGTGGAACTGTCGCCACTTGGAACCATGGGGGTGGAACTGTCGGGGTTTGGAACCGTGGGGGAACTGTTGGGGTTTGGAACAGTCGTGGTGGAACTGTCGGGGTTTGGAACCGTGGTGGTGGAACTGTCGGGGTTTGAAACCGTGGTGGTGGAACTGTCGGGGTTTGGAACCGTGGTGGTGGAACTGTCGGGGTTTGAAACCGTGGTGGTGGAACTGTCAGGGCTTTGGAACCGTGGGGGTGGAACTGTCGGGGTTTGGAACAGTCGTGGTGGAATTGTCGGGGTTTGGAACAGTCGTGGGGGAACTGTCGCCATTTGGAACCATGGGGGTGGAACTGTCGGGGTTTGGAACCGTGGTGGTGGAACTGTCGGGCTTTGGAACCGTGGGGGTGGAACTGTCGGTGTTTGGAACCGTGGGGGTGGAACTGTCGGGGTTTCGAACTGTCGTGGGGGAACTGTCGCCACTTGGAACCATGGGGGTGGAACTGTCGGGGTTTGGAACCGTGGGGGTGGAACCGTGGGGGAGGAACTGTCGGGGTTTGGAACCGTAGTGGTGGAACTGTCGGGGTTTGGAACCGTGGTGGTGGAAATGTCGCCGTTTGGAACCGTGGGGGTGGAACTGTCGGGGTTTGGAACAGTGTTGGTGGAACTGTCGGGGTTTGGAACAGTCGTGGTGGAACTGTCGGGGTTTGGAACCGTGGTGGTGGATCTGTCGGGGTTTGGAACAGTGTTGGTGGAACTGTCGGTGTTTGGAACAGTCGTGGTGGAACTGTCGGGGTTTGGAACCGTGGTGGTGGAACTGTCACCGTTTGGAACCGTGGGGGTGGAACTGTCGCCGTTTGGAACCGTGGTGGTGGAACTGTCGCCGTTTGGAACCGTGGTGGTGCAACTGTCGCCGTTTGGAACCGTGGTGGTCGAACTGTCGGGGTTTGGAAAAGTCGTGGTGGAACTGCCGGGGTTTGGAACAGTGTTGGTGGAACTGTCGGGGTTTGGAACAGTCGTGGTGGAACTGTCGGGGTTTGGAACCGTGGTGGTGGAACTGTCGGGCTTTGGAACCGTGGGGGTGGAACTGTCGGGGTTTGGAACAGTCGTGGTGGAACTGTCGCCGTTTAGAACCGTGGTGGTGGAACTGTCGGGGGTTTGGAACAGTCGTGGTGGAACTGTCGCCGTTTAGAACCGTGGGGGTGGAACTGTCGGGGTTTGGAACCATGGGGGTGGAACTGTCAGGGTTTGGAACAGTCGTGGTGGAACTGTCGGGGTTTGGAACCGTGGTGGTGGAACTGTCGGGGTTTGAAACCGTGGTGGTGGAACTGTCAGGGCTTTGGAACCGTGGGGGTGGAACTGTCGCCACTTGGAACCATGGGGGTGGAACTGTCGCCACTTGGAACCATGGGGGTGGAACTGTCGGGGTTTGGAACCGTGGGGGTGGAACCGTGGGGGAGGAACTGTCGGGTATGGAACCGTAGTGGTGGAACTGTCGGGGTTTGGAACCGTGGTGGTGGAACTGTCGGGGTTTGGAACCGTGGGGGTGGAACTGTCTGGGTTTGGAACAGTCGTGGTGGAACTGTCGGGGTTTGGAACCGTGGTGGTGGAACTGTCGGGGTTTGGAACAGTCGTGGTGGAACTGTCGGGGTTTGGAACCATCGGGGTGGAACTGTCGGAGTTTGGAACCGTGGTGGTGGAACATTCGGGGTTTGGAACCGTGGTGGTGGAACTGTCAGGGCTTTGGAACCGTGGGGGTGGAATTGTCGGGGTTTGGAACAGTCGTGGGGGAACTGTCGCCATTTGGAGCCATGGGGGTGGAACTGTCGGGGTTTGGAACCGTGGGGGTGGAATTGTCGGGGTTTGGAACCGTGGTGGTGGAACTGTCGGGGTTTGGAACCGTGGTGGTGGAAATGTCGCCGTTTGGAACCGTGGGGGTGGAACTGTCGGGGTTTGGAACAGTGTTGGTGGAACTGTCGGGGTTTGGAACAGTCGTGGTGGAACTGTCGGGGTTTGGAACCGTGGTGGTGGATCTGTCGGGGTTTGGAACAGTGTTGGTGGAACTGTCGGGGTTTGGAACCGTGGTGGTGGAACTGTCACCGTTTGGAACCGTGGTGGTGCAACTGTCGCCGTTTGGAACCGTGGTGGTGGAACTGTCGCCGTTTGGAACCGTGGTGGTGGAACTGTCGCCGTTTGGAACCGTGGTGGTGCAACTGTCGCCGTTTGGAACCGTGGTGGTGGAACTGTCGGGGGTTTGGAACAGTCGTGGTGGAACTGTCGCCGTTTAGAACCGTGGGGGTGGAACTGTCAGGGTTTGGAACAGTCGTGGTGGAACTGTCGGGGTTTGGAACCGTGGTGGTGGAACTGTCGGGGTTTGAAACCGTGGTGGTGGAACTGTCAGGGCTTTGGAACCGTGGGGGTGGAACTGTCGGGGTTTGGAACCGTCGTGGTGGAATTGTCGGGGTTTGGAACAGTCGTGGGGGAACTGTCGCCATTTGGAACCATGGGGGTGGAACTGTCGGTCTTTGGAAACGTGGGGGTGGAACTGTCGGGGTTTGGAACCGTGGTGGGGGAACTGTCGCCATTTGGAACCGTGGGGGTGGAACTGTCGCCACTTGGAACCATGGGGGTGGAACTGTCGGGGTTTGGAACCGTGGGGGTGTAACCGTGGGGGAGGAACTGTCGGGTATGGAACCGTAGTGGTGGAACTGTCGGGGTTTGGAACCGTGGTGGTGGAACTGTGGGGGTTTGAAACCGTGGTGGTGGAACTGTCGGGGTTTGGAACCGTGGTGGTGGAACTGTCAGGGCTTTGGAACCGTGGGGGTGGAACTGTCGGGGTTTGGAACAGTCGTGGGGGAACTGTCGCCATTTGGAACCATGGGGGTGGAACTGTCGGGGTTTGGAACCGTGGGGGTGGAACTGTCGGGGTTCGGAATAGTCGTGGTGGAACTGTCGGGGTTTGGAACCGTGGTGGTAGAACTGTCGGGCTTTGGAACAGTGGGGGTGGAACTGTCGCCACTTGGAACCATGGGGGTGGAACTGTCGGGGTTTGGAACCGTGGGGGAACTGTTGGGGTTTGGAACAGTCGTGGTGGAACTGTCGGGGTTTGGAACCGTGGTGGTGGAACTGTCGGGGTTTGAAACCGTGGTGGTGGAACTGTCAGGGCTTTGGAACCGTGGGGGTGGAACTGTCGGGGTTTGGAACAGTCGTGGTGGAATTGTCGGGGTTTGGAACAGTCGTGGGGGAACTGTCGCCATTTGGAACCATGGGGGTGGAACTGTCGGGGTTTGGAACCGTGGTGGTGGAACTGTCAGGGCTTTGGAACCGTGGGGGTGGAACTGTCGGGGTTTGGAACCGTCGTGGTGGAATTGTCGGGGTTTGGAACAGTCGTGGGGGAACTGTCGCCATTTGGAACCATGGGGGTGGAACTGTCGGGGTTTGGAACCGTGGGGGTGGAACTGTCGGGGTTCGGAACAGTCGTGGTGGAACTGTCGGGGTTTGGAACCGTGGTGGTAGAACTGTCGGGCTTTGGAACCGTGGGGGTGGAACTGTCGCCACTTGGAACCATGGGGGTGGAACTGTCGGGGTTTGGAACCGTGGGGGAACTGTTGGGGTTTGGAACAGTCGTGGTGGAACTGTCGGGGTTTGGAACCGTGGTGGTGGAACTGTCGGGGTTTGAAACCGTGGTGGTGGAACTGTCAGGGCTTTGGAACCGTGGGGGTGGAACTGTCGGGGTTTGGAACAGTCGTGGTGGAATTGTCGGGGTTTGGAACAGTCGTGGGGGAACTGTCGCCATTTGGAACCATGGGGGTGGAACTGTCGGGGTTTGGAACCGTGGTGGTGGAACTGTCGGGCTTTGGAACCGTGGGGGTGGAACTGTCGGTGTTTGAAACCGTGGTGGTGGAACTGTCAGGGCTTTGGAACCGTGGGGGTGGAACTGTCGCCACTTGGAACCATGGGGGTGGAACTGTCGCCACTTGGAACCATGGGGGTGGAACTGTCGGGGTTTGGAACCGTGGGGGTGGAACCGTGGGGGAGGAACTGTCGGGTATGGAACCGTAGTGGTGGAACTGTCGGGGTTTGGAACCGTGGTGGTGGAACTGTCGGGGTTTGGAACCGTGGGGGTGGAACTGTCTGGGTTTGGAACAGTCGTGGTGGAACTGTCGGGGTTTGGAACCGTGGTGGTGGAACTGTCGGGGTTTGGAACAGTCGTGGTGGAACTGTCGGGGTTTGGAACCATCGGGGTGGAACTGTCGGAGTTTGGAACCGTGGTGGTGGAACATTCGGGGTTTGGAACCGTGGTGGTGGAACTGTCAGGGCTTTGGAACCGTGGGGGTGGAATTGTCGGGGTTTGGAACAGTCGTGGGGGAACTGTCGCCATTTGGAGCCATGGGGGTGGAACTGTCGGGGTTTGGAACCGTGGGGGTGTAACCGTGGGGGAGGAACTGTCGGGTATGGAACCGTAGTGGTGGAACTGTCGGGGTTTGGAACCGTGGTGGTGGAACTGTCGGGGTTTGAAACCGTGGTGGTGGAACTGTCGGGGTTTGGAACCGTGGTGGTGGAACTGTCAGGGCTTTGGAACCGTGGGGGTGGAACTGTCGGGGTTTGGAACCGTCGTGGTGGAATTGTCGGGGTTTGGAACAGTCGTGGGGGAACTGTCGCCATTTGGAACCATGGGGGTGGAACTGTCGGGGTTTGGAACCGTGGGGGTGGAACTGTCGGGGTTCGGAACAGTCGTGGTGGAACTGTCGGGGTTTGGAACCGTGGTGGTAGAACTGTCGGGCTTTGGAACAGTGGGGGTGGAACTGTCGCCACTTGGAACCATGGGCGTGGAACTGTCGGGGTTTGGAACCGTGGGGGAACTGTTGGGGTTTGGAACAGTCGTGGTGGAACTGTCGGGGTTTGGAACCGTGGTGGTGGAACTGTCGGGGTTTGAAACCGTGGTGGTGGAACTGTCAGGGCTTTGGAACCGTGGGGGTGGAACTGTCGGGGTTTGGAACAGTCGTGGTGGAATTGTCGGGGTTTGGAACAGTCGTGGGGGAACTGTCGCCATTTGGAACCATGGGGGTGGAACTGTCGGGGTTTGGAACCGTGGTGGTGGAACTGTCAGGGCTTTGGAACCGTGGGGGTGGAACTGTCGGGGTTTGGAACCGTCGTGGTGGAATTGTCGGGGTTTGGAACAGTCGTGGGGGAACTGTCGCCATTTGGAACCATGGGGGTGGAACTGTCGGGGTTTGGAACCGTGGGGGTGGAACTGTCGGGGTTCGGAACAGTCGTGGTGGAACTGTCGGGGTTTGGAACCGTGGTGGTAGAACTGTCGGGCTTTGGAACCGTGGGGGTGGAACTGTCGCCACTTGGAACCATGGGGGTGGAACTGTCGGGGTTTGGAACCGTGGGGGAACTGTTGGGGTTTGGAACAGTCGTGGTGGAACTGTCGGGGTTTGGAACCGTGGTGGTGGAACTGTCGGGGTTTGAAACCGTGGTGGTGGAACTGTCAGGGCTTTGGAACCGTGGGGGTGGAACTGTCGGGGTTTGGAACAGTCGTGGTGGAATTGTCGGGGTTTGGAACAGTCGTGGGGGAACTGTCGCCATTTGGAACCATGGGGGTGGAACTGTCGGGGTTTGGAACCGTGGTGGTGGAACTGTCGGGCTTTGGAACCGTGGGGGTGGAACTGTCGGTGTTTGGAACCGTGGGGGTGGAACTGTCGGGGTTTCGAACTGTCGTGGGGGAACTGTCGCCACTTGGAACCATGGGGGTGGAACTGTCGGGGTTTGGAACCGTGGGGGTGGAACTGTCGGGGTTCGGAACAGTCGTGGTGGAACTGTCGGGGTTTGGAACCGTGGTGGTAGAACTGTCGGGCTTTGGAACCGTGGGGGTGGAACTGTCGCCACTTGGAACCATGGGGGTGGAACTGTCGGGGTTTGGAACCGAGGGGGAACTGTTGGGGTTTGGAACAGTCATGGTGGAACTGTCGGGGTTTGGAACAGTATGGTGGAACTATCGGGGTTTGGAAAAGTGTTGGTGGAACTGTCGGGGTTTGGAACAGTCGTGGTGGAACTATCGGGTTTTCGAACCGTGGGGGTGGAACAGTCGCCATTTGGAACCATGGGGGTGGAACTGTCGGGGTTTGGAACCGTGGGGGTGGAACTGTCGGGGTTTGGAACCGTGGTGGTAGAACTGTCGGGGTTTGGAACCATGGGGGTGGAACTGTCGGGGTTCGGAACAGTCGTGGTGGAACTGTCGGGGTTTGGAACCGTGGTGGTAGAACTGTCGGGGTTTGGAACCGTGGTGGTAGAACTGTCGGGGTTTGGAACCATGGGGGTGGAACTATCAGGGTTTGGTACAGTTGTGGTGGAACTATCGGGGTTTGGAACAGTCGTGGTGGAGCTGTCTGGGTTTGGAACCGTGGTGGTGGAACTGTCGGGGTTTGGAACCGTGGGGGTGGAACTGTCTGGGTTTGGAACAGTCGTGGTGGAACTGTCGGGGTTTGGAACCGTGGTGGTGGAACTGTCGGGGTTTGGAACAGTCGTGGTGGAACTGTCGGGGTTTGGAACCATCGGGGTGGAACTGTCGGAGTTTGGAACCGTGGTGGTGGAACATTCGGGGTTTGGAACCGTGGTGGTGGAACTGTCAGGGCTTTGGAACCGTGGGGGTGGAATTGTCGGGGTTTGGAACAGTCGTGGGGGAACTGTCGCCATTTGGAGCCATGGGGGTGGAACTGTCGGGGTTTGGAACCGTGGGGGTGGAATTGTCGGGGTTTGGAACCGTGGTGGTGGAACTGTCGGGGTTTGGAACAGTCATGGTGGAACTGTCGGAGTTTGGAACAGTGGTGGTGGAACTGTCGGGGTTTGGAACAGTCGTGGTGGAACTGTCGGGGTTTGGAACCGTGGGGGTGGAACTGTCGGGGTTTGGAACCGTGGGGGTGGAATTGTCGGGGTTTGGAACCGTGGTGGTGGAACTGTCGGGGTTTGGAACAGTCGTGGTGGAACTGTCGGGGTTTGGAACCGTGGTAGTGGAAGTGTCGGGGTTTGGAACAGTCATGGTGGAACTGTTGGAGTTTGGAACAGTGGTGGTGGAACTGTCGGGGTTTGGAACAGTCGTGGGGGAACTGTCGCCATTTGGAACCATGGGGGTGGAACTGTCGGGGTTTGGAACCGTGGTGGTGGAACTGTCGGGCTTTGGAACCGTGGGGGTGGAACTGTCGGTGTTTGGAACCGTGGGGGTGGAACTGTCGGGGTTTCGAACTGTCGTGGGGGAACTGTCGCCACTTGGAACCATGGGGGTGGAACTGTCGGGGTTTGGAACCGTGGGGGTGGAACTGTCGGTGTTTGGAACCGTGGGGGTGGAACTGTCGGGGTTTGGAACCGTGGTGGGGGAACTGTCGCCATTTGGAACCGTGGGGGTGGAACTGTCGCCACTTGGAACCATGGGGGTGGAACTGTCAGGGCTTTGGAACCGTGGGGGTGGAACTGTCGGGGTTTGGAACCGTCGTGGTGGAATTGTCGGGGTTTGGAACAGTCGTGGGGGAACTGTCGCCATTTGGAACCATGGGGGTGGAACTGTCGGGGTTTGGAACCGTGGGGGTGGAACTGTCGGGGTTTGGAACAGTCGTGGTGGAACTGTCGGGGTTTGGAACCGTGGAGGTAGAACTGTCGGGCTTTGGAACCGTGGGGGTGGAACTGTCGCCACTTGGAACCATAGGGGGTGGAACTGTCGGGGTTTGGAACCGTGGGGGAACTGTTGGGGTTTGGAACAGTCGTGGTGGAACTGTCGGGGTTTGGAACCGTGGTGGTGGAACTGTCGGGGTTTGAAACCGTGGTGGTGGAACTGTCAGGGCTTTGGAACCGTGGGGGTGGAACTGTCGGGGTTTGGAACAGTCGTGGTGGAATTGTCGGGGTTTGGAACAGTCGTGGGGGAACTGTCGCCATTTGGAACCATGGGGGTGGAACTGTCTGGGTTTGGAACCGTGGTGGTGGAACTGTCGGGCTTTGGAACCGTGGGGGTGGAACTGTCGGTGTTTGGAACCGTGGGGGTGGAACTGTCGGGGTTTCGAACTGTCGTGGGGGAACTGTCGCCACTTGGAACCATGGGGGTGGAACTGTCGGGGATTGGAACCGTGGGGGTGGAACTGTCGGGGTTCGGAACAGTCGTGGTGGAACTGTCGGGGTTTGGAACCGTGGTGGTAGAACTGTCGGGCTTTGGAACCGTGGGGGTGGAACTGTCGCCACTTGGAACCATGGGGGTGGAACTGTCGGGGTTTGGAACCGAGGGGGAACTGTTGGGGTTTGGAACAGTCATGGTGGAACTGTCGGGGTTTGGAACAGTATGGTGGAACTATCGGGGTTTGGAAAAGTGTTGGTGGAACTGTCGGGGTTTGGAACAGTCATGGTGGAACTATCGGGGTTTCGAACCGTGGGGGTGGAACAGTCGCCATTTGGAACCATGGGGGTGGAACTGTCGGGGTTTGGAACCGTGGGGGTGGAACTGTCGGGGTTTGGAACCGTGGTGGTAGAACTGTCGGGGTTTGGAACCATGGGGGTGGAACTATCAGGGTTTGGTACAGTTGTGGTGGAACTATCGGGGTTTGGAACAGTCGTGGTGGAGCTGTCTGGGTTTGGAACCGTGGTGGTGGAACTGTCGGGGTTTGGAACCGTGGGGGTGGAACTGTCTGGGTTTGGAACAGTCGTGGTGGAACTGTCGGGGTTTGGAACCGTGGTGGTGGAACTGTCGGGGTTTGGAACAGTCGTGGTGGAACTGTCGGGGTTTGGAACCATCGGGGTGGAACTGTCGGAGTTTGGAACCGTGGTGGTGGAACATTCGGGGTTTGGAACCGTGGTGGTGGAACTGTCAGGGCTTTGGAACCGTGGGGGTGGAATTGTCGGGGTTTGGAACAGTCGTGGGGGAACTGTCGCCATTTGGAGCCATGGGGGTGGAACTGTCGGGGTTTGGAACCGTGGGGGTGGAATTGTCGGGGTTTGGAACAGTCGTGGTGGAACTGTCGGGGTTTGGAACCGTGGTAGTGGAACTGTCGGGGTTTGGAACAGTCATGGTGGAACTGTCGGAGTTTGGAACAGTGGTGGTGGAACTGTCGGGGTTTGGAACAGTCGTGGTGGAACTGTCGGGGTTTGGAACCGTGGGGGTGGAACTGTCGGGGTTTGGAACCGTGGTGGTGGAACTGTCAGGGCTTTGGAACCGTGGGGGTGGAATTGTCGGGGTTTGGAACAGTCGTGGGGGAACTGTCGCCATTTGGAGCCATGGGGGTGGAACTGTCGGGGTTTGGAACCGTGGGGGTGGAATTGTCGGGGTTTGGAACAGTGTTGGTGGAACTGTCGGGGTTTGGAACCGTGGTAGTGGAACTGTCGGGGTTTGGAACAGTCATGGTGGAACTGTCGGAGTTTGGAACAGTGGTGGTGGAACTGTCGGGGTTTGGAACAGTCGTGGTGGAACTGTCGGGGTTTGGAACCGTGGGGGTGGAACTGTCGGGGTTTGGAACCGTGGGGGTGGAATTGTCGGGGTTTGGAACCGTAGTGGTGGAACTGTCGGGTTTTGGAACAGTCGTGGTGGAACTGTCGGGGTTTGGAACCGTGGTAGTGGAACTGTCGGGGTTTGGAACAGTCATGGTGGAACTGTCGGAGTTTGGAACAGTGGTGGTGGAACTGTCGGGGTTTGGAACAGTCGTGGGGGAACTGTCGCCATTTGGAACCATGGGGGTGGAACTGTCGGGGTTTGGAACCGTGGTGGTGGAACTGTCGGGTTTTGGAACCGTGGGGGTGGAACTGTCGGTGTTTGGAACCGTGGGGGTGGAACTGTCGGGGTTTCGAACTGTCGTGGGGGAACTGTCGCCACTTGGAACCATGGGGGTGGAACTGTCGGGGTTTGGAACCGTGGGGGTGGAACTGTCGGGGTTCGGAACAGTCGTGGTGGAACTGTCGGGGTTTGGAACCGTGGTGGTAGAACTGTCGGGCTTTGGAACCGTGGGGGTGGAACTGTCGCCACTTGGAACCATGGGGGTGGAACTGTCGGGGTTTGGAACAGAGGGGGAACTATTGGGGTTTGGAACAGTCATGGTGGAACTGTCGGGGTTTGGAACAGTATGGTGGAACTATCGGGGTTTGGAAAAGTGTTGGTGGAACTGTCGGGGTTTGGAACAGTCGTGGTGGAACTATCGGGGTTTCGAACCGTGGGGGTGGAACAGTCGCCATTTGGAACCATGGGGGTGGAACTGTCGGGGTTTGGAACCGTGGGGGTGGAACTGTCGGGGTTTGGAACCGTGGTGGTAGAACTGTTGGGGTTTGGAACCATGGGGGTGGAACTATCAGGGTTTGGTACAGTTGTGGTGGAACTATCGGGGTTTGGAACAGTCGTGGTGGAGCTGTCTGGGTTTGGAACCGTGGTGGTGGAACTGTCGGGGTTTGGAACCGTGGGGGTGGAACTGTCTGGGTTTGGAACAGTCGTGGTGGAACTGTCGGGGTTTGGAACCGTGGTGGTGGAACTGTCGGGGTTTGGAACAGTCGTGGTGGAACTGTCGGGGTTTGGAACCATCGGGGTGGAACTGTCGGAGTTTGGAACCGTGGTGGTGGAACATTCGGGGTTTGGAACCGTGGTGGTGGAACTGTCAGGGCTTTGGAACCGTGGGGGTGGAATTGTCGGGGTTTGGAACAGTCGTGGGGGAACTGTCGCCATTTGGAGCCATGGGGGTGGAACTGTCGGGGTTTGGAACCGTGGGGGTGGAACTGTCGGGGTTCGGAACAGTCGTGGTGGAACTGTCGGGGTTTGGAACCGTGGTGGTAGAACTGTCGGGCTTTGGAACCGTGGGGGTGGAACTGTCGCCACTTGGAACCATGGGGGTGGAACTGTCGGGGTTTGGAACCGAGGGGGAACTGTTGGGGTTTGGAACAGTCATGGTGGAACTGTCGGGGTTTGGAACAGTATGGTGGAACTGTCGGGGTTTGGAAAAGTGTTGGTGGAACTGTCGGGGTTTGGAACAGTCGTGGTGGAACTATCGGGGTTTCGAACCGTGGGGGTGGAACTGTCGCCACTTGGAACCATGGGGGTGGAACTGTCGGGGTTTGGAACCGTGGGGGTGGAACCGTGGGGGAGGAACTGTCGGGTATGGAACCGTAGTGGTGGAACTGTCGGGGTTTGGAACCGTGGTGGTGGAACTGTCGGGGTTTGAAACCGTGGTGGTGGAACTGTCGGGGTTTGGAACCGTGGTGGTGGAACTGTCAGGGCTTTGGAACCGTGGGGGTGGAACTGTCGGGGTTTGGAACCGTCGTGGTGGAATTGTCGGGGTTTGGAACAGTCGTGGGGGAACTGTCGCCATTTGGAACCATGGGGGTGGAACTGTCGGGGTTTGGAACCGTGGGGGTGGAACTGTCGGGGTTTGGAACAGTCGTGGTGGAACTGTCGGGGTTTGGAACCGTGGAGGTAGAACTGTCGGGCTTTGGAACCGTGGGGGTGGAACTGTCGCCACTTGGAACCATAGGGGGTGGAACTGTCGGGGTTTGGAACCGTGGGGGAACTGTTGGGGTTTGGAACAGTCGTGGTGGAACTGTCGGGGTTTGGAACCGTGGTGGTGGAACTGTCGGGGTTTGAAACCGTGGTGGTGGAACTGTCAGGGCTTTGGAACCGTGGGGGTGGAACTGTCGGGGTTTGGAACAGTCGTGGTGGAATTGTCGGGGTTTGGAACAGTCGTGGGGGAACTGTCGCCATTTGGAACCATGGGGGTGGAACTGTCGGGGTTTGGAACCGTGGTGGTGGAACTGTCGGGCTTTGGAACCGTGGGGGTGGAACTGTCGGTGTTTGGAACCGTGGGGGTGGAACTGTCGGGGTTTCGAACTGTCGTGGGGGAACTGTCGCCACTTGGAACCATGGGGGTGGAACTGTCGGGGATTGGAACCGTGGGGGTGGAACTGTCGGGGTTCGGAACAGTCGTGGTGGAACTGTCGGGGTTTGGAACCGTGGTGGTAGAACTGTCGGGCTTTGGAACCGTGGGGGTGGAACTGTCGCCACTTGGAACCATGGGGGTGGAACTGTCGGGGTTTGGAACCGAGGGGGAACTGTTGGGGTTTGGAACAGTCATGGTGGAACTGTCGGGGTTTGGAACAGTATGGTGGAACTATCGGGGTTTGGAAAAGTGTTGGTGGAACTGTCGGGGTTTGGAACAGTCGTGGTGGAACTATCGGGGTTTCGAACCGTGGGGGTGGAACAGTCGCCATTTGGAACCATGGGGGTGGAACTGTCGGGGTTTGGAACCGTGGGGGTGGAACTGTCGGGGTTTGGAACCGTGGTGGTAGAACTGTCGGGGTTTGGAACCATGGGGGTGGAACTATCAGGGTTTGGTACAGTTGTGGTGGAACTATCGGGGTTTGGAACAGTCGTGGTGGAGCTGTCTGGGTTTGGAACCGTGGTGGTGGAACTGTCGGGGTTTGGAACCGTGGGGGTGGAACTGTCTGGGTTTGGAACAGTCGTGGTGGAACTGTCGGGGTTTGGAACCGTGGTGGTGGAACTGTCGGGGTTTGGAACAGTCGTGGTGGAACTGTCGGGGTTTGGAACCATCGGGGTGGAACTGTCGGAGTTTGGAACCGTGGTGGTGGAACATTCGGGGTTTGGAACCGTGGTGGTGGAACTGTCAGGGCTTTGGAACCGTGGGGGTGGAATTGTCGGGGTTTGGAACAGTCGTGGGGGAACTGTCGCCATTTGGAGCCATGGGGGTGGAACTGTCGGGGTTTGGAACCGTGGGGGTGGAATTGTCGGGGTTTGGAACAGTCGTGGTGGAACTGTCGGGGTTTGGAACCGTGGTAGTGGAACTGTCGGGGTTTGGAACAGTCATGGTGGAACTGTCGGAGTTTGGAACAGTGGTGGTGGAACTGTCGGGGTTTGGAACAGTCGTGGTGGAACTGTCGGGGTTTGGAACCGTGGGGGTGGAACTGTCGGGGTTTGGAACCGTGGGGGTGGAATTGTCGGGGTTTGGAACCGTGGTGGTGGAACTGTCGGGGTTTCGAACTGTCGTGGGGGAACTGTCGCCACTTGGAACCATGGGGGTGGAACTGTCGGGGTTTGGAACCGTGGGGGTGGAACTGTCGGGGTTCGGAACAGTCGTGGTGGAACTGTCGGGGTTTGGAACCGTGGTGGTAGAACTGTCGGGCTTTGGAACCGTGGGGGTGGAACTGTCGGGGTTTGGAACCATGGGGGTGGAACTGTCGGGGTTTGGAACCGAGGGGGAACTGTTGGGGTTTGGAACAGTCATGGTGGAACTGTCGGGGTTTGGAACAGTATGGTGGAACTATCGGGGTTTGGAAAAGTGTTGGTGGAACTGTCGGGGTTTGGAACAGTCGTGGTGGAACTATCGGGGTTTCGAACCGTGGGGGTGGAACAGTCGCCATTTGGAACCATGGGGGTGGAACTGTCGGGGTTTGGAACCGTGGGGGTGGAACTGTCGGGGTTTGGAACCGTGGTGGTAGAACTGTCGGGGTTTGGAACCATGGGGGTGGAACTATCAGGGTTTGGTACAGTTGTGGTGGAACTATCGGGGTTTGGAACAGTCGTGGTGGAGCTGTCTGGGTTTGGAACCGTGGTGGTGGAACTGTCGGGGTTTGGAACCGTGGGGGTGGAACTGTCTGGGTTTGGAACAGTCGTGGTGGAACTGTCGGGGTTTGGAACCGTGGTGGTGGAACTGTCGGGGTTTGGAACAGTCGTGGTGGAACTGTCGGGGTTTGGAACCATCGGGGTGGAACTGTCGGAGTTTGGAACCGTGGTGGTGGAACATTCGGGGTTTGGAACCGTGGTGGTGGAACTGTCAGGGCTTTGGAACCGTGGGGGTGGAATTGTCGGGGTTTGGAACAGTCGTGGGGGAACTGTCGCCATTTGGAGCCATGGGGGTGGAACTGTCGGGGTTTGGAACCGTGGGGGTGGAATTGTCGGGGTTTGGAACAGTCGTGGTGGAACTGTCGGGGTTTGGAACCGTGGTAGTGGAACTGTCGGGGTTTGGAACAGTCATGGTGGAACTGTCGGAGTTTGGAACAGTGGTGGTGGAACTGTCGGGGTTTGGAACAGTCGTGGTGGAACTGTCGGGGTTTGGAACCGTGGGGGTGGAACTGTCGGGGTTTGGAACCGTGGGGGTGGAATTGTCGGGGTTTGGAACCGTAGTGGTGGAACTGTCGGGTTTTGGAACAGTCGTGGTGGAACTGTCGGGGTTTGGAACCGTGGTAGTGGAACTGTCGGGGTTTGGAACAGTCATGGTGGAACTGTCGGAGTTTGGAACAGTGGTGGTGGAACTGTCGGGGTTTGGAACAGTCGTGGGGGAACTGTCGCCATTTGGAACCATGGGGGTGGAACTGTCGGGGTTTGGAACCGTGGTGGTGGAACTGTCGGGCTTTGGAACCGTGGGGGTGGAACTGTCGGTGTTTGGAACCGTGGGGGTGGAACTGTCGGGGTTTCGAACTGTCGTGGGGGAACTGTCGCCACTTGGAACCATGGGGGTGGAACTGTCGGGGTTTGGAACCGTGGGGGTGGAACTGTCGGGGTTCGGAACAGTCGTGGTGGAACTGTCGGGGTTTGGAACCGTGGTGGTAGAACTGTCGGGCTTTGGAACCGTGGGGGTGGAACTGTCGCCACTTGGAACCATGGGGGTGGAACTGTCGGGGTTTGGAACCGTGGGGGTGGAACTGTCGGGGTTTGGAACCGTGGGGGTGGAACTGTCGCCACTTGGAACCATGGGGGGGGAACTATTGGGGTTTGGAACAGTCATGGTGGAACTGTCGGGGTTTGGAACAGTATGGTGGAACTATCGGGGTTTGGAAAAGTGTTGGTGGAACTGTCGGGGTTTGGAACAGTCGTGGTGGAACTATCGGGGTTTCGAACCGTGGGGGTGGAACAGTCGCCATTTGGAACCATGGGGGTGGAACTGTCGGGGTTTGGAACCGTGGGGGTGGAACTGTCGGGGTTTGGAACCGTGGTGGTAGAACTGTTGGGGTTTGGAACCATGGGGGTGGAACTATCAGGGTTTGGTACAGTTGTGGTGGAACTATCGGGGTTTGGAACAGTCGTGGTGGAGCTGTCTGGGTTTGGAACCGTGGTGGTGGAACTGTCGGGGTTTGGAACCGTGGGGGTGGAACTGTCTGGGTTTGGAACAGTCGTGGTGGAACTGTCGGGGTTTGGAACCGTGGTGGTGGAACTGTCGGGGTTTGGAACAGTCGTGGTGGAACTGTCGGGGTTTGGAACCATCGGGGTGGAACTGTCGGAGTTTGGAACCGTGGTGGTGGAACATTCGGGGTTTGGAACCGTGGTGGTGGAACTGTCAGGGCTTTGGAACCGTGGGGGTGGAATTGTCGGGGTTTGGAACAGTCGTGGGGGAACTGTCGCCATTTGGAGCCATGGGGGTGGAACTGTCGGGGTTTGGAACCGTGGGGGTGGAATTGTCGGGGTTTGGAACAGTCGTGGTGGAACTGTCGGGGTTTGGAACCGTGGTAGTGGAACTGTCGGGGTTTGGAACAGTCATGGTGGAACTGTCGGAGTTTGGAACAGTGGTGGTGGAACTGTCGGGGTTTGGAACAGTCGTGGTGGAACTGTCGGGGTTTGGAACCGTGGGGGTGGAACTGTCGGGGTTTGGAACCGTGGGGGTGGAATTGTCGGGGTTTGGAACCGTGGTGGTGGAACTGTCGGGGTTTGGAACAGTCGTGGTGGAACTGTCGGGGTTTGGAACCGTGGTAGTGGAACTGTCGGGGTTTGGAACAGTCATGGTGGAACTGTCGGACTTTGGAACAGTGGTGGTGGAACTGTCGGGGTTTGGAACAGTCGTGGGGGAACTGTCGCCATTTGGAACCATGGGGGTGGAACTGTCGGGGTTTGGAACCGTGGTGGTGGAACTGTCGGGCTTTGGAACCGTGGGGGTGGAACTGTCGGTGTTTGGAACCGTGGGGGTGGAACTGTCGGGGTTTCGAACTGTCGTGGGGGAACTGTCGCCACTTGGAACCATGGGGGTGGAACTGTCGGGGTTTGGAACCGTGGGGGTGGAACTGTCGGGGTTCGGAACAGTCGTGGTGGAACTGTCGGGGTTTGGAACCGTGGTGGTAGAACTGTCGGGCTTTGGAACCGTGGGGGTGGAACTGTCGCCACTTGGAACCATGGGGGTGGAACTGTCGGGGTTTGGAACCGAGGGGGAACTGTTGGGGTTTGGAACAGTCATGGTGGAACTGTCGGGGTTTGGAACAGTATGGTGGAACTGTCGGGGTTTGGAAAAGTGTTGGTGGAACTGTCGGGGTTTGGAACAGTCGTGGTGGAACTATCGGGGTTTCGAACCGTGGGGGTGGAACAGTCGCCATTTGGAACCATGGGGGTGGAACTGTCGGGGTTTGGAACCGTGGGGGTGGAACTGTCGGGGTTTGGAACCGTGGTGGTAGAACTGTCGGGGTTTGGAACCATGGGGGTGGAACTATCAGGGTTTGGTACAGTTGTGGTGGAACTATCGGGGTTTGGAACAGTCGTGGTGGAACTGTTGGGGTTTGGAACCGTGGTGGTGGAACTGTCGGGGTTTGGAACCGTGGGGGTGGAACTGTCTGGGTTTGGAACAGTCGTGGTGGAGCTGTCTGGGTTTGGAACCGTGGTGGTGGAACTGTCGGGGTTTGGAACCGTGGGGGTGGAACTGTCTGGGTTTGGAACAGTCGTGGTGGAACTGTCGGGGTTTGGAACCGTGGTGGTGGAACTGTCGGGGTTTGGAACAGTCGTGGTGGAACTGTCGGGGTTTGGAACCATAGGGGGGGAACTGTCGGAGTTTGGAACCGTGGTGGTGGAACATTCGGGGTTTGGAACCGTGGTGGTGGAACTGTCAGGGCTTTGGAACCGTGGGGGTGGAATTGTCGGGGTTTGGAACAGTCGTGGGGGAACTGTCGCCATTTGGAGCCATGGGGGTGGAACTGTCGGGGTTTGGAACCGTGGGGGTGGAATTGTCGGGGTTTGGAACAGTCGTGGTGGAACTGTCGGGGTTTGGAACCGTGGTGGTGGAACTGTCGGGCTTTGGAACCGTGGGGGTGGAACTGTCGGGGTTTGGAACCGTGGGGGTGGAACTGTCGGGGTTTGAAACAGTCGTGGGGGAACTGTCGGGGTTTGGAACCGTGGTGGTGGAAATGTCGGAGTTTGGAACCGTGGGGGTGGAACTGTCGGGGTTTGGAACAGTGTTGGTGGAACTGTCGGGGTTTGGAACAGTCGTGGTGGAACTGTCGGGGTTTGGAACCGTGGTGGTGGATCTGTCGGGGTTTGGAACAGTGTTGGTGGAACTGTCGGGGTTTGGAACAGTCGTGGTGGAACTGTCGGGGTTTGGAACCGTGGTGGTGGAACTGTCACCGTTTGGAACCGTGGGGGTGGAACTGTCGCCATTTGGAACCGTGGTGGTGGAACTGTCGCCGTTTGGAACCGTGGTGGTGCAACTGTCGCCGTTTGGAACCGTGGTGGTCGAACTGTCGGGGTTTGGAAAAGTCGTGGTGGAACTGTCGGGGTTTGGAACAGTGTTGGTGGAACTGTCGGGGTTTGGAACAGTTGTGGTGGAACTGTCGGGGTTTGGAACCGTGGTGGTGGAACTGTCGGGCTTTGGAACCGTGGGGGTGGAACTGTCGTGGTTTGGAACAGTCGTGGTGGAACTGTCGCCGTTTAGAACCGTGGTGGTGGAACTGTCGGGGGTTTGGAACAGTCATGGTGGAACTGTCGCCGTTTAGAACCGTGGGGGTGGAACTGTCGGGGTTTGGAACCGTGGTGGTGGAACTGTCGGGGTTTGAAACCGTGGTGGTGGAACTGTCAGGGCTTTGGAACCGTGGGGGTGGAACTGTCGGGGTTTGGAACCGTGGGGGTGGAACTGTCGGGGTTTGGAACAGTCGTGGTGGAGCTGTCTGGGTTTGGAACCGTGGTGGTGGAACTGTCGGGGTTTGGAACCGTGGGGGTGGAACTGTCTGGGTTTGGAACAGTCGTGGTGGAACTGTCGGGGTTTGGAACCGTGGTGGTGGAACTGTCGGGGTTTGGAACAGTCGTGGTGGAACTGTCGGGGTTTGGAACCATAGGGGGGGAACTGTCGGAGTTTGGAACCGTGGTGGTGGAACATTCGGGGTTTGGAACCGTGGTGGTGGAACTGTCGGGGTTTGGAACCGTGGGGGTGGAATTGTCGGGGTTTGGAACAGTCGTGGGGGAACTGTCGGGGTTTGGAACCGTGGTGGTGGAACATTCGGGGTTTGGAACCGTGGTGGTGGAACTGTCGGGGTTTGGAACCGTGGGGGTGGAATTGTCGGGGTTTGGAACAGTCGTGGTGGAACTGTCGGGGTTTGGAACCGTGGTGGTGGAACTGTCGGGGTTTGGAACAGTCGTGGTGGAACTGTCGGGGTTTGGAACCATAGGGGGGGAACTGTCGGAGTTTGGAACCGTGGTGGTGGAACATTCGGGGTTTGGAACCGTGGGGGTGGAACTGTCGGGGTTTGGAACCGTGGGGGTGGAATTGTCGGGGTTTGGAACAGTCGTGGTGGAACTGTCGGGGTTTGGAACCGTGGTGGTGGAACTGTCGGGCTTTGGAACCGTGGGGGTGGAACTGTCGGGGTTTGGAACCGTGGGGGTGGAACTGTCGGGGTTTGAAACAGTCGTGGGGGAACTGTCGGGGTTTGGAACCGTGGTGGTGGAAATGTCGGAGTTTGGAACCGTGGGGGTGGAACTGTCGGGGTTTGGAACAGTGTTGGTGGAACTGTCGGGGTTTGGAACAGTCGTGGTGGAACTGTCGGGGTTTGGAACCGTGGTGGTGGATCTGTCGGGGTTTGGAACAGTGTTGGTGGAACTGTCGGGGTTTGGAACAGTCGTGGTGGAACTGTCGGGGTTTGGAACCGTGGTGGTGGAACTGTCACCGTTTGGAACCGTGGGGGTGGAACTGTCGCCATTTGGAACCGTGGTGGTGGAACTGTCGCCGTTTGGAACCGTGGTGGTGCAACTGTCGCCGTTTGGAACCGTGGTGGTCGAACTGTCGGGGTTTGGAAAAGTCGTGGTGGAACTGTCGGGGTTTGGAACAGTGTTGGTGGAACTGTCGGGGTTTGGAACAGTTGTGGTGGAACTGTCGGGGTTTGGAACCGTGGTGGTGGAACTGTCGGGCTTTGGAACCGTGGGGGTGGAACTGTCGTGGTTTGGAACAGTCGTGGTGGAACTGTCGCCGTTTAGAACCGTGGTGGTGGAACTGTCGGGGGTTTGGAACAGTCATGGTGGAACTGTCGCCGTTTAGAACCGTGGGGGTGGAACTGTCGGGGTTTGGAACCGTGGTGGTGGAACTGTCGGGGTTTGAAACCGTGGTGGTGGAACTGTCAGGGCTTTGGAACCGTGGGGGTGGAACTGTCGGGGTTTGGAACCGTCGTGGTGGAATTGTCGGGGTTTGGAACAGTCGTGGGGGAACTGTCGCCATTTGGAACCATGGGGGTGGAACTGTCGGTCTTTGGAAACGTGGGGGTGGAACTGTCGGGGTTTGGTACCGTGGTGGGGGAACTGTCGCCATTTGGAACCGTGGGGGTGGAACTGTCGCCACTTGGAACCATGGGGGTGGAACTGTCGGGGTTTGGAACCGTGGGGGTGGAACTGTCGGGGTTTGGAACCGTGCTGGTGGAACTGTCAGGGCTTTGGAACCGTGGGGGTGGAACTGTCGGGGTTTGGAACCGTCGTGGTGGAATTGTCGGGGTTTGGAAAAGTCGTGGGGGAACTGTCGCCATTTGGAACCGTGGGGGTGGAACTGTCGGGGTTTGGAACCGTGGGGGTGGAACTGTCGGGGTTCGGAACAGTCGTGGTGGAACTGTCGGGGTTTGGAACCGTGGTGGTAGAACTGTCGGGGTTTGAAACCGTGGTGGTGGAACTGTCGGGGTTTGGAACCGTGGTGGTGGAACTGTCGGGGTTTGGAACCGTGGTGGTGGAACTGTCGGGGTTTGAAACCGTGGTGGTGGAACTGTCGGGGTTTGGAACCGTGGTGGTGGAACTGTCAGGGCTTTGGAACCGTGGGGGTGGAACTGTCGGGGTTTGGAACTGTTGTGGTGGAATTGTCGGGGTTTGGAACAGTCGTGGGGGAACTGTCGCCATTTGGAACCATGGGGGTGGAACTGTCGGGGTTTGGAACCGTGGGGGTGGAACTGTCGGGGTTCGGAACAGTCGTGGTGGAACTGTCGGGGTTTGGAACCGTGGTGGTAGAACTGTCGGGCTTTGGAACCGTGGGGGTGGAACTGTCGCCACTTGGAACCATGGGGGTGGAACTGTCGGGGTTTGGAACCGTGGGGGAACTGTTGGGGTTTGGAACAGTCGTGGTGGAACTGTCGGGGTTTGGAACCGTGGTGGTGGAACTGTAGGGGTTTGAAACCGTGGTGGTGGAACTGTCAGGGCTTTGGAACCGTGGGGGTGGAACTGTCGGGGTTTGGAACAGTCGAGGTGGAATTGTCGGGGTTTGGAACAGTCGTGGGGGAACTGTCGCCATTTGGAACAATGGGGGTGGAACTGTCGGGGTTTGGAACCGTGGTGGTGGAACTGTCGGGCTTTGGAACCGTGGGGGTGGAACTGTCGGTGTTTGGAACCGTGGGGGTGGAACTGTCGGTGTTTGGAACCGTGGGGGTGGAACTGTCGGGGTTTCGAACTGTCGTGGGGGAACTGTCGCCACTTGGAACCATGGGGGTGGAACTGTCGGGGTTTGGAACCGTGGGGGTGGAACTGTCGGGGTTCGGAACAGTCGTGGTGGAACTGTCGGGGTTTGGAACCGTGGTGGTAGAACTGTCGGGCTTTGGAACCGTGGGGGTGGAACTGTCGCCACTTGGAACCATGGGGGTGGAACTGTCGGGGTTTGGAACCGAGGGGGAACTGTTGGGGTTTGGAACAGTCATGGTGGAACTGTCGGGGTTTGGAACAGTATGGTGGAACTATCGGGGTTTGGAACCGTGGTGGTGGAACTGTCGCCGTTTGGAACCGTGGGGGTGGAACTGTCGCCGTTTGGAAACGTGGGGGTGGAACTGTCGCCGTTTGGAACCGTGGTGGTGGAACTGTCTGGGTTTGGAACAGTCGTGGTGGAACTGTCGGGGTTTGGAACCGTGGGGGTGGAACTGTCGGGGTTTGGAACCGTGGGGGTGGAACTGTCGGGGTTTGGAACCGTGGTGGTGCAACTGTCACCAATTGGAACCGTGGTGGTGGAACTGTCGGGGTTTGGAAAAGTCGTGGTGGAACTGTCGGGGTTTGGAACAGTGTTGGTGGAACTGTCGGGGATTTGAACCGTGGTGGTGGAACTGTCTGGGTTTGGAACCGTGGTGGTGGAACTGTCTGGGTTTGGAAAAGTCGTGGTGGAACTGTCGGGGTTTGGAACCGTGGTGGTGGAACTGTCGGGCTTTGGAACAGTCGTGGTGGAACTGTCTGGGTTTGGAACAGTCGTGGTGGAACTGTCGGGGTTTGGAACCGTGGGGGTGGAACTGTCGGGGTTTGAAACCGTGGTGGTGGAACTGTCGGGGTTTGGAACCGTGGTGGTGGAACTGTCAGGGCTTTGGAACCGTGGGGGTGGAACTGTCGGGGTTTGGAACCGTCGTGGTTGAATTGTCGGGGTTTGGAACAGTCGTGGGGGAACTGTCGCCATTTGGAACCATGGGGGTGGAACTGTCGGGGTTTGGAACCGTGGGGGTGGAACTGTCGGGGTTTGGAACAGTCGTGGTGGAACTGTCGGGGTTTGGAACAGTGTTGGTGGAACTGTCGGGGTTTGGAACAGTCGTGGTGGAACTGTCGGGGTTTGGAACAGTGTTGGTGGAACTGTCGGGGTTTGGAACAGTCGTGGTGGAACTGTCGGTGTTTGGAACAGTCGTGGTGGAACTGTCGGGGTTTGGAACCGTGGGGGTGGAACTGTCGGGGTTTGGAACCGTGGGGGTGGAACTGTCGGGGTTTGGAACCGTGGTGGTGCAACTGTCACCAATTGGAACCGTGGTGGTGGAACTGTCGGGGTTTGGAAAAGTCGTGGTGGAACTGTCGGGGTTTGGAACAGTGTTGGTGGAACTGTCGGGGTTTGGAACAGTGTTGGTGGAACTGTCGGGGTTTGGAACCGTGGTGGTGGAACTGTCGGGCTTTGGAACCGTGGGGGTGGAATTGTCGGGGTTTGGAACAGTCGTGGTGGAACTGTCGGGGATTTGAACCGTGGTGGTGGAACTGTCTGGGTTTGGAACCGTGGTGGTGGAACTGTCTGGGTTTGGAAAAGTCGTGGTGGAACTGTCGGGGTTTGGAACCGTGGTGGTGGAACTGTCGGGCTTTGGAACAGTCGTGGTGGAACTGTCTGGGTTTGGAACAGTCGTGGTGGAACTGTCTGGGTTTGGAACAGTCGTGGTGGAACTGTCGGGGTTTGGAACCGTGGGGGTGCAACTGTCGGGGTTTGGAACAGTGGGGGTGGAACTGTCGGGGTTTGAAACCGTGGTGGTGGAACTGTCGGGGTTTGGAACCGTGGTGGTGGAACTGTCAGGGTTTTGGAACCGTGGGGGTGGAACTGTCGGGGTTTGGAACCGTCGTGGTTGAATTGTCGGGGTTTGGAACAGTCGTGGGGGAACTGTCGCCATTTGGAACCATGGGGGTGTAACTGTCGGGGTTTGGAACCGTGGGGGTGGAACTGTCGGGGTTTGGAACAGTCGTGGTGGAACTGTCGGGGTTTGGAACAGTGTTGGTGGAACTGTCGGGGATTGGAACAGTCGTGGTGGAACTGTCGGGGTTTGGAACAGTGTTGGTGGAACTGTCGGGGTTTGGAACAGTCGTGGTGGAACTGTCGGTGTTTGGAACCGTGGGGGTGGAACTGTCGGTGTTTGGAACCATGGGGGTGGAACTGTCGGGGTTTGGAACCGTGGTGGTGGAACTGTCGCCGTTTTGAACCGTGGTGGTGGAACTGTCGCCGTTTGGAACCGTGGGGGTGGAACTGTCGCCGTTTGGAACCATGGTGGTGGAACTGTCGGGGTTTGGAACAGTCGTGGTGGAGCTATCGCCGTTTGGAACCGTGGTGGTGGAACTGTCGCCGTTTGGAACTGTGGTGGTGGAACTGTCGGGGTTTGGAAAAGTCGTGGTGGAACTGTCGGGGTTTGGAACAGTGTTGGTGGAACTGTCGGGGTTTGGAACAGTCGTGGTGGAACTGTCGGGGTTTGGAACCGTGGGGGTGGAACTGTCGGGCTTTGGAACCGTGGGGGTGGAATTGTCGGGGTTTGGAACAGTCGTGGTGGAACTGTCTGGGTTTGGAACCGTGGTGGTGGAACTGTCTGGGTTTGGAAAAGTTGTGGTGGAACTGTCGGGGTTTGGAACAGTGTTGGTGGAACTGTCGGGGTTTGGAACAGTCGTGGTGGAGCTATCGCCGTTTGGAACCGTGGTGGTGGAACTGTCGCCGTTTGGAACTGTGGTGGTGGAACTGTCGGGGTTTGGAAAAGTCGTGGTGGAACTGTCGGGGTTTGGAACAGTGTTGGTGGAACTGTCGGGGTTTGGAACAGTCGTGGTGGAACTGTCGGGGTTTGGAACCGTGGGGGTGGAACTGTCGGGCTTTGGAACCGTGGGGGTGGAATTGTCGGGGTTTGGAACAGTCGTGGTGGAACTGTCTGGGTTTGGAACCGTGGTGGTGGAACTGTCTGGGTTTGGAAAAGTTGTGGTGGAACTGTCGGGGTTTGGAACCGTGGTGGTGGAACTGTCGGGCTTTGGAACAGTCGTGGTGGAACTTTCTGGGTTTGGAACAGTCGTGGTGGAACTGTCTGGGTTTGGAACAGTCGTGGTGGAACTGTCGGGGTTTCGAACCGTGGGGGTGGAACTGTCGGGGTTTGGAACCGTGGGGGTGGAACTGTCGGGGTTTGGAACCGTGGTGGTGGAACTGTCGGGCTTTGGAACCGTGGGGGTGGAATTGTCGGGGTTTGGAACAGTCGTGGTGGAACTGTCGGGGATTTGAACCGTGGTGGTGGAACTGTCTGGGTTTGGAAAAGTCGTGGTGGAACTGTCGGGGTTTGGAACAGTGTTGGTGGAACTGTCGGGGTTTGGAACAGTGTTGGTGGAACTGTCGGGGTTTGGAACTGTGGTGGTGGAACTGTCGGGCTTTGGAACAGTCGTGGTGGAACTGTCTGGGTTTGGAACAGTCGTGGTGAAACTGTCGGGGTTTGGAACCATCGTGGTGGAACTGTCGGGGTTTGGAACCGTGGGGGTGGAACTGTCGGGGTTTGGAACAGTGGGGGTGGAACTGTCGGGGTTTGAAACCGTGGTGGTGGAACTGTCGGGGTTTGGAACCGTGGTGGTGGAACTGTCGGGGCTTTGGAACCGTGGGGGTGGAACTGTCGGGGTTTGGAACCGTCGTGGTTGAATTGTCGGGGTTTGGAACCGTGGGGGTGGAACTGTCGGGGTTTGGAACAGTCGTGGTGGAGCTGTCGCCGTTTGGAACCGTGGGGGTGGAACTGTCGCCGTTTGGAAACGTGGGGGTGGAACTGTCGGGGTTTGGAACAGTCGTGGTGGAGCTGTCGCCGTTTGGAACAGTCGTGGGGGAACTGTCGCCGTTTGGAACCGTGGGGGTGGAACTGTCGCCGTTTGGAAACGTGGGGGTGGAACTGTCGGGGTTTGGAACAGTCGTGGTGGAGCTGTCGCCGTTTGGAACCGTGGTGGTGGAACTGTCGCCGTTTGGAACCGTGGTGGTCGAACTGTCGGGGTTTGGAAAAGTCGTGGTGGAACTGTCGGGGTTTGGAACAGTGTTGGTGGAACTGTCGGGGTTTGGAACAGTCGTGGTGGAACTGTCGGGGTTTGGAACCGTGGTGGTGGAACTGTCGGGCTTTGGAACCGTGGGGGTGGAACTGTCGGGGTTTGGAACCGTGGGGGTGGAACTGTCGGGGTTTGGAACAGTCGTGGTGGAACTGTCGCCGTTTAGAACCGTGGGGGTGGAACTGTCGGGGTTTGGAACCATGGGGGTGGAACTGTCAGGGTTTGGAACAGTCGTGGTGGAACTGTCGGGGTTTGGAACAGTATGGTGGAACTATCGGGGTTTGGAAAAGTGTTGGTGGAACTGTCGGGGTTTGGAACAGTCGTGGTGGAACTATCGGGGTTTCGAACCGTGGAGGTGGAACAGTCGCCATTTGGAACCGTGGGGGTGGAACTGTCAGGGCTTTGGAACCGTGGGGGTGGAATTGTCGGGGTTTGGAACAGTCGTGGGGGAACTGTCGCCATTTGGAGCCATGGGGGTGGAACTGTCGGGGTTTGGAACCGTGGGGGTGGAATTGTCGGGGTTTGGAACCGTGGTGGTGGAACTGTCGGGGTTTGGAACAGTCGTGGTGGAACTGTCGGGGTTTGGAACCGTGGTAGAGGAACTGTCGGGGTTTGGAACAGTCATGGTGGAACTGTCGGAGTTTGGAACAGTGGTGGTGGAACTGTCTGGGTTTGGAACCGTGGGGGTGGAACTGTCTGGGTTTGGAACCGTGGGGGTGGAACTGTCGGGGTTTGGAACCGTGGGGGTGGAACTGTCTGGGTTTGGAACCGTGGGGGTGGAACTGTCTGGGTCTGGAACAGTCGTGGTGGAACTGTCGGGGTTTGGAAAAGTCGTGGTGGAACTGTCTGGGTTTGGAACAGTCGTGGTGGAACTGTCGGGGTGTGGAACCGTGGTGGTGGAACTGTTGGGGTTTGAAACCGTGGTGGTGTAACTGTCGGGGTTTGGAACCGTGGTGGTGGAACTGTCAGGGCTTTGGAACCGTGGGGGTGGAACTGTCGGGGTTTGGAACCGTCGTGGTGGAATTGTCGGGGTTTGGAACTGTCGTGGGGGAACTGTCGCCACTGGGAACCATGGGGGTGGAACTGTCGGGGTTTGGAACCGTGGTGGTGGAACTGTCGCCGTTTTGAACCGTGGTGGTGGAACTGTCGCCGTTTGGAACCGTGGGGGTGGAACTGTCGCCGTTTGGAACCGTGGTGGTGGAACTGTCGGGGTTTGGAACAGTCGTGGTGGAGCTATCGCCGTTTGGAACCGTGGTGGTGGAACTGTCGCCGTTTGGAACCGTGGTGGGGCAACTGTCGGCAATTGGAACCGTGGTGGTGGAACTGTCGGGGTTTGGAACAGTCGTGGTGGAACTGTCGGGGTTTGGAACAGTGTTGGTGGAACTGTCGGGGTTTGGAACAGTCGTGGTGGAACTGTCGGTGTTTGGAACCGTGGGGGTGGAACTGTCGGTGTTTGGAACCATGGTGGTGGAACTGTCGGGGTTTGGAACCGTGGTGGTGGAACTGTCGCCGTTTTGAACTGTGGTGGTGGAACTGTCGCCGTTTGGAACCGTGGGGGTGGAACTGTCGCCGTTTGGAACCGTGGTGGTGGAACTGTCGGGGTTTGGAACAGTCGTGGTGGAGCTATCGCCGTTTGGAACCGTGGTGGTGGAACTGTCGCCGTTTGGAACTGTGGTGGTGGAACTGTCGCCAATTGGAACCGTGGTGGTGGAACTGTCGGGGTTTGGAAAAGTCGTGGTGGAACTGTCGGGGTTTGGAACAGTGTTGGTGGAACTGTCGGGGTTTGGAACAGTCGTGGTGGAACTGTCGGGGTTTGGAACCGTGGGGGTGGAACTGTCGGTCTTTGGAACCGTGGGGGTGGAATTGTCGGGGTTTGGAACAGTCGTGGTGGAACTGTCTGGGTTTGGAACCGTGGTGGTGGAACTGTCTGGGTTTGGAACCGTGGTGGTGGAACTGTCTGGGTTTGGAAAAGTCGTGGTGGAACTGTCGGGGTTTTGGAACAGTGTTGGTGGAACTGTCGGGGTTTGGAACAGTGTTGGTGGAACTGTCGGGGTTTGGAACCGTGGTGGTGGAACTGTCGGGCTTTGGAACAGTCGTGGTGGAACTGTCTGGGTTTGGAACAGTCGTGGTGGAACTGTCTGGGTTTGGAACAGTCGTGGTGGAACTGTCGGGGTTTGGAACCGTGGGGGTGGAACTGTCGGGGTTTGGAACCGTGGTGGTGGAACTGCCGGGGTTTGGAAAAGTCGTGGTGGAACTGTCGGGGTTTGGAACCGTGGTGGTGGAACTGTCAGGGCTTTGGAACCGTGGTGGTGGAACTGTCAGGGCTTTGGAACCGTGGTGGTGGAATTGTCGGGGTTTGGAACCGTGGTGGTGGAACTGTCTGGGTTTGGAACAGTCGTGGTGGAACTGTCGGGGTTTGGAACCGTGGGGGTGGAACTGTCGGGGTTTGGAACCGTGGGGGTGGAACTGTCGGGGTTTGGAACCGTGGTGGTGCAACTGTCACCAATTGGAACCGTGGTGGTGGAACTGTCGGGGTTTGGAAAAGTCGTGGTGGAACTGTCGGGGTTTGGAACAGTGTTGGTGGAACTGTCGGGGTTTGGAACAGTGTTGGTGGAACTGTCGGGGTTTGGAACCGTGGTGGTGGAACTGTCGGGCTTTAGAACAGTCGTGGTGGAACTGTCTGGGTTTGGAACAGTCGTGGTGGAACTGTCTGGGTTTGGAACAGTCGTGGTGGAACTGTCGGGGTTTGGAACCGTGGTGGTGGAACTGTCGGGCTTTGGAACAGTCGTGGTGGAACTGTCTGGGTTTGGAACAGTCGTGGTGGAACTGTCTGGGTTTGGAACAGTCGTGGTGGAACTGTCGGGGTTTGGAACCGTGGGGGTGGAACTGTCGGGGTTTGGAACCGTGGGGGTGGAACTGTCGGGGTTTGGAACCGTGGTGGTGGAAGTGTCAGGGTTTGGAAAAGCCGTGGTGGAACTGTCTGGGTTTGGAACCGTGGTGGTGGAACTGTCGGGGTTTGGAACCGTGGTGGTGGAACTGTCGGGCTTTGGAACCGTGGGGGTGGAATTGTCGGGGTTTGGAACAATCGTGGTGGAACTGTCGGGGATTTGAACCGTGGTGGTGGAACTGTCTGGGTTTGGAACCGTGGTGGTGGAACTGTCGGGGTTTGGAACAGTGTTGGTGGAACTGTCGGGGTTTGGAACAGTGTTGGTGGAACTGTCGGGGTTTGGAACCGTGGTGGTGGAACTGTCGGGCTTTGGAACAGTCGTGGTGGAACTGTCGGGGTTTGGAACAGTCGTGGTGGAACTGTCGGGGTTTGGAACCATCGTGGTGGAACTGTCGGGGTTTGGAACCGTGGGGGTGGAACTGTCGGGGTTTGGAACAGTGGGGGTGGAACTGTCGGGGTTTGAAACCGTGGTGGTGGAACTGTCGGGGTTTGGAACCGTGGTGGTGGAACTGTCAGGGCTTTGGAACCGTGGGGGTGGAACTGTCGGGGTTTGGAACCGTCGTGGTTGAATTGTCGGGGTTTGGAACAGTCGTGGGGGAACTGTCGCCGTTTGGAACCGTGGGGGTGGAACTGTCGCCGTTTGGAAACGTGGGGGTGGAACTGTCGGGGTTTGGAACAGTCGTGGTGGAGCTGTCGCCGTTTGGAACCGTGGTGGTGGAACTGTCGCCGTTTGGAACAGTGGTGGTGGAACTGTCGGGGTTTGGAACAGTGTTGGTGGAACTGTCGGGGTTTGGAACAGTCGTGGTGGAACTGTCGGGGTTTGGAACCGTGGTGGTGGAACTGTCGGGCTTTGGAACCGTGGGGGTGGAACTGTCGGGGTTTGGAACCGTGGGGGTGGAACTGTCGGGGTTTGGAACAGTCGTGGTGGAACTGTCGCCGTTTAGAACCGTGGGGGTGGAACTGTCGGGGTTTGGAACCATGGGGGTGGAACTGTCAGGGTTTGGAAAAGTGTTGGTGGAACTGTCGGGGTTTGGAACAGTCGTGGTGGAACTATCGGGGTTTCGAACCGTGGAGGTGGAACAGTCGCCATTTGGAACCGTGGTGGTGGAACTGTCAGGGCTTTGGAACCGTGGGGGTGGAATTGTCGGGGTTTGGAACAGTCGTGGGGGAACTGTCGCCATTTGGAGCCATGGGGGTGGAACTGTCGGGGTTTGGAACCGTGGGGGTGGAATTGTCGGGGTTTGGAACCGTGGTGGTGGAACTGTCGGGGTTTGGAACAGTCGTGGTGGAACTGTCGGGGTTTGGAACCGTGGTAGAGGAACTGTCGGGGTTTGGAACAGTCATGGTGGAACTGTCGGAGTTTGGAACAGTGGTGGTGGAACTGTCGGGGTTTGGAACAGTCGTGGTGGAGCTATCGCCGTTTGGAACCGTGGTGGTGGAACTGTCGCCGTTTGGAACCGTGGTGGGGCAACTGTCGCCAATTGGAACCGTGGTGGTGGAACTGTCGGGGTTTGGAAAAGTCGTGGTGGAACTGTCGGGGTTTGGAACAGTGTTGGTGGAACTGTCGGGGTTTGGAACAGTCGTGGTGGAACTGTCGGTGTTTGGAACCGTGGGGGTGGAACTGTCGGTGTTTGGAACCATGGTGGTGGAACTGTCGGGGTTTGGAACCGTGGTGGTGGAACTGTCGCCGTTTTGAACTGTGGTGGTGGAACTGTCGCCGTTTGGAACCGTGGGGGTGGAACTGTCGCCGTTTGGAACCGTGGTGGTGGAACTGTCGGGGTTTGGAACAGTCGTGGTGGAGCTATCGCCGTTTGGAACCGTGGTGGTGGAACTGTCGCCGTTTGGAACTGTGGTGGTGGAACTGTCGCCAATTGGAACCGTGGTGGTGGAACTGTCGGGGTTTGGAAAAGTCGTGGTGGAACTGTCGGGGTTTGGTACAGTGTTGGTGGAACTGTCGGGGTTTGGAACAGTCGTGGTGGAACTGTCGGGGTTTGGAACCGTGGGGGTGGAACTGTCGGTCTTTGGAACCGTGGGGGTGGAATTGTCGGGGTTTGGAACAGTCGTGGTGGAACTGTCTGGGTTTGGAACCGTGGTGGTGGAACTGTCTGGGTTTGGAACCGTGGTGGTGGAACTGTCTGGGTTTGGAACCGTGGTGGTGGAACTGTCTGGGTTTGGAAAAGTCGTGGTGGAACTGTCGGGGTTTGGAACAGTGTTGGTGGAACTGTCGGGGTTTGGAACCGTGGTGGTGGAACTGTCGGGCTTTGGAACAGTCGTGGTGGAACTGTCTGGGTTTGGAACAGTCGTGGTGGAACTGTCTGGGTTTGGAACAGTCGTGGTGGAACTGTCGGGGTTTGGAACCGTGGGGGTGGAACTGTCGGGGTTTGGAACCGTGGTGGTGGAACTGTCGGGGTTTGGAAAAGTCGTGGTGGAACTGTCGGGGTTTGGAACCGTGGTGGTGGAACTGTCAGGGCTTTGGAACCGTGGTGGTGGAACTGTCAGGGCTTTGGAACCGTGGTGGTGGAATTGTCGGGGTTTGGAACCGTGGTGGTGGAACTGTCTGGGTTTGGAACAGTCGTGGTGGAACTGTCGGGGTTTGGAACCGTGGGGGTGGAACTGTCGGGGTTTGGAACCGTGGGGGTGGAACTGTCGGGGTTTGGAACCGTGGTGGTGCAACTGTCACCAATTGGAACCGTGGTGGTGGAACTGTCGGGGTTTGGAAAAGTCGTGGTGGAACTGTCGGGGTTTGGAACAGTGTTGGTGGAACTGTCGGGGTTTGGAACAGTGTTGGTGGAACTGTCGGGGTTTGGAACCGTGGTGGTGGAACTGTCGGGCTTTGGAACAGTCGTGGTGGAACTGTCTGGGTTTGGAACAGTCGTGGTGGAACTGTCTGGGTTTGGAACAGTCGTGGTGGAACTGTCGGGGTTTGGAACCGTGGTGGTGGAACTGTCTGGGTTTGGAAAAGTTGTGGTGGAACTGTCGGGGTTTGGAACAGTGTTGGTGGAACTGTCGGGGTTTGGAACAGTGTTGGTGGAACTGTCGGGGTTTGGAACCGTGGTGGTGGAACTGTCGGGCTTTGGAACAGTCGTGGTGGAACTGTCTGGGTTTGGAACAGTCGTGGTGGAACTGTCTGGGTTTGGAACAGTCGTGGTGGAACTGTCGGGGTTTGGAACCGTGGGGGTGGAACTGTCGGGGTTTGGAACCGTGGGGGTGGAACTGTCGGGGTTTGGAACCGTGGTGGTGGAACTGTCGGGGTTTGGAACCGTGGTGGTGGAACTGTCGGGCTTTGGAACCGTGGGGGTGGAATTGTCGGGGTTTGGAACAATCGTGGTGGAACTGTCGGGGATTTGAACCGTGGTGGTGGAACTGTCTGGGTTTGGAACAGTGTTGGTGGAACTGTCGGGGTTTGGAACAGTGTTGGTGGAACTGTCGGGGTTTGGAACCGTGGTGGTGGAACTGTCGGGCTTTGGAACAGTCGTGGTGGAACTGTCTGGGTTTGGAACAGTCGTGGTGGAACTGTCGGGGTTTGGAACCATCGTGGTGGAACTGTCGGGGTTTGGAACCGTGGGGGTGGAACTGTCGGGGTTTGGAACAGTGGGGGTGGAACTGTCGGGGTTTGAAACCGTGGTGGTGGAACTGTCGGGGTTTGGAACCGTGGTGGTGGAACTGTCAGGGCTTTGGAACCGTGGGGGTGGAACTGTCGGGGTTTGGAACCGTCATGGTTGAATTGTCGGGGTTTGGAACAGTCGTGGGGGAACTGTCGCCGTTTGGAACCGTGGGGGTGGAACTGTCGCCGTTTGGAAACGTGGGGGTGGAACTGTCGGGGTTTGGAACAGTCGTGGTGGAGCTGTCGCCGTTTGGAACCGTGGTGGTGGAACTGTCGCCGTTTGGAACCGTGGTGGTGGAACTGTCGGGGTTTGGAACAGTGTTGGTGGAACTGTCGGGGTTTGGAACAGTCGTGGTGGAACTGTCGGGGTTTGGAACCGTGGTGGTGGAACTGTCGGGCTTTGGAACCGTGGGGGTGGAACTGTCGGGGTTTGGAACCGTGGGGGTGGAACTGTCGGGGTTTGGAACAGTCGTGGTGGAACTGTCGCCGTTTAGAACCGTGGGGGTGGAACTGTCGGGGTTTGGAACCATGGGGGTGGAACTGTCAGGGTTTGGAACAGTCGTGGTGGAACTGTCGGGGTTTGGAACAGTATGGTGGAACTATCGGGGTTTGGAAAAGTGTTGGTGGAACTGTCGGGGTTTGGAACAGTCGTGGTGGAACTATCGGGGTTTCGAACCGTGGAGGTGGAACAGTCGCCATTTGGAACCGTGGTGGTGGAACTGTCAGGGCTTTGGAACCGTGGTAGAGGAACTGTCGGGGTTTGGAACAGTCATGGTGGAACTGTCGGAGTTTGGAACAGTGGTGGTGGAACTGTCGGGGTTTGGAACAGTCGTGGTGGAACTGTCGGGGTTTGGAACCGTGGGGGTGGAACTGTCTGGGTTTGGAACCGTGGAGGTGGAACTGTCTGGGTCTGGAACAGTCGTGGTGGAACTGTCGGGGTTTGGAAAAGTCGTGGTGGAACTGTCTGGGTTTGGAACAGTCGTGGTGGAACTGTCGGGGTGTGGAACCGTGGTGGTGGAACTGTTGGGGTTTGAAACCGTGGTGGTGTAACTGTCGGGGTTTGGAACCGTGGTGGTGGAACTGTCAGGGCTTTGGAACCGTGGGGGTGGAACTGTCGGGGTTTGGAACCGTCGTGGTGGAATTGTCGGGGTTTGGAACAGTCGTGGGGGAACTGTCGCCATTTGGAACCATGGGGGTGGAACTGTCGGGGTTTGGAACAGTCGTGGTGGAACTGTCGGGGTTTGGAACCGTGGGGGTGGAACTGTCGGGGTTTGGAACAGTCGTGGTGGAACTGTCGGGGTTTGGAACCGTGGTGGTGGAACTGTCGGGCTTTGGAACTGTGGGGGTGGAACTGTCGGGGTTTGGAACTGTCGTGGGGGAACTGTCGCCACTGGGAACCATGGGGGTGGAACTGTCGGGGTTTGGAACCGTGGTGGTGGAACTGTCGCCGTTTTGAACCGTGGTGGTGGAACTGTCGCCGTTTGGAACCGTGGGGGTGGAACTGTCGCCGTTTGGA
This sequence comes from Telmatherina bonti, assembly GCF_933228915.1. NCBI lineage: Eukaryota > Metazoa > Chordata > Actinopteri > Atheriniformes > Telmatherinidae > Telmatherina > Telmatherina bonti. Next base: position 40,448,027 of record NC_136627.1, on the reverse strand, counting down.
ACCGTGGTGGTGGAACTGTCGGGGTTTGGAACAGTCGTGGTGGAGCTATCGCCGTTTGGAACCGTGGTGGTGGAACTGTCGCCGTTTGGAACCGTGGTGGGGCAACTGTCGCCAATTGGAACCGTGGTGGTGGAACTGTCGGGGTTTGGAAAAGTCGTGGTGGAACTGTCGGGGTTTGGAACAGTGTTGGTGGAACTGTCGGGGTTTGGAACAGTCGTGGTGGAACTGTCGGTGTTTGGAACCGTGGGGGTGGAACTGTCGGGGTTTGGAACCGTGGTGGTGGAACTGTCGCCGTTTTGAACTGTGGTGGTGGAACTGTCGCCGTTTGGAATCGTGGGGGTGGAACTGTCGCCGTTTGGAACCGTGGTGGTGGAACTGTCGGGGTTTGGAACAGTCGTGGTGGAGCTATCGCCGTTTGGAACCGTGGTGGTGGAACTGTCGCCGTTTGGAACTGTGGTGGTGGAACTGTCGCCAATTGGAACCGTGGTGGTGGAACTGTCGGGGTTTGGAAAAGTCGTGGTGGAACTGTCGGGGTTTGGAACAGTGTTGGTGGAACTGTCGGGGTTTGGAACAGTCGTGGTGGAACTGTCGGGGTTTGGAACCGTGGGGGTGGAACTGTCGGTCTTTGGAACCATGGGGGTGGAATTGTCGGGGTTTGGAACAGTCGTGGTGGAACTGTCTGGGTTTGGAACCGTGGTGGTGGAACTGTCTGGGTTTGGAACCGTGGTGGTGGAACTGTCTGGGTTTGGAAAAGTCGTGGTGGAACTGTCGGGGTTTGGAAAAGTGTTGGTGGAACTGTCGGGGTTTGGAACAGTGTTGGTGGAACTGTCGGGGTTTGGAACCGTGGTGGTGGAACTGTCGGGCTTTGGAACAGTCGTGGTGGAACTGTCTGGGTTTGGAACAGTCGTGGTGGAACTGTCTGGGTTTGGAACAGTCGTGGTGGAACTGTCGGGGTTTGGAACCGTGGGGGTGGAACTGTCGGGGTTTGGAACCGTGGTGGTGGAACTGTCGGGGTTTGGAAAAGTCGTGGTGGAACTGTCGGGGTTTGGAACCGTGGTGGTGGAACTGTCGGGGTTTGGAACCGTGGTGGTGGAACTGTCAGGGCTTTGGAACCGTGGTGGTGGAACTGTCAGGGCTTTGGAACCGTGGTGGTGGAATTGACGGGGTTTGGAACCGTGGTGGTGGAACTGTCTGGGTTTGGAACAGTCGTGGTGGAACTGTCGGGGTTTGGAACCGTGGGGGTGGAACTGTCGGGGTTTGGAACCGTGGGGGTGGAACTGTCGGGGTTTGGAACCGTGGTGGTGCAACTGTCACCAATTGGAACCGTGGTGGTGGAACTGTCGGGGTTTGGAAAAGTCGTGGTGGAACTGTCGGGGTTTGGAACAGTGTTGGTGGAACTGTCGGGGTTTGGAACAGTGTTGGTGGAACTGTCGGGGTTTGGAACCGTGGTGGTGGAACTGTCGGGCTTTGGAACCGTGGGGGTGGAATTGTCGGGGTTTGGAACAGTCGTGGTGGAACTGTCGCCGTTTTGAACCGTGGTGGTGGAACTGTCGCCGTTTGGAACCGTGGGGGTGGAACTGTCGCCGTTTGGAACCGTGGTGGTGGAACTGTCGGGGTTTGGAACAGTCGTGGTGGAGCTATCGCCGTTTGGAACCGTGGTGGTGGAACTGTCGCCAATTGGAACCGTGGTGGTGGAACTGTCGGGGTTTGGAAAAGTAGTAGTGGAACTGTCGGGGTTTGGAACAGTGTTGGTGGAACTGTCGGGGTTTGGAACAGTCGTGGTGGAACTGTCGGGGTTTGGAACCGTGGGGGTGGAACTGTCGGGGTTTGGAACAGTCGTGGTGGAACTGTCGGGGTTTGGAACCGTGGGGGTGGAACTGTCGGGCTTTGGAACCGTGGGGGTGGAATTGTCGGGGTTTGGAACAGTCGTGGTGGAACTGTCGGGGTTTGGAACAGTGTTGGTGGAACTGTCGGGGTTTGGAACCGTGGTGGTGGAACTGTCGGGCTTTGGAACCGTGGGGGTGGAATTGTCGGGGTTTGGAACAGTCGTGGTGGAACTGTCGGGGATTTGAACCGTGGTGGTGGAACTGTCTGGGTTTGGAACCGTGGTGGTGGAACTGTCTGGGTTTGGAAAAGTCGTGGTGGAACTGTCGGGGTTTGGAACAGTGTTGGTGGAACTGTCGGGGTTTGGAACAGTGTTGGTGGAACTGTCGGGGTTTGGAACCGTGGTGGTGGAACTGTCGGGCTTTGGAACAGTCGTGGTGGAACTGTCTGGGTTTGGAACAGTCGTGGTGGAACTGTCGGGGTTTGGAACAGTCGTGGTGGAACTGTCGGGGTTTGGAACTGTGGGGGTGCAACTGTCGGGGTTTGGAACAGTGGGGGTGGAACTGGCGGGGTTTGAAACCGTGGTGGTGGAACTGTCGGGGTTTGGAACCGTGGTGGTGGAACTGTCAGGGCTTTGGAACCGTGGGGGTGGAACTGTCGGGGTTTGGAACCGTCGTGGTTGAATTGTCGGGGTTTGGAACAGTCGTGGGGGAACTGTCGCCATTTGGAACCATGGGGGTGGAACTGTCGGGGTTTGGAACCGTGGGGGTGGAACTGTCGGGGTTTGGAACAGTGTTGGTGGAACTGTCGGGGTTTGGAACAGTGTTGGTGGAACTGTCGGGGTTTGGAACAGTCGTGGTGGAACTGTCGGGGTTTGGAACCGTGGGGGTGGAACTGTCGGGGTTTGGAACCGTGGGGGTGGAACTGTCGGGGTTTGGAACCGTGGTGGTGCAACTGTCACCAATTGGAACCGTGGTGGTGGAACTGTCGGGGTTTGGAAAAGTCGTGGTGGAACTGTCGGGGTTTGGAACAGTGTTGGTGGAACTGTCGGGGTTTGGAACAGTGTTGGTGGAACTGTCGGGGTTTGGAACCGTGGTGGTGGAACTGTCGGGCTTTGGAACCGTGGGGGTGGAATTGTCGGGGTTTGGAACAGTCGTGGTGGAACTGTCGGGGATTTGAACCGTGGTGGTGGAACTGTCTGGGTTTGGAACCGTGGTGGTGGAACTGTCTGGGTTTGGAACAGTGTTGGTGGAACTGTCGGGGTTTGGAACCGTGGTGGTGGAACTGTCGGGCTTTGGAACAGTCGTGGTGGAACTGTCTGGGTTTGGAACAGTCGTGGTGGAACTGTCGGGGTTTGGAACAGTCGTGGTGGAACTGTCGGGGTTTGGAACTGTGGGGGTGCAACTGTCGGGGTTTGGAACAGTGGGGGTGGAACTGTCGGGGTTTGAAACCGTGGTGGTGGAACTGTCGGGGTTTGGAACCGTGGTGGTGGAACTGTCAGGGCTTTGGAACCGTGGGGGTGGAACTGTCGGGGTTTGGAACCGTCGTGGTTGAATTGTCGGGGTTTGGAACAGTCGTGGGGGAACTGTCGCCATTTGGAACCATGGGGGTGGAACTGTCGGGGTTTGGAACCGTGGGGGTGGAACTGTCGGGGTTTGGAACAGTGTTGGTGGAACTGTCGGGGTTTGGAACAGTGTTGGTGGAACTGTCGGGGTTTGGAACAGTCGTGGTGGAACTGTCGGGGTTTGGAACAGTGTTGGTGGAACTGTCGGGGTTTGGAACAGTCGTGGTGGAACGGTCGGTGTTTGGAACCGTGGGGGTGGAACTGTCGGTGTTTGGAACCATGGGGGTGGAACTGTCGGGGTTTGGAACCGTGGTGGTGGAACTGTCGCCGTTTTGAACCGTGGTGGTGGAACTGTCGCCGTTTGGAACCGTGGGGGTGGAACTGTCGCCGTTTGGAACCGTGGTGGTGGAACTGTCGGGGTTTGGAACAGTCGTGGTGGAGCTATCGCCGTTTGGAACCGTGGTGGTGGAACTGTCGCCAATTGGAACCGTGGTGGTGGAACTGTCGGGGTTTGGAAAAGTCGTGGTGGAACTGTCGGGGTTTGGAACCGTGGTGGTGGAACTGTCGCCGTTTTGAACCGTGGTGGTGGAACTGTCGGGGTTTGGAACCGTGGGGGTGGAACTGTCGGGCTTTGGAACCGTGGGGGTGGAATTGTCGGGGTTTGGAACAGTCGTGGTGGAACTGTCGGGGTTTGGAACAGTGTTGGTGGAACTGTCGGGGTTTGGAAAAGTCGTGGTGGAACTGTCGGGGTTTGGAACAGTGTTGGTGGAACTGTCGGGGTTTGGAACAGTGTTGGTGGAACTGTCGGGGTTTGGAACCGTGGTGGTGGAACAGTCGGGCTTTGGAACCGTGGGGGTGGAATTGTCGGGGTTTGGAACAGTCGTGGTGGAACTGTCGGGGATTTGAACCGTGGTGGTGGAACTGTCTGGGTTTGGAACCGTGGTGGTGGAACTGTCTGGGTTTGGAAAAGTCGTGGTGGAACTGTCGGGGTTTGGAACAGTGTTGGTGGAACTGTCGGGGTTTGGAACCGTGTTGGTGGAACTGTCGGGGTTTGGACCCGTGGTGGTGGAACTGTCGGGCTTTGGAACAGTCGTGGTGGAACTGTCGGGGTTTGGAACAGTGTTGGTGGAACTGTCGGGGTTTGGAACAGTCGTGGTGGAACTGTCGGGGTTTGGAACTGTGGGGGTGCAACTGTCGGGGTTTGGAACAGTGGGGGTGGAACTGTCGGGGTTTGAAACCGTGGTGGTGGAACTGTGGGGGTGGAACTGTCGGGGTTTGGAACCGTCGTGGTTGAATTGTCGGGGTTTGGAACAGTCGTGGGGGAACTGTCGCCATTTGGAACCATGGGGGTGGAACTGTCGGGGTTTGGAACCGTGGGGGTGGAATTGTCGGGGTTTGGAACAGTGTTGGTGGAACTGTCGGGGTTTGGAACAGTGTTGGTGGAACTGTCGGGGTTTGGAACAGTCGTGGTGGAACTGTCGGGGTTTGGAACAGTGTTGGTGGAACTGTCGGGGTTTGGAACAGTCGTGGTGGAACGGTCGGTGTTTGGAACCGTGGGGGTGGAACTGTCGGTGTTTGGAACCATGGGGGTGGAACTGTCGGGCTTTGGAACCGTGGGGGTGGAACTGTCGGGGTTTGGAACCGTGGGGGTGGAACTGTCGGGGTTTGGAACAGTGTTGGTGGAACTGTCGGGCTTTGGAACCGTGGTGGTGGAACTGTCGGGGTTTGGAACAGTCGTGGTGGAGCTATCGCCGTTTGGAACCGTGGTGGTGGAACTGTCGCCGTTTGGAACTGTGGTGGTGGAACTGTCGCCAATTGGAACCGTGGTGGTGGAACTGTCGGGGTTTGGAAAAGTAGTAGTGGAACTGTCGGGGTTTGGAACAGTGTTGGTGGAACTGTCGGGGTTTGGAACAGTCGTGGTGGAACTGTCGGGGTTTGGAACCGTGGGGGTGGAACTGTCGGGCTTTGGAACCGTGGGGGTGGAATTGTCGGGGTTTGGAACAGTCGTGGTGGAACTGTCGGGGATTTGAACCGTGGTGGTGGAACTGTCTGGGTTTGGAACCGTGGTGGTGGAACTGTCTGGGTTTGGAAAAGTCGTGGTGGAGCTGTCGGGGTTTGGAACAGTGTTGGTGGAACTGTCGGGGTTTGGAACAGTGTTGGTTGAACTGTCGGGGTTTGGAACCGTGGTGGTGGAACTGTCGGGCTTTGGAACAGTCGTGGTGGAACTGTCTGGGTTTGGAACAGTCGTGGTGGAACTGTCGGGGTTTGGAACAGTCGTGGTGGAACTGTCGGGGTTTGGAACTGTGGGGGTGCAACTGTCGGGGTTTGGAACAGTGGGGGTGGAACTGTCGGGGTTTGAAACCGTGGTGGTGGAACTGTCGGGGTTTGGAACCGTGGTGGTGGAACTGTCAGGGCTTTGGAACCGTGGGGGTGGAACTGTCGGGGTTTGGAACCGTCGTGGTTGAATTGTGGGTGTTTGGAACGGTCGTGGGGGAACTGTCGCCATTTGGAACCATGGGGGTGGAACTGTCGGGGTTTGGAACCGTGGTGGTGGAACTGTCGCCGTTTTGAACCGTGGTGGTGGAACTGTCGCCGTTTGGAACCGTGGGGGTGGAACTGTCGCCGTTTGGAACCGTGGTGGTGGAACTGTCGGGGTTTGGAACAGTCGTGGTGGAGCTATCGCCGTTTGGAACCGTGGTGGTGGAACTGTCGCCGTTTGGAACTGTGGTGGTGGAACTGTCGCCAATTGGAACCGTGGTGGTGGAACTGTCGGGGTTTGGAAAAGTCGTGGTGGAACTGTCGGGGTTTGGAACAGTGTTGGTGGAACTGTCGGGGTTTGGAACAGTTGTGGTGGAACTGTCGGGGTTTGGAACCGTGGGGGTGGAACTGTAGGGCTTTGGAACCGTGGGGGTGGAATTGTCGGGGTTTGGAACAGTCGTGGTGGAACTGTCGGGGTTTGGAACAGTGTTGGTGGAACTGTCGGGGTTTGGAACAGTCGTGGTGGAACTGTCGGTGTTTGGAACCGTGGGGGTGGAACTGTCGGTGTTTGGAACCATGGGGGTGGAACTGTCGGGGTTTGGAACCGTGGTGGTGGAACTGTCGCCGTTTTTAACCGTGGTGGTGGAACTGTCGCCGTTTGGAACCGTGGGGGTGGAACTGTCGCCGTTTGGAACCGTGGTGGTGGAACTGTCGGGGTTTGGAACAGTCGTGGTGGAGCTATCGCCGTTTGGAACGGTGGTGGTGGAACTGTCGGGGTTTGGAACAGTCGTGGTGGAACTGTCGGTGTTTGGAACCGTGGGGGTGGAACTGTCGGTGTTTGGAACCATGGGGGTGGAACTGTCGGGGATTGGAACCGTGGTGGTGGAACTGTCGCCGTTTTGAACCGTGGTGGTGGAACTGTCGCCGTTTGGAACCGTGGGGGTGGAACTGTCGGGGTTTGGAACCGTGGGGGTGGAACTGTCGGGCTTTGGAACCGTGGGGGTGGAATTGTCGGGGTTTGGAACAGTCGTGGTGGAACTGTCTGGGTTTGGAACCGTGGTGGTGGAACTGTTTGGGTTTGGAAAAGTCGTGGTGGAACTGTCGGGGTTTGGAACAGTGTTGGTGGAACTGTCGGGGTTTGGAACAGTGTTGGTGGAACTGTCGGGGTTTGGAACAGTCGTGGTGGAACTGTCGGGGTTTGGAACAGTCGTGGTGGAACTGTCTGGGTTTGGAACAGTCGTGGTGGAACTGTCGGGGTTTGGAACCGTGGGGGTGGAACTGTCGGGGTTTGGAACCGTGGTGGTGGAACTGTCGGGGTTTGGAACCGTGGGGGTGGAACTGTCGGGGTTTGGAACCGTGGTGGTGGAACTGTCGGGGTTTGGAACCGTGGTGGTGGAACTGTCAGGGCTTTGGAACCGTGGTGGTGGAACTGTCAGGGCTTTGGAACCGTGGTGGTGGAATTGTCGGGGTTTGGAACCGTGGTGGTGGAACTGTCGGGGTTTGGAACCGTGGGGGTGGAACTGTCGGGGTTTGGAACCGTGGGGGTGGAACTGTCGGGGTTTGGAACCGTGGTGTTGCAACTGTCACCAATTGGAACCGTGGTGGTGGAACTGTCGGGGTTTGGAAAAGTCGTGGTGGAACTGTCGGGGTTTGGAACAGTGTTGGTGGAACTGTCGGGGTTTGGAACAGTGTTGGTGGAACTGTCGGGGTTTGGAACCGTGGTGGTGGAACTGTCGGGCTTTCGAACCGTGGGGGTGGAATTGTCGGGGTTTGGAACAGTCGTGGTGGAATTGTCTGGGTTTGGAACCGTGGTGGTGGAACTGTCTGGGTTTGGAAAAGTCGTGGTGGAACTGTCGGGGTTTGGAACCGTGGTGGTGGAACTGTCGGGCTTTGGAACAGTCGTGGTGGAACTGTCTGGGTTTGGAACCGTGGGGGTGGAACTGTCTGGGTTTGGAACCGTGGTGGTGGAACTGTCGGGGTTTGGAACCGTGGTGGTGGAATTGTCGGGGTTTGGAACCGTGGTGGTGGAACTGTCGGGGTTTGGAACAGTCGTGGTGGAACTGTCGGGGTTTTGAACAGTCGTGGTGGAACTGTCGGGGTTTGGAACCGTGGTGGTGGAACTGTCGGGCTTTGGAACCGTGGTGGTGGAACTGTCGGGCTTTGGAACCGTGGTGGGGGAACTGTCGGGCTTTGGAACCGTGGTGGTGGAACTGTCGGGCTTTGGAACCGTGGTGGTGGAACTGTCGGGGTTTGGAACCGTGGTGGTGGAACTGTCAGGCTTTGGAACCGTGGTGGTGGAACTGTCGGGCTTTGGAACCGTGGTGGTGGAACTGTCGCCGTTTGGAACCGTGGGGGTGGAACTGTCGCCGTTTGGAACCGTGGTGGTGGAACTGTAGGGGTTTGGAACAGTCGTGGTGGAGCTATCGCCGTTTGGAACCGTGGTGGTGGAACTGTCGGGGTTTGGAACAGTCGTGGTGGAACTGTCGGTGTTTGGAACCGTGGGGGTGGAACTGTCGGTGTTTGGAACCATGGGGGTGGAACTGTCGCCGTTTTGAACCGTGGTGGTGGAACTGTCGCCGTTTTGAACCGTGGTGGTGGAACTGTCGCCGTTTGGAACCGTGGGGGTGGAACTGTCGGGGTTTGGAACCGTGGGGGTGGAACTGTCGGGCTTTGGAACCGTGGGGGTGGAATTGTCGGGGTTTGGAACAGTCGTGGTGGAACTGTCGGGGTTTGGAACAGTGTTGGTGGAACTGTCGGGGTTTGGAACAGTCGTGGTGGAACTGTCGGGGTTTGGAACCGTGGGGGTGGAACTGTCGGGGTTTGGAACCGTGGGGGTGGAATTGTCGGGGTTTGGAACAGTCGTGGTGGAACTGTCGGGGTTTGGAACAGTGTTGGTGGAACTGTCGGGGTTTGGAACAGTCGTGGTGGAACTGTCGGTGTTTGGAACCGTGGGGGTGGAACTGTCGGTGTTTGGAACCATGGGGGTGGAACTGTCGGGGTTTGGAACCGTGGTGGTGGAACTGTCGCCGTTTTTAACCGTGGTGGTGGAACTGTCGCCGTTTGGAACCGTGGGGGTGGAACTGTCGCCGTTTGGAACCGTGGTGGTGGAACTGTCGGGGTTTGGAACAGTCGTGGTGGAGCTATCGCCGTTTGGAACCGTGGTGGTGGAACTGTCGCCGTTTTGAACCGTGGTGGTGGAACTGTCGCCGTTTGGAACCGTGGGGGTGGAACTGTCGGGGTTTGGAACCGTGGGGGTGGAACTGTCTGGCTTTGGAACCGTGGGGGTGGAATTGTCGGGGTTTGGAACAGTCGTGGTGGAACTGTCTGGGTTTGGAACCGTGGTGGTGGAACTGTTTGGGTTTGGAAAAGTCGTGGTGGAACTGTCGGGGTTTGGAACAGTGTTGGTGGAACTGTCGGGGTTTGGAACAGTGTTGGTGGAACTGTCGGGGTTTGGAACAGTCGTGGTGGAACTGTCGGGGTTTGGAACAGTCGTGGTGGAACTGTCTGGGTTTGGAACAGTCGTGGTGGAACTGTCGGGGTTTGGAACCGTGGGGGTGGAACTGTCGGGGTTTGGAACCGTGGTGGTGGAACTGTCGGGGTTTGGAACCGTGGGGGTGGAACTGTCGGGGTTTGGAACCGTGGTGGTGGAACTGTCGGGGTTTGGAACCGTGGTGGTGGAATTGTCGGGGTTTGGAACCGTGGTGGTGGAACTGTCGGGGTTTGGAACCGTGGGGGTGGAACTGTCGGGGTTTGGAACCGTGGGGGTGGAACTGTCGGGGTTTGGAACCGTGGTGGTGCAACTGTCACCAATTGGAACCGTGGTGGTGGAACTGTCGGGGTTTGGAAAAGTCGTGGTGGAACTGTCGGGGTTTGGAACAGTGTTGGTGGAACTGTCGGGGTTTGGAACAGTGTTGGTGGAACTGTCGGGGTTTGGAACCGTGGTGGTGGAACTGTCGGGCTTTCGAACCGTGGGGGTGGAATTGTCGGGGTTTGGAACAGTCGTGGTGGAATTGTCTGGGTTTGGAACCGTGGTGGTGGAACTGTCTGGGTTTGGAAAAGTCGTGGTGGAACTGTCGGGGTTTGGAACCGTGGTGGTGGAACTGTCGGGCTTTGGAACAGTCGTGGTGGAACTGTCTGGGTTTGGAACCGTGGGGGTGGAACTGTCTGGGTTTGGAACCGTGGTGGTGGAACTGTCGGGGTTTGGAACCGTGGTGGTGGAATTGTCGGGGTTTGGAACCGTGGTGGTGGAACTGTCGGGGTTTGGAACAGTCGTGGTGGAACTGTCGGGGTTTTGAACAGTCGTGGTGGAACTGTCGGGGTTTGGAACCGTGGTGGTGGAACTGTCGGGCTTTGGAACCGTGGTGGTGGAACTGTCGGGCTTTGGAACCGTGGTGGGGGAACTGTCGGGCTTTGGAACCGTGGTGGTGGAACTGTCGGGCTTTGGAACCGTGGTGGTGGAACTGTCGGGGTTTGGAACCGTGGTGGTGGAACTGTCAGGCTTTGGAACCGTGGTGGTGGAACTGTCGGGCTTTGGAACCGTGGTGGTGGAACTGTCGGGGTTTGGAACCGTGGGGGTGGAACTGTCGCCGTTTTTAACCGTGGTGGTGGAACTGTCGCCGTTTGGAACCGTGGGGGTGGAACTGTCGCCGTTTGGAACCGTGGTGGTGGAACTGTAGGGGTTTGGAACAGTCGTGGTGGAGCTATCGCCGTTTGGAACCGTGGTGGTGGAACTGTCGGGGTTTGGAACAGTCGTGGTGGAACTGTCGGTGTTTGGAACCGTGGTGGTGGAACTGTCGGGGTTTGGAACAGTCGTGGTGGAACTGTCGGGGTTTGGAACCGTGGGGGTGGAACTGTCGGGCTTTGGAACAGTGGGGGTGGAATTGTCGGGGTTTGGAACAGTCGTGGTGGAACTGTCTGGGTTTGGAACAGTGTTGGTGGAACTGTCGGGGTTTGGAACAGTCGTGGTGGAACTGTCGGGGTTTGGAACCGTGGGGGTGGAACTGTCGGGCTTTGGAACCGTGGGGGTGGAATTGTCGGGGTTTGGAACAGTCGTGGTGGAACTGTCGGGGTTTGGAACAGTGTTGGTGGAACTGTCGGGGTTTGGAACAGTCGTGGTGGAACTGTCGGTGTTTGGAACCGTGGGGGTGGAACTGTCGGTGTTTGGAACCATGGGGGTGGAACTGTCGGGGTTTGGAACCGTGGTGGTGGAACTGTCGCCGTTTTTAACCGTGGTGGTGGAACTGTCGCCGTTTGGAACCGTGGGGGTGGAACTGTCGCCGTTTGGAACCGTGGTGGTGGAACTGTCGGGGTTTGGAACAGTCGTGGTGGAGCTATCGCCGTTTGGAACCGTGGTGGTGGAACTGTCGGGGTTTGGAACAGTCGTGGTGGAACTGTCGGTGTTTGGAACCGTGGGGGTGGAACTGTCGGTGTTTGGAACCATGGGGGTGGAACTGTCGGGGTTTGGAACCGTGGTGGTGGAACTGTCGCCGTTTTGAACCGTGGTGGTGGAACTGTCGCCGTTTGGAACCGTGGGGGTGGAACTGTCGGGGTTTGGAACCGTGGGGGTGGAACTGTCGGGCTTTGGAACCGTGGGGGTGGAATTGTCGGGGTTTGGAACAGTCGTGGTGGAACTGTCTGGGTTTGGAACCGTGGTGGTGGAACTGTTTGGGTTTGGAAAAGTCGTGGTGGAACTGTCGGGGTTTGGAACAGTGTTGGTGGAACTGTCGGGGTATGGAACAGTCGTGGTGGAACTGTCTGGGTTTGGAACAGTCGTGGTGGAACTGTCGGGGTTTGGAACAGTCGTGGTGGAACTGTCGGGGTTTGGAACCGTGGGGGTGGAACTGTCGGGGTTTGGAACCGTGGTGGTGGAACTGTCGGGGTTTGGAACCGTGGGGGTGGAACTGTCGGGGTTTGGAACCGTGGTGGTGGAACTGTCGGGGTTTGGAACCGTGGTGGTGGAACTGTCAGGGCTTTGGAACCGTGGTGGTGGAACTGTCAGGGCTTTGGAACCGTGGTGGTGGAATTGTCGGGGTTTGGAACCGTGGTGGTGGAACTGTCGGGGTTTGGAACCGTGGGGGTGGAACTGTCGGGGTTTGGAACCGTGGGGGTGGAACTGTCGGGGTTTGGAACCGTGGTGGTGCAACTGTCACCAATTGGAACCGTGGTGGTGGAACTGTCGGGCTTTGGAACCGTGGTGGTGGAACTGTCGGGCTTTGGAACCGTGGTGGTGGAACTGTCGGGGTTTGGAACCGTGGGGGTGGAACTGTCGCCGTTTTTAACCGTGGTGGTGGAACTGTCGCCGTTTGGAACCGTGGGGGTGGAACTGTCGCCGTTTGGAACCGTGGTGGTGGAACTGTAGGGGTTTGGAACAGTCGTGGTGGAACTGTCGGTGTTTGGAACCGTGGGGGTGGAACTGTCGGTGTTTGGAACCATGGGGGTGGAACTGTCGGGGTTTGGAACCGTGGTGGTGGAACTGTCGCCGTTTTGAACCGTGGTGGTGGAACTGTCGCCGTTTGGAACCGTGGTGGTGGAACTGTCAGGGCTTTTGAACCGTGGTGGTGGAATTGTCGGGGTTTGGAACCGTGGTGGTGGAACTGTCGGGGTTTGGAACCGTGGGGGTGGAACTGTCGGGGTTTGGAACCGTGGGGGTGGAACTGTCGGGGTTTGGAACCGTGGTGGTGCAACTGTCACCAATTGGAACCGTGGTGGTGGAACTGTCGGGGTTTGGAAAAGTCGTGGTGGAACTGTAGGGGTTTGGAACAGTGTTGGTGGAACTGTCGGGGTTTGGAACAGTGTTGGTGGAACTGTCGGGGTTTGGAACCGTGGTGGTGGAACTGTCGGGCTTTCGAACCGTGGGGGTGGAATTGTCGGGGTGTGGAACAGTCGTGGTGGAACTGTCTGGGTTTGGAACCGTGGTGGTGGAACTGTCTGGGTTTGGAAAAGTCGTGGTGGAACTGTCGGGGTTTGGAACCGTGGTGGTGGAACTGTCGGGCTTTGGAACAGTCGTGGTGGAAATGTCTGGGTTTGGAACCGTGGGGGTGGAACTGTCTGGGTTTGGAACCGTGGTGGTGGAACTGTCGGGGTTTGGAACCGTGGTGGTGGAATTGTCGGGGTTTGGAACCGTGGTGGTGGAACTGTCGGGGTTTGGAACAGTCGTGGTGGAACTGTCGGGGTTTTGAACAGTCGTGGTGGAACTGTCGGGGTTTGGAACCGTGGTGGTGGAACTGTCGGGCTTTGGAACCGTGGTGGTGGAACTGTCGGGCTTTGGAACCGTGGTGGGGGAACTGTCGGGCTTTGGAACCGTGGTGGTGGAACTGTCGGGCTTTGGAACCGTGGTGGTGGAACTGTCGGGGTTTGGAACCGTGGTGGTGGAACTGTCAGGCTTTGGAACCGTGGTGGTGGAACTGTCGGGCTTTGGAACCGTGGTGGTGGAACTGTCGGGCTTTGGAACCGTGGTGGTGGAACTGTCGGGGTTTGGAACCGTGGGGGTGGAACTGTCGCCGTTTTTAACCGTGGTGGTGGAACTGTCGCCGTTTGGAACCGTGGGGGTGGAACTGTCGCCGTTTGGAACCGTGGTGGTGGAACTGTAGGGGTTTGGAACAGTCGTGGTGGAGCTATCGCCGTTTGGAACCGTGGTGGTGGAACTGTCGGGGTTTGGAACAGTCGTGGTGGAACTGTCGGTGTTTGGAACCGTGGGGGTGGAACTGTCGGTGTTTGGAACCATGGGGGTGGAACTGTCGGGGTTTGGAACCGTGGTGGTGGAACTGTCGCCGTTTTGAACCGTGGTGGTGGAACTGTCGCCGTTTGGAACCGTGGGGGTGGAACTGTCGGGGTTTGGAACCGTGGGGGTGGAACTGTCGGGCTTTGGAACCGTGGGGGTGGAATTGTCGGGGTTTGGAACAGTCGTGGTGGAACTGTCTGGGTTTGGAACCGTGGTGGTGGAACTGTTTGGGTTTGGAAAAGTCGTGGTGGAACTGTCGGGGTTTGGAACAGTGTTGGTGGAACTGTCGGGGTTTGGAACAGTGTTGGTGGAACTGTCGGGGTTTGGAACAGTCGTGGTGGAACTGTCTGGGTTTGGAACCGTGGTGGTGCAACTGTCACCAATTGCAACCGTGGTGGTGGAACTGTAGGGGTTTGGAAAAGTCGTGGTGGAACTGTCGGGGTTTGGAACCGTGGTGGTGGAACTGTCGGGCTTTGGAACAGTCGTGGTGGAAATGTCTGGGTTTGGAACCGTGGGGGTGGAACTGTCTGGGTTTGGAACCGTGGTGGTGGAACTGTCGGGGTTTGGAACCGTGGTGGTGGAATTGTCGGGGTTTGGAACCGTGGTGGTGGAACTGTCGGGGTTTGGAACAGTCGTGGTGGAACTGTCGGAGTTTTGAACAGTCGTGGTGGAACTGTCGGGGTTTGGAGCCGTGGTGGTGGAACTGTCGGGCTTTGGAACCGTGGTGGTGGAACTGTCGGGCTTTGGAACCGTGGTGGGGGAACTGTCGGGCTTTGGAACCGTGGTGGTGGAACTGTCGGGCTTTGGAACCGTGGTGGTGGAACTGTCGGGGTTTGGAACCGTGGTGGTGGAACTGTCAGGCTTTGGAACCGTGGTGGTGGAACTGTCGGGCTTTGGAACCGTGGTGGTGGAACTGTCGGGCTTTGGAACCGTGGTGGTGGAACTGTCGGGGTTTGGAACCGTGGGGGTGGAACTGTCGCCGTTTTTAACCGTGGTGGTGGAACTGTCGCCGTTTGGAACCGTGGGGGTGGAACTGTCGCCGTTTGGAACCGTGGTGGTGGAACTGTAGGGGTTTGGAACAGTCGTGGTGGAGCTATCGCCGTTTGGAACCGTGGTGGTGGAACTGTCGGGGTTTGGAACAGTCGTGGTGGAACTGTCGGTGTTTGGAACCGTGGGGGTGGAACTGTCGGTGTTTGGAACCATGGGGGTGGAACTGTCGGGGTTTGGAACCGTGGTGGTGGAACTGTCGCCGTTTTGAACCGTGGTGGTGGAACTGTCGCCGTTTGGAACCGTGGGGGTGGAACTGTCGGGGTTTGGAACCGTGGGGGTGGAACTGTCGGGCTTTGGACCCGTGGGGGTGGAATTGTCGGGGTTTGGAACAGTCGTGGTGGAACTGTCTGGGTTTGGAACCGTGGTGGTGGAACTGTTTGGGTTTGGAACCGTGGTGGTGGAACTGTCGGGCTTTGGAACCGTGGTGGTGGAACTGTCGGGGTTTGGAACCGTGGGGGTGGAACTGTCGCCGTTTTTAACCGTGGTGGTGGAACTGTCGCCGTTTGGAACCGTGGGGGTGGAACTGTCGCCGTTTGGAACCGTGGTGGTGGAACTGTAGGGGTTTGGAACAGTCGTGGTGGAGCTATCGCCGTTTGGAACCGTGGTGGTGGAACTGTCGGGGTTTGGAACAGTCGTGGTGGAACTGTCGGTGTTTGGAACCGTGGGGGTGGAACTGTCGGTGTTTGGAACCATGGGGGTGGAACTGTCGGGGTTTGGAACCGTGGTGGTGGAACTGTCGCCGTTTTGAACCGTGGTGGTGGAACTGTCGCCGTTTGGAACCGTGGGGGTGGAACTGTCGGGGTTTGGAACCGTGGGGGTGGAACTGTCGGGCTTTGGACCCGTGGGGGTGGAATTGTCGGGGTTTGGAACAGTCGTGGTGGAACTGTCTGGGTTTGGAACCGTGGTGGTGGAACTGTTTGGGTTTGGAAAAGTCGTGGTGGAACTGTCGGGGTTTGGAACAGTGTTGGTGGAACTGTCGGGGTTTGGAACAGTGTTGGTGGAACTGTCGGGGTTTGGAACAGTCGTGGTGGAACTGTCTGGGTTTGGAACCGTGGTGGTGCAACTGTCACCAATTGCAACCGTGGTGGTGGAACTGTAGGGGTTTGGAAAAGTCGTGGTGGAACTGTCGCCGTTTGGAACCGTGGTGGTGCAACTGTCGGGCTTTGGAACAGTCGTGGTGGAAATGTCTGGGTTTGGAACCGTGGGGGTGGAACTGTCTGGGTTTGGAACCGTGGTGGTGGAACTGTCGGGGTTTGGAACCGTGGTGGTGGAATTGTCGGGGTTTGGAACCGTGGTGGTGGAACTGTCGGGGTTTGGAACAGTCGTGGTGGAACTGTCGGAGTTTTGAACAGTCGTGGTGGAACTGTCGGGGTTTGGAACCGTGGTGGTGGAACTGTCGGGCTTTGGAACCGTGGTGGTGGAACTGTCGGGCTTTGGAACCGTGGTGGGGGAACTGTCGGGCTTTGGAACCGTGGTGGTGGAACTGTCGGGCTTTGGAACCGTGGTGGTGGAACTGTCGGGGTTTGGAACCGTGGTGGTGGAACTGTCAGGCTTTGGAACCGTGGTGGTGGAACTGTCGGGCTTTGGAACCGTGGTGGTGGAACTGTCGGGCTTTGGAACCGTGGTGGTGGAACTGTCGGGGTTTGGAACCGTGGGGGTGGAACTGTCGCCGTTTTTAACCGTGGTGGTGGAACTGTCGCCGTTTGGAACCGTGGGGGTGGAACTGTCGCCGTTTGGAACCGTGGTGGTGGAACTGTAGGGGTTTGGAACAGTCGTGGTGGAGCTATCGCCGTTTGGAACCGTGGGGGTGGAACTGTCGGTGTTTGGAACCATGGGGGTGGAACTGTCGGGGTTTGGAACCGTGGTGGTGGAACTGTCGCCGTTTTGAACCGTGGTGGTGGAACTGTCGCCGTTTGGAACCGTGGGGGTGGAAATGTCGGGGTTTGGAACCGTGGGGGTGGAACTGTCGGGCTTTGGAACCGTGGGGGTGGAATTGTCGGGGTTTGGAACAGTCGTGGTGGAACTGTCTGGGTTTGGAACCGTGGTGGTGGAACTGTTTGGGTTTGGAAAAGTCGTGGTGGAACTGTCGGGGTTTGGAACAGTGTTGGTGGAACTGTCGGGGTTTGGAACAGTGTTGGTGGAACTGTCGGGGTTTGGAACAGTCGTGGTGGAACTGTCTGGGTTTGGAACCGTGGTGGTGCAACTGTCACCAATTGCAACCGTGGTGGTGGAACTGTAGGGGTTTGGAAAAGTCGTGGTGGAACTGTCGGGGTTTGGAACAGTGTTGGTGGAACTGTCGGGGTTTGGAACAGTGTTGGTGGAACTGTTGGGGTTTGGAACAGTGGTGGTGGAACTGTCGGGCTTTCGAACTGTGGGGGTGGAATTGTCGGGGTTTGGAACAGTCGTGGTGGAACTGTCTGGGTTTGGAACCGTGGTGGTGGAACTGTCTGGGTTTGGAAAAGTCGTGGTGGAACTGTCGGGGTTTGGAACAGTGTTGGTGGAACTGTCGGGGTTTGGAACCGTGGTGGTGGAACTGTCGGGCTTTGGAACAGTCGTGGTGGAACTGTCTGGGTTTGGAACCGTGGGGGTGGAACTGTCTGGGTTTGGAACCGTGGTGGTGGAACTGTCGGGGTTTGGAACCGTGGTGGTGGAATTGTCGGGGTTTGGAACCGTGGTGGTGGAACTGTCGGGCTTTGGAACCGTGGTGGGGGAACTGTCGGGCTTTGGAACCGTGGTGGTGGAACTGTCGGGCTTTGGAACCGTGGTGGTGGAACTGTCGGGGTTTGGAACCGTGGTGGTGGAACTGTCGGGCTTTGGAACCGTGGTGGTGGAACTGTTGGGCTTTAGAACCGTGGTGGTGGAACTGTCGGGCTTTGGAACCGTGGTGGTGGAACTGTTGGGCTTTAGAACCGTGGTGGTGGAACTGTCGGGCTTTGGAACCGTGGTGGTGGAACTGTCGGGCTTTGGAACCGTGGTGGTGGAACTGTCGGGGTTTGGAACCGTGGGGTTGGAACTGTTGGGGTTTGGAACTGTCGTGGGGGAACTGTCGCCACTTGGAACCATGGGGGTGGAACTGTCGGGGTTTGGAACCGTGGGGGTGGAACTGTCGGGGTTTGGAACCGTGGTGGTGGAACTGTCGCCGTTTTGAACCGTGGTGGTGGAACTGTCGCCGTTTGGAACCGTGGGGGTGGAACTGTCACCGTTTGGAACCGTGGTGGTGGAACTGTCGGGCTTTGGAACCGTGGTGGTGGAACTGTCGGGGTTTGGAACCGTGGGGGTGGAACTGTCGCCGTTTTTAACCGTGGTGGTGGAACTGTCGCCGTTTGGAACCGTGGGGGTGGAACTGTCGCCGTTTGGAACCGTGGTGGTGGAACTGTAGGGGTTTGGAACAGTCGTGGTGGAGCTATCGCCGTTTGGAACCGTGGGGGTGGAACTGTCGGTGTTTGGAACCATGGGGGTGGAACTGTCGGGGTTTGGAACCGTGGTGGTGGAACTGTCGCCGTTTTGAACCGTGGTGGTGGAACTGTCGCCGTTTGGAACCGTGGGGGTGGAAATGTCGGGGTTTGGAACCGTGGGGGTGGAACTGTCGGGCTTTGGAACCGTGGGGGTGGAATTGTCGGGGTTTGGAACAGTCGTGGTGGAACTGTCTGGGTTTGGAACCGTGGTGGTGGAACTGTTTGGGTTTGGAAAAGTCGTGGTGGAACTGTCGGGGTTTGGAACAGTGTTGGTGGAACTGTCGGGGTTTGGAACAGTGTTGGTGGAACTGTCGGGGTTTGGAACAGTCGTGGTGGAACTGTCTGGGTTTGGAACCGTGGTGGTGCAACTGTCACCAATTGCAACCGTGGTGGTGGAACTGTAGGGGTTTGGAAAAGTCGTGGTGGAACTGTCGGGGTTTGGAACAGTGTTGGTGGAACTGTCGGGGTTTGGAACAGTGTTGGTGGAACTGTCGGGGTTTGGAACAGTGGTGGTGGAACTGTCGGGCTTTCGAACCGTGGGGGTGGAATTGTCGGGGTTTGGAACAGTCGTGGTGGAACTGTCTGGGTTTGGAACCGTGGTGGTGGAACTGTCTGGGTTTGGAAAAGTCGTGGTGGAACTGTCGGGGTTTGGAACAGTGTTGGTGGAACTGTCGGGGTTTGGAACCGTGGTGGTGGAACTGTCGGGCTTTGGAACAGTCGTGGTGGAACTGTCTGGGTTTGGAACCGTGGGGGTGGAACTGTCTGGGTTTGGAACCGTGGTGGTGGAATTGTCGGGGTTTGGAACCGTGGTGGTGGAACTGTCGGGGTTTGGAACCGTGGTGGTGGAATTGTCGGGGTTTGGAACCGTGGTGGTGGAACTGTCGGGCTTTGGAACCGTGGTGGGGGAACTGTCGGGCTTTGGAACCGTGGTGGTGGAACTGTCGGGCTTTGGAACCGTGGTGGTGGAACTGTCGGGGTTTGGAACCGTGGTGGTGGAACTGTCGGGCTTTGGAACCGTGGTGGTGGAACTGTTGGGCTTTAGAACCGTGGTGGTGGAACTGTCGGGCTTTGGAACCGTGGTGGTGGAACTGTCGGGGTTTGGAACCGTGGGGGTGGAACTGTCGGGGTTTGGAACCGTGGGGTTGGAACTGTTGGGGTTTGGAACTGTCGTGGGGGAACTGTCGCCACTTGGAACCATGGGGGTGGAACTGTCGGGGTTTGGAACCGTGGGGGTGGAACTGTCGGGGTTTGGAACCGTGGTGGTGGAACTGTCGCCGTTTTGAACCGTGGTGGTGGAACTGTCGCCGTTTGGAACCGTGGGGGTGGAACTGTCACCGTTTGGAACCGTGGTGGTGGAACTGTCGGGGTTTGGAACAGTCGTGGTGGAACTGTCGCCGTTTGGAACCGTGGTGGTGCAACTGTCGCCGTTTGGAACAGTCGTGGTGGAACTGTCGGGGTTTGGAACAGTCGTGGTGGAACTATCGGTGTTTGGAACCGTGGGGGTGGAACTATCGGGGTTTGGAACAGTCGTGGTGGAACTATCGGGGTTTGGAACCGTGGTGGTGGAGCTGTCGGGGTTTGGAACAGTCGTGGTGGAACTGTCGCCATTTGGAACCATGGGGGTGGAACTGTCGGGGTTTGGAACCGTGGTGGTGGAACTGTCGGGGTTTGGAACAGTCGTGGTGGAACTGTCGCCGTTTTGAACCGTGGTGGTGGAACTGTCGCCGTTTGGAACCGTGGGGGTGGAACTGTCACCGTTTGGAACCGTGGTGGTGGAACTGTCGGGGTTTGGAACAGTCGTGGTGGAACTGTCGCCGTTTGGAACCGTGGTGGTGCAACTGTCGCCGTTTGGAACAGTCGTGGTGGAACTGTCGGGGTTTGGAACAGTCGTGGTGGAACTATCGGTGTTTGGAACCGTGGGGGTGGAACTATCGGGGTTTGGAACAGTCGTGGTGGAACTATCGGGGTTTGGAACCGTGGTGGTGGAGCTGTCGGGGTTTGGAACAGTCGTGGTGGAACTGTCGCCATTTGGAACCATGGGGGTGGAACTGTCGGGGTTTGGAACCGTGGTGGTGGAACTGTCGGGGTTTGGAACAGTCGTGGTGGAACTGTCGGGGTTTGGAACAGTCGTGGTGGAACTGTCGGGGTTTGGAACCGTGGTGGTGGAACTGTCGGGCTTTGGAACCGTGGTGGTGGAACTGTCGGGGTTTGGAACAGTCGTGGTGGAACTGTCGCCGTTTGGAACAGTCGTGGTGGAACTGTCGGGGTTTGGAACAGTCGTGGTGGAACTGTCGGGGTTTGGAACAGTCGTGGTGGAACTGTCGGGGTTTGGAACCGTGGTGGTGGAACTGTCGGGCTTTGGAACCGTGGGGGTGGAACTGTCGGGGTTTGGAACAGTGTTGGTGGAACTGTCGGGGTTTGGAACAGTCGTGGTGGAACTGTCGGGGTTTGGAACCGTGGTGGTGGAACTGTCGGGGTTTGGAACAGTGTTGGTGGAACTGTCGGGGTTTGGAACAGTCGTGGTGGAACTGTCGGGGTTTGGAACCGTGGTGGTGGAACTGTCGGTGTTTGGAACCGTGGGGTTGGAACTGTTGGGGTTTGGAACTGTCGTGGGGGAACTGTCGCCACTTGGAACCATGGGGGTGGAACAGTCGGGGTTTGGAACCGTGGGGGTGGAACCGTGGGGGTGGAACTGTCGGGGTTTGGAACCGTGGTGGTGGAACTGTCGCCGTTTTGAACCGTGGGGGTGGAACTGTCGCCGTTTGGAACCGTGGTGGTGGAACTGTCGGGGTTTGGAACAGTCGTGGTGGAACTGTCGCCGTTTGGAACCGTGGTGGTGCAACTGTCGCCGTTTGGAACAGTCGTGGTGGAACTGTCGGGGTTTGGAACAGTCGTGGTGGAACTATCGGGGTTTGGAACCGTGGTGGTGGAACTGTCAGGGTTTGGTACAGTCGTGGTGGAACTGTCGGGGTTTGGAACAGTCGTGGTGGAACTGTCGGGGTTTGAAACCGTGGTGGTGGAACTGTCAGGGTTTGGTACAGTCGTGGTGGAACTATCGGGGTTTGGAACCATGGGGGTGGAACTATCAGGGTTTGGTACAGTCGTGGTGGAACTATCGGGGTTTGGAACCGTGGGGGTGGAACTGTCGGGGTTTGGAACAGTCGTGGTGGAACTATCGGGGTTTGGAACCGTGGTGGTGGAGCTGTCGGGGTTTGGAACAGTGGTGGTGGAGCTGTCGGGGTTTGGAACAGTCGTGGTGGAACTGTCGGGGTTTGGAACAGTCGTGGTGGAACTATCGGGGTTTGGAACCGTGGGGGTGGAACTGTCGGGGTTTGGAACAGTCGTGGTGGAACTATCGGGGTTTGGAACCGTGGTGGTGGAGCTGTCGGGGTTTGGAACAGTGGTGGTGGAGCTGTCGGGGTTTGGAACAGTCGTGGTGGAACTGTCGGGGTTTGGAACAGTGGTGGTGGAACTGTCGGGGTTTGGAACCGTGGTGGTGGAACTGTCGGGCTTTGGAACCGTGGTGGTGGAACTGTCGGGGTTTGGAACCGTGGTGGTGGAACTGTCGGGCTTTGGAACCGTGGTGGTGGAACTGTCGGGCTTTGGAACCGTGGTGGTGGAACTGTCGGGCTTTGGAACCGTGGTGGTGGAACTGTCGGGGTTTGGAACCGTGGGGGTGGAACTGTCGGGGTTTGGAACCGTGGGGTTGGAACTGTTGGGGTTTGGAACTGTCGTGGGGGAACTGTCGCCACTTGGAACCATGGGGGTGGAACTGTCGGGGTTTGGAACCGTGGGGGTGGAACTGTCGGGGTTTGGAACCGTGGTGGTGGAACTGTCGCCGTTTTGAACCGTGGTGGTGGAACTGTCGCCGTTTGGAACCGTGGGGGTGGAACTGTCACCGTTTGGAACCGTGGTGGTGGAACTGTCGGGGTTTGGAACAGTCGTGGTGGAACTGTCGCCGTTTGGAACCGTGGTGGTGCAACTGTCGCCGTTTGGAACAGTCGTGGTGGAACTGTCGGGGTTTGGAACAGTCGTGGTGGAACTATCGGTGTTTGGAACCGTGGGGGTGGAACTATCGGGGTTTGGAACAGTCGTGGTGGAACTGTCGGGGTTTGGAACAGTCGTGGTGGAACTGTCGGGGTTTGGAACCGTGGTGGTGGAACTGTCGGGCTTTGGAACCGTGGGGGTGGAACTGTCGGGGTTTGGAACAGTGTTGGTGGAACTGTCGGGGTTTGGAACAGTCGTGGTGGAACTGTCGGGGTTTGGAACCGTGGTGGTGGAACTGTCGGGGTTTGGAACAGTGTTGGTGGAACTGTCGGGGTTTGGAACAGTCGTGGTGGAACTGTCGGGGTTTGGAACCGTGGTGGTGGAACTGTCGGTGTTTGGAACCGTGGGGTTGGAACTGTTGGGGTTTGGAACTGTCGTGGGGGAACTGTCGCCACTTGGAACCATGGGGGTGGAACAGTCGGGGTTTGGAACCGTGGGGGTGGAACCGTGGGGGTGGAACTGTCGGGGTTTGGAACCGTGGTGGTGGAACTGTCGCCGTTTTGAACCGTGGGGGTGGAACTGTCGCCGTTTGGAACCGTGGTGGTGGAACTGTCGGGGTTTGGAACAGTCGTGGTGGAACTGTCGCCGTTTGGAACCGTGGTGGTGCAACTGTCGCCGTTTGGAACAGTCGTGGTGGAACTGTCGGGGTTTGGAACAGTCGTGGTGGAACTATCGGGGTTTGGAACCGTGGTGGTGGAACTGTCAGGGTTTGGTACAGTCGTGGTGGAACTGTCGGGGTTTGGAACAGTCGTGGTGGAACTGTCGGGGTTTGAAACCGTGGTGGTGGAACTGTCAGGGTTTGGTACAGTCGTGGTGGAACTATCGGGGTTTGGAACCATGGGGGTGGAACTATCAGGGTTTGGTACAGTCGTGGTGGAACTATCGGGGTTTGGAACCGTGGGGGTGGAACTGTCGGGGTTTGGAACAGTCGTGGTGGAACTATCGGGGTTTGGAACCGTGGTGGTGGAGCTGTCGGGGTTTGGAACAGTGGTGGTGGAGCTGTCGGGGTTTGGAACAGTCGTGGTGGAACTGTCGGGGTTTGGAACAGTCGTGGTGGAACTATCGGGGTTTGGAACCGTGGGGGTGGAACTGTCGGGGTTTGGAACAGTCGTGGTGGAACTATCGGGGTTTGGAACCGTGGTGGTGGAGCTGTCGGGGTTTGGAACAGTGGTGGTGGAGCTGTCGGGGTTTGGAACAGTCGTGGTGGAACTGTCGGGGTTTGGAACAGTGGTGGTGGAACTGTCGGGGTTTGGAACCGTGGTGGTGGAACTGTCGGGCTTTGGAACCGTGGTGGTGGAACTGTCGGGGTTTGGAACCGTGGTGGTGGAACTGTCGGGCTTTGGAACCGTGGTGGTGGAACTGTCGGGCTTTGGAACCGTGGTGGTGGAACTGTCGGGCTTTGGAACCGTGGTGGTGGAACTGTCGGGGTTTGGAACCGTGGGGGTGGAACTGTCGGGGTTTGGAACCGTGGGGTTGGAACTGTTGGGGTTTGGAACTGTCGTGGGGGAACTGTCGCCACTTGGAACCATGGGGGTGGAACTGTCGGGGTTTGGAACCGTGGGGGTGGAACTGTCGGGGTTTGGAACCGTGGTGGTGGAACTGTCGCCGTTTTGAACCGTGGTGGTGGAACTGTCGCCGTTTGGAACCGTGGGGGTGGAACTGTCACCGTTTGGAACCGTGGTGGTGGAACTGTCGGGGTTTGGAACAGTCGTGGTGGAACTGTCGCCGTTTGGAACCGTGGTGGTGCAACTGTCGCCGTTTGGAACAGTCGTGGTGGAACTGTCGGGGTTTGGAACAGTCGTGGTGGAACTATCGGTGTTTGGAACCGTGGGGGTGGAACTATCGGGGTTTGGAACAGTCGTGGTGGAACTATCGGGGTTTGGAACCGTGGTGGTGGAGCTGTCGGGGTTTGGAACAGTCGTGGTGGAACTGTCGCCATTTGGAACCATGGGGGTGGAACTGTCGGGGTTTGGAACCGTGGTGGTGGAACTGTCTGGGTTTGGAACAGTCGTGGTGGAACTGTCGGGGTTTGGAACAGTCGTGGTGGAACTGTCGGGGTTTGGAACCGTGGTGGTGGAACTGTCGGGCTTTGGAACCGTGGTGGTGGAACTGTCGCCGTTTGGAACAGTCGTGGTGGAACTGTCGCCGTTTGGAACAGTCGTGGTGGAACTGTCGTCGTTTGGAACAGTCGTGGTGGAACTGTCGGGGTTTGGAACAGTCGTGGTGGAACTGTCGGGGTTTGGAACCGTGGTGGTGGAACTGTCGGGCTTTGGAACCGTGGGGGTGGAACTGTCGGGGTTTGGAACAGTGTTGGTGGAACTGTCGGGGTTTGGAACAGTCGTGGTGGAACTGTCGGGGTTTGGAACCGTGGTGGTGGAACTGTCGGGGTTTGGAACAGTGTTGGTGGAACTGTCGGGGTTTGGAACAGTCGTGGTGGAACTGTCGGGGTTTGGAACCGTGGGGGTGGAACTGTCGGTGTTTGGAACCGTGGGGTTGGAACTGTTGGGGTTTGGAACTGTCGTGGGGGAACTGTCGCCACTTGGAACCATGGGGGTGGAACAGTCGGGGTTTGGAACCGTGGGGGTGGAACCGTGGGGGTGGAACTGTCGGGGTTTGGAACCGTGGTGGTGGAACTGTCGCCGTTTTGAACCGTGGGGGTGGAACTGTCGCCGTTTGGAACCGTGGTGGTGGAACTGTCGGGGTTTGGAACAGTCGTGGTGGAACTGTCGCCGTTTGGAACCGTGGTGGTGCAACTGTCGCCGTTTGGAACAGTCGTGGTGGAACTGTCGGGGTTTGGAACCATGGTGGTGGAGCTGTCGGGGTTTGGAACAGTGGTGGTGGAACTGTCGGGGTTTGGAACAGTCGTGGTGGAACTGTCGGGGTTTGGAACAGTCGTGGTGGAACTGTCGCCGTTTGGAACCGTGGTGGTGCAACTGTCGCCGTTTGGAACAGTCGTGGTGGAACTGTCGGGGTTTGGAACAGTCGTGGTGGAACTATCGGGGTTTGGAACCGTGGTGGTGGAACTGTCAGGGTTTGGTACAGTCGTGGTGGAACTGTCGGGGTTTGGAACAGTCGTGGTGGAACTGTCGGGGTTTGAAACCGTGGTGGTGGAACTGTCAGGGTTTGGTACAGTCGTGGTGGAACTATCGGGGTTTGGAACCATGGGGGTGGAACTATCAGGGTTTGGTACAGTCGTGGTGGAACTATCGGGGTTTGGAACCGTGGGGGTGGAACTGTCGGGGTTTGGAACAGTCGTGGTGGAACTATCGGGGTTTGGAACCGTGGTGGTGGAGCTGTCGGGGTTTGGAACAGTGGTGGTGGAGCTGTCGGGGTTTGGAACAGTGGTGGTGGAACTGTCGGGGTTTGGAACAGTGTTGGTGGAACTGTCGGGGTTTGGAACAGTCGTGGTGGAACTGTCGGGGTTTGGAACCGTGGGGGTGGAACTGTCGGTGTTTGGAACCGTGGGGTTGGAACTGTTGGGGTTTGGAACTGTCGTGGGGGAACTGTCGCCACTTGGAACCATGGGGGTGGAACAGTCGGGGTTTGGAACCGTGGGGGTGGAACCGTGGGGGTGGAACTGTCGGGGTTTGGAACCGTGGTGGTGGAACTGTCGCCGTTTTGAACCGTGGGGGTGGAACTGTCGCCGTTTGGAACCGTGGTGGTGGAACTGTCGGGGTTTGGAACAGTCGTGGTGGAACTGTCGCCGTTTGGAACCGTGGTGGTGCAACTGTCGCCGTTTGGAACAGTCGTGGTGGAACTGTCGGGGTTTGGAACAGTCGTGGTGGAACTATCGGGGTTTGGAACCGTGGTGGTGGAACTGTCAGGGTTTGGTACAGTCGTGGTGGAACTGTCGGGGTTTGGAACAGTCGTGGTGGAACTGTCGGGGTTTGAAACCGTGGTGGTGGAACTGTCAGGGTTTGGTACAGTCGTGGTGGAACTATCGGGGTTTGGAACCATGGGGGTGGAACTATCAGGGTTTGGTACAGTCGTGGTGGAACTATCGGGGTTTGGAACCGTGGGGGTGGAACTGTCGGGGTTTGGAACAGTCGTGGTGGAACTATCGGGGTTTGGAACCGTGGTGGTGGAGCTGTCGGGGTTTGGAACAGTGGTGGTGGAGCTGTCGGGGTTTGGAACAGTGGTGGTGGAACTGTCGGGGTTTGGAACCGTGGTGGTGGAGCTGTCGGGGTTTGGAACAGTCGTGGTGGAACTGTCGGGGTTTGGAACAGTGGTGGTGGAACTGTCGGGGTTTGGAACCGTGGTGGTGGAACTGTCAGGGTTTGGAACCATGGTGGTGGAGCTGTCGGGGTTTGGAACAGTGGTGGTGGAACTGTCGGGGTTTGGAACAGTCGTGGTGGAACTGTCGGGGTTTGGAACAGTCGTGGTGGAACTGTCGGGGTTTGGAACAGTCGTGGTGGAACTATCGGGGTTTGGAACAGTCGTGGTGGAACTATCGGGGTTTGGAACCGTGGGGGTGGAACTGTCGGGGTTTGGAACAGTCGTGGTGGAACTATCGGGGTTTGGAACCGTGGGGGTGGAACTGTCGGGGTTTGGAACAGTCGTGGTGGAACTGTCGGGGTTTGGAACCGTGGGGGTGGAACTGTCGGGGTTTGGAACCGTGGGGGTGGAACTGTCGGGGTTTGGAACAGTCGTGGTGGAACTGTCGGGGTTTGGAACCATGGTGGTGGAGCTGTCGGGGTTTGGAACAGTCGTGGTGGAACTGTCAGGGTTTGGAACAGTCGTGGTGGAACTGTCGGGGTTTGGAACCATGGTGGTGGAGCTGTCGGGGTTTGGAACCGTGGGGGTGGAACTGTCGGGGTTTGGAACCGTGGTGGTGGAACTATCAGGGTTTGGAACAGTGGTGGTGGAACTGTCGGGGTTTGGAACCGTGGTGGTGGAGCTGTCGGGGTTTGGAACAGTGGTGGTGGAGCTGTCGGGGTTTGGAACAGTGGTGGTGGAACTGTCGGGGTTTGGAACCGTGGTGGTGGAGCTGTCGGGGTTTGGAACAGTCGTGGTGGAACTGTCGGGGTTTGGAACAGTGGTGGTGGAACTGTCGGGGTTTGGAACCGTGGTGGTGGAACTGTCAGGGTTTGGAACCATGGTGGTGGAGCTGTCGGGGTTTGGAACAGTGGTGGTGGAACTGTCGGGGTTTGGAACAGTCGTGGTGGAACTGTCGGGGTTTGGAACAGTCGTGGTGGAACTGTCGGGGTTTGGAACAGTCGTGGTGGAACTATCGGGGTTTGGAACAGTCGTGGTGGAACTATCGGGGTTTGGAACCGTGGGGGTGGAACTGTCGGGGTTTGGAACAGTCGTGGTGGAACTATCGGGGTTTGGAACCGTGGGGGTGGAACTGTCGGGGTTTGGAACAGTCGTGGTGGAACTGTCGGGGTTTGGAACCGTGGGGGTGGAACTGTCGGGGTTTGGAACCGTGGGGGTGGAACTGTCGGGGTTTGGAACAGTCGTGGTGGAACTGTCGGGGTTTGGAACCATGGTGGTGGAGCTGTCGGGGTTTGGAACAGTCGTGGTGGAACTGTCAGGGTTTGGAACAGTCGTGGTGGAACTGTCGGGGTTTGGAACCATGGTGGTGGAGCTGTCGGGGTTTGGAACCGTGGGGGTGGAACTGTCGGGGTTTGGAACCGTGGTGGTGGAACTATCAGGGTTTGGAACAGTGGTGGTGGAACTGTCGGGGTTTGGAACCGTGGTGGTGGAACTGTCGGGGTTTGGAACAGTCGTGGTGGAACTATCGGGGTTTGGAACAGTCGTGGTGGAGCTGTCGGGGTTTGGAACAGTCGTGGTGGAACTATCGGGGTTTGGAACCGTGGTGGTGGAACTGTCGGGGTTTGGAACCGTGGTGGTGGAACTATCAGGGTTTGGAACAGTGGTGGTGGAACTGTCGGGGTTTGGAACCGTGGTGGTGGAACTGTCGGGGTTTGGAACAGTCGTGGTGGAACTATCGGGGTTTGGAACCGTGGTGGTGGAACTGTCGGGGTTTGGAACCGTGGTGGTGGAACTGTCGGGGTTTGGAACAGTCGTGGTGGAACTATCAGGGTTTGGAACAGTGGTGGTGGAACTGTCGGGGTTTGGAACAGTCGTGGTGGAACTATCGGGGTTTGGAACCGTGGGGGTGGAACTGTCGGGGTTTGGAACAGTCGTGGTGGAACTATAGGGGTTTGGAACCGTGGTGGTGGAGCTGTCGGGGTTTGGAACAGTGGTGGTGGAACTGTCGGGGTTTGGAACAGTCGTGGTGGAACTGTCGGGGTTTGGAACCGTGGGGGTGGAACTGTCGGGGTTTGGAACAGTCGTGGTGGAACTGTCGGGGTTTGGAACAGTCGTGGTGGAACTGTCGGGGTTTGGAACAGTCGTGGTGGAACTATCGGGGTTTGGAACAGTCGTGGTGGAACTGTCGGGGTTTGGAACAGTGGTGGTGGAACTGTCGGGGTTTGGAACAGTCGTGGTGGAACTATCGGGGTTTGGAACCATGGGGGTGGAACTGTCGGGGTTTGGAACAGTCGTGGTGGAACTGTCGGGGTTTGGAACAGTGGTGGTGGAACTATCAGGGTTTGGAACAGTGGTGGTGGAACTGTCGGGGTTTGGAACCGTGGTGGTGGAACTGTCGGGGTTTGGAACAGTCGTGGTGGAGCAGTCGGGGTTTGGAACAGTGGTGGTGGAACTGTCGGGGTTTGGAACCGTGGTGGTGGAACTGTCGGGGTTTGGAACAGTGGTGGTGGAGCTGTCGGGGTTTGGAACAGTCGTGGTGGAACTATCGGGGTTTGGAACCGTGGGGGTGGAACTATCAGGGTTTGGTACAGTCGTGGTGGAACTATCGGGGTTTGGAACCGTGGGGGTGGAACTATCAGGGTTTGGTACAGTCGTGGTGGAACTATCGGGGTTTGGAACTGTCGGGGTGGAACTATCAGGGTTTGGTACAGTCGTGGTGGAACTATCGGGGTTTGGAACCGTGGGGGTGGAACTATCAGGGTTTGGTACAGTCGTGGTGGAACTATCGGGGTTTGGAACCGTGGGGGTGGAACTGTCGGGGTTTGGAACAGTCGTGGTGGAACTATTGGGGTTTGGAACCGTGGTGGTGGAGCTGTCGGGGTTTGGAACAGTCGTGGTGGAACTGTCGGGGTTTGGAACCGTGGGGGTGGAACTGTCGGGGTTTGGAACAGTCGTGGTGGAACTGTCGGGGTTTGGAACCGTGGGGGTGGAACTGTCGGGGTTTGGAACAGTCGTGGTGGAACTGTCGGGGTTTGGAACCATGGTGGTGGAGCTGTCGGGGTTTGGAACAGTCGTGGTGGAACTATCGGGGTTTGGAACCGTGGGGGTGGAACTATCAGGGTTTGGTACAGTCGTGGTGGAACTATCGGGGTTTGGAACCGTGGGGGTGGAACTATCAGGGTTTGGTACAGTCGTGGTGGAACTATCGGGGTTTCGAACCGTGGTGGTGGAGCTGTCGGGGTTTGGAACCGTGGGGGTGGAACTGTCGGGGTTTGGAACCGTGGGGGTGGAACTGTCGGGGTTTGGAACAGTGGTGGTGGAACTGTCGGGGTTTGGAACCGTGGGGGTGGAACTGTCGGGGTTTGGAACCGTGGGGGTGGAACTGTCGGGGTTTGGAACAGTGGTGGTGGAACTGTCGGGGTTTGGAACCGTGGGGGTGGAACTGTCGGGGTTTGGAACCGTGGGGGTGGAACTGTCGGGGTTTGGAACCGTGGGGGTGGAACTGTCGGGGTTTGGAACAGTCGTGGTGGAACTGTCGGGGTTTGGAACAGTCGTGGTGGAACTATCGGGGTTTGGAACAGTCGTGGTGGAACTGTCGGGGTTTGAAACCGTGGTGGTGGAACTGTCAGGGTTTGGTACAGTCGTGGTGGAACTATCAGGGTTTGGAACCATGGGGGTGGAACTATCAGGGTTTGGTACAGTCGTGGTGGAACTATCGGGGTTTGGAACCGTGGGGGTGGAACTGTCGGGGTTTGGAACAGTCGTGGTGGAACTATCGGGGTTTGGAACCGTGGTGGTGGAGCTGTCGGGGTTTGGAACAGTGGTGGTGGAGCTGTCGGGGTTTGGAACAGTGGTGGTGGAACTGTCGGGGTTTGGAACCGTGGTGGTGGAACTGTCGGGGTTTGGAACAGTCGTGGTGGAACTGTCGGGGTTTGGAACAGTCGTGGTGGAACTATCGGGGTTTGGAACCGTGGTGGTGGAGCTGTCGGGGTTTGGAACAGTGGTGGTGGAGCTGTCGGGGTTTGGAACAGTGGTGGTGGAGCTGTCGGGGTTTGGAACAGTCGTGGTGGAACTGTCGGGGTTTGCAAAAGTGGTGGTGGAACTGTCGGGGTTTGGAACCGTGGTGGTGGAACTGTCAGGGTTTGGAACCATGGTGGTGGAGCTGTCGGGGTTTGGAACCGTGGTGGTGGAACTGTCGGGGTTTGGAACAGTCGTGGTGGAGCTGTCGGGGTTTGGAACAGTGGTGGTGGAACTGTCGGGGTTTGGAACCGTGGTGGTGGAACTGTCGGGGTTTGGAACAGTCGTGGTGGAGCTGTCGGGGTTTGGAACAGTCGTGGTGGAACTATCGGGGTTTGGAACCGTGGGGGTGGAACTATCAGGGTTTGGTACAGTCGTGGTGGAACTATCGGGGTTTGGAACCGTGGGGGTGGAACTATCGGGGTTTGGAACCGTGGGGGTGGAACTATCAGGGTTTGGAACAGTCGTGGTGGAACTGTCGGGGTTTGGAACCGTGGGGATGGAACTGTCGGGGTTTGGAACAGTCGTGGTGGAACTGTCGGGGTTTGGAACCATGGTGGTGGAGCTGTCGGGGTTTGGAACAGTCGTGGTGGAACTGTCGGGGTTTGGAACCGTGGGGGTGGAACTATCAGGGTTTGGTACAGTCGTGGTGGAACTATCGGGGTTTGGAACCGTGGGGGTGGAACTGTCGGGGTTTGGAACAGTCGTGGTGGAACTATCGGGGTTTGGAACCGTGGTGGTGGAGCTGTCTGGGTTTGGAACAGTGGTGGTGGAACTGTCGGGGTTTGGAACCGTGGGGGTGGAACTGTCGGGGTTTGGAACCGTGGGGGTGGAGCTGTCGGGGTTTGGAACCGTGGGGGTGGAACTGTCGGGGTTTGGAACCGTGGGGGTGGAACTGTCGGGGTTTGGAAAAGTGGTGGTGGAACTGTCGGGGTTTGAAACCGTGGGGGTGGAACTGTCGGGGTTTGGAACCGTGGGGGTGGAACTGTCGGGGTTTGGTACAGTCGTGGTGGAACTATCGGGGTTTGGAACCGTGGGGGTGGAACTATCAGGGTTTGGTACAGTCGTGGTGGAACTATCGGGGTTTTGAACCGTGGGGGTGGAACTGTCGGGGTTTGGAACAGTCGTGGTGGAACTATCGGGGTTTGGAACCGTGGTGGTGGAGCTGTCGGGGTTTGGAACAGTCGTGGTGGAACTGTCGGGGTTTGGAACCGTGGGGGTGGAACTGTCGGGGTTTGGAACAGTCGTGGTGGAACTGTCGGGGTTTGGAACCGTGGGGGTGGAACTGTCGGGGTTTGGAACAGTCGTGGTGGAACTGTCGGGGTTTGGAACCATGGTGGTGGAGCTGTCGGGGTTTGGAACAGTCGTGGTGGAACTGTCGGGGTTTGGAACCGTGGGGGTGGAACTATCAGGGTTTGGTACAGTCGTGGTGGAACTATCGGGGTTTCGAACCGTGGGGGTGGAACTGTCGGGGTTTGGAACAGTCGTGGTGGAACTATCGGGGTTTGGAACCGTGGTGGTGGAGCTGTCTGGGTTTGGAACAGTGGTGGTGGAACTGTCGGGGTTTGGAACCGTGGGGGTGGAACTGTCGGGGTTTGGAACCGTGGGGGTGGAACTGTCGGGGTTTGGAACAGTCGTGGTGGAACTGTCGGGGTTTGGAACCATGGTGGTGGAGCTGTCGGGGTTTGGAACAGTCGTGGTGGAACTGTCGGGGTTTGGAACAGTCGTGGTGGAGCTGTCGGGGTTTGGAACCGTGGGGGTTGAACTGTCGGGGTTTGGAACAGTCGTGGTGGAACTGTCGGGGTTTGGAACCGTGGGGGTGGAACTATCAGGGTTTGGTACAGTCGTGGTGGAACTATCGGGGTTTGGAACCGTGGGGGTGGAACTGTCGGGGTTTGGAACAGTCGTGGTGGAACTATCGGGGTTTGGAACCGTGGTGGTGGAGCTGTCTGGGTTTGGAACAGTGGTGGTGGAACTGTCGGGGTTTGGAACCGTGGTGGTGGAACTGTCGGGGTTTGGAACAGTCGTGGTGGAGCTGTCGGGGTTTGGAACAGTCGTGGTGGAACTATCGGGGTTTGGAACCGTGGGGGTGGAACTATCAGGGTTTGGTACAGTCGTGGTGGAACTATCGGGGTTTGGAACCGTGGGGGTGGAACTATCGGGGTTTGGAACCGTGGGGGTGGAACTATTAGGGTTTGGAACAGTCGTGGTGGAACTGTCGGGGTTTGGAACCGTGGGGATGGAACTGTCGGGGTTTGGAACAGTCGTGGTGGAACTGTCGGGGTTTGGAACCATGGTGGTGGAGCTGTCGGGGTTTGGAACAGTCGTGGTGGAACTGTCGGGGTTTGGAACCGTGGGGGTGGAACTATCAGGGTTTGGTACAGTCGTGGTGGAACTATCGGGGTTTGGAACCGTGGGGGTGGAACTGTCGGGGTTTGGAACAGTCGTGGTGGAACTATCGGGGTTTGGAACCGTGGTGGTGGAGCTGTCTGGGTTTGGAACAGTGGTGGTGGAACTGTCGGGGTTTGGAACCGTGGGGGTGGAACTGTCGGGGTTTGGAACCGTGGGGGTGGAGCTGTCGGGGTTTGGAACCGTGGGGGTGGAACTGTCGGGGTTTGGAACCGTGGGGGTGGAACTGTCGGGGTTTGGAAAAGTGGTGGTGGAACTGTCGGGGTTTGAAACCGTGGGGGTGGAACTGTCGGGGTTTGGAACCGTGGGGGTGGAACTGTCGGGGTTTGGTACAGTCGTGGTGGAACTATCGGGGTTTGGAACCGTGGGGGTGGAACTATCAGGGTTTGGTACAGTCGTGGTGGAACTATCGGGGTTTTGAACCGTGGGGGTGGAACTGTCGGGGTTTGGAACAGTCGTGGTGGAACTATCGGGGTTTGGAACCGTGGTGGTGGAGCTGTCGGGGTTTGGAACAGTCGTGGTGGAACTGTCGGGGTTTGGAACCGTGGGGGTGGAACTGTCGGGGTTTGGAACAGTCGTGGTGGAACTGTCGGGGTTTGGAACCGTGGGGGTGGAACTGTCGGGGTTTGGAACAGTCGTGGTGGAACTGTCAGGGTTTGGAACCATGGTGGTGGAGCTGTCGGGGTTTGGAACAGTCGTGGTGGAACTGTCGGGGTTTGGAACCGTGGGGGTGGAACTATCAGGGTTTGGTACAGTCGTGGTGGAACTATCGGGGTTTCGAACCGTGGGGGTGGAACTGTCGGGGTTTGGAACAGTCGTGGTGGAACTATCGGGGTTTGGAACCGTGGTGGTGGAGCTGTCTGGGTTTGGAACAGTGGTGGTGGAACTGTCGGGGTTTGGAACCGTGGGGGTGGAACTGTCGGGGTTTGGAACCGTGGGGGTGGAACTGTCGGGGTTTGGAACAGTCGTGGTGGAACTGTCGGGGTTTGGAACCATGGTGGTGGAGCTGTCGGGGTTTGGAACAGTCGTGGTGGAACTGTCGGGGTTTGGAACAGTCGTGGTGGAGCTGTCGGGGTTTGGAACCGTGGGGGTTGAACTGTCGGGGTTTGGAACAGTCGTGGTGGAACTGTCGGGGTTTGGAACCGTGGGGGTGGAACTGTCGGGGTTTGGAACAGTCGTGGTGGAACTGTCGGGGTTTGGAACCATGGTGGTGGAGCTGTCGGGGTTTGGAACAGTCGTGGTGGAACTGTCGGGGTTTGGAACAGTCGTGGTGGAACTATCGGGGTTTGGAACAGTGGTGGTGGAACTGTCGGGGTTTGGAACCGTGGTGGTGGAACTGTCGGGGTTTGGAACAGTCGTGGTGGAACTGTCGGGGTTTGGAACCATGGTGGTGGAGCTGTCGGGGTTTGGAACAGTCGTGGTGGAACTATCGGGGTTTGGAACCGTGGGGGTGGAACTATCAGGGTTTGGTACAGTCGTGGTGGAACTATCGGGGTTTGGAACCGTGGGGGTGGGACTATCAGGGTTTGGTACAGTCGTGGTGGAACTATCGGGGTTTCGAACCGTGGGGGTGGAACTGTCGGGGTTTGGAACAGTCGTGGTGGAACTATCGGGGTTTGGAACCGTGGTGGTGGAGCTGTCGGGGTTTGGAACCGTGGGGGTGGAACTGTCGGGGTTTGGAACCGTGGGGGTGGAACTGTCGGGGTTTGGAACCGTGGGGGTGGAACTGTCGGGGTTTGGAACCGTGGGGGTGGAACTGTCGGGGTTTGGAACCGTGGGGGTGGAACTGTCGGGGTTTGGAACCGTGGGGGTGGAACTGTCGGGGTTTGGAACAGTGGTGGTGGAACTGTCGGGGTTTGGAACCGTGGGGGTGGAACTGTCGGGGTTTCGAACCGTGGGGGTGGAACTGTCGGGGTTTGGAACCGTGGGGGTGGAACTGTCGGGGTTTGGAACAGTCGTGGTGGAACTGTCGGGGTTTGGAACAGTCGTGGTGGAACTATCGGGGTTTGGAACAGTCGTGGTGGAACTGTCGGGGTTTGAAACCGTGGTGGTGGAACTGTCAGGGTTTGGTACAGTCGTGGTGGAACTATCGGGGTTTGGAACCATGGGGGTGGAACTATCAGGGTTTGGTACAGTCGTGGTGGAACTATCGGGGTTTGGAACCGTGGGGGTGGAACTGTCGGGGTTTGGAACAGTCGTGGTGGAACTATCAGGGTTTGGAACCGTGGTGGTGGAGCTGTCGGGGTTTGGAACAGTGGTGGTGGAGCTGTCGGGGTTTGGAACAGTGGTGGTGGAACTGTCGGGGTTTGGAACCGTGGTGGTGGAGCTGTCGGGGTTTGGAACAGTCGTGGTGGAACTGTCGGGGTTTGGAAAAGTGGTGGTGGAACTGTCGGGGTTTGGAACCGTGGTGGTGGAACTGTCAGGGTTTGGAACCATGGTGGTGGAGCTGTCGGGGTTTGGAACCGTGGTGGTGGAACTGTCGGGGTTTGGAACAGTCGTGGTGGAGCTGTCGGGGTTTGGAACAGTGGTGGTGGAACTGTCGGGGTTTGGAACCGTGGTGGTGGAACTGTCGGGGTTTGGAACAGTCGTGGTGGAGCTGTCGGGGTTTGGAACAGTCATGGTGGAACTATCGGGGTTTGGAACCGTGGGGGTGGAACTATCAGGGTTTGGTACAGTCGTGGTGGAACTATCGGGGTTTGGAACCGTGGGGGTGGAACTATCAGGGTTTGGTACAGTCGTGGTGGAACTATCGGGGTTTGGAACCGTGGGGGTGGAACTATCAGGGTTTGGTACAGTCGTGGTGGAACTATCGGGGTTTGGAACCGTGGGGGTGGAACTATCAGGGTTTGGTACAGTCGTGGTGGAACTATCGGGGTTTGGAACCGTGGGGGTGGAACTGTCGGGGTTTGGAACAGTCGTGGTGGAACTATCGGGGTTTGGAACCGTGGTGGTGGAGCTGTCGGGGTTTGGAACAGTCGTGGTGGAACTGTCGGGGTTTGGAACCGTGGGGGTGGAACTGTCGGGGTTTGGAACAGTCGTGGTGGAACTGTCGGGGTTTGGAACCGTGGGGGTTGAACTGTCGGGGTTTGGAACAGTCGTGGTGGAACTGTCGGGGTTTGGAACCATGGTGGTGGAGCTGTCGGGGTTTGGAACAGTCGTGGTGGAACTGTCGGGGTTTGGAACCGTGGGGGTGGAACTATCAGGGTTTGGTACAGTCGTGGTGGAACTATCGGGGTTTCGAACCGTGGGGGTGGAACTGTCGGGGTTTGGAACAGTCGTGGTGGAACTATCGGGGTTTGGAACCGTGGTGGTGGAGCTGTCTGGGTTTGGAACAGTGGTGGTGGAACTGTCGGGGTTTGGAACCGTGGGGGTGGAACTGTCGGGGTTTGGAACCGTGGGGGTGGAACTATCGGGGTTTGGAACCGTGGGGGTGGAACTATCGGGGTTTGGAACTGTGGGGGTGGAACTGTCGGGGTTTGGAACAGTCGTGGTGGAACTGTCGGGGTTTGGAACAGTCGTGGTGGAACTGTCGGGGTTTGGAACCGTGGTGGTGGAACTGTCGGGGTTTGGAACAGTCGTGGTGGAACTGTCGGGGTTTGGAACAGTCGTGGTGGAACTGTCGGAGTTTGGAACAGTCGTGGTGGAACTGTCGGGGTTTGGAACAGTCGTGGTGGAACTATCGGGGTTTGGAACCGTGGTGGTGGAACTGTCGGGGTTTGGAACAGTCGTGGTGGAACTGTCGGGGTTTGGAACCGTGGTGGTGGAACTGTCGGGGTGTGGAACCGTGGTGGTGGAACTGTCGGGGTTTGGAACCGTGGGGGTGGAACTGTCGGTGTTTGGAACCGTGGGGTTGGAACTGTTGGGGTTTGGAACTGTCGTGGGGGAACTGTCGCCACTTGGAACCATGGGGGTGGAACTGTCGGGGTTTGGAACCGTGGGGGTGGAACCGTGGGGGTGGAACTGTCGGGGTTTGGAACCGTGGTGGTGGAACTGTCGCCGTTTTGAACCGTGGGGGTGGAACTGTCGCCGTTTGGAACCGTGGTGGTGGAACTGTCGGGGTTTGGAACAGTCGTGGTGGAACTGTCGCCGTTTGGAACCGTGGTGGTGCAACTGTCGCCGTTTGGAACAGTCGTGGTGGAACTGTCGGGGTTTGGAACAGTCGTGGTGGAACTATCGGGGTTTGGAACCGTGGTGGTGGAACTGTCAGGGTTTGGTACAGTCGTGGTGGAACTATCGGGGTTTGGAACCATGGGGGTGGAACTATCAGGGTTTGGTACAGTCGTGGTGGAACTATCGGGGTTTGGAACCGTGGGGGTGGAACTGTCGGGGTTTGGAACAGTGGTGGTGGAGCTGTCGGGGTTTAGAACAGTGGTGGTGGAGCTGTCGGGGTTTGGAACAGTGGTGGTGGAACTGTCGGGGTTTGGAACCGTGGTGGTGGAGCTGTCGGGGTTTGGAACAGTCGTGGTGGAACTGTCGGGGTTTGGAACAGTGGTGGTGGAACTGTCGGGGTTTGGAACCGTGGTGGTGGAACTGTCAGGGTTTGGAACCATGGTGGTGGAACTATCGGGGTTTGGAACCGTGGGGGTGGAACTGTCGGGGTTTGGAACAGTCGTGGTGGAACTATCGGGGTTTGGAACCGTGGTGGAACTGTCGGGGTTTGGAACAGTCGTTGTGGAACTGTCGGGGTTTGGAACAGTCGTGGTGGAACTATCAGGGTTTGGTACAGTCGTGGTGGAACTATCGGGGTTTGGAACCGTGGGGGTGGAACTATCAGGGTTTGGTACAGTCGTGGTGGAACTATCGGGGTTTGGAACCGTGGGGGTGGAACTGTCGGGGTTTGGAACAGTCGTGGTGGAACTATCGGGGTTTGGAACCGTGGTGGTGGAGCTGTCGGGGTTTGGAACAGTGGTGGTGGAACTGTCGGGGTTTGGAACAGTCGTGGTGGCACTGTCGGGGTTTGGAACAGTCGTGGTGGAACTATCGGGGTTTGGAACAGTCGTGGTGGAACTATCGGGGTTTGGAACAGTCGTGGTGGAACTATCGGGGTTTGGAACAGTCGTGGTGGAACTATCGGGGTTTGGAACCGTGGGGGTGGAACTGTCGGGGTTTGGAACAGTCGTGGTGGAACTGTCGGGGTTTGGAACAGTGGTGGTGGAACTGTCGGGGTTTGGAACAGTCGTGGTGGAACTGTCGGGGTTTGGAACCGTGGGGGTGGAACTGTCGGGGTTTGGAACAGTCGTGGTGGAACTGTCGGGGTTTGGAACAGTCGTGGTGGAACTGTCGGGGTTTGGAACCGTGGGGGTGGAACTATCTGGGTTTGGAACCGTGGGGGTGGAACTATCGGGGTTTGGAACCGTGGGGGTGGAACTGTCGGGGTTTGGAACAGTCGTGGTGGAACTGTCGGGGTTTGGAACAGTCGTGGTGGAACTGTCGGGGTTTGGAACCGTGGTGGTGGAACTGTCGGGGTTTGGAACAGTCGTGGTGGAACTGTCGGGGTTTGGAACCGTGGTGGTGGAACTGTCGGGGTTTGGAACAGTCGTGGTGGAACTGTCGGGGTTTGGAACAGTCGTGGTGGAACTGTCGGGGTTTGGAACAGTCGTGGTGGAACTGTCGGGGTTTGGAACAGTCGTGGTGGAACTATCGGGGTTTGGAACCGTGGTGGTGGAACTGTCGGGGTTTGGAACAGTCGTGGTGGAACTGTCGGGGTTTGGAACCGTGGTGGTGGAACTGTCGGGGTTTGGAACAGTCGTGGTGGAACTGTCGGGGTTTGGAACCGTGGTGGTGGAACTGTCGGGGTTTGGAACAGTCGTGGTGGAACTGTCGGGGTTTGGAACAGTCGTGGTGGAACTGTCGGGGTTTGGAACAGTGGTGGTGGAACTGTCGGGGTTTGGAACCGTGGGGGTGGAACTGTCGGGGTTTCGAACCAGCGGCACCTCCATGAACCATGTGACTTCTTTCCTTGTTTCTAGAGAAGTCTATGGGAGCGACGCCGCTCTCACCGGAGCGCTCTGGTCGGATCTAAATCGGATCAGAACATCAGCCTTGTCATGACGTACCAATGGTGATGTCGGCAGTGCTGTTGCCGTCAGTAACCTCAGTGAAGGTCAGCGGCGACACATCGCTCCACTTGGTGAAGGCGATGCTGATGGCCTTCCTGGTGTCCTCGACGTTCAGAGTGTTGGGGAACTTGATGATCCTGAGATGAAGAGGCAGCTTCATAAACAGACTGGGTTCATTAAACTGCGACCATGTCTCGTCGGATTGACAAGCCCCGCCCCCTCTACAGGTGTAGATTTAAGTTCTGTAAAAATAACATGGAACACCTGGAACTGCGTCAGACTGGATGACGACACCTTCTGGTTTGGGATGACACCGGTAAAGTTTCAGTCACTGACTGGTTTCCACAAACTGGTCTGAAATGATTGTATTCAGGTATCCAGTTACCAGAAGGTGAGGTATAAACACGCTGTTAGTGGCTGCAGTTTTCATGTGGTGGACATCCCTGACAAGAAAACAAGAATCTGATCCTAAAAGCAAACGAATTATCGTTCACTCGATGAGGTCGATGAGAAAAGCACCAAGACTTCATATCTCTTCCCAGTTACATTTTACACCCCCATGGTGGTAAAACCAGTCCAACTCGTCATCTCATCTGACTCAGTTAGCCCAGAACCAGAACCAGAACCCTTTTAGCTGAAAGGTTCCTCATCTCGACACATTCAACATCCCAGCTGCAGATCTGCTTCAGGTTGACATATTCCAGCTGGTTTACCTGTATGTGATGTTGTGGTGAGTCCATTTGTGTCCCAGCGGGTTGATGGCATAACGTCTGATCCTCCTTCCTCCCTCAGCCGAGGTCTCCACGCCTCTGCTGCTGGCGCACATCTGAAAAACACACAGGATCAACAACCAATCAGCCGGCAGGGAGGTGCAGTTCCTCTGACCCCTACCAGGTCTTACTGGACCAGGTCTTGCTGGACCAGGTACGGCTGGACCAGGTACGGCTGGACCCCGTACCACTGGACCAGGTATTGCTGGACCTGGTCCAGCAGGACCAGGATCGATGTCAGGTTCTCACCTGCAGCTGCAGTAAGTGACTTGGTACCAGCAGTTTTTTTAAGGAATAAATCAACATGGCAGCCTGGCCTGTTAAACAGGCTAAAGGCCAGAAGACCACGGCTCTTCTTAGCCAGCGTCCACTGACTGGACCACGAGATGGACGGCAAGGTGGACCCAAGTTGTCAGAGGTTTGAAACAAGGAACCGTGGCATGGTCTGCTTCAGAAACATCCATTTGAACAAGGTGTGCTGGGTAGTCTTACTGGATCTTTTCCGAACAATCAGCTCCTTGCTGAGTTTACCGTTTACAACCCAGAAGAAAGAACGACAGACAGACAGACAAACAGGCAGTCAGACAGACAGGCAGACAGACAGACAGTCAGACAGTCAGACAGACAGGCAGTCAGAATCACAGACAGACAGACAGACAGTCAGACAGACAGAACGACAGACAGGCAGTCAGACAGACTGACAGACAGACAGACACACAGTCAGTCAGACAGTCAGTCAGACAGACAGACAGGCAGTCAGAAAGACAGACAGACAGACAGACAGACACAGTCAGACAGACAGACAGACAGAAAGACAGACAGTCAGACAGACAGACAGACACAGTCAGTCAGACAGTCAGACAGACAGAAAGACAGACAGTCAGACAGACAGACAGGCAGTCAGACAGACAGGCAGTCAGACAGACAGGCAGTCAGACAAAAAGACAGACAGGCAGTCAGACAGTACGACAGACAGTCAGACAGGCAGACAGACGGACAGACAGTCAGACAGGCAGACAGACGGACAGACAGTCAGACAGGCAGACAGACAGACAGACAGTCAGAAAGACAGGCAGTCAGAAAGACAGACAGATAGAAAGACAGACAGACAGGCAGTCAGACAGACAGGCAGACAGACAGTACGACAGACAGTCAGACATACAGACAGACAGACAGGCAGTCAGACAGACAGACAGACAGGCAGTCAGACAGACAGTACGAAAGACAGACAGACAGACATACAGACAGGCAGACAGACAGACAGTATGACACACAGTCAGACAGACAGACAAACAGACAGACAGAAGGACAGACAGTCAGTCAGACAGTCAGACAGACATACAGACAGACAATCAGTCAGACAGTCAGACAGACATACAGACAGACAGGCAGTCAGACAGTCAGACAGACATACAGACAGACAATCAGTCAGACAGACAGACAGGCAGTCAGAAAGACAGTCAGACAGACAGACAGACAGACAGTCAGTCAGACAGACAGACAGGCAGTCAGACAGACAGACAGACAGACAGACAGACAGAAAGACAGACAGGAAGTCAGACAGTCAAACAGACAGATAGTCAGACAGTCAGACAGACAGGCAGACAAACAGGCAGTCAGACAGTCAGACAGACAGAGAGACAGACAGAAGGACATACAGTCAGTCAGACAGACAGACAGACAGGCAGTCAGACAGACAGACAGACAGAAAGACAGACAGGAAGTAAGAAAGTCAAACAGACAGACAGTCAGACAGACAGACAGAAAGACAGACAGGAAGTCAGACAGTCAGACAGACAGACACACACAGTCAGTCAGACAGACAGGCAGTCAGACAGACAGACAGACAGAACGACAGACAGTCAGACAGACAGACAGACACACAGTCAGTCAGACAGTCAGACAGACAGACAGAAAGACAGTCAGACAGTCAGACAGACACACAGTCAGTCAGTCAGACAGACAGACAGACAGACAGACAGGCATTAAGACAGACAGACAGACAGACAGAGAGTCAGACAGACAGACAGACACACAGTCAGTCAGTCAGACAGACAGACAGACAGTCAGTCCGACAGTCAAACAAACAGGCAGTCAGTCAGTCAGACAGACAGACAGACAGACAGACAGACAGACAGACAGACAGTCAGACAGACAGACAGACAGACAGACAGACAGACAGTCAGACACACAGTCAGTCAGTCAGACAGACAGACAGACAGACAGACAGACAGGCAGTCAGACAGACAGACAGACAGACAGACAGACAGAAAGACAGACAGTCAGACAGACAGACAGGCAGT
Source organism: Telmatherina bonti (assembly GCF_933228915.1). NCBI lineage: Eukaryota > Metazoa > Chordata > Actinopteri > Atheriniformes > Telmatherinidae > Telmatherina > Telmatherina bonti. The sequence goes on along the minus strand of NC_136627.1, from coordinate 40,406,116 downwards.
CAGACAGACAGGCAGTCAGACAGACAGGCAGTCAGACAAAAAGACAGACAGGCAGTCAGACAGTACGACAGACAGTCAGACAGGCAGACAGACGGACAGACAGTCAGACAGGCAGACAGACGGACAGACAGTCAGACAGGCAGACAGACAGACAGACAGTCAGAAAGACAGGCAGTCAGAAAGACAGACAGATAGAAAGACAGACAGACAGGCAGTCAGACAGACAGGCAGACAGACAGTACGACAGACAGTCAGACATACAGACAGACAGACAGGCAGTCAGACAGACAGACAGACAGGCAGTCAGACAGACAGTACGAAAGACAGACAGACAGACATACAGACAGGCAGACAGACAGACAGTATGACACACAGTCAGACAGACAGACAAACAGACAGACAGAAGGACAGACAGTCAGTCAGACAGTCAGACAGACAGGCAGACAGACAATCAGTCAGACAGTCAGACAGACATACAGACAGACAATCAGTCAGACAGTCAGACAGACATACAGACAGACAGGCAGTCAGACAGTCAGACAGACATACAGACAGACAATCAGTCAGACAGACAGACAGGCAGTCAGAAAGACAGTCAGACAGACAGACAGACAGACAGTCAGTCAGACAGACAGACAGGCAGTCAGACAGACAGACAGACAGACAGACAGACAGAAAGACAGACAG